>NC_060139.1:771323129-772523129 GCF_021461385.2 Schistocerca piceifrons | reverse complement strand
AGGACGCAGCTTCTTACACCATTACAGAGGGAAGTTATTTGTACCTCTGAGCCAAATGCCGAACTTCTGCTTCGCAATGGGAGACAATTAAGGGCTTTCTAAAAAGTAGCCCCTTAATTGTGTTGCACAGTTTAGGTCAAGTAATATTAGGGCTCGAATTACATGCGTTTAAATGACTGTTTTGTAAGACTCAGAGCAACTTCTGGGCAGTATCTTACACGCATTGTCCTAGAATACTAGTTACACAGATAACTGCAGTCACTTTCCACTTGCCCTCACTGCACATCAAAGTGCTCTCACAAATGCATTCATAACTATTAGTTTACTCATCTTGAGTGATAATGGACGATCGGTAATAATTAATTGAGAGAAAGTGATCTTCTTATCCTATATCACTTTTTAAACAACCTTTAATGTCGATTACCGCTTCCGATATGCATGGTTACCATCTTCAGATAAAATTAAGTACACACAAACAGCTGGCCGCTGTGGCCGAGAGTTCTAGGCACTTCAGTCCGGAACCGCGCTGCCGCTACGGTCGCAGGTTCGAATCCTGACTCGGGCATGGATGTGTGTGATGTCCTTAGGTTAGTTAGGTTTAAGTAGTTCTAAGTCTAGGGGACTGATGAACCATTTTTTGAACACAGTAGCAGGCGCATTTTATGAGCAAAATCGTGTTACAGCACACATCGATAAAAGGTCGTTGCTCATCTCCTATACCAGCTGAAAAAAATAGTGTTCCTAACACATCGCCAGGTATGTGGGGGACGAGGCGAACGATGTATCGGCAGGTCAGTGTTAAAACCACAATATACAGAATAATTCGCCAAATACTAGTGTCCCATACCACGCACTACTGTGTACTTCACTGCAGCCAGGGCACCGCTGGCCTGGCAGCTGTTGGCCGCTACTGGCCGGTAAATTGGCAACTGACCCCTACAGCTGTCGCTAGTGTATTCACATATATTTCTTACTTACAATTATTGTAAAACAGCTATTAAAACAGAAGCTGAAATTATTTTTACTACATTCACTTTCACAAGTGCGCCTTTTTAGAAATTGCTGTACACTACATGAAATACAGCAAATTGCTATAAGACAACATTCTGCAAAAAATAACTGTAAGATTATTAAAAATATAAAAATATGCAGAAGTAAGGCTACAAGGTGGGCTTCTGCTGTGTCAGCTAGATAACAATCTACGCTTCAGATGACGACTTAAGTATTTACCGCGTATGCAAATACTAAAATAATTACAGAGATAGCGGATAACATACTTAATTAACGTAGCACCAACCGTTAGATGGTGTGACCGTCCATATCACAGACACGACCTATGGCTACATTGTGTTCCAGGGACCTACTACTTTATGTAGACTCGCTACGATGATATTAATAGATAAGCTAAAGTCAATGAGTTAACAACATGTTAATGAAATATGAATAACATAAAAAACTGTAGATAGTGAGAAAACTAAATAAACGCGTAAGACGCATGACACCCCCACAAATGCTCGTTTACTATGTTGTGTTAAGAGTTTCTCCCGTGACCCGTATTTATCTTCGTTGCCCGCAGTTTCTATCATTATTTGTTGTACAGAAGAAAACGCAATGTTTGGTAATGTTGAGGGAGGGAGGACGTGTCGCCCGGTGTCTACGCATGTAAGGGTACTACCGCACTTTATTAGGGCACTTTGCCTTCATAGGCCAACAAATGATCTGAAATCCATAGTAGTTTGGGGGTACATCACTTAACTACGGTGGTCGCAGCCTTTGCACATCATCTTGGAGGAAGCACTCAACGTGTCTTAAATACGGCATATTACGAATTATACAATATGCCGGAAATACAACCCGACAGGGACTCAGTGCGTCATACGGCTTCTAAGCTGATTATATTTTAAAGTTCATGAAGAATCTATATCTCACTTGAGCTTCGTATCGCGTTGTATTTCCAACACACTTTATTGCTCATAACATGTCATATTTCGAAAATAAGCAGTTTAAGGTCGTTGTATCAACCGCACTTGCTTAACAGCCTTTTGTCCACTTGTATCTTGTTCCACTGGTTAGTTCACTGGAAGTTTGTACTAGGGATCTCAAATGATTAACTGACCTGTTAATATAGCTCGATTCTAGAAGTTGGGAGGCAGCATTCAAGATCCTTAGACCTATGCCTACACGTCATCAACCACGCAGAATGTTCAGGGAGGCGCATTCTTTTTTATCATGGTTCCAGTGCAAATGAATCAAGGAGCTCACTGATTGGAAACCTTATAATAAACGACACACATTAATAAAATGTTTTACAACCAAACAATACTCGCAGACAAAGAAATTTTTAATGTATCCCATTATATCCTGTCATATAGATCTCCCGAGAATTCACAGATAAAAACAGCTTGTGAAAATAGAATGTGACGTCGTATAATGGAGAGTTTCAATAGGTTTACCTACCACAGTTGCATTTCAAACTTATAGGTGAACATATGTATTTACAGTATTGTAGCGATCGTCTGCTATCACCATACGTAGACTTCAAGATACGTTATTGCTACTCCATTCCATAGATATTTTGACAGTAAGTATCTCCTACTGTGTATGACAGATATCTCTGAAATGAGTTGCGTGTAATTGTCAGATCCATTGGCATACTGCGCGTTTATTGAAATGGTAGTCCACCTACATTGTAGTAAGTGATGTTACCTTTTGACAACTGTTGAATTACTTATCTCACTGTATACGTCACACAGCATGTACTCTACAGTCTCGTATTCGCTGCTTGCTCAGGATATTAACACAAGAGATATCTTTTGTACTTGTTAACTACACTCCTGGAAATTGAAATAAGAACACCGTGAATTCATTGTCCCAGGAAGGGGAAACTTTATTGACACATTCCTGGGGTCAGATACATCACATGATCACACTGACAGAACCACAGGCACATAGACACAGGCAACAGAGCATGCACAATGTCGGCACTAGTACAGTGTATATCCACCTTTCGCAGCAATGCAGGTTGCTATTCTCCCATGGAGACGATCGTAGAGATGCTGGATGTAGTCCTGTGGAGCGGCTTGCCATGCCTGGCGCCTCAGTTGGACCAGCGTTCGTGCTGGACGTGCAGACCGCGTGAGACGACGCTTCATCCAGTACCAAACATGCTCAATGGGGGACAGATCCGGAGATCTTGCTGGCCAGGGTAGTTGACTTACACCTTCTAGAGCACGTTGGGTGGCACGGGATACATGCGGACGTGCATTGTCCTGTTGGAACAGCAAGTTCCCTTGCCGGTCTAGGAATGGTAGAACGATGGGTTCGATGACGGTTTGGATGTACCGTGCACTATTCAGTGTCCCCTCGACGATCACCAGTGGTGTACGGCCAGTGTAGGAGATCGCTCCCCACACCATGATGCCAGGTGTTGGCCCTGTGTGCCTCGGTCGTATGCAGTCCTGATTGTGGCGCTCACCTGCACGGCGCCAAACACGCATACGACCATCATTGGCACCAAGGCAGAAGCGACTCTCATCGCTGAAGACGACACGTCTCCATTCGTCCCTCCATTCACGCCTGTCGCGACACCACTGGAGGCGGGCTGCACGATGTTGGGGCGTGAGCGGAAGACGGCCTAACGGTGTGCGGGACCGTAGCCCAGCTTCATGGAGACGGTTGCGAATGGTCCTCGCCGATACCCCAGGAGCAACAGTGTCCCTAATTTGCTGGGAAGTGGCGGTGCGGTCCCCTACGGCACTACGTAGGATCCTACGGTCTTGGCGCGCATCCGTGCGTCGCTGCGGTCCGGCCCCAGGTCGACGGGCACGTGCACCTTCCGCCGACCACTGGCGACAACATCGATGTACTGTGGAGACCTCACGCCCCACGTGTTGAGCAATTCGGCGGTACGTCCACCCGGCCTCCCGCATGCCCACTATACGCCCTCGCTCAAAGTCCGTCAACTGCACATACGCTTCACGTCCACGCTGTCGCGGCATGCTACCAGTGTTAAAGACTGCGATGGAGCTCCGTATGCCACGGCAAACTGACTGACACTGACGGCGGCGGTGCACAAATGCTGCGCAGCTAGCGCCATTCGACGGCCAACACCGCGGTTCCTGGTGTGTCCGCTGTGCCGTGCGTGTGATCATTGCTTGTACAGCCCTCTCGCAGTGTCCGGAGCAAGTATGGTGGGTCTGACACACCGGTGTCAATGTGTTCTTTTTTCCATTTCCAGGAGTGTACATAAGCACGACGTAAAATTTTGTGCCGGGAATTGTTAAACTCACAATGATAGTTACTTTCAAGTTGATATGTACAGGCTGCAACATTTACAGTTTAGTTTCATGTTCCCACTGCTACTGATTTCTGGTCATTTGTTGGCCTGTGAGGATAACGTGTCTTAATAAAGTGTGGTGGTACCGTTACATACATCGGATGACTACTTCCACATTCAACATTTTCGAACACTACGTTTCCTTCTGTACCAAAAACCGGAAATAGGAACTGCGGTCAATGAAGATAAAACCAGCTCACTGGTAGAATTCCTTAACATCATATAGTAAAGGAGTGTTTGTGGGAGGTGTTCAAAAATTTCTCTGAGCACTATTGGACTTAACTTCTGAGGTCATCAGTCCCCTAGAACGTAGAATTACTTAAACCTAACTAAACTAAGGACATCACACACATCCATGCCCGAGGCAGGATTCGAACTTGCGACCGTAGCGGTCGCGCGGTTCCAGACTGTAGCGCCTAGAGCCACTCGGCCACTCCGGCCGGCCGTGGGAGGTGTCATGCGTCATTCGCCTTTATTTAATTTTCTCACTACCTACAGTCTTTTGTCATTCATATTCGTTTAACCTGGCGTTAACTCTTTGACTTCGACCTATCCATCAATATCATCGTAATGAGTCTATATTTTTTAAACAGTAGATACCTGGAACACAATAGCGCCACAGATCGCGACTCTAATATGGGTGGTCACATCGCATAACTGTTGTTACTACGTGTATAAAGTGTGTTATCCACCATCACTGTAATTATTATTTGCGTACGTGATAATTACTTTGGTTGTCTTCCGCAGCGTAGATTGCTATCCACATGGCATAGCAGGAGCCCACGTTATAAGTTTACTTCTGCATATTTTTAAAGTTTTTATAATTTAAATAATTTTACAATTATGTTTTCAGAATTTGCAAATTGCCATTTATGTACATTAGTTTGTGGAAATTGCACCAAGCAGCTTCTACAAAGGCCCACTTGTGCAAGTGAACGTAGTAAGAATATTTTTTTAATTTGTGTATCAGTAACTATTTTACAACTGTTTTTAGAAAAGGTGTTTAGGAATCTTTTATCGGTATGTGACTGGACTCACGCTGTAATCAAAATACGTAAATGGTTCTTATCTAGGAGTGGTTGAATACAAGAGCGACACCTGTGGGTGCCAACTGTCAATTTTTCGTCACCACCGACCAGTGTAGCGGTGCACTGGCTGCAATGAAGTACGTCCTAGTGTGTCGTACGAGACTCAAGAATTTGGCGAACTACTCTGCATACACTAGCATCTGGCAAATTTCTCTTTGTATTGAGGTTTCAGCCTTGACTTGCCGATGCATCGTTCACCTCGTCCCTCACATACAATGTTTCAGAATGATTACGTGTACAGCTGGCACAAGATACATGCAATAACCTTTTATCGATGTATGTTGTAACACTATTTTGCTATTAAAATGCACCTGCTATTGTATACTTAATTTTGTCTTTGTATAATTTCACATTGTATGAACGCATTGTCAGATCTAAAGATGGTAAGTATGCTCACCGAAGCATGTAATGGACAATAAAGATTGTTTACAAGAGATCTTGGCTAAGAAGTTCACCTTCTCTCAAGCTTCTCCCACAGTCGGTGTATTCCTAGCTTCCTTAACTGAAATAACAAACAACCGCTACAGTGCACAATTAATTACCGTTAGCACTCAACAAGTCCGTGAGTTTCGGAACGGAAGTCCAGTATTGTGGATGCTCCCTGAAGTACAAGATTTTTTTTTTTTTTGTGGATGCTCGCTGAAGTACAAGATTTATTTTTATTTTTTTTTCAGCAAGAAAGTACCTTTGCAAGATTGTAGGCGTACAATCTGGAGGCTGATTCGGATCACGCAGATGTTAACGACACGTCTATTATGAATGTTACACTGGAAAGCCAAAGAAACTCGTAGAGCTGCCTCATATCGTGCAGGGTCCCCACGAACTCGAGGAATTGCCGCATCGCGACGTGGCACAGACTCGACTAATATCTGAACTAGTGCTGGAGGGAACTGACACCATGAACCCTACAGGGCTGTCCGTAAATGTGTAAGAGTACGAGGGAGTGGACATTTCTTCTGAACAGCACGTTCGAAGGTATCCCAGATATGCTCAACAATGTTCATGTCTGAGGAGTTTGGCGGCCAGTGGAAATGTTTAAACTCAGAAGTGTTCCTGGAGGTACTCTGTAGCAATTCTGGACGTCTGGACTGTCGTATTGTGATGCTGGAATTGTCCAAGTCCGTCGGAACGCACAATGGACATGAATGGAATACAGGTGATAAGACATGGTCCTTACGTGCGTGTCACCTGTCAGAGTCGTATCTAGACTTGTCAGGGGTACCAAATCATTCCAACTGCACACGTCCCACCCCATTCCAGAGCCTCTACCAGTTTGAATAGTCCCCTGCTGACATGCAGGTTCTATGGATTCATGAGGTTGTCTCCATACCCGAACACGTCCATCCGCTCTATAAAATTTGAAACGGAACTCGTTCGACCAGGCAACATGTCTCCAGTCGTCAGCAGTCCAATGTCGGTGTTGATGGGCCCAGGCGAGGCCTAAAGCTTTGTGTCGTGCACTCATCAAGGGTGCAGGATTGCACCTTCGGCTCCGAAAGTCCATCTCGATGATGTTTCATTGAACGGTTTGCACACTGACCCTTGTTGATGGCCCAACATTGAAATCTGTAGCAATATGCGAAAGATTGATCCTTGAACGATCTTCTTCCGTCGTCTTTGGTCCCGTTCTTGAATGATCTTTCCCCGGCCGCAGCGATGTCGGAGATTTGATGTGTTACCGGATACCTGATATTCACGGTACACTCGTGAAATGATCTTACGGGAAATCCCCACTTCATCAGTACCTCGAAGATGCTGTGTCCCATTGATCGTAAGCTGATTGTAACACCACGCTCAAACTCACTTAAATCCTTATAACCTGCCATTGTAACAGCAGTAACCGATCTAGCAACTGCGCCAGACACTTGTAGTCTTATGTAGGTTGCCGAACGCAGCGCCGTATTTTGCCTGTGTACATATCTCTGTATTTGAATACGCATGCCTATAACAGTTTCTTTGGCGTTTCAGCGTATACAGCATAAATGATTGTTATGCGCAAATTGACCACATTCGCTTAATTTGGCGCTGTAATCGACACATGATAAATTTCGCCGTAGCTTTACTGTGTTCATACTGTTGTTTCAGTACTGAATGATAGCTGCATTCACATCTTTGTCACTAACTTCACTGAATATGCCTGGTCTTAACCAACAACATACATAGTTAATTCAAAAGTAAAGTTACATGTGATACATGAAACGTGCTACCTCTCAACGTCTCGGTAGAGAACCTCCGTACAAGTTCTTTAATGGAATCTAGCAATCTTGTCCATTTGTTCTAGAACAAATTCTTTCTGCGTCACTGGACCTCCTCCGACAAATTTCTCGTTAATCATAACGTAGCACCTGTTGGCAACGTTTTCCGTACACACTTTCACCTATAAGAAAACGTGCTGTCAGCTGTGATTCAGGCTATTCTTGCTCTTGCGTAATTGTCCTGAAATCTTTATTTCCACGTTGCCCAATGTTGTTTTTAGGTTCTTATGATTCCTCTGCGACAGTCCGAAAACCTTCGTCAGTGTTAGATAAGCCCAGTATGAAAACCTACAGAAAGTTTCAGCACTGTCGCAACTGTACGGTGAGAGCTTATCGCGATCTTGGTAAGAATGTAAACCTGTCTATATTTTTCTGCGGTAAACCGAAAGGTAAGGGCTTCGTTCGCTGACTGTGTGGGACACAAATCACAATAAAACCAATATAATGGCAACTTAACTTACGCGAACTGACATAAAACACACAGACTAAAGAGCGTGCGCCTTCATTGTTGTGAGAGATTGTCAGGGAATAGTGTGAAGAGGCAACGCCATCGTACTTACCAATCGCGTAATGTGGGCGTTCCTACTCCCTTGCCAGACTCATTGAGTCCGGCTACTCCTTTTCCCAGTATAAATTAGTTTGGGTGCCCTTGGTGCAGTGACGCTGGGCCTTCGCGGCCACGACGTAAACAGTGGAAACGGGACAGAAGTGAGGACTCAGCCGGAGATTACCTTCAAAGAGGGGCGGCATTATTTGGCGAGGCGGAAAGTGACATACGGCGACACAACGTGAGCAATAAACCGCTCCGAAATGAACAGAAACTGGGCGCTCTCCGCCCACGTCCATGGTGGACGCCTCTTAAACGTCTGCACTCATTAGCTGGCAGCAAACGGCAGTATTTAAGAACCTCGTAAAACCCACGCGTCGGTCGCCATGACGACTGCAGCAGGACAGCGGCGACAACGGCTCCACACAGTGTGTTGCCTTTCCTTCTCCTCCTTCAGACACGGCACGCACATTCAAGTGCAGGAGCAGGGAAAGGCGATAGCCTCACAGAATCAATAGGAGTAATTAACAAATAATTACAATAACTTATTGTGGAGCTGTGTTCATGTGAGGGCTCTCTAGTATAGAAAATAGATTTATTTTGTCACTCGGAATACTAGAAATGAATGGAACAATGAACATTTATATCTAATCATAAAACTGAAACTGTACTACAGAAACAAGTTTGCGAACAGCTTGGGTGTTGTGTGATGTCCTTAGGTTAGTTAGGTTTAAATAGTTCTAAGTTCTAGGGGACTGATGACCATAGATATTAAGTCCCATAGTGTTCAGAGCCGTTTGAACCATTTTGCGAACATCTTCCTGGAAATACAGTGAAAGTCATACTGCAACGGACGGAAGTAAACGTGCTATAGATTAGATGCCACATCAGTGAATAGCGCTACTGTGCTCTATAGAAACGTACAACAAAAAATCCGAAATCTGTGAAAAAGAGATCTTTGAGGCAGATTACAATATGCAGTTATTAAACCCATTTATAAGAAAAGTTATAGGAGAGATTTCGGTAAATACTGACTTGAAACTCTGCTGAAATTATCTAGATTTTTTAGAACGTAATGCACATTACATAACAGTGCCACGCCTTAGAAACAGTAATCTATTTAGAAAAGCACGGTGTAGAGTTCGTAAGGTTATAAATGACAATTGAACTGAAATTCTGAGAGAGACAGCAAAATAATTGGAGGATCAGTTGAACAGAATGGACAGTGTCTTGTAAAGGATTTATAGTATGAACATCAATGAAAGTAAACCAAGGGTACTAGTGTGTAGCCGAAATGAACCAGGTGGTACTGAGGGAATTAGACTGGGAATTGAGACGCAAAAGGTAGTAGACGAATTCTGCTTTTCGGGCAGTGCAATACTTGACGATGTCAGAAATAAAGTGGGTATAAGTGCCAACAGAAAATGCAAGAAAAACTTTCCAGAGAAAATGCGGTGTGTTAACATCTAATATAAATTTAAGTGTTAGGAAGTCCTTTCTGAAAGCATTATACGTGAGTGTAACGTATTATCTAAGAGTAACGTCACGATAAACAATATGGACAAGAAGCTTTGGAAATGTGATGTTGCAGAAGAGTGCAGAAAATTAGATTCGAAGAGTGAACAACTATTGTAAAAACGATGGAGTATAAGTGGGGAAAAATAAACTTCATTGCACAACTTGACTGAAAGACATCAAGGAATAGGTAATTTAGTAACCGTGCGACGCACGTGGATGGGAAGATGGCGTGAAGGTGCCGAGGAAAGTGTGTGTGTGTGGGGGGGGGGGGGGGGGGGGGATATTGTTGAGCAGGGCCAAGGTTTGATTCCAGTAAGGAGGTGAATGTAGACTGCCTGTGTTAAGTAAAGGTGAGGAGACTTAGACAGGATAAGTGCCAAGAACTGCATCAAACCAGTGTTCTGACTGAAAACAACAACAACAAAACAGAACGAACCAGTCGAAATCGTATCGTTTCTTAGAGCTCATTTGATTGTAACATTTTACTCAACGAAGTTCTTACGTATAGGTGCACCAAAGAACTGGCTAAAACTAAGGAAATTAATACTCGTTGTCGGCCGCTGTGGACGAGCGGTTCTAGGCGCTTCAGTTCGGAACTGCGTTCCTGTTTCGGTCACAGGTTCGAATCCTGCCTCGGGCATGGGTGTGTGTGATCTCCTTAGGTTAGTTAGGCTTCAGTAGTTCTAAGTCTAGGGGAGTGATGACTTCAGATGTTAAGTCCCATAGTGCTTAGAGCCATTTGAACCATTTGAAATCAATACTAGTCACCTTTGACTTTCACATTTTCTATAGACACTCTGCCAATTGACTGAAGCTTAACGAAGCTCTGTCAATAATTTCAGTACTAGGGAAAGATACAGTCACGGTAGAAATCGAATGGTGCCAAATGAGGATAACAATGAGGAATTCCAAGTTTCTTAAGGCAAACGATCTTTGGGAAAACTTTAGATGAAACCGAGAGCAATAGCAAAACAGTTAACAAGGTTGAAGCATGATGTAGTCTGTGACGACGAAACATTATATTTTCTTTTAGACCACACACACTAAAAGCTGCTTCGTTATAAGAATGCCACGTAAACTGGTTCTACTAAATACAATCTCGAGAGCTTATTGTTTGGTGTATTGTACTTTTTCTATTACGTCCTGGTCCTGAAGCAAGTTGGCCTACTGTGCGGTTTCTCGAGTTTGCTGTGAGACAGTGACGCGTGCAACGCTTGAAATGAAATAGATACATCACTTTGTAGGTTGCTTTCGGCCATTAGGGAGATGGCGGCTAACACTTCTGCAAAATTTGATATAAAGCTTTTCTTGTTGTTTCGAAATAAGGTATAATTGCATAAACCCCTTACGTGAACATCTGTTTTTGTGTAAATGGTGAAAATAAGATCGAGAAAAACTTTCTAAAGCTTAACAGTTCCAGATGTTAATAAAAGTGTCGTGTAGTATAGGCCATAGAACGAAGTACAGATTCTTAAATACAAGCGGTGTTTCCGTGGGTCACAAACAAATCTGATCTGTTTATTTATCAAAAGTATAATAAAATAGAAAAATTAAAACGAAAACTTACAAGAGAAAAGTAAATTTTCCTACGAAAAAATATTTTGATTCTTCCACACGATCCAAGTTTCCTAAACAATAGTTGTCTAAGTTTCAAATTTGAAAGAAAAAAAAACTTTCTGTTGCAATACAATGAATCGTCAATGTCTGCAGAAATTTCATGGACCCAGCCATCACTTCTACCACAGTGGGTCCAGTTTTCTCCGAAAAATTCCCCACAAGCTATGTTGGTGCCATATCTGTCTGTTGATTACTTGCAATTGATTTTAATCTAGTTTGAGGTGTAGTTCTAGGAATACTAAAATGACGCTCGAAAGCGCCTTCTTCATTGGTGTCTCATACCACTCCCATCGACGCTCACGGGCAATCTTCTCCTTGAACCTTGGTCTCGTGCCTCAAAAACAAAACAAAAATATTCTTACCTGGCCCAGACCATTCTACTTCGGCGTGGTTCATACTACTCGATTGACATTGCACATTAAAACATGGCGGCATCAAGTATCGGCTTGACCGTGCGAGATTTCATTACTACAATACCATCTATATGAGAATAATTAAATAGTAATACTAGTATCGTGATATTACGTCCTACCTCCAGCAGTATAAACTGATACTGAAAATAGCACAGCTAACTGGCCTCTATACTCCAAAACAAATAAAATTTGTTTGTGACGCAATCTCAACAGCTACATAACCCAAGTTATGGAAAATGGTGGCGTGGTGTTTTATTCGAAGCCCTGCATGCGTTCACTATCACACGGCAAACAACACAAATTCCAAGTCGCCCATACTTCCAACTGCACAGTGGGCCAATTACCCTCAAAACCTGGGCACGATAGAAAAACAAATACGATTTTTTTTGGACTACTCGTTCGCTGATTAGGATCCCGATAACATAATTGCAAAATTAAAAATGGCAGATCCAATTTGGCAGATCAAAAACTATAAATTTAGCGGATTCGAGCAAGATTTCGGATAAAAAGTATTGTGAGGTCGCTGATAACGAGTTAGAAGTAAACCATGAAATATTGAAATGTTTTATTTGATATTTCACAGTTTCAATCGAAAATCGTGGTCATATTCGTCGCTTGTGTCATTATTGCTCTCAGAAGGGTCGCTGTTCGGTTTTCCACTGGGAGTTGATACGGATTACAGCTCTTTTACCTTCGGCGGCATTCGCTTATCTTCTTCCATTGTCATTTTTGGGCTCTCGAGATGGATGGGTCCGAAGATGACAGAAGCCGATGGAATTCGACTTGCATCATGGCCTCACGACAACATTTGACTATAAAATCTTCTCGGCAATACACGGTATCGTTATTCCGGGTTCCTACGCATCTTCAGATAGCCGACCAATCGATAGCGGAGCACCTTGATTATGGCATAATCGTGTGTCAAAACTATTTGTACTCATCTCGGCATCCGGCACTGCTGCAGGATATTGTGACTCCGGTGAAGTCTGCACCCGACTTTATATATATACTTTTCTCAGAATCCCTGATAGAGATTCTTCTGTTCTAGAGTCATTTGCAGAAAATTTGAACAATTTTCAGCTTGTCGCGAAAATAACGATAAGCGAAATTTTAATCTTGTAAGATAAAAAAAATCCCATTTTTCTAAAAGAAGAAGTTATAATAATGTATGACATAATTTCAATAACGAGGGAGTCATTTCTACCGTGTGGCACTGCCGCAGGATAGAAAAATTACAGTTCACTTAAAATCTTGCAAATATGTGTACGCAAATAAATAGCTCTGAACACCTTGACTTGACTATACTGTTAACGTGGTAGGAGATCCAATTACAAAAGGGGAGCAACGCGAAGGAACTTTTGTGGCCAACGATTTCGGATAACAAAGGTACTAGTTCCGTTTTAAGACGAAATAGGCCATTACACCGGTTAAAGACGTCAGAATCATGCAGTCTGGAGTGCTACCCCTCTTATTTTTATCCTGACAGCTAAGCAGGATCGTTATCATGCATTATACAGGCCACACAAACTATATCAGAAAAACTTGTCGTTCTCGTATGCACTGTTAACCGAGATCTGTCATGAAACATATCATATCCACCTGAGACTGGAATGACGCCTCAGAATTATGCAAGTATGCACCAATGCGATTTACACAAGATTTCACGGGATTAAACTCGCAACACCCGCCTCTGTTTATTCTATTCCATCCAGGATTTGAAGCGCGTTGGCCCACTGTACGCCGGCCCATATTAACCGCCTTCCATCTGTATGAGTATAAAGTTTCTCTGCATCATCGCTTGTAGGACTGTGATAACAACAGTCCACTTACTAAAACTCTGCAGTCATGTATGCGATGTGGGCAAAGGTCATCATCGGAATGTATGCTAAAAACACCACAGTTGTGGTGTGGGTACAATTACAACTTACAGAAAACGTAAACTGAAACGCCAAATAAACTGGTCCAGGCATGCGTATTGAAATACAGAGATATGTAAACAGGCAGAATACGGCGTTGCGGTCGGCAACGCCTATACAAAAAACATGTGTCTGTTGCAGTTGTTAGAACGCTTACTGTTGCTACAATGGCAGGTTATCAAGATTTAAGTGAGTTTGAACGTAGTCTTATAGTCGGCGCACGAACGGTGGGACACAGCATCTCCGAGGTAGCGATGAAGTGGGGATTTCCCCGTACAACCACTCCACGAGTGTACCGTGAATATCAGGAATCCGGTAAAACATCAAATCCACGACTTCGGTGCAGCCGGAAAAAGATCCTGCAAGAACGGGACCAAGGGCGACTAAAGAGAAACGTTCAACGTGACAGAAGTGCAACCCTTCTGCAAATTGCTGCAGATCTTAAAGCTGGGCCATCAACAAATGTCAACGTGCGAACCGTTCAATGAAGCATCATCGATATGGGCTTCGGAGCCGAAGGCCCACTTGTGTACCCTTGATCACTGCACCATACAAAACTTTATGCCTGGTGTTGGCTCGTCAACACCGACATTGGACTGTTGATGACCGGAAGCATGTTGCCTGGTCGGACGAGTCTCGTTTCAAATTGTATCGAGAGGATGGACGTGTACGGGTATGGAAACAGTCTCACGAATCCATGAACTCTGCACGTCAGTAAAGGACTGTTCAAGCTGGTGGAGGCTCTGTAATGGTTTGGGCATGTGCAGCTGGAGTGATATGGGATCCCTAATACGTCCATATACGACTCTGACAGGTGACACGTGCGTAAGCGTCCTGTCTGATCACCTGCATCCATTCATGCCCATTGTGTATTCCGACGGACAATTCCCGCTGGACAATGCGACACCCCACATCTCCAGAATTGCTACAGAGTGGCTCCAGGAACACTCTTCTGAGTTTGAACACTTCCACTGGCCATCAAACTCCCTAGACATGAACATTTTTGAGCATATCTGGGATGCCTTGCAACATGCTGTTCGGAAGAGAACTACGCCCCCTCGCACTCTAAAGGATTTATGGACAGCCCTGCAGGATTCATGGAGTGAGTTCCCTCCGCCACTATTTCAGACATTAGTCGAGTCCATGCCACCTCGTGTTGGGGCACTTCTGCTTGCTCGTGGGGGCCCTACACTATATTAGGCAGGTCTACCAGTTTCTTTGGCTCTTCGGTGTATTAAGAGCAAACATATTGAAATTCACAGGCAGTGTACATGCTATATAAAAAATCGTAATACACAGTGAGGTGTCTAATGATATGTATCACAACATTGGTGCTTAGCTGACCGCCTACTGCCACTACAAAAATAATAGCTCCTTTTCTCATTGAACTTGAGTAGGTTTATCGCAAATATCGTACCCACATGCTGTCTTGTGCTTTCAAGACAACTGATGTTTTTGGAGATATTCTGTTAATGAGCTAAGCCCAAAACGCGTGAATAATAAAAATGTTTTAACAAATAGTGGACTGTTGTTATTTGCGGCCTAAAAACAGTTGAAAAGGCATGCTCGGTAGACTTCCCTAACAAGCGTGCGGTATGTCCCAATAACTTAGCCGATGGGTGTTCGTCATATACATAAAGTAATGAATTCATGAACCAGATTCGTGAATCACATCTTGCTGTAATACTAGCAAAGACCTTTGTTGTACCGCGCCATTAGTCTGTTAACTTGCTCCTGCTTGTCGAATACGTAGACGGAAGAGGGCGGTGTTCTCTTTGAGCAGGAAGTCCTTTATATTACTGCCCCTAAGATTGTTATGCAAAGTACTGAATTACTCAGGAAGTGTTATTTAATCGTCTCTAATTATCTCCGCATTACGTCAGTTTAATGGGCCTAAAAGCCTTGCGACTGCGGAGTTCCAGGGATTTATTTTCAGTTGTGTTATGAAGTAATTGGAGAGCCTGCGGGCAGCTGAGTTTTATGCATGCCCCTCACGCTTCTCCGCCACAATCCGGACATCTGACTGGCGCCGTTTCGCCCACTCCCGTCGCAACGGCGAACCACTTCCAACAGCGGCGCTGGCCCGTCCGTGAGCAGATCGATACTCGATACGGTGTCGAATTATCTCCCTTTCCAGGTGTTAATGGCGCTGCATAATGTGACGGACACCTGCTCGTTTCAACGGCGCGTTTTGTGGCGTTCCCCGGGGAGACAGCGATGTCGACAACGGTAATATCAAACGTTCTACAACACTAGCGAGAGAATTATTACTACTTCAGTTGATTAGTTAACAACTCGCGACATCATTCGCAGCAACGTAAGTGCTAAAGTGATGGCAACAGCTAGTTCATTCGAGACGGAAGTCGTACCCAACTTCGATAGAGATCGATCGCTGTAGAAAACGGTACTAATATTGTGTATCGTGGTGTGCGTACAAACCATTCAAATTATTTATGGAAGCGTGAAGCAGGGTGGCAGAAGTGTGATTCGACTTTCAGTTTTACAAGTTCAAATACAAGTACTTAACTACAGAGTACTATCACAGTACAAACGAAGTACCCCAGCCTTAACTGCCGAAACTGAATGAAAATAATTTTAAAATTCTGAAATGTGTTTGTTCTCCCTTCCATCAAGGGCATTTCTCTGTAACATCCTGTACTTGTGTACAATCGATGTTAGTAGATTAACAGATCTAAATTACTAAAGAAGCAATACCGTGTAACAGGCAGTTATAGCCAGCAGAGTGACAAGATTCATAGATGAAGTACTGATTGTCCGATAGTTAAACATTCAATTGCAACACTAACAATATCTGTGGGGTTCCACAAGAGAGAGCACTGTAGCACTTCTGTATACGCCATCGTTCCAAAATTTCCTTACTTCTATTTTAATCTATTTTTTAATTTTTATGTACTGTTGTATAAATCCTCTGTATTTCGATTCACTAAAATACCTAGGACTAACATCTGATGAAAAAATAACTTGGAATCATCATTTACGAGGGCGTGCTGAGAAATAAGGCTTCCGAATTTTTTATGTGAAAACTCTTACAGATTTTTCAATAAAACAAATGTTATTAAAACATTCTACGTCTTTATTTTTCATCTCTAGATAGTTATTTCTCAACATAGTCACCCTAGCGACGAACACGTTTTCCCCAACGAGAGACCAGTTTGCTAGTATCTTCTTCTTCTTCGGCTGTTACGGCTTCATTAGATCACTTGAATCAATTATTTTCTGGGCAATTTCTTCAGCAGATTTTCTTTCCGAATTGCTCAGTATCTTTTCATTCGTTCTGATCTTTTCTGTCTTCCCTCGTCTGTAAATACCCTTTTTATTTCTTGACATTTCTCTATTTTTGGTTTAAATCTAATTTTTATGCTTTTTAGTTTCTATAAATTTTCTGTTTTGTTTTGAAAATCGTCCACAGCTAATTCTATGTCTTTCATACCCTCCTGATTTCCTTTATCCGCTCTACTTATTACTTCATGCCCCTAAGTTTCCCTATAATTTTTCTTGGTAATTTGGTTTCTGTTGTCATAATGTGACCAAAAAAGAGATAATTTTTCTGTATGGTATCTGTAATGGGTATTAGTTAACTGTACACACTTCGTTGGACACTATCCGCCATTGTCCATCTTTTTGGTATTTCTTATTTATGCATGTTCTTCACTTTTAGGGTTTTGTCTATTCTGTTTTCCTGAATGACTTTGAAAAGATTTTCACTTTTGTGAGTCACCTTTGTTTGAACCACAATCTTGCAGTGTTTTAATTTAGTTTTGACTGATCGACACTTTTCATAGTATGTAGACCATGTTAATTTTTTAGCTTTTATCAGTTTGTTAATTCTTTCTTTCCTAGCAGATTTTCCGTCCAAGTTGTATGGTATAGCTTCTCCCAGGTTTTTAAATAGTTTCACACTTTTTGCTTTCCTGTTGCTTGCTGTTATGTGGTTGATTATTAATGGATCTGTTACCATTATCTCAGTCTTTTCGAATGATATATGGAGTTGTACTTTTTGTACGGTATTTTGTAGGCTTATTATTTTATTTCTGGGTTCTTTAACGTTATTAGGTAGTAATGCTAAGTCATCTGCGAATACCAAGGAATTTAAGTTCACTTGATCTTTATTGTCATGTTTTTAATATTTTACTTGAACCATTCCCTCATCATACACTCCAGAGCAACGTTGAAAAGTAATGCCGACATACCATCTCCCTGTCTTAAACCTATCTTAACAGTAAATTGGTCTGATATTTCTCCTGTGAAATTTATTTTAGATTTGGTGTTTGTTAGTGTTATGTCTATCACTTTTTCAATTTAGTATGGAGACCAAAATTTCTTAGTATCTTCATCACAGAAGATCTGTGGACAGAATCATAACCGTTTTTCAAATCCACACTGATCTGATCCAGTATCTGTCCCTCCCATAACTTTCACATTGTAGAAATCATGTCATGGTTGCTGCAGAATTCCACCAGTCTCATGCCAGTCCTATCTCTTCTTTTTTGTAGTGACCATTTCCCTTTTACTTCTGTATATCTCTTTTTCCTTCCTAACTGGGCATTGAAATATACCATTAAAATTGTGGTATGATTTTTTATTTACGGTTGTTGTCCACTGATTTAAGAGCTCTCAAAATCTATCCACGTATTCTCTGTCTTCTTTCTTATTATTTTTATCAATAGTTGTGGCATAGGCATTTATTACTGTGTATTTTTATTTGCAGCTTTTATAGTTAGTGGCGATCATCAGAAAATACTGATTTAAATTCTAGTATGGATTCAGTTAGTTCCGGGCTCACCACAAATCCTGTTCCAAATTGTGGACATAACTCTTTTTCCTGGTACTTCTTTGCAAATTTTATATCCTTGTGATTCTATTGGTTCCCGATCAGTGTTTCTCATTTCTTGAAGTCTAGTTATTAGAATCACTTTGCGACCCATTTCTTATGCCAAACTTTGCGTTTATCTGACTGTATGATGGAATTCATGTTGTTTATTGCTATGTAGTTTATGTGTCCTGTCTTGAGTCTAAATTTTGATCTTCTGCCATTCTTTGGTGTTTCCATATACTCTGAATAATTTATCTTTAAAGAGACTGCCCACATAATCTGCCATGAGCGCAGTCTTCATTGACAATGCATAGCGGTGGATTTTTCCTTAAAAGGTTTTCTTCCATATTTGGTTTTCGAAGTTACCTTCACTGTAAAATATTTGACGATTCTGATGGAATCTCAACCTCACCTCTGCTGGCACCGCCTTATCGCAATCAAAGCGAAGTCCTCGAAGGGGTTCTTTAAGTTCTGAAAACATATGTAAAGCCGATGGGGCCAAGTCTGGACTGTGTGGAGGATGGTCGATGACAGTGAACCCAAGGCGTCGGATTGTGGCAGATGTCGCAGCGACCGCGTGTGGCCCAGCATTGTCATGGTGACAGAGAGGGTGCTCCACGTGTGAGCGAACTCTTCGAATTCAAAACTCAATTAAAGCGAGCTATTTCTCACTCACCGACATAGTTACCTTACACACCGCCATGTTACACGCTGTAATTCGGAGGGCTCTAGCGGCAGAGTGCAGCAAGTACGTGGAGATGAAGACAGGTTTAAAAACATAAATTCTTGTCCTGTTGTAAATGGTCTTTCTGATCATGATGCTCAGCTAGTTATAGTATATGACATAGCTCCATTCAGTAATTCAAAACTACCCTCCAAAGTTGTGCGTTCAATTAATGACTCAACAATTAGAAATTTCAGAGAAAATCTTCAGCAGTTAGACTAGGATGAGGTGTACAAGGAACCCGATGCTAATTTAAAATATAACTTATTTCATGCTACACTTGTAAGAGAATTTGAAAACTGTTTCCCCAAGAAAGTAGTTAAACCAAATTATAAGAAACCTTGCAAAAAACCTTGGCTTACTAAAGGAATAAAAATATCTTGCAACCACAAAAGGGAACTGTATCTAACAACAAGAAAGAGTAATGACCAAGAAACAGCCAAATATTATAAAAACTACTGTGCTACATTAAGAAAGGTTATTAAAAAGTCCAGAAACATGTGCATCATATCTGAGCTTAATACCTCTGATAACAAAATCAAAACAATTTGGAATATTATTACAAAGGAGATAGGGCAACCAAGAGTACAGGACGATGGCATCACCATCAAAGCGAATGGAAATTTGATAAACAACAAGCCGGAAGTCGAAAACATTTTGAATAATCATTTTTTAAATGTTGAAGAGAAAACAGGATCTAAATGTTCATTAGAAGAATCAAGGCAGTTAATGAAAGAGGCCTTACCCACACCATTTGATACAATTTAAATTCCACCCACCTCTCCATCTGAAATTGGGAAGATAATAAACTCTCTCACATGGAATTGATGGCATTTCCAACAGGATAATAAAAGCTTGTTCTCAAGAAATAAGCGGGAGTCTTGGCCACATATATAATAGCTCTCTGAAGCAGGGTATGTTCCCAGATAGACTGAAGTATGCCATTGTTAAACCACTGCATAAAAAGGGGATGCATCTGATGTCAACAACTACCGCCCAATCTCTCTTCTGACTGCCTTATCCAAAATTTTTGAGAAAGTAATGTATTGTAGAGTAGCTTCACACCCTAACAAAATGTCAGTTTGGTTTCCAAAAGCGGTTTTGATCGAAAATGCTATATATACTTCCACTAATGAAATATTAAATGCTCTGAGTAACCGGAAGTCACCCATTGGGATTTTTTTGTGATCCATCAAAGGCTTTTGATTGTGTACATCATGGAATACTTCTAGATAAGCTCAAGTACTGTGTATGAATGGGACAGTGCTCCAATGGTTTAAATCATACCTAACTGGAAGGGTGCAGAAAGTTGAAATAAGCAGTTCATGTAATATGCAAAAAACTGGTGATTTCTCAAACTGGGGAACAATCAAGAATGGGGTGCCGCAAGGTTCGGTCTTGGATCCTCTGCTGTTCTTAATATATATTAATGACTTGCCATTCTATATTCACGAAGATGCAAAACTGGTACTTTTTGCTGATGATACAAGTATAGCTATCACACCCAACAGACAAGAATTAACTGGTGAAATTGTAAACGATGTTTTTCAGAAAATCATTAAGTGGTTCTCTGCAAATGGGCTCTCATTAAACTTTAACAAAACACAGTATATACAGTTCCACACAGTAAATGGAATGACACCATTGGTAAATATAGACTTCGATCAGAAATCGGTAGCTAAGATAGAATATTCAAAATCTCTAGGTGTATGCATTGATGAGGGGTTGAACTGGAAAAAACACACTAAGTATCTGCTGAAACGTTTGAGTTCAGTTACTTATGCTACTAGAGCCATTGCAAGATTTGGCGATATACATCTGAGTAAATTAGCTTACCATGCCTATTTTCATCCTGCGCTTTCCTATGGCATCATATTCTGGGGTAACTCCTCATTGAGTAAAAGAGTGTTCATTGCACAAAAGCGTGTAATCACAGTAATTGCTGGAGCTCATCCAAGATCATCCTGCAGACACTCATTTAAAGAGCTAGAGATCTTAACTGTAGCCTCACAACATATGTAGTCACTTATGAAATTTGTTATTAACAATCCAAACGAATTCAAAAGTAATAGAAGCGTACATGGCTACAACACTAGGAGAAAGGATGATCTTCACTACTCAAGGTTAAATCTAACTTTGGCTCGGAAGGGGGTAAATTATGCTGCCACGAAAGTCTTTGGTCACTTACCTAATAGCAACAAAAGTCTGACAGATAGCCATATAGCATTTAAAAGGAAATTTAAAAAATTTCATAATGGCAGCTCCTTCTACTCATTAGATGAATTTTTGGATATAATAAGTGGGTAATTTCCCCAAGCCCCACAAAAAAATTGAAATATTTTGTGTAATGTAATATCTTGTATAAACACCTTTTATTAACCTGACACGTTCCACATCATTACAAAGTGTCATATTCATGATGTATGGAACAAGTACTAATCTAATCTAATCTAATCTATAGACGTAGAAAGATAACAGCTTTTGTTTTATTTAAAAGTCTTTAAGGGTTTTCGCATTAAAAAAATCAAAGGCATTACCTTCCAGGACGCCCTCGCACAAACCATCAAAAAGAAAGTCTACAGTAGCCTAAAGTCCTCTCTGGTCGAACATGTTAACTAAATCCAATGTCATTATCCACAAATACAAGGCTCTCATCCTATAGAAATGTTGCATGGAAATTTACTTATCCGAAACTGAGACTGCCTTCGTCCATGTGCGTCCTGTAATCCTTGTCCATGTGTAATAACTCCAGGTTTCCACATGTTCTCACAGCTGGAACACTTTCGCTCTTCCCACGTCTCCAGAACTGGGGGAGGTGATGCAGCGGTAAAAACAAGGTTCCCTACGATTTTTCTAGATACTTAAGAAAAATGCCAGTCAGTTATCTTTGAAGAGTGCTTTGCACCTGGATCATGAGGTACGCATCAGTATCACAAGAGGCCGCCACAACACAGACAGACATCGCCAGTCGCTTCCTCAGTTCCAAGTAGTTGTCTCCAGACGGCGCTCCTTAATAGGCACTACACTCCTATACTCTGCTTCCATCGCCACGTCCATCAGCGCGTCGTATTCCTCTGCAGAATGTATTGCCAGCCGCCAGAGACAGCTCTGTCAACAGTGGACTGCTTCCCTTCCGTCTAGCACTGGTATGGATGGAGATCCATGCGCGAACAGGTCCAAAAGAAGACGCGTCGCACGTATTCAATTAGTTCCAGAATTCGCCTAATTCCTACAGTGCCATCATTTCCTGTAATTACGCAGCGGAGCGTAGTTCTGTGAGTTCCTTTCTGAAGACTACCGTTCCGACTTAGAAGTCGCTATTACTATCAGTCATAGTGACAGTGTCATAGGCCGCCAAGAGACAGCAAAGCTTGAAAGGTTACCTTAGTTTAGCGCACTACCAGGCTCCATGAACATCTTCTCAGGCCGTTAACCTACTAGAGTCTCGCTCAAGGTGCATCAGGTTGTAACAAAGCCTTTAATAATTTTCCATATACAAAAAACAGGTAGAGCAACTTGTCCCCTCTCAAGTTACACTCCTGGAAATGGAAAAAAGAACACATTGACACCGGTGTGTCAGACCCACCATACTTGCTCCGGACACTGCGAGAGGGCTGTACAAGCAATGATCACACGCACGGCACAGCGGACACACCAGGAACCGCGGTGTTGGCCGTCGAATGGCGCTAGCTGCGCAGCATTTGTGCACCGCCGCCGTCAGTGTCAGCCAGTTTGCCGTGGCATACGGAGCTCCATCGCAGTCTTTAACACTGGTAGCATGCCGCGACAGCGTGGACGTGAACCGTATGTGCAGTTGACGGACTTTGAGCGAGGGTGTATAGTGAGCATGCGGGAGGCCGGGTGGACGTACCGCCGAATTGCTCAACACGTGGGGCGTGAGGTCTCCACAGTACATCGATGTTGTCGCCAGTGGTCGGCGGAAGGTGCACGTGCCCGTCGACCTGGGACCGGACCGCAGCGACGCACGGATGCACGCCAAGACCGTAGGATCCTACGCAGTGCCGTAGGGGACCGCACCGCCACTTCCCAGCAAATTAGGGACACTGTTGCTCCTGGGGTATCGGCGAGGACCATTCGCAACAGTCTCCATGAAGCTGGGCTACGGTCCTGCACACCGTTAGGCCGTCTTCCGCTCACGCCCCAACATCGTGCAGCCCGCCTCCAGTGGTGTCGCGACAGGCGTGAATGGAGGGACGAATGGAGACGTGTCGTCTTCAGCGATGAGAGTCGCTTCTGCCTTGGTGCCAATGATGGTCGTATGCGTGTTTGGCGCCGTGCAGGTGAGCGCCACAATCAGGACTGCATACGACCGAGGCACACAGGGCCAACACCCGGCATCATGGTGTGTGGAGCGATCTCCTACACTGGCCGTACACCACTGGTGATCGTCGAGGGGACACTGAATAGTGCACGGTACATCCAAACCGTCATCGAACCCATCGTTCTACCATTCCTAGACCGGCAAGGGAACTTGCTGTTCCAACAGGACAATGCACGTCCGCATGTATCCCGTGCCACCCAACGTGCTCTAGAAGGTGTAAGTCAACTACCCTGGCCAGCAAGATCTCCGGATCTGTCCCCCATTGAGCATGTTTGGGACTGGATGAAGCGTCGTCTCACGCGGTCTGCACGTCCAGCACGAACGCTGGTCCAACTGAGGCGCCAGGTGGAAATGGCATGGCAAGCCGTTCCACAGGACTACATCCAGCATCTCTACGATCGTCTCCATGGGAGAATAGCAGCCTGCATTGCTGCGAAAGGTGGATATACACTGTACTAGTGCCGACATTGTGCACGCTCTGTTGCCTGCGTCTGTGTGCCTGTGGTTCTGTCAGTGTGATCATGTGATGTATCTGACCCCAGGAATGTGTCAATAAAGTTTCCCCTTCCTGGGACAATGAATTCACGGTGTTCTTATTTCAATTTCCAGGAGTGTATTTAGATTTCACTGTATTACTATAGGACATGAAGTCCCACGCATCAAACTGTTTCCAATGTGAAGTAAAGGGGTTTTGATTTATAACTCATAATAAATGTTATTGATTATTTCTTAGTGTGTTACCACATTTGTGTCGCAGTGTCAAACTGTCAAGCGTGCGTACTACCACCTTTTATCGAATTGTAGTTGGAAATAACATACTACTGTGATGGATAGGGTGAACTGATAGGACATTTAGTTACAACATTGCATCAGAGAGAAAGCAACTTTCTTATCCTATGCTTTCCCAATCTGAGGTTGTGTCCCATCTCCATTGACCGTTTCGTCGACAGTCAGGATGTTAAATCTTGATCTTTATTCCTTCTTATATTTCCAGTAAACGAGAACTGCATTACCGCATAGTATAGCCTAAGCTTGAAAAAAAAAAAATAAATAAAAGTTGCAATAGTCGCCCCTTAGGTGTATCACTTAATCATTACCAACTCTCCCATCGCCGATACCTCCAACTATTTTGTGTCACCGCCTCTCTATGAAAAGTTCACCCCATGACACAAGGGGAATTATTCTGAACAGAAATCAGTAGCCCATCTGACAGTCGTGAAGATCCAGCTTCAGTTCGTAAGGATCGTCGAACCGTAGCTAAACCTACACACAAGCCTAGTCTATCATCTCACCAAGGTTACGGTGGACATTGAAAAAAGGAATGACTGTACATAGGTCATTTAACACTTACAGATGGAGACACTAATTGTTGAAGGGCAATATAAGTTAAAAGTGAAAATGGTTTCTATTGAAATCCTGTAATATCCGCTTCCAGCTTTTTGCACTTAGACAAGTATTTTCTAGTCTCTGTATCTGTATGATCTAATAAACGGTCCTTCTTTACACTATGACAAGATTTAAACCAGCCTCTGTTACACTTTTGGACACTTTCAGTCCTTGCTGACAGTTAGTAAAATCCTCAAACTACCAGTCCTCCAGTATCCGACCGATCAGAATTATTTTCTCGCACCCATGAATGAAACCATAGAACCAGAATGGGCTCAAATGGTTCAAATGGCTATGAGCACTATGGGACTTGACTTCTGAGGTCATCAGTCCCCTAGAACTTAGAACTACTTAAACATAACTAACCTAAGGACATCACACACACCCATGCCCGAGGCAGGATTCTAACCTGTGACCGTAGCGGTCGCGCGGTTCCAGACTGTAGCGACTAGAACCGCTCGGCCACTCTTGCCAGAACCAGAATGGGATTTTCACTCTGCAGTGGAGTGTGCGCTGATATGAACCTTTCTGGCAGATTAAAATTGTGTGTCCGACCGAAACTGGAACTCAGGACCTTTGCCATTCGCGGACAAGTGCTCTACCATCTGAGCTACACAAGCACGACTCACGCCCTGTGCCTATAGCTTCAGTTCTGCCAGTACCTCGTCTCCTACTTTCCGAACTTCACAGAAGCTCTTCTTCTTCGCAGAACTGAAGCTGTGAGGACGGGGTGTGAGTCGTGCTTGCGTAGCTTAGATGGTAGAGAACTTGCCCGCGAAAGGCAAAGGTCCCGAGTTCGAGTCTCGATCCGGGACACACTTTTAATCTGCCAGAAAGTTTGAAACAGTAGACATTTATTAAGGCGTTTTTTCTTTGACGGTGAACTCTGTGTGTCTAGGTTCTCCACCAGACCTTGCTGAACTATTTTCTCCTCTGAGCTGCTTCCAACTCCTCACGCCCCATTTCCGGCTTGTGGTCGTGCGGTAGCGTTCTCGCTTCCCACGCCCGGGTTCGATTCCCGGCGGGGTCAGGGATTTTCTCTGCCTCGTGATGACTGGGTGTTGTGTGATGTCCTTAGGTTGGTTAGGTTTAAGTAGTTCTAAGTTCAAGGGGACTGATGACCATAGATGTTTAGTCCCATAGTGCTCAGAGCCATTTGAACCATTTAAACCAACATCAGCGACGAACTGTCATTGGTCACTCCATTCTCTACTACCCCCACTGCCCCTTCTGCTCCTTCCAGACGATTTTGCCGGTAAAAGGTGCCTTGGGAATCACAGCTATGTGCACCTGAAAGCAACACAGGGAAACCGACGACACACCTCCATTCCGGGTTTGCGAAAACAACCTCGGAGTTCCCAGAGCCGTCGTGGTTCCAGAGAGACTCCAGGGGTCGAAAGCATCGTGTCAATTATTTCCGAGAACGCAACATATTCTTTGTGTCCAGTGTTTGCAGGCATCTCGTCACCGAGACCGCCATCCACCAAGCCACTCTCCTCGCAGCCAAAACAGCGGGCTTCCAGTCCACTCCTTTTGATTAGTCTCGAGCTTAACCTTATCTCCAGACTGTAGGCCCTCTAAAGGAGTTGTCATATCTGGGATGCTGATGGGCTTACAATGAAACGTCTCTCCTTTTCCCCTAGATCTATAGTCTGCACTCAGGACGTTCAACTGACCGATTCAATTCAGGCTGGTTTCTGAATCGCGAATACAGCGGCGCTTACGTTCTGGCCCTGGATCATCAGCTGATCTGCAGCAGCAGGCCGGAGCTGAGGGAGCAGGCTGAGGACGGCCAGCGGCTGTGGCCAGCAGCTAGTCACGCCGCGACCCGAGCCCACACCATCGGCCGAGAAACTCATTTGGGCCGTAATTTCTGCTGTTATTGTGGGCACTTCATCAGCGCCCGTAGCCGGCGGGGTAATCGTTCCGGAGGCTGATTACGATCAGAATGAGATCTCTCTCGTACAAAACCATAACTAGTGATCCACTGGATTAGATGATGGTAAACACTATTGCTGCCAACGTTTGCTGCCCAAATACTTTCTCAGAGGCTGTAGGCAAGCTTGTAAGACACTTATCCTTTGACAACAATAACATTCCGTTGACAGAAGGGTCTTCAGAGATGTAGCGTCTCCTTTTTTTGGACATTGTACGATTCTGGATTCGCATGAACATTTTATTTTAGGAAACTGGAGGTAACTGGAATCAGTGCATACGGGTTTGGTATTGAAAAAAAAAACCGAGTTCAGACTTCTAACTGCCATGTCAGTACGTTCCCCTCGGTAAACTCGTAAAATAGCATGAGATCTTTCATATGTATCTCTCAAGAGCTAATTCAACAGAGACCACAGGAAAGCATGAAAGGTGGAATTAAAAGTACGGAAACTAGTAATACCATTGGCCAATCTGACTTGAAAATTTTCGACTGTAAAAATAAAAGTAGTAATGCTACCATACAACATACACAGACTGTACAAAACATCGCAACACCAAGGAGCAGTTGGGAGACTAAATGAAAGTTGGTAGGCGTGTTGCTACATCTGAAAGATGGTATCTATACAAATTTTGGGCTTATGGATGTGACCAGCGCGTAGCGTTGAGCAGTTGGAGGTGAGGCACCAGCAGTGGTGGATGTGGGGAGTGAGAGGCCAGAGTTTTGAGAGCGGACGATCTGGACGTGTGTCCGTCAGAAAAAGGAAATTTGTAAGACTGGATATCGTGAACTGATATACAGGGTGCGTCAAAAAAATGTATACACAGTTTGAACTGTCATAGACAACTTATTTCCCGTTCTACAAGGTAAAATAGCTGTAAGAAAGTAATGTTATGTTTCTTCAACAGGTGGCAGCAGTGGCAAGGAAGTACCTGCAACATGGCGGACGTGCGTTTGAGCTCTGAAGCGCGGAAGCAGATAATTAAGTGGTACTGGAAGTTTGAGAATGTAGCTGCGGTTCGAGGACAGTGGAGAAGTGAGTATGGTACAGAACCACCTTCAAGGTAACAATTACACGTCTACGAGACAAATTTGAAATTCATGGAACAGTGTGTGATGTGCATAAAGGTCGATCAGGGCGACATCGTACAGCTACAAGTGATGATTCCACAACTGCGGACTTGGAACTGTTTCAGCGTTCGCCTCAAAAATCTTCAAGGCAAGCGGCACGTGAGAGAAATGTAAGTGCTAGCAGTGTGCCATGCATTCTGAAGAAAGGCAAGTTTCGTGTGTACATTCCGAGGCTGGTGCAACAGCTAAGCGACGACGATCCAGATCGAAGGTTAGAATTTTGTGAATGGGTTCAGGAGATGGTGAGACGTGAACTGGGATTTATGGGTAGCATAATTTGGTCAGATGAAGCCCAATTAAAACTCAATGGAACTGTCAATAGGCACAATTGTGTGTACTGGACTGAAGACAATCCTCACATTACAGTTGAAAAGGCTGTGAATTTGCCTAGTGTAAATGTGTGGTGTGGTTTGTCTGCAAGGGGACCCATTGGGCCTTTCCACTATGAAGGTACTGTTACTAGAGATACGTACCTAACAATGCTTGCTGACTCCGTATTCCCTGCCATTCGTGCATTATACGGTAATGATGAGTTTTATTTCCAACAAGATGGCGCCCCGCCACACTATCATAGGGACGTACGAGTATACCTGGATCACAATGTGCCAGGCCAGTGGATAGGACGCAGGGGACCAATCGAGTTTCCTTCACACTCTCCAGACCTCATGCTCCTGGATTTCTTCCTATGAGGCACAGTAAAAGATGGGGTGTACAAACGTAAACTACGTAACCTGGACACACTTTGGAATGAGATTCAGGTGGTTTGTGCAGAAATCTCATTGGACACTTTGGTACAATGTACGGAATCAGTGGCGACTCGTACTCAGAAATGTTTTGATGCTGAAGGCCACAAGTTTGAACGTTAATCACATTTGCAAAGTACATTTATTTTTCCAACTGGACTTTAAGCTTTCCATTTCCAGAAAGTTAACATTGTAGAACAGGAAATAAATTTTCTATGACGCTTCAAAGTGTGTATACATTGTTTTGACGCACCCTGT
Organism: Schistocerca piceifrons; assembly: GCF_021461385.2. Taxonomy (NCBI): domain Eukaryota; kingdom Metazoa; phylum Arthropoda; class Insecta; order Orthoptera; family Acrididae; genus Schistocerca; species Schistocerca piceifrons. The sequence continues at coordinate 772,494,088 of NC_060139.1, read as the reverse complement.
ATATATTATGACTTCTGAACACTATTAAGGTAAATACATTGTTTGTTCTCTATCAACATCTTTCATTTGCTATGCCTATCAGTAGTTAGAATCTTTTATGTAGCTGGAAGCATTGACACTCCAGTATTATCCGTGGTCTAGGGATAGCGTCTTTGATTCATAACGAAAAACGTCTTCTGTCCTGGGTTCGATCCCCGTCACAGCCTAAATTTTGATAAATAATCAGCATTGGCGGCCGAAGACTTCCGGCGTAAGAAGTCAGCCTCATTCTGCCAACAGCCTTGTCAAAGAGGGCGGAGGAGCGGATAGAGGTTCAGGGCACTCTCTTGTTCTAGAGGTGGGAAATTGCCCCTAAAGGCGGAAGAATCAGCAATGATCAACGACATGAGGATGCAGAAGGCAATGGAAACCACTGCATTAAAGACACGTAACGTGTATCCACAGGAATGGGACCTGTAATTGAAGTGTCATGATGATCTCTCCATTGGCAAAAGATTCCGGAATAGTCCCCCATTCGGATCTCCGGGAGGGGACTGCCAAGGGGGAGGTTACCATGAGAAAAAGATTGAATAATCAACGAAAGGATAACGTTCTACGAGTCGGGGCGTGGAATGTCAGAAGCTTGAACGTGGTAGGGAAACGAGAAAATCTGAAAAGGCAAATGCAAAGACTCAATCTAGATATAGTAGGGGTCAGTGAAGTGAAGTGGAAGGAAGACAAGGATTTCTGGTCAGATGAGTATCGGGTAATATCAACAGCAGCAGAAAATGGTATAACAGGTGTAGGATTCGTTATGAATAGGAAGGTAGGGAAGAGGGTGTGTTGCTGTGAACAGTTAAGTGACCGGTTTGTTCTAATCAGAATCGACAGCAGACCAACACCGACAACGATAGTTCAGGTATACATGCCTACGTCGCAAGCTGAAGATGAACAGATAGAGAAAGTGTATGAGGATATTGAAAGGGTAATGTAGTATGTAAAGGGGGACGAAAATCTAATAGTCATGGGTGACTGGAATGCAGTTGTAGGGGAAGGCGTAGAAGAAAAGGTTACAGCAGAATATGGGCTTGGGACAAGGAATGAAAGAGGAGAAAGACTAATTGAGTTCTGTAACAAGTTTCAGCTAGTGATAGCGAATACCCTGTTCAAGAATCACAAGAGGAGGAGGTATACTTGGAAAAGGCAGGGAGATACGGGAAGATTTCAATTACATTACATCATGGTCAGACAGAGATTCCGAAATCAGATACTGGATTGTAAGACGTACCCAGGAGGAGATATAGACTCAGATCACAATATAGTAGTGATGAAAAGTAGGCTGAAGTTCAAGACATTAGTCAGGAAGAATGAATACGCAAAGAATTGGGATACGGAAGTACTAAGGAATGACGAGATACGTTTGAAGTTCTCTAACGCCATGTTGTTGTGGTCTTCAGTCCTGAGACTGGTTTGATGCAGCTCTCCATGCTACTCTATCCTGTGCAAGCTTCTTCATCTCCCAGAACCTACTACAACCTACATCCTTCTGAATCTGCTTAGTGTATTCATCTCTTGGTCTCCCTCTACGATTTTTACCCTCCACGCTGCCCTCCAATGCTAAATTTGTGATCCCCCGATGCCTCAAAACATGTCCTACCAACCGATCCCTTCTTCTGGTCAAGTTGTGCCACAAACTTCTCTTCTCCCCAATCCTATTCAATACCTCCTCATTAGTTACATGATCTACCCACCTTATCTTCAGCATTCTTCTGTAGCACCACATTTCGAAAGCTTCTATTCTCTTCTTGTCCAAACTGGTTATCGTCCATGTTTCACTTCCATACATGGCAACACTCCATAAAAATACTTTCAGGAACGACTTCCTGACACTTAAATCTATACTCGATGTTAACAAATTTTTCTTCTTCAGAAACGATTTCCTTGCCATTGCCAGTCTACATTTTATATCCTCTCTACTTCGACCATCATCAGTTATTTTACTCCCTAAATAGAAAACTCCTTTACTACTTTAAGTGTCTCATTTCCTAATCTAATCCCCTCAGCATCACCCAATTTAATTTGACTACATTCCATTATCCTCGTTTTGCTTTTGTTGATGTTCATCTTATATCCTCCTTTCAAGACACTGTCCATTCCGTTCAACTGCTCTTCCAAGTCCTTTGCTGTCTCTGACAGAATTACAATGTCACCGGCGAACCTCAAAGTTTTTACTTCTTCTCCATGAATTTTAATACCTACTCCGAATTTTTCTTTTGTTTCCTTTACTGCTTGCTCAATATACAGATTGAATAACTTCGGGGAGAGGCTACAACCCTGTCTCACTCCTTTCCCAAACACTGCTTCCCTTTCATGCCCCTCGACTCTTATAACTGCCATCTGGTTTCTGTACAAATTGTAAATAGCCTTTCGCTCCCTGTATTTTACCCCTGCCACCTTCAGAATTTGAAAGAGAGTATTCCAGTTAACGTTGTCAAAAGCTTTCTCTAAGTCCACAAATGCTAGAAACGTAGGTTTGCCTTTTCTTAATCTTTCTTCTAAGATAAGTCGTAAGGTTAGTATTGCCTCATGTGTTCCAACATTTCTACGGAATCCAAACTGATCCTCCCCGAGGTCCGCTTCTACCAGTTTTTCCATTCGTCTGTAAAGAATTCGCGTTAGTATTTTGCAGCTGTGACTTATTAAACTGATAGTTCGCTAATTTTCACATCTGTCAACACCTGCTTTATTTGGGATTGGAATTATTATATTCTTCTTGAAGTCTGTGGGTATTTCGCCTGCCTCATACATCTTACTCGCCAGATGGTAGAGTTTTGTCATGACTGGCTCTCCCAAGGACATCAGTAGTTCTAATGGAATGTTGTCTACTCCCGGGGCCTTGTTTCGACTCTGGTCTTTCAGTGCTCTGTCAAACTCTTCACGCAGTATCTTATCTCCCATTTCATCTTCATCTACATCCTCTTCCATTTCCATAATATTGTCCTCAAGTACATCGCCCTTGCATAAACCCTCTATATACCCCTTCCACCTTTCTGCCTTCCCTTCTTTGCTTAGAACTGGGTTGCCATCTGAGCTCTCGATATTCATACAAGTGGTTCTCTTCACTCCAAAAGTCTCTTTAATTTTCCTGTAGGCAGTGTCTATCTTACCCCTAGTGAGACAAGACTCTACATCCTTACATTTGTCCTCTAGCCATGCCTGCTTAGCCATTTTGCACTTCCGGTCGATCTCATTTTTGAGACGTTTGTATTCCTTTTTCATTTGCTGCATTTTTATATTTTCTCCCTTCATCAATTAAATTCAATATTTCTTCTGTTACCCAAGGATTTCTATTAGCCCTCGTCATTTTACCTACTTGATCCTCTGCTGCCTTCACTACTTCATCCCTCAGAGCTACCCATTCTTCTTCTACTGTATTTCTTTCTCCCATTCCTGTCAATTGTTCCTTTATGCTCTCCCTGAAACTCTCTACAACCTCTGGTTCTTTCAGTTTATCCAGGTCCCATCTCCTTAAATTCCCACCTTTTTGCAGTTTCTTCAGTTTCAATCTGCAGTTCATAACCAATAGATTGTGGTCAGAATCCACATCTGCCCCTGGAAATGTCCTACAATTTAAAACCTGATTCCTAAATCTCTGTCTTACCATTATATAATCTGTCTGATACATTTTAGTATCTCCAGGATTCTTCCAGGTATACAACCTTCTTTCATGATTCTTGAACCAAGTGTTAGCAATGATTAAGTTATGCTCTGTGCAAAATTCTACCAGGCGGCTTCCTCTTTCATTTCTTCCCCCCAATCCATATTCACCTACTATGTTTCCTTCTCTTCCTTTTCCTACTGACGAATTCCAGTCACCCATGACTATTAAATTTTCGTCTCCCTTCACTACCTGAATAATTTCTTTTATCTCGTCATACATTTCATCAATTTCTTCATCATCTGCAGAGCTAGTTGGCATATAAACTTGTACTACTGTAGTAGGCATGGGCTTTGTGTCTATCTTTGCCACAATAATGCGTTCACTATGCTGTTTGTAGTAGCTAACCCGCACTCCCATTTTTTTATTCATTATTAAACCTACTCCTGCAGTACCCCTATTTGATTTTGTATTTATAACCCTGTAATCACCTGACCAAAAGTCTTGTTCCTCCTGCCACCGAACTTCACTAATTCCCACTATATCTTACTTTAACCTATCCATTTCCCTTTTCAAATTTTCTAACCTACCTGCCCGATTAAGGGATCTGACATTCCACGCTCTAACGCTATAGATACAGCAATAATGAATAGCGCAGTACGCAGTACAGTTGAAGAGGAATGGACATCTCTGAAAAGGGCCATCACAGAAGTTGGGAAGGAAAACATAGGTACAAAGAAGGTGGCTGCGAAGAAACCATGGGTAACAGAAGAAATACTTCAGTTGATTGATGAAAGGAGGAAGTACAAACACGTTCCGGGAAAATCAGGAATACAGAAATACAAGTCGCTGAGGAATGAAATAAATAGGAAGTGCAGGGAAACTAAGACGAAATGGCTGCAGGAAAAATGTGAAGACATCGAAAAAGATATGATTGTCGGAAGGACAGACTCAGCATACAGGAAAGTCAAAACAACCTTTGGTGACATTAAAAGCAACGGTGGTAACATTAAGAGTGCAACGGGAATTCCACTGTTAAATGCAGAGGAGAGAGCAGATAGGTGGAAAGAATACATCGAAAGCCTCTATGAGGGTGAAGATTTGTCTGATGTGATAGAAGAAGAAACAGGAGTCGATTTAGAAGAGATAGCGGATCCAGTATTAGAATCGGAATTTAAAAGAGCTTTGGAGGACTTACAGTCAAATAAGGCAGAAGTGATAGATAACATTCCATCAGAATTTTTAAATCATTGGGGGAAGTGGCAACAAAACGACTAATCACGATTGTGTGTAGAATATATGAGTCTGGCGATATACCATCTGACTTTCGGAAAAGCATCATCCACACAATTCCGAAGACGGCAAGAGCTGACAAGTGCGAGAATTATCGCACAATCAGCTTAACGGCTCATGCATCGAAGCTGCTTACAAGAATAATATACAGAAGAATGGAAAAGAAAATTGAGAATGCGCTAGGTGACGATCAGTTTGGCTTTAGGAAAAGTAACGGGTCGAGAGAGGCAATTGTGACGTTACGGCTAATAATGGAAGCAAGGCTAAAGAAAAATCAAGACACTTTCATAGGATTTGTCGACCTGGAAAAAGCGTTCGACAATATAAAATGGTGCAAGCTGTTCGAGATTCTGAAAAAAGTAGGGGTAAGCTATAGGGAGAGACGGGTCATATACAATATGTACAACAACCAAGAGGGAATAATAAGAGTGGACGATCAAGAACGAAGTGCTCGTATTAAGAAGGGTGTAAGACAAGGCTGTAGCCTTTCACCCCTACTCTTCAATCTGTACATCGAGGAAGCAATGATGGAAATAAAAGAAAGGTTCAGAAGTGGAATTAAAATACAAGGTGAAAGGATATCAGTGATACGATTCGCTGATGACATTGCTATCCTGAGTGAAAATGAAGAAGAATTAAATGATCTGCTGAATGGAATGAACAGTCTAATGAGTACACAGTATGGTTTGAGAGTAAATCGGAGAAAGACGAACGTAATGAGAAGTAGTAGAAATGAGAACAGCGAGAAACTTAACATCAGGATTGATGGTCACGAAGTCAACGAAGTTAAGGAATTCTGCTACCTAGGCAGTAAAATAACCAATGACGGACGGAGCAAGGAGGACATCAAAAGCAGACTCGCTATGGCAAAAAAGGCATTTCTGGCCAAGAGAAGTCTACTAATATCAAATACCGGCCTTTATTTGAGGAAGAAATTTCTGAGGATGTACGGCTGGAGTACAGAATTGTATGGTAGTGAAACATGGACTGTGGGAAAACCGGAACAGAAGAAAATCGAAGCATTTGAGATGTGGTGCTATAGACGAATGCTGAAAATTAGGTGGACTGATAAGGTAAGGAATGAGGAGGTTCTACGCAGAATCGGAGAGGAAAGGAATATGTGGAAAACACTGATAAGGAGAAGGGACAGGATGATAGGACATCTGCTAAGACATGAGGGAATGACTTCCATGGTACTACAGGGAGCTGTAGAGGGCAAAAACTGTGGAGGAAGAAAGAGATTGGAATACGTCAAGCAAATAATTGAGGACGTAGGTTGCAAGTGCTACTCTGAGATGAAGAGGTTAGCACGGGAAAGGAATTCGTGGCGGGCCGCATCAAACCAATCAGTAGACTCATGACAAAAAAAAAAAAATTTATACTCCCTGCATTGCAGTAGTTCGAGTAACGAAGATTCTTTTGAGGTAAGTGACTCATGAAAGGTAAAGGTTATTGTTAATCAGGGCCATTCTTTAGCAGGGATTATTGAAAGTCATATTGCGTTGCGCTAAAATATTGGGTGTCAGTTTAGTGATGATCAGAATAAGTAAAGAGAACTGTTTGAGTACGTTGAGTTTTGCTCAGCTGTTTGAAAATCAAATAACGTAAGAGGTTTACGAGCACAGTAGTTCATAATTTTTCTAAGGGGACGTTTCAAGTTGACGTTAGTCGAGAATGCCTTTAAGTCGAGAATGATGTTATTATAAAGATCTCACTGAATTTGAACTAAGTTATGTAATAGAGCTGCGATATTGCTGAATGATTTGGCAGAAATGTAGTCAATGTACATGACCGATGGTAGCAATGATCACGAGAATGTACGGCCGCAACAAACGGGGGTCCAGACGGCCACGCGGGACTACCGAGGGGAGGATCATCGTGTTCGTCGTATGGCCCTGGAGCGTCGTACTGCATCTGCAGCACAGATGCCATGTAGCGTGCATTCCACTAACACCAAACCGCTGCCATTTGCGACTTCAGTGGTGTGAAGCGAGAGCTCACTGGAGGCAAGGTGAAGATCTGTTGCGATTTCTGAAAGCTGGTTTTGACTCCGTACCAGTGATGACCGTATGTTTGTTAGAAGGAGGCCAGTTGAGGTCTGCAAACAACTTTTCTGTGTGCTAGACACACTGACCTACAACTAGCGTTATTATATGGGGTACGAATTCGTATAACAGCAGAAGCGCTGTCGTGGTTATCCAACGCACCCTGACCCAAATTTATACGCCAATTTGGCGATTCGATCTGTTGTGCTACCAATTGTGAACAGCAATCCAGTGGTGTTTTCCAACAGCATAACGCTCCTCCACACATCGCTGTTGTACCCAAACATACTCTGCAGAGTGTAGACGTGTTGCCTTGGCCTGCTCGTTCACCCGATCTGTCTCTAGTCCAGCACATATCGGACATCATTCGGCTACAACTCCAGCGTCATCAACAATCAGTATTAAAACTCCCTCGACTGAGCGATCAAGTGGACCAACCATGCAACTCCGTCCCAGAAAGCGAGAGCCGGCATCTGTACAACAGAATAAATTCACGTTTAGGAACTTGCGTTCAACATTGTGGTGGTTAATCTACCAGTATTTGACATTTGCAGCATCTCACCTCGGCCTTAGATTAACCTCTTATCTTTCAGTTTTAATCACGTTAATATGTCACCTAGACAAATATATCCCCGAAATTTCTCTTCTCACGTTAATTATTTTCTAGTGTGGCGATATTTTTCCGTCAGTCTAGTTTACAAGCAACAGGAACCTAACTTTCCGTTTATGTGGTTCAGAAGAAAATACTTTGCCTTCAGAGATGTTACACATGTGTTTGTTTTGTTGGGGACAACTGTTAGGCACAAAATCTCTTACTGCACGCTTGAAGTAGAAAACTATCACTGTACAGGGGTTGGACATAAACATGGGTGTATATGCTAGCCAAGCCAGGAGGTGTCACTGTTGTATTTGAGCACGAACGGCACCAGTGAAATGTTCTCAATACATTGCAGAAGTCATTCGTTGTCAAACAGTTTTCTGTGTCACTGTGAGTGTGTTACGTCCGATACAGTAATTCGAAGAGGTAAATTGTTGCTGCTTGTATGGATGCTTCCGAAAGCAAAGTGCTGAAGTTTTTGTGGTTTCAAGAGGCGACATATCGAAGACATATTTCACGTACAGGGAAAGCCGATAAATATCAAACAGTTAGTCACATCGCAGACTAAAGTGTCTTTTAAGTGATCATTACAGATGGATATTGTATAGGATTGTGACGACTGGTTCATAAGTCACTGGAGGACTAAATGATGCACTCATGAATCCTGTTTGCACCAAAACAATACGAAGAGTGCCCTATAAGCGGGAGATTGCTGATCGTGTGGGAATTCCAAATGCCTGTAGCAGGAAGCCGTAGTGCCGAAACCATAAAACCTAGACTATGAAAGAGAATCATTTGGTCAGGTGAATCTCGTTGCACTCTATCCAATTTCTGGCTGTGTTTACTTCCAATGGTTCAAAATGGTTCAAATGGCTCTGAGCACTATGCGACTTAATTTCTGAGGTCATCAGTCGCCTAGAACTTAGAACTAACTAAACCTAACTAACCTAAGGACATCACACACATCCATGCCCGAGGCAGGATTCGAACCTGCGACCGTAGCCGTCGCTCGGTTCCAGACTGTAGCGCCTAGAACCGCACGGCCACTCCGGCCGGCGTGTTTACTTCCCAAGAGTGAAACAAGACGGGGCTTCGGAGATGGTCTGGGCAGCCGTGGCCCCATGTTTACGTTGCAAGGAGCCTTACGGCCTACGGTTATGTGACCATTTAGGCTGATCATTTCGATCCCATGGTACAGTGTTTGTTCTCCTACGGTGATGCTGTGTTCCGAGACAACAGGGCCTCTGTTCACACAGCCCGTATCGTCCAGACTGCTTTGGTGACCACGAGGATAAATTGTCGCATCTCCCCTGACAATCATAGTCACCAGACCTCAACTGAGTTTTTGTGCTCTACTTAGGAGAGAAGGGTACGTGATTATTGTCCACCTCAGTCATTGTTACCGGAACTTGCCAGCACTTTGCAGAATGTGTGGTTTAAGGTTCTCTTGAAAGCCATACAGAACCTGAATTTATCCATTCCGAGACAACTGGAAGTCGTTTTGAATGCCAACTGATTTTTACTCCGTATTAGGCATAGTTATTTGTAGTGTTTGTGCTGTTTTCATGTTTTTGTCCACTTCTTGTAGATATTGAATATTATACGTAGAAGTTATGTTTAAGATAATCTAATCAGATTCTTAAAATGCGGATCTCAGATAACTTACGAACTCAACATATTATCCTTATCATAATACCATTAGTTGTATCACAAGCTGTCTGCTTAACCGTTTCTAGGTGTGCACCTCGGACGTAATTCGTCAATATTAGATACATAACTATATTTCATTTGCCTCTAGAGATTCAATACGTAACATCTCCGAGGTTGTGCAGTTGTTTTGGGTGCTACCAGTAATTATCGACTTGAAGTGAACATTATGCAGCAGTAAAAATGGTAAAGGTAGGCAGGTTTTCACATCTCCATCGAACGTAAATAAATAACAATCAAATTGGATGGTGGTTAAGATGCAGCTGCTATTTCAAAATGTTTCATTACTTAGTGAAAGTGTTGTACCCGAAGAAATTTCCAAAGATGCTCCAGTGATAGGTAAAAACGAGTCTACACGCTCCCGTACGAGCCCTAATTTCTTGTCCATGTGAAATGTATGTTTGCGGCAGTAGGATCGTCCTGAAGTCAGTTTTAGATGCCGGTTCTCTAAATTCCTCGAAAAGAACGTGGACTTCCCTCTAGGAATTTCTATTTGAGTTCCCGAAACATCTCCGTGACGCTTGTGTGTTGTTCGAATCTACCGGTGACACGTGGCGACGTAGTGTGGCAGCTCACCATGCAGGGGTTCTGGTAGTGGGAGGTGCCGAAGTCTCCTTATCAGTGAATATGAGGCAGTAGCAGCCCATGACAGCCAAGTCTTTCAGGCTGGGCTGGTTGTAGCATCAAAGTCGTTTAGGCAGACTGCGGATGGAGGGTCACAGGTCCTATGTCAGGACTCGTTAGCTGTAAACTGAAAACTGGGCTTTGGTAGTCAGGTTTTTGCACCAGTCGGTCTATGCCAATGACATCATCGTCTAGGTAGTGCGAGAAAATGTGGTGTCTTCCTGAGTATCCGTTAGTACTCTGTACCACGTAACGGTGTCCTTGTTCTTCTCTTTAAGATATCATGCTGGTTATTTCTGCAACGTCTGTGTGCTGTAAATCCACTCTTGCATACGACTTACTTCACTGTGCATGGCCCCCGCGAGTTCACTTTGCTGCATCGACGCTTTGGTCCTCCTGCTCAGATGGTGCGTGGAAGTCAAAATCGGTGGTGTGCCCATGCTACATGCGAAATCAGCTATTCTTCCTTCTTGTCATTCCAAACCAGTCTTGGCTTCAGCTTTGGTGCCTGCAGCATGGAGGAGAATTTTCTACGTCCACCCGGAATAGTATTTAGTGGCGCAACAGTTTCGTGCAATAACTTCCACAGTCACTGAATTATCAATTATTCAGTCAGCCCTAGTAAATTTATTCATTTCTTAACGTCTCAAGTGATACAGAACTTTATGATTAGCAATTTAAGCCTCAAGATGAACTGTCATCCTGTGTCGTAAAAACAGGTCACGTGACAGTTGATTTTCCTTGTGTAATTTTGTGAAAAAAGCGCTCAGTAGTTATCAAAAAATCCGCAAAGAATACGTAGAAACTGGGCTTCACATTGTCTTCAAGTGCCTTCACATAAAAAGTACGAATAGCAGCCTTAAAATGGACTTAAATCTTCCAGGATTCACTTTTAACATAACCACAACTGCCTTACACGCTTTTCCGTTAAACAGATTCTGATATGTTAAAAATATTCTTAAGGTTTATCCAGCTAGCCAATAGTCACATGGAGATGATATAATAATGACCTTTGTGTTTTAGTAACTTCATTATTCATCAGTACCTTCTTTTCTAGTGGTATGATTCATTGGTCTTTGACTCCAAAATATCAATTTTCAGTAATCTCAGTTCACTGGTTTGTGTACGTTTCGTAGGTCCCACTAGACATTCAAGTACAAAATTATATTTAATGTTTGAATATTTCTGCTGTCCTTGCGGTTTGTTAACTGACGCTCCACCAGAAAATTTTATGATACGTTTAACAGCAAGTGTCTTGTTGAAATAGGCTGTATATTTCCACAATCTAATACATACACTGTTGCGACACTGATTCCCATTTTTGACAGTATTATGAAAAGGATGGATTGCTACTTGTCATTTAGAGGAGACGATAAGTGGCAGACAGGCACATGTGTGTGTGTGAGTTGTGCTTGCTTCAATATGTGAATGTTTTCTACTTTGGAAGAAGGCCTTTTGACCGAAAAGTTAAATTTGTAGCAGTCTTTTTGTCGTTACTGTCTGCCCGTCAACATCTTTTCTATATGGTGAGCAGCAGTCTATCCTTTTCATAGTACTATCGTTATTCCATCCTGAACTTTCTGTTGCTTCATTTTGTTTATAATCTTTGTTATATACTGCGACAGCAGCGCACCAAACGGATGATAAGCTACGAAATTCGATTAATTAGAACACTATCGTTTATGTTGATTTGTAACTTGTTTCACACCAAAGCGAGCGTACAAAGCGCAAGAAATTGTAACAGTAATAAAAGTAAAACGAGAAATTTGTCATTCTACAGGTTTCTTAAGAACCAAATTAGGTATGAAACAACACATTACAGAATTATTTAGTTACGGTTTGCTAACCTACATAAATGTATCGAAGTGTAATGATTATTTTTAAGAACAGGAAGTATTAAACAGCAGAAACCATGACGAATTGCAAAAAGACGCCATATATCTACACAATAATGTGAAGTTTTAGTTATTAGACTTCGAAAGTATTAGTTTATAAAAGAGTAAAATAGGGAACTAGTGTGGAACGTAGTAGCTACACTAATTACCGTAGCACAGATGCTACCACAACCATAACAAAACAGTGTCCATTCCGCAGTTGTTGCTACAACAGAGCCACAAGCATCAGAATTTTTCAATACAGCTGTCTATTGAAAAAGAAATACACTAAACAAATTTTTATAAGTTGGAAAGTTGATTGAAACGCAACAAATCTTTAAACTTCATACAAAATTGTTCTGTGGCAAAGAAAGTGACAATCATAAAAATAGTCAACAACAGACAACTCGTTACGGATACCGAGATAAACGAAATCATTCGGGCAGTTCAGGGAGACGAATATTCAGTAGTGATGGGGGACTGGAATTCGATAGTAGGAAAAGAAAGAGGAGGGAAAATAGCAGGTGATTATGGACTGGAGGAAAGGAAGGAAAGAGGAAAACGCCTATTAGAGTTTTGCACAGAGCATAATTAATCATCGCTAACAGTTGGTTTAAGAATAATACATGTATGCGTGGAAGAGACCTGAAGACATCGGAACGTTTCAGATTGATTATATAATGCGAAGACAGAAATTCAGGAACCAGATTTTAAATTGTAAAACATTCCCAGGGGTACATATGGACTCTGACCACAATTTCTTAGTAATGAATTGTAGATTAAAAATGGAGAAATTGGAAATGATGGGAAATTAAGGAAATGGGACCTGAATTAGTTAAGAAAACCAGAGGATGCTGAGAGTTTAAGAGGGAGCAATAGGCAACAGCTGACTAGAACAAGGGAAAGGAATACAGTATAATACGAATGGGTAGCTTTAAGAGATGAAATAGTGACGGCAGCCGAGGATCATATAGGTAAAAAGACAAGGCCTAATAGAAACCCTTGCGTAACACAACAGATATTGAATTTAACTGATGAGAGGCAGAAATATAAAAATACAGCAAATGAAGCAGGTGAAAGAGAATACAAACGTTTAAAGAATGAGATCGACAGGAAGTGCAAAATGTCTAAGCAGGAATTGCTAGAGGACAAATATAAGGATTTAGAAGCATATTTAATTAAAGGAAAGATAGATACCTCCTATAAGAAAATTAAATAGGCCTTTGGTAAAAAGAGACACAGTTGTATGATTATCAAGATTTCAGATGGGAAACCAGTCCTAAGCAAAGAAGGGAAAGCTGAAAGATGGAAGGAGTATACAAGGGAGGTGAACTTGAAGGCAATATTATAAAATGGGAAATGGATGCAGATGAAGACGAAAAGTCAGATGTGATACTGCGAAAAGAATTTGGCAGAGCTCTGGGAGATCTAAGTCGAAACACGGCCCCGGGACGATATTTTGTCAGAATTACTGTTGGCGTTGAGAGATCCATCCATAGCAAAACTGTTCCATACGATGAGCAAGATGTGTGAGACAGGCGAAATACCGCCAGACTTCAAGAAGAATGTAATAATTTAAATTCCAAAGAAAGTAGTTGCTGGCAGGTTTGATAATTACCGAACGATCAGATTAATAAATCATGGTTGCAAGATCGTAACACGTATTCTTAACAGAGGAATGGAAAAACTGCTAGAAGCCGACCTCGGGGAAGATCAGTCTGGATTCCGGAGAAGTGTAGGAAGGCGCGAGGCAATACTGACCCTGCTACTTATCTCAGAAGAAAGGTTAAAGAAAGGCAAACTTACATTTATAACTTTATAGTATAGGGAAAGCCTTTGACAATGGTGATTGGAATACTCTCTTTGAAACCTTCTAGGTAGCAGGGGTAAAATACAGGGAGCAAAAGCCTATTTACAACTTGTACAGAAACGAGAAGGGAGTTATAAGACTTGAGGGGCATGAAAGTGAAAAAATGGTTGAGAAGGGCATGAGGCAGGATTGTAGCCTATCCTCGATGTTATTCAATCTGCGCATTTAACAAGCACTAAAGCAAACCAAAGAAAATGTTGGAGAAGAAATTGAAGTTTGCCGATGATATTATAATTCTGTCAGAGACAGCAAAGGAGTTGGAAGGCCAGTTGAACAGAAAGGAGGATGTAAGATGAACATCAACAAAAGCAAAACAAGGATAACGGAATGTAGTCGAATTATATTAGGTGATGCTAAGCGAATAAGATCAGGAAACGAGACACTTAAAGAAGTAGATGAGTTTTGCTATTTGCGCACCAAAATAACTGATGATGGCAGAAGTAAAGAAGATATAAAATGTAGACTGACAATGGCAAGAAAAGCGCTGCTGAAGAAGAGAAATTTGTTAACATCGAGTATACATTTAAGTGTCAGGAAGTCCTTTCTGAAAGTGTTTCTGTGGAGTGTATGGAATTGAAACATGGATTATAAACAGTTTAGACGAAAGAGAATAGATTTCTAAATGTTTTGCTACAGAAGGGTGTTGGAGACTAGATTCGTAGATCACGTAACTAATGAGGTGGTACTGAGTGGACGTGGGGACTAGAAAGTTGTGGCACATTCTGAGACATTAGGTGATCACCGGTTTTGTACTGGAGTGAAGTGTGAGGGTAAAAATCGTAGAGGGAGACAGAGATGAATACAGCAGGCAGATTCAGAAGGATGTAGGTTGCAATTATTATTTGAAGACGATGAGGATTGCACAGAATAGAATGGAGAGATGCTTCAGATCTACTGCCAGACTGAATATCAATACAACAACATGGATGAAACACAGTGTTTATGTTTTCTTGCCTTCAGTGGTACAAGTTACAGATATATACAAATTTGAGAGAATTTCTTCATGACGACATTAAAGTGCATGTTAAAAAAGTCGTGAGTTTTGGCTCTGTTCGCATTTATTTTATGATCATTCAGATTTATTGACATTTTACTAACGCTTGAAATTAAAAAAAGCACATATTACGCAAAAGGAGCAGAAAAATAACAGAAAACGAACATTAATATTACGGGACAAATGATGTAAATAAATTTAAATAACTTTGTTCGTGGAGCGCAGCGACCTAGTGCTGTATCATGATCCTGGTATCACATGGAAAACAGAGGAGCCGCAAGTACCAGCCATAGGGCCCAAAAATTCTGAGGATGGTTTTAACATAAGCCGAAATCGGTCAACAAACAAATTTTATTGTGATCTCGATTGATGATTTTAACCTAAACATTAGGCGTTAAGTGATGAATGGCTTTCTTGGTGCAAGGAACGCTAATGTGTCCTCTACTGTGAGACGGTAGTAACTTCCATAACTGTGAGCATTGTGATTCTATATGTTATTCTGCGGTATTACTCTCCGCAGGATTTGAGTGAAATTGAAGCTACACTGAAGAGCCAAAGAAACTGAGACACTTGCCAAATATCAGGAGTGCCGCAACACGGCGTGGCATGGATTCTACTAATGTCTGAAGTAGCGCTGGAGGGAATTAGCACCATGAATACTGCAGGACTGTGCATAACTCCGTAAGAGTACGAAGAGGCGGAGAACTCTTCCGAACAGCACGTTGCAAGGCATCCCAGACATGATCAATAATGTTCATATCTGGGGAGTTTGGCGGTCAGCGGAAGTGTTTAAACTCAGAAAAGTATTCCTGGAGCCACGTTGTAGTGATTCTGCACGTTTGGGTTATCGCGTTGTCCTGCTGGAACTGTCCAAGTCCGTCGGAATGTACAATGGACATGAATGAAAGCAGGCGATCAGACAGGATGCTTACGTGCGTGTCACCTTTCAGAGTCGTATCTAGACGTGTCAGCGTCCCATATCACTCTAACTGCACACGCCCCACACCGCTACAGAGCCTCCATCAACTTGAACAGTCCCCTGCTGACATGCAGGGTCCATGGATTCATGAGGTCGTCTCCATACCCGTACACGTCCATCCGCTCGATACAAATTGAAACGAGATCGTTCGACTAGGCAACATGTTTCCGGTCATCAACAGTCCAATGTCGGTGTTGACGTGCCGAGGGGAGGCGAAAAGCTACGTGTTGGTCATTCATCAAGGGTACACGGTGGGCTTTCAGCTCCAAAAGCCCATATCGATAAAGTTTCGTAGAATGGTTCGCACGTTGACACTTCTTGATGGCCCAGCATTAAAATCTGCAGTTATTTGCGGAAGGGTTGCACTTCTATCACGTTGAACTATTCTCTTCAGTCGTAATTGGTCCCGTTCTTGCAGGATATTTTCCGGTCGCAGCGATGTCGGAGATTTGATGTTCTATCGTATTCCTAATATTCACGGTACGCTCGTGAAATGGTCGTACGGCAAAATCCCCATTTCATCGCTACATCGGAGATGCTGTGTCCCATCGCTCGTGCGTCGACTATAACAACAGGTTCAAACTCACTTAAATCTTGATAGCCTGCCATTGTAGCAGCAGTAGCCAATCTAACAAGTGCGCCAGACATTTACTGTCATATAGGCGTTGCCGAGCGCAGCGCCGTGTGTTGCCCGTTTACATATCTCTGTATATGAATACGCATGCTTACACTAGTTTCTTTGGCGCTTCAGGTGTATCTGCATAGACCAAACCAGATAGTGACAGCGGAGATAATCTACTTGCGCTACACTATGTGATCAAAAGTATCCGGATACCTGGTTCAAAATGACTTACAAGTTCGTGGCGCCCTCCGTCGGTAATGCTGGAATTCAATATGGTGTTGGCCCACCCTTAGCTTTGATGACAGCTTCCACTCTCGCCAGCATACGTTTAATCAGGTGCTGGAAGGTTTCTTGGGGAATGGAAGCCCATTCTTCACGGAGTGTTGCACTGAGGAGAGGTATCGATGTCGAACGGTGAAGCCTGGCAAGAAGTCGGCGTTCTAAAACATCCCAAAGGAGTTCTATAGGATTCAGTTCAGGACTCTGTGCAGGCCGGTCCATAACAGGGATGTTATTGTCGTGCATCCACTCCGCTTCAGTCTGTGCACTATGAAAAGGTGCTCGATCCTGTTGAAAGATGCAATCGCCACCCCCGAATTGCTCTTCAACAGAAGGAAGCGAGAAGAGCTTAAAACATCAATGTAGGCATGTGCTGTGCTAGAGCAGCGCAAAACAACAAGGAGTGCAAGCCCCCTCCATGAAAAACACGACCACACCATAACACCACCGCCTCCAAATTATAGTGTTGGCACTACACGCGCTGGCAGATGACATTCACCGGGCATTCGCCATACCCACACCCTGCCATCGGATCGACACATTGTGTACCGTGATTCGTCACTCCACACAACGTTTTTCCAATGTTCAATCGTCCAATGTTTACACTCCTTACACCAAGCGAGGCGTCGTTTGGCATTTATCGGCGTGATGTGTGGTTTATGAGCAGCCGCTCGACCATGAAATCCAAGTTTTCTTATCTCCCGCCTAACTGTCATAGTACTTACAGTGGATCCTGATACAGTTCGGAATTCCTGTGTGATGGTGTGGATAGATGTCTGCCTATTTACACATTACGACCCTCTTCCACTATCGGCGGTCTCTGTTAGTCAACAGACGAGGTCGGCCTATACGTTTTTGTGCTGTACGTGTCCCTTCACGTTTCCACTTCACTATCACATCGGAAACAGTGGACCTAGGAGTCTGGAAATGTCGCGTACAAGACGTATGACACAAGTGACACCCAATCATTTGACCACGTTCGAAGTCCGTGAGTTCCACGGAGCGCCCCATCTGCTCTCTCACGCTGTCTAATGACTACTGATGTCGCTGATATGGAGCACGTGCCACTAGGTGGTAGCACAATGCATGTAATACGAAAAACGTATGTTTTTGGAGTGTCTGGATAGTGTATGTTCTACAAATAATGTTTTGCAGTTTCTTATGAGGACATCGTATTTTGACGAATAATATACAACGATGTCACAAAAATTATAGTTACACTTTTCGGTTGCTGTTTTGTTGAATATTGTACCGTTCCATGCAGATTTCTTTACAGTGTCGTTCTTATAAGAAATTCCTGAAAGAAATAATTTCAGAATGATGTGTTATAAGTTTGAAAGTTTGAGTGTGCTTTTAAAAAAACTAAAAAGTATGCTTATTAAGTAAACTATTTTGGGAATAGTGGTCCTATAGCTACAGTTATGGTTTTATTTTGTTTATTTTTATTTCATTTCTCTGCTATTAGTTCTTCGATCACAGCTCCATTCGTCAGTCTCAGCCAAATTATCGATCTGGAACCTAGTCACAGACTCATGATCAAAAGTGGGTTTATTAACCTGTATCTAGGTATCAGAAAACAAAGAAATCGTCAAATCCTTCAAAATATAATTGTAGCTACCTCCTTATTTGTGGGGAAACTTTGGATGTGGACTATTTTAAGTCTATGAGAAATACGTAACGACAAAAGTAAGTAGTAATCCAAAAAAAAACCACTAAAGATGCATTTCACGTATAAGTCGAAGAGCGTCTAAGAAAATAAACATCAGTGCTGCGAGACGAAACAGGTGCTGTGTTTATACACGAATATTTACTAGCTAAACCTAAATGTGTAGGGCAACAGCTGCCCGAATCGAGTTATCCGGCCAGCGGAACGTACACTGTGGCGTTATAAGGAGATACGCCATAACGATATCTTCATGAATCTGCATTAATCGTTTCTGATCGACTACCGGAAACCGTTTTTATGAGCCACCGTAACGCTTTCGGCAGAGAAAATTCTGTACGAGAAAGGAACACCGGCCAGGCGCTGTTCCGTCGCTGGCAAATAAAATAGAACAAAGAAGAGTGAATGGCGCTCAACTGAAGCGTTAATAGTTTCGCATTTTAGATATATCTCCTCCCTCCACAATTACGAGTCCGGCACAAGAAAACGTTCTCCAGCGGCGCCAGCGTGGGGGTAATTATCAATAAAGCATTCACACCGTAACTATTTCCTCCCGGCGAATACAGTAAAAACTAATATCCTGCTATTACGGGCAGAAGTGAGAAAAGCTACACGAATGGCCTGTGTTTGAAGGCGGTCGGGACGTGATGGGAGGGGAGGCGCCGTGTTTTAAACGGGGGCCTTCGCGACTGGAGCAAAAGGAAGCGAGCACAAAAAGGCGCGCCGCCAAATTACACAGTTTACAGGGCAGCCGGGCGGCGGTGCTCTTACACGCCCATTAGCTCATTACACGCCCGTGGCCGGAGCTGGGCGCGCGGCCGGCGCCGGACCGTTGGCGGCGGGTACCTGCGCCGCTACTGTGCCCCGATCCCGCTTTGTAATTACGCCGCCCCCGGCGACGCGGCCAGCGACGCCCCGCCCACGTCTTGCTGCAAGAGCGACCACTGCAACGGGGCCGCGACCAATCGGTTCGGGGCAAACAGTTCGAGTGGAGAGGCACGCTGCCCTGTGTACGAGGGCTGGACTAGACTTACTGAAGTGCAGAAAGTTAAGGGAACCTGCAAAACGACGAAAGTGGCTTTAATGTGTACTCATGGAGGATCCTGTGGACGTTACACCACACTGCAGACACTGCTGGCTCCTCCCCCCCCCCCCCCCCTCCCCGCCCCCTCGGAGCCGTACAAAATCAAAAGTTTAGATATTTAGAGAACTTGTGACAAAACTTACAATGAGAATAGACTTCTTCACGAAATACAGTTTTGAACTACAGGGTGTATCAAAAGAATAATCCGATGTTAAGAAAAAGTATATATTACGTTGAAACTTCCTGCCAGATTAAAACTGCGTGCGGGACCGAGACTCGAACTCGGGACCTTTGCCTTTCGCGGGCAAGTGCTCTAGCAACTGAGCTATCCAAACACGACTCACGCCCCGTCCTCACAGCTTTACTTCCGCCAGTACCTCGCCTCCTACCTTCCAAACTTCACAGAAGCTCTCCTGTGAACCTTGCAGAACTAGCACTCCTGAAAGAAAGGATACTGCAGAGACATGGCTTAGCCACAGCCTGGGGGATGCTTCCAGAATGAGATTTTCACTCTGGAGCGGAGTGTGCGCTGATATGAAACTTCCTGGCAGATTAAAACAGTGTGCCGGACCGAGACTCGAAGTCGGGACCTCAGTTGGTAGAGCACTTGCCCGCGAAAGGCAAAGGTCCCGAGTTCGAGTCTCGGTCCGGCACACAGTTTTAATCTGCCAGGAAGTTTCATATCAGCGCACACTCCGCTGCAGAGTGAAAATCTCATTCTGTATATATTACATTATTTGAGGTGCGCTGCATGAACAACGCACAGTTGGAAAGAGCAAGCTCTCTAGTTTTACATGGATCCCGCCAGGTAGCAGCAGTGTGCTCCCACTTCAGCTCTATTAAAAATAGTGTCATGACAACACATAATGTTTTGTGTTCTACATTTCCCGCAGTGCGGGTCGGTAATAACCTGTCAGTGTGACTTTCGTACTAGGTAGGGTGTGGATCCTCCTACGGCATGGATGATTAGGCGCTTCAGTCTGCAACCGCGCGACCGCTACGGTCGAAAGTTTGAATCCTGCCTCGGGCACGGGTGTGTGTGATGTCCTTAGGTTAGTTAGGTTTAAGTAGTTCTAATTTCTAGGGGAATGATGACCTCAGATGTTAAGTCTCATTGTGCTGAGAGCCATTTGAACCACTTGAACGATGGCATGAACAATTCCGAGAAACAGGTTGTTTGTGTAAATAGTTGGGGCGTCCCCGAGTGTCTGAGAAAGACGCCGAACGTATAGCCATCGTTTCACAAGGAGTCCGCAAAAATCCGTTCGCCATGCAGCTCGACAGTTCAACATGCACCTGATGTCCGCCTGGCGTGCGTTACGTCGACGTTGCGAAACCATACAAAATTCAGCTAATGCAAGCTCTTCGTGAAAGTGACAAACAGCGTGTCGAGTTCTCTAATTTCGTTGTTGGCAAGACGGAGGACGATAGGTTTCTTCCACGCCTAGTGTTTAGTGACGAGGAACATTCTATTTAAAACGAAAGATGAACCGTCGTAATGGGATAATGTGGGATACGGAACAACCACATGAAGCTGTACAACATGAGAGGGACTCTCCGAAATTTAATGTGTTTTGTGCAGTTTCACGGGAAAAAGTGTGTGGTCCATTTTTCTTTGCCGAGAACACTGTTACATGAAACACATATCTCGATATGCTTTAGGACTTTATTTTCCCACAGTTGGAGACTGATTCTAACGACTTTGTTTACCAAAATCATGGGGCACCGACACACTGGCGTCTGAAAGTGCGGGATTTTTAAATCAAAGGATTACTGAACGATCGTAATGGACCAAATGATTCAGCCTTAATGTCATCTGTCCTGACTGTTAGTGATTATTTCTTGCGGGTGTTGTTTATGTGCCTCCGTTACCGACAACAGTGAATGAACTGAGACATCGCGTAACAGCAGCTGTAACTCAAGACATGCTCGCAGTAGTGTGGGAATAATTTGAATACTGCACTGACATAAGCTGTGCATCTCAAGGGGGGAATACTGAAAATCTATGAAAAGACGTGAAAAAAAACTTTGAGTCACCCGTTCATCAAAAACCAAAATTCATTGTATATCTTTATTAGTTTCAAAAATATTAACGTCCCAAATCGGATGATTCTTTCTGATGTAATGTAACAATATTACGAAAAGGGGAGTTGCTACTCTCTGTATAGCGGAGATTCTGAGTCGCAGATAGGCTGCAGCTGCCAGTGACTGTGGTCATGTGTGAGTGAGTTGTGTTTTGCGCGAGTGTGTGTATGTTGTCTAACTTCGAAGAAGGCCTTGTTGGCCGAAATCTGACTTCCCTACAGTCTTTTTTGTTGTGTGTGTCTGCGACTCAGCATCTCCGCTACACAGTCACTAGCAACTATCATTTTCATAACACCGTACTCAAATATACGGTTTTTTTTTTAAATTTGCACAAGTAATCAAAAAAGTAAATCGACAAAATTTAATACAAACAACAACTGCTGCAGTTTGTCATCGTTGTGAAGCGTCCCCTTTTGAAATTTGTAAATTACTGTGGTGGTAAACCTCTTACGGTATTTGATTTTCAAACAGCTGAGCAAAACTGAATGTACTCAGACATTTCTCTCTTTACGTATTCTGATCAACAGTAAACTGACACACAATATATATTTTTTTAGTCCAATGCAATCTGACTTTCAATAATCCCTGCAAAAGAATGGCCCTGACTTACAATAACCTATACCTTTCATGAATCACTTACCTCACAAAAATCTTCGTTACTCGAACTACCGCAAACAGCGAACGCCAATACTGCCAGCTAAACTAAAGATTCAAACTACTGAAGGCACTAACTACTGATAGGCATAGTTAGCAAATGAAAGATTTTGATAGAGAACAAACAATGTATTTACCTTAATAATGTTCAAAAGTCATTATATATATATATATATATATATATATATATATATATATATATATATATATATATATAAGTCCATGATATCCAATATTACAAATTTACTCTTTCTGATGGACACACGTCCAGATCATCCACTCTCAAAATTCTGCCACCTCTCCCCCCACATCCACCACTGCTGGCGGCGCACCTCCAAGTGCTCAACGCTATAATATCAAATATTCCAACAATGCAAATCACCCACAGACTGCACATAGCACAGTCAGTGATTTTCATACGGTGCACTACGTGGCGTTACCAACATAAAAACCTAAACACCCTACTTACAAAGCCCCCATGCTACCCACAAAAAATTTTACAAATTGTTTTAGGCATTGGCCAATACATATTTGTTAAAAAAAATTTATATTAACGCTAACAAATATATCAAATGCACACACTTATCGATATAATGTTGGTCACAAGCAAAAATTTTCTCACAGTCCATAAAGACAGTCCTGATCATTCATCACAGTAATAATTGCAGTTTTTTTTCTCAAAGTCTGAGCAGTAAAAGAAAATGCACAAGGAAGTAGTGGTTTTCCATGCAGTCTTAAAGAAGTAGTGTTGTCCTTCTAATGGAAAGACAATGCTGACTCTTGACATGCAGACACATGCCACAACAGAGCACACCCACAGCAGAGTCAGTTGAAGTTTTGAAGAATATTGGTAGGTAGGTCATCACAGAGCAGACCCACTGTAGTCCTGGTAGAGATTATGGTATAAGTGGGCCATCAAAGGTGCAGATCCACTTTAGTCTTTGTAGAGATGGCCAGCAGCCATCTGTTGAGAGTGTGCAGGTTCACAATCACAAACGAAGAGTCTTGTGGACAATATAGCAAGTCTATAAACCACCACTTGTGCACTCACAAACTTTTTGGAATGTCCTTAGAACCAGCAGTGCTGTTAACTAGTCCCTTGCCGAATTATCAACACACTTGCAAACGCTAACAGTCTCCTTTTTTTTAACTTCTCACATATTATGCATACACTATGACCAACAGGAACGTATGCAGTGAAATGAAACTTAATTTGAAGAACTGATGTCTATACAATTATAAATTTTCAACATAAGAATACAATTACAAATGTACAAAATACACCATTAAAGAATATAGCAGTACAGATAACATTTGTAGTAATATGGGCTTTACAAAAGAACAGAAATAAACATGTAAATAAATTATACACAACTGCAACCAGTCACTTTTTTCATGAATAATTTATTTACGTTAATATACAATCACGATTCTAAAATATCCGTAATGGATAAGCACAAGAAATAAACATATACATCAGTGTTACAGGAATTATGACATAAGTACATACATAAGAAAATGAGAACTTTCGAAACATCAAATGGCTCTGAGCACTATGGGACTTAACAGCTGTGGTCATCAGTCCCCTAGAACTTAGAACTACTTAAACCTAACTAACCTAAGGACATCACACACATCCATGCCCGAGGCAGGATTCGAACCTGCGACCGTAGCAGTCTCGCGGTTCCGGACTGAGCGCCTAGAACCGCGAGACCACCGCGGCCGGCTTTGAAACATCAATTTCACACATGAGCATTAAAACAAAACAGAATAAATAATGTTCAAACATCTTTACAAAGTATATAACATAGTGTTAGAAACATTCCACAATGTAACTAACATCAGATAAACATATAATAATAGAAAGAACACAAATACCCAAGGGTACACGAACACATAGCGGGATAACACAAAATGAAAGGACAGGGTTTGTTTTACTGCAGTATTTATCATATTTGATTTGCGGACAAAACTTTCTTTACTTCCTGGAGATCTCCCACAGTTCATCATTATTTCCATCAAGTCCTACTATACCTGTTGTCCCTAAACTGTTTTGTTCATATCCTTTTTCATAATTATTATTTCTCATTGTACAATACTCATTTTGGCCCAATTCTTTTTCATATAACTTGTCAATGCATTTCTTCCATTTCATCACAACTCATTCTCTTATATAGTCTACCCCCTCTTAAGCTAACTTAAATCTACTGAGCTCAGATATATATACTAAAGGATAAAGCGATGCAGCAGCACAAAACAAACAGCATTGATATGCAAATTGGCAAAGCAAGCAGCAGTATATCTAAATTAGCAAAGCAAATACAACATTACAACTAATATGAGCCAATGTGCAGTAAAAAGAAAAATAAATCAGTAGTAAAACTGGCTTAGCAGATTAATACAAAGTGACAAATGCAATAACTTATACCTAAACATGAAAAACCTCAAGCAGAAAAAATGTTACAGTAAAGATATGAAATGTCTAATACCTATTTCAGATCTTAACGCTAGAGTGATACATCACAAAAACTTACCCTGACAAAAATGTTACCAAATCGTTGAAAAAGTTATGTATGCAATTCCTGTGAAGGAATTGCTCCCTTTTCTAAGAAAGTAGATAATAAAATCATTGTTTACTGGGTCTGTAAACAGAAAACTTTTCTATTAGTACATCTATTAAATTTTATTTTAACCAATGCTGCAGTGCAACTAGAAACTAGATATTGAACAAAATAGGCAAATATACGCATAAAGCAAGGCATGAAACGTCATTCACTAGCCGTATGGCATTTCATAAGGCAGTAAAAAGTCTCTCAACTAGCAAGACGATAGACGTAAAAATGTTTCTCGTCATTTCATTAAGCATTTCAGTAAATATCATAAATTATGAGCTCCAAAGCGTAATCATATGTTTTCAAGTATGAGCGTGTCGTATTTGCGATGCTTTCTACAAAGAAATGTCAATAGCGAGGATATTGGCCTCTTTTTTCTCTCCACCTAATGCCTTTTTTCTTATTTTCCCAAGAAGACTGTCGCTCAGCTGGGCACCCACAACACATTACATCAAGGTCACTTACCTTCCTTACCGAAACATTTACGGCAGCAGTATCGGCTACAGTGACCATTTGATACCAATAAAATCTCACAGGTCGAGAAATTACAGTAGAAATGTGTAGAAATGAAATGTCATGAATAGCAGTGTTGTGATACGTTCACACATGTACACACAAGTCATAACTCTTAAAGTACAATTCTTGGTTTCCAGCATCCTTTTTCACAAACAAGAGTCCCTAACTTCTATTCATTATTCATATACATATAAACACGTAATCACATTTCTCATATATGGTAGCATCAGCTTATTGATCATAAACATACCTCAGCAGCATAATACACATCGTCATCGTAATAGTAACATCATAAAACCTCAGCCAAATCTCAGAAACGTCGTAGCTTTCTGCAATAATTTCAAAACCTAAAAAAATTCTCTGCTCATTTCAATAGTGTCATCTACCTCAAACGTACTTTAAAAATCATGATCCCATATCAAATACATCAGACAAAGCTCTCATAGTATCACAATGCTTCCGAAAAAATATGAAGAGTTCACAAAGTACAGACAAAATACAGTTTCATAAGTG
This sequence comes from Schistocerca piceifrons, assembly GCF_021461385.2. NCBI lineage: Eukaryota > Metazoa > Arthropoda > Insecta > Orthoptera > Acrididae > Schistocerca > Schistocerca piceifrons. Next base: position 772,468,439 of record NC_060139.1, on the reverse strand, counting down.
TGAAATTATCCACCTATGTAATTGCGTAAACATGTGTCACTGACGTAGTAAAAAAAATAGTTTGTCTCTCTCTCTATTAAATGATCAGATAGGTGTGTATGTGTCAGAGAAATATGGTACCGATGTGTAAAGTTGTATAAGCAAATACCATGTTAGCTAGGACTCCTTGTGCGTGCCACACACATGGTACACAAAGTAAGCGTGTACCTCCCTGAGGATAAATGAAATTACACCCTCAGGTATTGCAGATCACAGCATTGGAATGAAATGTATCACGGAAAACTTTCTTCGTATCTTTGTAATTCAAAAATCGTTAAAAATAAATGTTTTAGGTTCAAAAATTAATCACTCAAATGCGTGTCCTGTGCCGCTAAACTGTGCGTCTTGCTGTAAGATAATTCTGTCGAAGTGTCGTAGTATCGTCCTCCATAATCAAAGTTCTGCCGAAGTCAATGTGCTTACCTCCTCATAAACAAAAGTGAATTGCTTTGCGAATAGATATCGTAGTTATTACGCTTATTGCCGTGATCAAGAAAGTACTGTACTGTAACGTATTTTTGTGCTACGGAAAAGGCTGTCTCCTTGTAGCTATACCACAAAGTTACTACTAAAACATATTTTACTTTCCATTATAATATAGAAAAACTGTGCAGACATGAATCACTTACCTCACAAAAGCAACAATGTAAATTGTGTCACACATTAGTAGAGTCGTAATATAATCGTGTAGCTGTCAAACAAACCAAATACTAAGTCATCAGTAATCTCACAGAAAGTACTTTAAATAAAAAATGTCTTTTCAAGTAAACCAAAATATTTGATTTTAATCTCACTAACAGTATATGTCCCAAAAACAGCTGAGCAAAACTGAATGTACTCAGAGATTTCTCTCTTTACTTATTCTGATCAACAGTAAACTGACACACATTATGTTTTTCTTTTAGCGCAACGCAATCTGACTTTCAATAATCCTTACAAAAGAATGGCTCTGACTGACAATAAGCTATACCTTTCATGAATCACTTACCTCACAAAAATCCTCGTTACTCGAACTACTGCAATACAGTGAGCGCCAATACTGCCAGCTAAATAAAAGATTCTAACTGCAGAAGACACTAACTACTGATAGGCATAGTTAGCAAATGGAAGATTTTGATAGAGAACAAACAATGTATTTACCTTAATAATGTTCAAAAGTCATCATATATATATATATATATATATATATATATATATATATATATATCAGTTCACGATATCCAGTATCACAAATTTACTCTTTCTGATGGACACACGTCCAGATCGTGAGCTCTCAAAATTCTGCCACCTCTCCCCCCACATCCACCACTGCTGGCGGCGCACCTCCAACTGCTCAACGCTATAATATCAAATATTCCAACAATGCAAATCAGCCACAGACTGCACACAGCACAGTCAGTGATTTTCATACAGAGCACTACGTGGCGTTACCAACATAAAAACCTAAACAGTCTACTTACAGTTGCAGTGTACATTACTCTCTAGGTATGTTCGGTACATGTCGTCCTGCATCGGTAACCTTTGTAACTATAGCGTCAAATGCTGCGAGCCGCAACATTTAAACAGTTACAATGTAGTCAATCGGTGAATGTGTGTCCAGTAATAAGAAACCATTTAGAGACGAATGATGATGAAGGACTTCCTGAAGAATTAGAAAATGCAAAACATTATGTGACATGACACACGGAGGTCTAGGTTTAGTAAATGCTTTAACGCCCTTCACTGGTGCTGGCGCAGCAACTGGAAATTCGGAAATTTGTGGTAAGGTCTTATGGGACCAAACTGCTGAGGTCATTGGTTGGTTGGTTGTTTCGGGGAAGGAGACCAGACAGCGAGGTCATCGGTCTCATCGGATTAGGGAAGGACGGGGAAGGAAGTCGGCCGTGCCCTTTGAAAGGAACCATCCCGGCATTTGCCTGGAGCGATTTAGGGAAATCACGGAAAACTTAAATCAGGATGGCCGGACGCGGGATTGAACCGTCGTCCTCCCGAATGCGAGTCCAGTGTCTAACAACTGCGCCACCTCGCCCGGTGCTGAGGTCATTGGTTCCTAAGCTTACACACTAGTTAATCTAACTTGAACTAACCTATGCTAAGGACAAAACACACACACACACACACACACACACACACACACACATGCACACACACCCATGCCCGAGGGAGGACTCGAACCTCCGACGAGGGGAGCCACGTGGACCGTGACAAGACTCCTAGAACTCGCGGGTACCCCTCGAGGCCCGCTGGTGCAGCGGAAATCATAGTTACACATGTACGTTTTTTAAATCTTCGGTGCCGACTTGTTCCATAAAGTTAAAAAACAATCCTTGGACGGTGTGCGGACACCGTTCCGCCGCGATATGGCCGCTTTTAAGCCCTAGACACCAGGAAGAACAGCAGACAACAATTTTTTGTGTCGTGGTCATCATGCCCAGTTTCGGTTTAGGCATCATTGCCTGTTCGAGCTTCAAGCAGACTGCAAGTGATTTTTCCATCTCTTCCCGAGACTCGCAGCATTTCTTTTCGCTTGAGATGTATATGTTACCCGTAAACTGTGAAACCCGGTATTTCCTGGAGCGCGTAGGTGACTTACAGGTTTGTCAGAAACAGTGGAAAACCTTGTTAGGGTGTTGCTTGGTATATAGCACTAAGAAATAATGTTAAGAAATAAATTCGATGCGTTGCGCTGCACCCGATTTAATTAGCACTGAACGAAGGCAATTAGGCCGTTACGCGTGGAAGTTCAAGTGGCTCGCCAGAGACGGCGTCACCAGTTATGCTTTGTTTGATTTCCTAAAATAGATCGTGAGAGCGATAGAAAAACTGGACGTGAGACGGTAGTAAGTATCGAACCCGAGCCAAGCCAAAGACTGAGCAGTCTCTTGCGCTGTCACCTACGCTACGAGAAAACTGACAGTAATTGTAACTACCGGGACGCTTGAATTTGCATGCACAACGGTCATATCGATTAACTACAAGGCTAGCTAATTCGGAGACAGTGCAAGGTATCGAATCTTTTTCTTAACAATTATTTGCCAGCGCTACCTATATTGCAACACCTTTACAAGCTCTTTAGACTATTTGTGACCATTCTATATACAATATCAAAAATTATTGGGTATGCTATGAAATGCACCTCATTTACTTCTATGTCTAGGTATCTAGTAGATTGCCAGTCTACATTTACGACAAAGTGTGAAAGAAAGATATTTTAAATACTTTGACAGTTACAAGATCAGCAGGCGTAAGTGTTGTAATAATTTCAACTCGGTTAGCGTTCAGTTGCGGCAGAGTGTCACTTTCGTTAAAATGGAAGCGGCACTTGAGGATTGAAAATGTTGTGGTTTCTGAAAGGGTAAATGTAATGAAACAAAGATTTTATAGAGAGTTTCATATAATGAGTTGTAACTCTTCGACAGTGTTTTTCTAATAGACGATCGCTGGAAGGAAATACTAAATTAAGGGATGTTGAAAGGTGGTTACACTGACCCACAGCGCCAGAGATTGCGCCAAAGAGTTTTATTCAGCCGCCTCCACTGGCAGTTCTTGTCGAGAAGTCGTGGTGAAGAGTGCTTATTGAGAAGTAGCAGTAGGCAGTGCTTGTTGAGATGTAGCAGTGGTGAGTCGTTGTTGAGAAGTTCCCATGGAGAGTGCTTATTCAGATGTTGTCATATTATTTTGATGGACTAGACACCAGATATTGTTGGATTGGGGATGCTGTAATGATCAGAGTGTGCTTTTCGTCAATATATATGAAGGTAAAAAATTCCTTTTTTTTGTATTATTTCAATGTCTTAAACAATAATGCGCCTTGGTCACAGGTTCAGTCAACATAGCATCTGGCTCGTGTTCTTGTATTAGACAGTATTTCTGGTTTCTATGTGCAATTATAGTATTTCTGTTTAAAATATCTGGTCTTATCGAGGAAGAACCGTGCCAGATGTGTACGTCGAATCACACTTCCACACACAGAACAGCTACACTTGTGCCTTGTTGTTTCGTAGGTTTTATAGTTGCTGGGGACTTAATTAATTAATTTGTTAACGGAAGTTTTCTTTCATTCTTTGTTGTTGTTCTATGCAGTCAGATTGCGTACTATACCAGACAGGGCCAACCGGTTACGAGACTGCGTAACCGGACAGACAGCGACGGAAATTAAAAAATATTTGCATTACAAATAATTAAGCCCCCATGCACATGGCGACCGCTGCATCGGATCGTCCCTTGGAATTCTTCTGATTGTAAAAATAGCAGACAGTAGTATTGTTGTAGTAATTTGTAGTTTAGTAATTGTAGTCTATATTGCATGTGTAGATTTGGTAATTGTCATTCTTCTAATGGTATTTTTTGCAGAATTTAATTTTTGTTGTCTTGTATACGGGTTTGACAATTTTGTGCAATTATAAAGATTTCAATTGTTCGTTAATCGTGTTTGAGAGAAACATTTCGTGTGAATGATATTGTTGGTGATAAAGTGTCATTGTGTGTAATTTTCATATAGTGACGAGTTTTGTATGTTTTGTAAATGATTACGCGATCGATGAAAAAGGCAAAAATGATGGATAGTCAGAATGACGAAATTGTTGACATAGCGAACTCGCCAACACAGGAGAACGGTATGATGAATAATGAAGTTGAAAACAATTTAATAAGTCGGGAAAATAGTCCGGAACCAGTTCAAAACTTTTCACAATTAAAGAATTTTCAGAATACGAGATTAATGACAGAAGATACTGGAATAGTATCGAACACAGATAGCTTCACAGCTATGACGAAGGAAGTTAGTTTTATGGGAAATGTTAGGGGCGAAAAGAATTTTGGAGCAGCTAATATGGAGCAGTTGATGGGTGCTATATTAAATTTGAGATCACGGATGGGAACAATGGAAACACAGTTTAGATCTGAATTAAAAACACAGATGGGAACAATGGAAATACGGTTAGACTCATTGGGATCACAGTTAGGATCTGAACTGAAAACAGTGGCAACACGGCTAGAAACTGATATGGGAACAATGGAAACACGGTTGGACTCACGAATAGGGACATGTTTCAAAAACATGAAAGATGAATTAAAGAAAAAAATTACAGAAGAAGTACAACCGATTTTGAATGCTCAGAATAATAGATTAATTTCGATAGAAATCAGACAAAAGGAACAGGATAGAGAACAGGAAGAAAGAGATCGCGTGATAGTACAAAAATTTTCAGAGTTAAATTTACAACGTGCACACGATAAGTAAGAAATATTTGAAAGAATCGAGGAATCCGTACCAAATGACAGAATAAATAACCTATCACAAAAGCATGAACAGTTAACTACTAAATGTGTCAATACTGAAACCCGAGTCGCGACACTTACGGAAGACGTAAATAAACAGAAAGAACAATTAGGTGACTTATCGGAAAGAGTTGAAGAGATTTCAGATAAATTGACAAGTCTTAGTTTAAATGGGGACAGAGATTCAGATGATACAGCTCCATTGCCATTTGCAGAAACCGAAGAGTACCAGAACATAAATAAGCATGTTGAAAATCAGGGAAAATTTAATGAACGCGTCAAAAGGGAATTTGAGGCATTACGAAAGCAAGTCAAACAAATTGAAGGCGAAATCGTAGGAAAAGACAGCAGAAGAAATTTAGAATCACAGATAGCAGAGGGGTTTGAAGAAAATAATATGTTTCATTTACGAGATGCAACAAGAGAGCGCCAGGCGCGCGAACTTGACAATAATCGACATTGGGACAGGGACAGACGCGGTAGGTCTTTGTCGCCACGAGGAGAAAACTTTGACTATAAACACTTCTTAACTGTTCGGAAATTTAAGATCTTTCGCAATTCTAAGAACGACATACATCCATGTTCATGGTTAGATCAATTTATGTATGCACTTCCACCAAATTGGCCACTAAGTCACAAACTGGAATTTATGTGTGGATATTTAGAAAACGAACCGGCGACGCGGATGCGCGCACTTATTAGAGATTGTAATAATTTAAATGATTTTTATCATGCATTTCTATCGGCATATTGGTCCGAAAACACGCAAGACAGAGTCAAACACAGTCTTATTATGCAGCGTAATTTTAAACAGTCTGAGTTCCGCACGCCAGCAGAATACTTTGAAGACATGTTTCGAAAGAATCAGTTCCTTTCCAGCCCTTATAGCCCGACTGAATTAATTCGCATTTGTTTAACTAAGTTGCCACAATCCATAAGACAAATTGCTTTAGCTGGAAGATTGAGACTTTTAAGACCTTGCTACAAGAACTTGAGTATGACAACGACGACGGCACTTCTTGTAATTTTTTCAGTAACAGTAATCACAATAGATTTTCAGAGAGAAGGGATAATGATCGGAACGGACGTTATATGGCTAATTTTGAGAATGACAGACGAAACAGACAGGACAGTAGATACCAGCCTTATGACAATAACAGACGTTCTAACAGAAATTACACAGACAATTATAATAACGGTAATTCCTACCGGAATGATCAATCGTACGGAAACAGTAATCGGTATCATCAAGACAGAAACCAGGGTAGTAGATACAACAATAATTTCAGAAGTGACAGTCGAAATTACACAAGAAGTAGTCATGCAGACAGACAGGAAAATAGAAATTTTCATAACAGACACAACCAAGAATTTGCATCTAACAGACAGGAAGGACCTAATCGGCATCCTCCACGTGACAGAACTTCAGAGAGACAAGTGCAAATCGTAGAAATAGATCCGCGAAATGACGCGAATAATCAAAGACGTGACGCAAACAATCGACAATGACTTGTAGCTTCGGCTTCTGGCAGCAATATAGACGGTTCAGAAAGTAATGACACCACGACTTTACACTACGTGCGCCTGGAAGACATGAGAGACATTTTGCTAGACGAAAAGGAAAATAATGTAGACGCATTTTTACATCCTGTTATTGAAGTATGTGTGGGTAAGAATAAGTTCACTGCAGTTTTAGATTCTGGGAGCCTGTTGAATGTTATTAGTGAATCGGTTTTTCGTATATGTGTAAGAACTATTGCTTGTCCTCTGTTACCTGTTTCTAAAACTACAATTCGAGGACCTATTTCTGGAAAAAGTGTGGAAGTCAAACAACAGACCAACTTAAATTTCATTTGTCAAGGATACGAATTTTCTGCTAATTTTATTATTGTTCCGCTACTCAATACACAAATTATATTAGGTATGGAGTTTCTTAACACACATAAGGCAATTCTGAACTTTAAAGAAGGAAGTGTGAATTTGACTGTTGCCGGAATGCCGAAATGTTTGAAATTTTTCTAGTGTTTAACAAAATCTGAATCAGACACAAAATGTTTAAGGTTTCTTACTTCTGATGTTTTCGCTGAGTATTATGACGACAATGTGTTCATTCATGACAATGACAATAGATACAGAGACGGGATGGCTGATATAACTAATAGCGAAGAATTAATTAATGAAAAGGTTAAGAAAGCTGAAGTGCCAGATGACGTTGCAAGAGAAGAACTGCACCAAATTTTGACTTCACATGCTACAATATTTAGCCATCACACAGGAACTATACAAGGCTTACAATATTTATTTAAAGTAAAAGAACACACATCATTTCGGGGGAAAACGTACGCTATTCCTTTGGCTTACAGAGACAAGGTTAAGAGTGAACTTCAATACATGTTAGATCAAGGCATTATTGAGCCAGCAGTCAGTCCTTATGCCAGCCCATTACACGTCGTTCTTAAAAAGGATGGGTCAATTCGTTTGGTTCTGGATTCCAGACAGATAAATAATATCATCATTCCTGAAACTGACCGTCTACAAAATTTAGATGCACTTCTTCAACATTTCCATGGAATTAAAGTTTTATCCACGATTGATATGCGCGCAAGTTTTTGGCAAATAGAACTCCACCCTGATTGTAGAAAATACACCGCCTTTCTAGCCTTTGGTAACTGTTACCAGTTTCGGAAATTACCGTTTGGACTTACTGTATCTTCAGCAGCATTCATTCGTAGTTTAAACGAAATTTTACCTGTTTATCTTCGTGACAGTATTACTTCATATGTTGACGATATTCTTATTGCTAAACGTTCTTGGAGTGAGCATAACAAAATTTTGGATTCATTATTACGTATTTCTGCAAGAGTTGGCATTACAGTGAACTTGGAAAAATCTGAGTTTGGTCGTTCTCAGGTGAAATTTCTTGGTCATATTATTTCTACAGAAGGTATTCTTCCTGATCCAGAGGAACTAGACGCTATTCGTAATTATGCTGTTCCTACCAAAAAACGTGATGTTCGTAGTTTCCTTGGTGTCTGTAATTTTCTCAGATGCTTTGTTAGATTGGACGATTTGGCCACACCTCGTTTATGTGAACTATCTGGAAAGAATTCTAATTGGTGTTGGGATGAGGAAGCTCAGTCAGAATTTGAACAACTTCGTGATGCTTTAGTTGCTGCTCCACTTCTTTCACATCCGGATTTAGATAAAGATTTTTGTTTGGCGACGGACTCATCGTACAAAGGGCTAGGTGCACACTTATTTCAAGAGAAAGAAGAAGACGGCGTTGTAGTACAGAAAACTATTACATTTGGAAGTCGTGTTCTCTCTAAATCAGAAAAGAATTATTCGATTACGGAACTTGAAGCTTTGGCTGTTGTATGGGCTTTCACAAAATTTCGGACATTTTTGTATGGCAGGCATACTAAGGTTTACACCGATCATCGAGCTCTGGAATTTCTTATGTCAACAAAATTAACTCATGGCAGATTGTCACGATGGGCGCTGTATCTACAGGAATTGGATTTTAGTATTGTTTACATAGAGGGTTCTTCAAATATTATTGCTGATGCTTTATCACGTGCACCTATGGGTTTGAAACAAAGTGCTGAAGAGGACTGCAAAGAAAACAATTATTGTTTGATGTATATTCAAGGTGTTGCGTTTGAGAATTTTATTTCGTCTTCGCTCCAGGACATCGCTAAGGAGCAAAACAAGGAGCCAATCTGGAAGGACATTAAGGAGAAGTGGAGGAGAAAGGAAAGCGTAGCGATTAGACAGTATTATTTACTTCACAATGATATTCTTTTTAAACGAAAATCGGTCGACAACTCTGTTTGGTTAGTTTGAATTCCTGATGAGTGGGTCAATAAATTGATTTGGTACACACATTTCAGTTATGCACACTTTGGTCCCAGAAAATGCTTTCATAAATTACGAGAAAATTGCTACTTCAGTAATATGGAAAAACGTATTCGATCTGTTCTTGCCAAATGCAAATTATGTGAAAAGGCTAAGCCGCCAACTATTTCTCACAGAGCACCATTGTTTCCTATCATTCCAGCGAAATTAAAGGAGATGGCTGCAGTCGATTTGTTGGGTCCAGTGGTTTGTTCTACTAATGGTTTTGCGTACATTTTGGTAGCAGTGGAATTGACATCAAAATATGTGTGTTTTACACCTTTACGCAAAGCAACAGCTCGTTCAGTATCTAACGCTTTCATCAAACATTTTCTTAAAGAAGTGGGTCATGTTGATAAGGTTATATCAGATAATGGATCACAGTTTCGCTCTAAAATTTGGCTTCGTACTCTACGACGTCGTAAGATTAAACCGATGTTCATTTCACTTTTTCACCCTCAATCTAACGCTTCAGAGAGATGGATGAAGGAAATCAATAAATTGTGTCATCTTTACTGTCATCAGAATCACAGAACGTGGGATCAGTATCTTCATATTTTTCAAAACATTCTGAATGAACTCCCTAATGATTCAACTTCTTTACCGCCTATATTGATATTAAAAAATAAAGCACCGACAAATCGCATTTCTGAAATCATTCCTTTTCCACCTACAGGGAAACTGCGGCATTCGGAAGTTGTCAACCTGGCTCTACGAAATATTGCGTCTGCGGCTGCTAGAAGAGAGAAATCAGCTAAGTGTCCTGGTCGTTTAAAAACCTTGTCAGCTGGTCAAAAGGTGTTAATTAAGTCTCATCGTTTGTCTCACAAAGGAAAAGGCTTGTGTCGCAAATTTTTTCTGCTTTATAACGGTTCATATAGAGTTCGCAAAATTATTCATGATAACACTGTCGAAGTAGAAACTCTTAAATCTCGGCGCTCTAAGGGTGTACATCATATATCGAACGTTAAAATTTTTGTGGAATGACATACTTTTGAGAGACTAACAGTTACATGTAAACACGCAGAGAATACAAGGATACCGCGCCGTGTTCCGGCGGCGGATCATACTCAAGGCAACAGTCACGCCTACCTACAGCTGATCGAGCGCTCAGTGCGAATGCACTGACAGCCGTAAACAAATACACAGTCTAATTTTTCTGATTAAATTCAGTATAAAGCTATAGTGACTTGATAAATTATGTTATTAACGTTCAGTATTTTTCAGGATACGGTTGTATAAAATATTTAAGAACTTCAGGTAAATTCTGTGTGTGTCCGAGGTTAAGAGGACTTGCTATCGAGAAATTTTCAGGAAGAATGTAATTTGGAAGAAGAAACTAATAAACTAAAAAGGTAACTATTAATTGAGTTTATTTTTCAGGTAACATTTCCACTTAGGTACGTACTTTAGACGTAATTTACTGCTCCCGATTACGTGATTCATACTTTGTGCTAAATTTCATGTTCTATGAATTTACTTGTGAAGCGACGTGCTTGCGTACATTAACTGATTTTGACAATGATTGATTAATGAACAGGGTTGTTGCTTATGTATACTATGCATCGCTTGGCTGCTATGCTTTTTCAATGACGTCATTTTTTTTTATTATGTGCCTGCTGCGCTTATTTATTTAAATTATAATTGTCACCTGATTAGTTGTGCTGATATGGTTATGTATGTAGGTTACACTTTGTAATTTATCTGCTTGCGCCTTCATGTTTACTTATGAAGATTACACATGAACATTTTTTTGCTTATGCTGATATGATGCTAATGACCTGTTTATTATGTAAGATATATATTTGCTGCATTGCGTATGGATTGCATATTTATACATTTCTGTTTTGTTGTCATAACTACTCTTTAATTTGGTATATAGAAATGCTGATATAAGGTGTACGAACATGGAGTTTAGGTCACACTATGGTATTAATTATAGATTGTTCGCTTGGCAGAGCCTCGCTGTAGGGATTGTGCTTGACATTCTGTTCTCTACTGGTATATTTACTCGCTATTGCATGTTTTGCTTACGCTCAGTGCCTTATATTTTTAAGATAAGAAAATGAACTGCTATAATTCGACGAACGATATTAGTACAAGAAACTTCATAGAAGTCACATGAGCTGGAGGTTTTATGGAAGCTGCATAAATTTATGCTAATAGGTAGGAAACTAACGACATGACATACCAACACTAGGTTTAGACCATTGACAGTTATTACACTGCATTCTTCGTGAGCAATTGAAATAGCAAGTGACACTTGACACAAGAAATACTCCACATGTTTGCTTCTGTTTTGCCATGATTCTTAAAGTGGTGTACACAATGTGAATTATTACTATCATTAACACTCCGTACTCGTACTTACTTACTGAGAGTTATTCAAACTAAAGGCTGCTAGAGGTCATGTATGCATTTCTTTTATTTTATGATGGACAAGGTAACCAAAATGTATTTTATAATTCATAATGAGTAGAAGATTTGGCTCAGGAGGACTACACAGAGGTTGTGTGTGGATATTGTGCCTTCGGATTGCATGGGATGATAAATTGAAATTTGCACTAGGATTTTGACTGTACTTGTTCGAGGAGACTGACTAGAGGAAAGAGTTGTTATGGAAGTGAAATGATATTGGTGATAAGATTTATATGTATCGATGTATTGAAGAGGTATTATTGAGATATTGAGATTGTGTGAAGTTGATGATTATTGGAGTTTTAGTGGACAAGAGGTAGGGTAAATGATAAGGTATATATGTATCGACATAAGAGGTATTATTGAAGTATTGAGATTATGTGATGCTGATGATTATTGGAGTTTTGGTGGATAAGAGGTAAAGTAAGTGAGGAGTATATTTTTTTATTGGTTTATATGGAACAAGGAAGATGAAGGTGGCAGACTAGAACACTCAAGTGGAAGGAAGATTGTCTACACACACACTTTGTTAAATCACTAAGCAGTATATACTTTTTTTTGGAGAGAGGAAGCATTTGTATATCTTGGCACACTGACAGTTGTTCAGCAACCGTACATTTTGATTTGGCTTGGCAAACATTTGTCTCGACATGATGACTATGACGTTGACTAACTATTATTGACTGTTATACATTGCTGCCACTACTACTTGATACACAAGTTGAACATAAAATTTTGGACAGAATTGCATTTACACAGTTAACCCTATTCAATTACACAGTAGTACTTAATGTGGATGAAAGATGAGTGAGTGTGTTTTGTGTGTTTTCCTTTCCTAATCCCAAATAATTGGTACCGACCTATCTCCTAAATATTATTTTACTTGTTTGTTGTGGCTTGCACTGACACCCATAAATATTATAGGTTTACTGTCATTTGTGTATTGTAATAGTTAATATGACAATTATCTGATATCATTTGTGTGTTTATTATAATTTGTATGTTTGGTGTAAGAGCATTGAGAATAATTTTGTAAAAGCAATTGTGTGTGCATTCAAACTGTTGTTCGTGCTAGCACCTGTTCAACATTGCTGGGTGCCACTTGGAAATGTTTAATTTCTGCTGATAAACTTTGATGAACTGTCTAATTAGTGATAGTGAATATTATGGACTGTTACCTGCACCTGTTCAACATTGCTGGGTGCCACTAATGGAACTGCTTCTACTGAAATAATGTCACTTGTTGGAGTCTCCACGTGTTCAACATTACTGGGTGCCACTGATGGACTGCTTCTACTGAAATAATGTGACTTGTTGCTGTCTGTACCTGTTCAACATTGCTGGGTGCCACTGATGGAACTGCTTCTACTGAGATAATGTCACTTGTTGGTGTCTGCACCTGTTCAACATTGCTGGGTGCCACTGATGGACTGCTTCTACTGAGATAATGTCACTTGTTGGTGTATGACCTGTTCAACAATGCTGGGTGCCACTGATGGACTGCTTCTACTGAAATGATGTCACTTGTTGGTGTCTGCACCTGTTCAACATTGCTGGGTGCCACTGATGGAACTGCTTCTACTGACATAATGTCACTTGTTGGTGTCTGCGCCTGCTCGCCATTGCTGGGTGCCACTGTTGGAGCTATTTAATTAATGCTGATGAAATATTATGAGACTGCTATTTGCACCTGTTGACCATTGCTGGGTGCTACTGCTGGAACTGTCAACTACTTGTTTACTGAACTATGGAAAGCATTTTATGTGAATATTTGTATAAACTGATTTTTTTTGTGTATTTACTGTTTATAAGATGTTATGAGACTCTTACCTGAACCTATTCGTCATGGCTGACGCTATTGATTGAATTGTTTAACCACATGATACTTATGTAGACTATTATGTAAAATCACATGTATGCATGTATTTGTATTCCTTACTGTATTTTATATATTAGGTTATTGAAGGGTTAGCGCAAAGCCAAAATTTTAGCTAGTTATGTGATATTTAATTATAATATTATCTTTTATTTTTGTTTGTGTTTTTTGGACGAATTTGGTGGTATTTTCACCACCAATGCTGGCAAAAATACCATCAAATTCTGGCCGATGGAGGAGGGGCATATGAAAGGTGGCTACACTGAGCCACAGTGCCTGAGATTGCGCCAAAGAGTTTTATTCAGCCGCCTCCACTGGCAGTTCTTGTCGAGAAGTCGTGGTGGAGAGTGCTTATTGAGAAGTAGCAGTAGGCAGTGCTTGTTGAGATGTAGCAATGGTGAGTCGTTGTTGAGAAGTTCCCATGGAGAGTGCTTATTCAGATGTTGTCATATTGTTTTGATGGGCTAGACACCAGATATTGTTGGATTTGGGATGCTTTAATGATCAGAGTGTGCTTTTCGTCAATATATATGAAGGTAAAAAATTCCTTTATTTGTATTATTTCAATGTCTTAAACAATAATGCGTCTTGGTCACAGGTTCCGTCAACAAAGCATCTGGCTCGTGTTCTTGTATTAGACAGTATTTCTGGTTTCTATGTGCAATTATAGTATTTCTGGGTTTTTTTAAATTACTTCAGTATAAATGGTGTTTAAAATATCTGATCTTATTGAGGAAGAACCGTGCCAGATGTGTACGTTGAATCACACTTCCACACACAGAACAGCGACACTTGTGCCTTGTTGTTTCGTAGGTTTTATAGTTGCTGGGGACTTAATTAATTAATTGTGTTAATGGAAGTTTTCTTTCATTCTTTGTTGTTGTTCTATGCAGTCAGATTTCGTACTATACCAGACAGGGCCAACCGGTTACGAGACTGCGTAACCGGACAGACAGCGACGAAAATTAAAAAATATTTGCATTATAAAATAATTAAGCCCCCATGCAATGTGAATATGCCTAAGACTGTCGAAAAGAAACACGGCGTAACGAATGTCCAGCAAACATAGAAACAAACACAATCGCTAAATCAAATTTTACATACGACATAGTTTGCTGTTTGACACACTTTATGATATCCATTCTTCTATTGTCCATGGTGTGCGACTCTGGATGATAACGAGTTGCCTGCTATATCTATTGCTACTACTACTCATTATACAGAGATTTTCATAAAAATCTGTAAATCCTTCAACAGAGACAATTGTAATTTTATACTTTGCATGTGCCCATTGGCAACTTATAAATTAGCTAGGTATTTTATACATTATATAGGAAAATATTAAATTAAAATTTAATAAAACACCTTGCCAAAAAGTTCTAGGCATTCTACATATTGACTAGGCATTCTATACAATCCCTTGATTTGATACTTTGGAGGTAACGTATACACTGACTGGACAAAAATCGCAACACCGAGGGGGAGCTGTGCGACGTAAACGAAAGTTGGTAGGCGTGTTTCTACATCTATGTCGAATCAAATTTCTCGCTAGTCGCACAACAGCGACGCTAGTGGCGGCACTATGAGGATGCAAGTCACACTTGCATTAAATACAGCATGTCGTGAGCGTTACTTACCTTTGACATTGGACGTGGTGAGTTGACTGATTTATTGAGTAATTGATTCATTCATTCATATGTTCATGCATATTTAAACTTCAACCTTGAATAAGTTTATAGGGGAAGTTTGAAATTAGATCTGAAAATCATCTATAAAAAGACAAAAATAATCTACAATGAAGCATAGAAGGGAAGACTAAAAATAAACACTGAGGTCATAGAACCAGTTGACAAATTTTCATATTTAGGACAGTTGAAGACAACAGCAGGGTGGATGGGAAAGAAAATAAACAGAAGATTGGAAATGTTCTGAAAAGAGTTTGGTAATCTAAATATTGTTTTCAAAACGTAGCTCCAGAGTCATATGTAAAGCAATAATAAAGCAATAATACTATGAAGAGTATATTAGTCAAAAATGTTATTAAGGTAACAAAGACAACGTTATCAACACTTAACTGATTTTTGAACGACTTCGTGTAACTGGGCTACAAGTAGCTGGATGTTCCTTCTGTGATACTACAGAAAGACTTGGCAGGATTGTAGCCACAGTACATGACTGCTGACAACGGTGGTCACAAGACTGTACGGTCGCAAGATGTCCGGGCTCCGAAAAGGCCACGTGGGGTTACCAAATGGTAAGCCCGTCGTGTTCGTCGTTACGGCTCTGACGCATCGTACCGCATCTGCAGTAGCAATTTGAACAGCGGTTGGCACCACAATGTAACAAGAAACTGTTACGAATCTGTTCAAGGATATTTCCGTGCCAGAACCCCTGCAGCTCGAATTCTACTGACCCCAAACCACCGCCACTTGCGACGTCATTGATGTTAAACGAGGGCTTACTGGAGGTAGGGCTAGAGGTCTGTTGTGTTTTCTGATGACAGCTGGTTCTGCTTCGGTGTCGTTGATGGTTGTATGTTGTGCAGGAGCTGCAAAAAACCTGTCTGTGTGCTAGACACACTCACTGGTCCTACACCCGGAATAATGGTCTGGGGTGCGATTTCGTGTTACAGCAGGGACATTCTCATGGTTATCCCAAGCTTCCTCACTGTAAATTTGTACGTCGGTCTGCTGTTTCGATCTGTTTGGCTGCTATCCATGAACAGCATTCCCGGAGTATTTTCTAACAGGATAACTATCACCCACATACCGCTGTTGTAACACAACAAGCTCTACAGAGTGCCGACATGTTGCCTTGGCCCGCTCGATCTATATTTTGTATGAATTTTTATATCATCGTTTCGAAGATATTCTCTCCAAACCTAATGTTCCAAATTAGCTTTCGGGGTGCGTTTTACCGCTTAAAAGTGAAATTAGGACCAACAATAAGATACGTACTGCATTATTTTATCCCCTATACACACCCGCGAAATTTCATCAGGATCGATTATAGACACTTGGGAATGTTCCCTTAGTAGTGGTGCAATATGACCGTGCAGAAAACATCAGGTCGTAATCGCTGGAAGACTGTTCGACGCAGAGAAAAAGCTATCAACACATTGATGTCTGAACACTTTAAGGTGCCACACATAAAAATATATGTACTTATATCGGTTACAACCTATACATTGTATCCAGAGTTCATAACACCTATGCCTCGATAATTTCCACACATTCCACGGCCCACGTTTTTAAGCAACAACTACGCTTTGCCACTCTTCTAGTATCTTCCTTTACTTCCAACAGGTACTCGCAAAACTTAATAGTTTAAACACTAATTATTCCCAATTACATTTAAATAATCCATACTGTGGTTGTTGTCCCATGCGTACTTTCTTTTTTTGAATGCACAAAGAAAAAGGTTCAAATGTCTCTGAGCACTATGGGACTTAACATCTGAGGTCATAAGTCCACTAGAGTTAGAACTACTTAAACCTAACTAGCCTAAGGACATCACACACATCCATGCTTGAGGCAGGATTCGAAACTGCTACCATAACAGTAGCGCGGTTCCGGACTGAAACGCCTAGAACCGCTTGGTCAAAGCGGCCGGCTTATTAAATGTCTCTCTCTGTGTGCAGTACAATAGAAGAATAGATGATTAAATTTATACGTGACTTGGGTGTGTACGTAGTGCGAAATTTCGTACAAAGAGTTACCACCCTGGCAGCAACAGTGGCCCCAACCGAGCAGGGTATCTACATGAACTGAGCGTGGATTACATGTACGATTACGTCATTCCACGCTGCTTCATCTCGGTACCAGAGTTCATGTATAGTAGTGGCTCGATATTGTCCATATATTTTTATTTGGTGAGAGATGTGGAGAACATGCCAGTCAGGCAACAATCGAGCATCCACCAAAATCGGTCTCAACATGCGGTCTTGCTTTATCATGGATACCTCGAAGATAGTACACAGCCACCAGCATTAACACTCAGAAATATAACAGCTGCTGTCTAAATTACGCAATGTACGAACCAGAAGTGATTGTGTGACGTAACTCAATGGCAGTCCATACCATCACGCCAGGTGCTGAGCTCATATGGCTATGAATGAACTCTGGCAAAATTTTACAGCAAACTAATGCCTCGAAGCTTTCTTCATAGTATATCTGCTGATGACATCATCAATGGAAGTTTCTGTGGGTTCCTCGTCCCCTTCTGTCGACACCTTCACACAAGCCTGAAGCGTATTCTGACCCACCCTAATTCTTAATTTTGTCGTTCCCTATACATTATGCTGCATGAGCTTTCTACACTGGAAGTGAAAACGGAAACCCACAGCACGCCTTTAGCGAGTGTCAGAGATTCGTAGTGGATGTTGACCTTAATATAAAAGAAGCAACACCAGAAGACGAATCTTCTGATTTATTAAGAGCAACATACTCAGGAGAACGCAGTCAGCAGTAACAGCGTCAACATTTTTAAGCCCTAACATCAAACACAATATCATTATCACTAAATTCTCGAAATTTCTGAAAACTTTCAAAATATGTGCTTAGTTCTACCATTTTCACAGCCTTGTCATTGAACCGTTGCTCAATTTCATTAATCTCATTTTTCTCAAATTTCCTTAAGCTTTTCGTAGTTTCTGTCTTTTCCTATACATACTTTTAAATTCTGTTGCACCCAGTTGCAGTTTTTTAACTTAATTTAGTATTTCATTTTCCTCATATGTTCATCGCAATCGCAAAGACAATCCATATGTCTTAGATGTTCCAGAGTTCCAGAAATATGCACACAGAGTTGTGAAAATCTGAGTTATTGCTTTTGCAAAACTTTGCTTAAGTTTGAGATCGTATTCAATATATCGCCCAAAATCACAAAACCTACAATGAAAATGTAAGTCATCATTTCTAACAAGATTATTACTGCCAAACTTACTAAATCCACACCGTCCACGTGTATATGTTCACATGCCATCATACCGGACTTGTAGCATAGAAAAGTAGCACGAGCTGTGTGGTAGGTACTCAACCAGCGGATGACAACAGCTTAGGGAATTTTTGGAACAGCATGTTCTAAAGGACATTAAAATTCATGCAATATATTTTCTCGTTCAGGAGAACCATGAAAAAGTTTATAAATGTCTTTAACAGTATGCAATGTGCGTTTTGTCATAGGTGTTTATTCTTACAATTGGTGGCAGCAGTGGATGTATGGCAATTTTTGCCCCTTTTCTCTGCTAACGGCCTACGACCGCAGTAGCATAGCCACTAAAATTAGCAGCACCATCGCAAGAGCAAGGTCGCTGATGACCTCTCTCTTCAGCGCCCGAAAACATCATCCAACATCATTCTGTCATCGAAAGAATGTTTCACTAATTTGCCGTAAGAAACTTTCCATGTCTTTACTTCATTATCAGTGGCTGTAAATATAGATTCATCTGCAGTACTCTTCAGTTCAACCAGACATAAAAACCTTTCCTTCAGGTCAACAGAGGTTAACGGCGCAATATAACGAGGTAGCAAAGACAGGTCACTTCGTTTAGAAACACTTGTAGATTCGTTTTCTATTAAGAAAAAGTATTTATTGTGGAGAATTGTTTCATCCTGATAATCTAGAACCTTACCAATCCAATTTAATACCTCTGGATCCTTCACTCTGAAATTTAACCCACTTTTCAAGACTTCTGTTGCTTTTTAGTACTATCTTACCAAATAGAGGTTCATATTTCATTGTTTGGGGAATTTCTTCTTTACCAAGGAAATACACACTTCGAGACAAAGAAAACACTGCGTGTCGATTTATTTTGCACGCCTGAATTGAAGCGTTTAATCCCTATGATTCACAGTTTTTAAGTGCAGTGGATGTTGCGTGACTTTTTTGACTTTTTTACTTTTCTTGTGCCTCCAGTAGCTTTTCTAAATTTAGAGAAAGCCACAAAAATTAACACTCACCCCTAGATTTTGTAGCGATTCGATACTATTTTTTAAATGCATTTCACACAGTTTGCAAAAAGCCCCATCCAGACCGCGGTCAAAGGGCAATAACTTGTACCTTCACTCCCATTTTTGCTATTACTTTATCTCGGGTCTACACCTTTTTAGGATGACGACTTAAGTGTGGGTACATTTGTTGTTTGAAAAGTGATGATGAATAACTGAAGATTCGATAAGCAATTCACCTTCACGTGTGCTAGCATTTCTTTCAATAGACTCGCCTCTTTGACTTCCTCAATACACTGTCTTTTATTAGAAAATAAAGCAAATAAAGTTTGTTCTTTCGACATTGTATTTCAGCACTAACCCTTCTTTTTATACAACTAACTGACAAAGAACGCATGCAGGTTCACAATCACATCACTCTTTCGTAGTAAACTATCGACTAACTAACCGTTAAATTAACTGCATAAAAGAATTTGAAATTTGTTACAATAATGAAGGATTGTTCTTGTCGTAGTGTATAGCAGGCGACAGCCTTTGCACTTAGATAGGCTCTTTTTTTAAGTGTCAGTATATGAAGAGTTTTCAAGGTTCATGGTTGATTAAAACTTCGTAAATAGCGGTTGCCGGGACAACTGAAGTCTGTCAAAGCAATGCTAGGTTATTAGTTATTGTATTACACTGACAAAGACGATAATTTAAATTCGTACTTCTGTTTTGACTTTTAATGTTATATATGAATAGATATGAATTTGTCGGAAGGGGAACGTCCCTCCCGCCCCATCCCCTTCCCCGGGACATCCCTTGAATTAATCACTAGTCAAATCGCAGTAGAGCGACACCTCTAAATGAAATGTCCAACACATTCTGCAGAATGTTTTTAAGAAGAGAAAAGTGTGTACAAATTTTGCTGTATGCACTTTGACTCCCGAACAAAAACAATGATGCCTGGATGCTTGCCACGACTTTATTGGAATTCAAAACGCAGACAATTACTTTCTGGAAAAAATCATCACGAGTGAAGAGACTTCGTGTTATCGATACGAACCTACTGCAGAACCACAAAGTGAAGAAATTTTTATGGTGGGTCAACCCTTTGACGATGTAACCATCATTCAAGCTGATGGACGCACCAGTTGAACAACATCCCAAAGAAGTATTTTCTGTCGGTTTCACATGTTTGTATGAACGTTCTATGCTTTGTACTCAAGTGAAGGAGACTTTTTAGAACACCTGAGGCGTTAAAAACACCATCTTAGCTTCCCTTTCTATTTTATAATCTAGTCTCCAAACTTTTTGGAATGACGGAATATGCCTCCCTTTCGGGTGCGGGAGTTTCATGGGGCCGTCGATTCCATATTCACATGATAGTTATGAGCTCTTACAGATTTCAAATTTGTACCAATTCACTTGGCTTGGTGTAGTTTTGCAATTTTGATGACCAGCATCGTGTATGCCGTGCCTTGGAAACGGGGCTTACGGAAAGTCTCTCTGTCGATGGTTTCGTAGCTGCACTAATACTAATTTATTGCTACATCTACATGGAAACATCAAAAGGTGCGGATAAAGACACAAACAACGGTAGGAAGGTCATACAGACACTAACGTGCGTTAAAAATTAATAACTGCTTCTTAGGCTCGAACAAGGGCTAACCTTATATTCAAGGACTATCGCTACAGACTGGAGGCTTTGATACTATTTCTTCGATTATAATATCTACGGAATGGTTTTAAGCTACTAGTTAATTTTTGCAATAGTGTAGCGATATATCGTCATGATGGACCTTAGCAGTCTTCGAACGAGACAAAATAGTCTTGTTCACATAACTGCTCCAACAGCAGCGTAACTCATGGCGTATGTAGAACTACGGCATCTATGTCCGAGGGGTTTCAATAAATAAGTAATACACTTTCTCCTGAAAGCAGTTTGGTTTTATTCAGGATTCCAATACATCACACTATTCTCCATTCTTTGGGATAGAAAACCCTATTTTTCAACATCATATCCGTTCAATCTTACTGGGAGGGCCTTTGTACCAGCATGGTACCATGCCACCTGGACGACGTCGGAGCCAACGTGTTGCTGCAGTAATACCCTCAACATCACCCATGTACTGCTTCCCGCGGAGTGCATCCTTCGTTTGGCTAAACAGTGGGAAGTCGGAAGTTGCAAGATCCCGGCTATAGATTCGATGACGAAGATCTGACAGGTTGGCGCGACCTTGTTGAGATAATGAAAGAGGCCTCGCCCAGCGACTCAACGAGTTTTGTTCACTGCCACTTCTCCGTAGAAATTTTGCAAGTGCCTATGAATATCTGCGACTCTCTGGTTTCCCGCCAAAAGAAACTCAGTGACAGCTCCGCTTGTAACGGACCTCCGTTACAGACACCGTTTTGAAGGGCTAAAACTTATGTAGAGCGGCGCCACCTACCGGAAGTTAATGAAATTACAGAACTGAAGCGGAAATATTTCGTGATGTCCTACAACAAGTTCCAATGATTTTCAACTGAAATTGGCCATGAAAATAAACGAGTTCCACTAGTTATTGGATGCTCCTCGTAGAAACACGGTGTGTAGTATTATGATAACACGCAGAGTTCTTAGAAAAACTTCGTGTGCCATTTGCAACGGAAGTTATTCTCTTCTTCCGGATGGCAAAAAGAAAGCGTTAAAGAAACATTGGTGCCTCTAATTACATAGTGCTGCTGACAGCCTGCCTGTTGTACAGGTTTTAAACTAACAATAAAGTAAAAAAAAAAGATCTAGTTACATAGGTCACTTTGGAAAAAGTGAATGCAGAAGGTAGTTTCCTAAAAGTAACACAGAGTAAACAAACATGTCATTACAGGGATTGCAAACAACAAATTCTTGCAGAGCTGCTATTGCAAATTGTTGGTGCAAGGAACACAAAACTTGGACTAACGGATAGTGAAAAAATAATACTGTACGAAGAATCCCTGTGTATAATGTTCACTGTCAGTGAATACGTTTGCGGAAGCAGAACGGCAATAATTGCGAGCAGTTCGAAAGGTGTTCTTCGAAATGGGAGGTTTTGAGAAGTTTCTTTAATTAGCCGGTGGCTAATTGTCAGCTATCGGGAAGCTTTTGTGAAGTTTCCTTCCTATAGTTATACCAAAAGGAAATTAGTAAGAAGTATGAAGCCTTTTAGGAGATCATAGCATTTTAGTGTGTCATGCGTCGTGCTCAGTATGAATTCCTAATCACAAGATGACAATAGCAGTATTAAAGGAACTTAGTCACACGATTGAATATGTCCAAGATTTACTTGTAAGGAATGAGGACGAAATTAGACATAATGTCCTGGGGCACGCAATCATCAGATTGAAGTTTCTCATGTTGAGAAATCAGAAGGAGCGGTCTGTTTTACTTGGTAGAAACTTTCTAAATCCAATATCGCATAGATATTTCTTTATTCACAATACCGGTTTCGACAAATTTTTGTGTAATATGCTACATTTTATCCACCAACATGACAACTTGGCGGATGTTCCAACTCAAAATGAACACGTTTTATAACAAAAATTTTTGAAGACCGGAAGATAATACCAAAGAATGTCGAAACCGCTTGTTGTAAATAAAGAAATATTTACGATATTTTGGATTTAGAAAGTTATAAAGTTGATGTGGCCTTTAACGCAGAAGAATTCAGAGAAACGTAACAGTTTCATTTTTTGCTTCAGTTATATGAGTTTACTGGTCCAGCGTCGCTATTTTGGCATACGGATTTCAGGTCTGCCTCACACAATATCACCCAATTCCAACGATTGCTGATAATTGCAGCAACAAAAACGCTTTACAAGTACACCTATACGACAGTAGCTGAGCGACGAACAGCTTTATATCCCTGGTCTCTTATAACCTGCTTTTGGGTGCACCTATATTACCATTGTAAAGCTGGATTATTATGAAAGTTTTTTCTGAACTTTATGTAAGACAACGTGATTCTAAATAATACCTGTCGATTTTATTCTCTCAAAACTAGCAAGAAAATAAGATCACGAAAATCTAAACAGCAGATGGAGGTTGCTTTGTCACGGATGCAACTTGTTGCCTTCTTCTTGAGGACGCTTGCCTGGAGCTGTCCGTTCGACATTGCTGCGGCCTTGGTCGGTGACGTCGGTGGCTAATTGGCAGCTATCGGGAACCCAGAGGCACCGATTAAACATCCGATGAGGCATGATTACCAACTAATCGGCTATTGGCACTTTAACTACAGTACTTTATCGCGTGTATTTATCGCTGGAAGCAGTCACAGAATGGACATCCCGTCAACCACTGACCATTTGACCAAAAAGGAAATAACTGCGCAGAGTGCGGTAGCGCGACTCGTTTCTTTTCCTGTTAGACCGACTTCCTCTGCGATAAACTATTTGTAAACTTTCTTCTATCGTATGCCTCGTCTCCCATGTTGATTTGCCAGTATCCCCCATTCAGGAAGATCGATTATCAAGTGACTGTCCAAGCGATATGTGGCGCCTCCAACTATTACAACCGCATCAGCTTTCTTACCTGCTATGTGTGGCATTTATTCACATATTGTTATGTCTTCGCATCAACTGTATCGGTCTATCTCTTGCTGGTACAAGCTGTCATTCAGAGTGCATCTTCTCTTGTCTATCCTTTCATTGGAACAGTGGACCAGTGACTATTGCAGTTCACTTACGGCTTCTACACTGAAGAGAAAAAAAAAAAAAAAAAAAAAAAGCCTGGTATAGGCATGGGTGTAAACAGGCAGAATACGATGCTACGATCGGCAACGCCTATATAAGATAACAAGTGTCTGGCGCAGTTGCTAAACCGGTTACTGCTGCTACAGTGGCCGATTATCAAGATTTAACTGAGTTTGAGTGTGGTGTTATAGTCGGCGCACGAGCGATGGGACACAACATCTCCGAGGTAGCGACGACGTGGAGATTTTCCCATACGCCCATTTCACGAGTGCACCATGAATGTCAGGTAAAACATTAAATCTCCGACATCGCTGCGGCCGTGAAAAGATCCTGCAAGAGCGGGACCAACGACGACTGAAGAAAATCGTTTATCCTGACAGAAGTGCAACCCTTTCGCAAATTGCTGTATATTTCAATGCTGGCCCGTCAACAAGTGTCATCGTGCGAACCATTCAACGAAACGTTGTCGATATGGGCTTTCGGAGTCGAAGGCCCACTCGTGTACCGTTGATGACCGCACGACACAAAGCTTTACGCCCTCCTGGGTCCGTCAACACCGACATTGGACGGTTGATGGATTGACATATGACCTTGGAGGCCAGTAAGGTTGAATCATTTGATCCAGTGCGACCGATGCATCGTTCTGTAATCCTTTGATTTAAAAATTCCCGTACTTCCAGATGCCAGCGTGGCGGTGCCCCATCCTGTTGTTAAATGAAGTCGATCGAATCAATCTCCAACTGTGGAAACAGAAAGATCTCAAGCATATCGAGGTGCTTCCTGCAACAGTCTCTCCCCAAATAAAAATAGACCATACTCCTTTTCCCATGAAACTGCTCAAAACACACTACATTTTGGAGAGTCTTTTTGAGCAACTTAATATATTCTCACATTATGAGGTTTCATCCTTCCATTTGAATGAAATGTTGCCTCGTCACCATACTCTAAGCGTGGAAGAAAACTGTCATTCTCCATCTTGCCAAAAACGAAACTACGGAACTCCAGACGTTGTCGTTTATCAGCTTCACCAAGAGCTTGCAGTAGCTGAATTTTGTATTTCATGTGTAAACATCGACGCAATGCGCGCCAGAAGGGCATCGGGTCCATGCTGAGATGTCAAGCTGCAATGTGAACAGATTTCTGCGGACTCCTTGTGAAATTATAGCGGATGGGTTCGATGTCTGTGTCAGATACTCGGCGACGGCCCGGCTATTTGCCTTTACACTAACAACCTCATCCCGGAATTGTTCATGCCATCGTACTGTTGGAGGATCCACATCATACCTAGTACGAAAGTCACGCTGATCAGTTATTACTGACCCGCACTGCGCAAAAAGTAGAATATAAAACTCTTTCTGTCGTCCTGACACCATTTCTACTAGAACTGAAGTGGGCGCATACTGCTGCTACCTAGCGGGAACCACGTAAACTCGAGAGTTTGCTCTTTCCAACAGTACATTGTTCACGCACATATCTCAAATAACATAATAGTTATGATTTTTTTAAAGTCGGATGATTACTTTTAATACAGCCTGTATTATACTTTGTGGGAGCTCATTTTGACTTCCATGGGTCCTATAGCAGTAATGAAAGGCAGTATCTGACAGTTGTGGGTCAGGTGACACTATTATCGACCATCTTCATTCCTTCATGGTTTATAAATGTCCTTATCACAAGGCTACAACGCTTCTACAGTACTTTGAGAATCTTTATAGTGAACACACATTTATGTCTTGACCAACAAATTCACCCGATATGAAACAGGTGGAACACATCTGAGACACTATGGGCCACTTGATCTGTGGATAGACATCTTGTACGATGAAGAGCCAAGAAACTGGTACATCTGTGTAATATCGTGTAGGAACTCCGCCAGCACGCAGAAGTGCCGCAACACGACGTGGCATGGACTTTACTAATGTCTGAAGTAGTGCTGTAGGGAACTGACACCGTGATTCCTGCAGGGCTGTCCATAAATCCGTAAGAGTACTAGGGGGTGGAGATCTCTTCTAAACAGCACGTTGCAAGGCATCCCAGATATGTTCGATAATGTTCATCTCTGGGGAATTTGGCGCCAGCGGAAGTGTTTAAACTCAGAAGAGCGTTCCTGGAGCCACTCAGTAGCAATTCTAGGCGTGTGGGGTGTCGAATCGGCCTGTTGGAATTACCCAAATACGTCGAAATGTATCATGGACATGAATGGTTCAAATGATCATCAGTCCCCTAGAACTTAGAACTACTTAAACCTAACTAATGCTTACGTATGTGTCCCCTGTCAGTGTCGTATCTACGCATATCAGGGGTCCCATGTCACTCCTGCTGCACACGCCCCACAGCGTTACAGAGCCACCACCAGCTTTAACAGTCCCCTGCTGACATACAGGGTCCATGATTGCATGGAGTTGTCTCCATACCAGTACACGTCCATCCGCTCGATACAATTTGTAACGAGACTCGTCTGGGCAGGCAACATGTTTCCAGTCATCAACAGTCCAATGTCGGTGTTAGCGGGCCCAGGAGAGGTGCAAAGCTTTGTGCCGTGCAGTCATCAAGAGTACAAGAGTGGGTCTTCAGCTCCGAAAGCTACTATCGATGACGTTTAGTTGAAAGGTTCGCACGCTGACACTTGTTGATGGTCCAGCAGTGAAATCTGTAGCAATCTGGAAAAGGGTTGCACTTCTGTCACGTTGAGCGATTCTCTTCAGTCGTCGTTGGTCCCTTTCTTGCAGGATCTTTTTCCGGCCACATCGATGTCGGATATTTGATGCTTTACTTGATTCCTGATATTCACGGCACACTCGTGAAGTGGCCGTACGGAGAAATCCCGGCTTCATCGCTACCTCGGAGATGCTGTGTCCCACAGCCTGTGCGCCGACTATAACACCACGTTCAAACTCACTTAAACCTTGCTAACCTTCAATTGTAGCAGCAGTAACCGATCTAACAACTGCGCAAGACACTTCTTTTCTTATATAGGCGTTGCCGACCATAGTGCCGTATTCTGACTGTTTACACATCTCTGAATACGGATGCCTATACCAGTTTCTTTAGCGCTTCAGTGTATTTTCGGAGAGATACCAAGGGCTTGTCAACCTGCGCCAGGCAGAATCACTGCTATGTTGCCATCTATAGCTGGACCAATGTGCCATTAAGCAGGTGGCCGTAATGGCTGAGCAGTGTATTAAAAAATGTTATGAATAGAATCAGTCGAGAACATTTAAACCATACAGAGTTTTAAGAATTACTCTGTAAATAAGTCCGTTGCCAAATGTTTTACCATTTCCTTCATATTTGTGAAAGTGAACTTTAAAATTTGATGAGTATATGTGACATACGCATTACATTTTATAGTAAATATTTGTGTCTTTGATTACAGTGGTGTATTCACTTTTATGCAGTTTTAGGCTTATTATCTCACTTGACTGTTGACTGTTCGTACATATCGACCCGTTTTGATATGTAAACAAAAGCGCTGTATAACCTCTTTGCCTGTTGCTAAGCAACGGCCTGCTTCGAGTCTCGCTCGGGGCCACCCGCGCTCTGCCCTGCTGGTTAAACGGCGGCACTGATCAGCTTGCGCTCTGTAGTTTACCACCGGTAGCTGGAGGACGTCCATCCAAGGGTAACCTACTTGCGGTCATGTGGATTGTGGCACTATGAAAAATTTCTAGAACTGAGTATTATTTCGAGCGATTAATGCACCTGAGAAGCATGTCGCTCAGATGTGGAAAACGGCCCTGGAACTTACTCTGCTATTTATGGCCACAGAATGCACGGGCAAAGTGGAATTATTGAATCATAGCCGTTCGTGCCCGTTGCACTTGCTTGGTGAGCTCCGTTGTGTTTAGACGCTACGGACATTTGGAGCAATTCGCTATATTGCAGCGATTATTTTGCGTTGAGTCAAGATGATTGTTCACCAGTGGCTAAACTACATTGCTATAGCTTCACAGTCATTCTTGTTTAGTGGGTCTGAGCCCGGTCTATAATTTTTCGTTATTTAGGTAGCGTTTATATTATTTAATTTGGTACTCAAGAGTAATGTAAGTGACTGTTGTTTTAGTGGAAGTCTCGTGGGACGTTATGTTTACTTTTTATTTGTACAATCTTTTATGCAGTCACCCAGAGTCATTTGTGTGTGTATGTGATGGTTATCCATTGGTTGTTTTGTTTGATAAGCTTACTTGTCTCAGTTGCGTTGGCTACTTAAGCAGTTTTCTTTGTAACACGTGTTATGTGAAAATTTTCAGTGTGTTTTAGTAATGGCTGAATTTTGAGGTTGTGAAATTATTTTGAGAGAAGGTCGACCAAACGCCATGCTTTCAAACTTGAAATGAATACTGAAACAGTTTCAGATATTAATGATTCTGATAATTTTCTTCCATTTATTTGAATTTGTCCAAGATCACGCTTTAAAAAGAAATTCATAAGAACTTTTCAGAAAATTATTGATGAATCATATTTTTCAGTGGAGTATTATGTTTCTTTGGAGACTGCCACGTTACTGCTGCCAGACTGGTATCATGTATTACATTGTGTTTCCTACTCAATCCCACAAATGTCCTATTCGTGTCATTAGATCACTTGAAGCTTCCTGGCAGATTAAAACTGTGTGCCGGACAGACACCCGAACTCTGGACCTTTGCCTTTCGCAGGCAAGTGCTCTACCAACCTTTTTTTTTTTTTTAAGGTAATGACAGAATGACAGTCAGGGGGCAGAGTGGGCAGGGGTCGTATTTGGAGGCCTGGCCACGGTGTCCCCATCTCCTGATAGGATAAATAAGGGAGAGGCAACAGGAAGGAAACATTTTACATTGTAATTTCTGTGTTAGTAACAATAATATTTTATTTATTCATTTAATTTTAATGTCCCAAAAGAAAAATCGTATATAAAAAAGAAGGGAAAGAAATATAGGGCTGAAGTGACATCCTCGTCACTTCACTCGGAGTGACATCCTATCCCTCGAAACAACGTAAACCTGGACTCCCCACCACTTCGGGGGGTTATGAAACATGCTGCCTAGAAAGTTCGCAAAATGCGTATTATATTTAGAGTGGCGTCGGATGATTTCGTGTTGTTCTAGTAGATAATGCCAATAGTCCATGCCCGATATCAAGGTCCGCGAGAGCACGTAGTGCGATGCGTGTCCTCCAGTCCATCGGATTGCCGAAGTTTTTTGTGAGGGGAAAAAGACAGGGTCAGGGAAAAATAAAGCGTCCGTCGTGATCGTTGATTAGTCAGTGCGTCGGAGGAGAGCCATGATGCGTTGCGCCAGCCGCCAAACATCCTTTGCCCCACCACACTGCAGAGAATGTTCGTCGGTGTCCTGCATGCCACATATAAGGCAGAGCGGGGAATCTACAATGCGAATGTCGTACAGTTGGCGGTTGACTGTCTTGCGGTTGATTAGTGTATACCATGACGATCGCGCTGCTATGGTGAGGAGAGGTGTATGGACAGCTCGCCAAATCTGTCGCCAGCTTCATTTTGGGTATTTAAGTTCGACAACATTGCTGCCATGACGACGCCGCAAGTATCGATATATCTCACGGATAGTGGGGATTCTTGTAGATGGTATCTGTAACTGAACATAACTAAAATCAACAAAAAATCGCGCGACGTGAGAAAAACAGGGCGAGATTGTGCCTACCGCCACCGGTGGTTCAAAGGACGTGGGAACAAGCACATCCAGGATGGCCGACGTGATGGCGTGTTGCCGTTGGTTCCAAGTGCGTAGCGTCGTTCGCAGGTATAGAGCTAGAGCCTTGTTCCGCACATCCGTGAGGTTAAGTCCTCCAGAATGGTGTGGAATAGTTAAAGTCTCGTATCTGATCTTAAACAACATTCCTTGGCTGACATAGTATCCAAAGGCCGCCATTAATCTGTCAGCAATACCATGTGGCATTGGCAGTACCTGTGCCAGGCGCGGCAGTCGCGAGGCCAGGTGAACATTAGTGTAGTCCACCCTTTGTAGCTCGCCGCCGCTGATTGCCGTAGCGATCGGGTGAACAATACACCTAAGCATCGCAAGATGTCCACCGTCGTAAACGGACTGTGCAGAGCGTCCAGTCCTCGACCGATGTGCATGATCTTGGTTTTATTCATGTTGACCCTGCTTCCCGCAGCTACTCCGTATGTAGTAAGAAGGGTAACCACCTGACTTACTTCGTTCTCCGACCGGACGAGTATCATCAAGTCGTCGGCATATGCACGACACGTGAAGGAGCTCGCACGGAGTCGGACGCCTGTTAGAGTCCGTCTAAGAGTCTGCATCAATGGTTCGAGCGCTATTGTAAACAGTATCATCGACAAGGGACATCCTTGCCTAACTGAGCTGCAAACAGGAATCGTTCCTACCTCCCTGCCATTGACTCTCACCATCGAAGAAGCGCCGCGAAGGAAGCGCATGAGGACGGTAATAAAATCCTGTGGTATCGCCATGCGTCGCATGGTCGAGTCAAGGAAATCATGGTTGATCCTGTCAAAGGCACGATCAAAATCCACCGATACGAACGCCGCTCGCATGCGACAAGCTTCCGTCAGGGAAATTACGTCACGGTATTCGCCGAGGATAGAATGTATGTTGCTCCGAACCCCTAGACAAGCCTGGTCTGGTGGTATTGTCTTGGATATTACAGTCTTGAGCCTTGCCGCCATCATTCGCGCAAAGATCTTATAGTCAGTATTGAGCATCGTGAACGGTGAAAAATGATGGGCGCTGACACTCACTGTCGATTTCGGTATTGGTATGAGTAGTCCCGCCTTGAACTGCGACGGAACGTCCGTGTCAGGGCTCAATAACTCATTATACATCAATACCAACTGGGACATCATTAAATCCGCAAATGCGCGATAAAATTCGAGTGTCAACCCATCTGGCTCATGGGATTTATGCACCACACCCTTCGCGAGTGCGCCCCGGATGTCGTCTTCCGTTAGGGGTTCCAATAGCGCCTCCGCATCCGGACCATCCACCTCCGTTTGCATCTGTCGCAAAATTTCTTCTCCTGCCCGATTGTCCGTCGGCGTCCCAGTGAAAAGGAGGCGGTAATGCTCCAGAAACTCAGCAGCAATGTCCTGTTGTAACGTCAAGGGCCGACCATCGTCATCATGGAGCAATGTGATTAGGGATCGGTGATTACGCGCATGTCCCTTGGACACATGATGTATGCCAATACGTTCTCCATCGACGTTGTCCAAGCACCGAGCACGGATCGAAAGTCCCTTCAGTCGACGTCTCGTGATCGATAAAATGCAGGCCTGAATACGATGGACTTCCGCTTGACGCTCGGGCGATGGGGCCCTGGAGGAAAGGTCGCGGAGTACCATGTAGTAATAATCAAGTGTATCTCGGAGCCATTTCGCTTTTTCCTTGCCATACGTTATGAGAGCTCTTCGTATCGCCGGTTTGGCACACTGCATCCACCACGAAAGAACCGTACGGTGCAGCGGCAGACGGCGAGTGCAAGTCTGCCATGTTTCTTCGATCCGCTGGCGACATTCGAGATCCACCAACAAGGATGAATTAAGTTTCCAGGAACTACGACTCCGCCAGACCCGCTGCCGTGGAAGGGTTAACGTGCATAAATATGGGCCAACGTTCAGCAGCCAACACGTGATCTCTTAATCCGTCAGAAACATAAATCCGATCCAGCCTGCTCGCCGAGTGGCTAGTAAAATACGTGTAGCCCTCTCGCTGCCCATGGACTTTTTCCCACGTGTCCATAAGGGCCATGTCCCGGCAGATCGTGTTCAATGCGTGGCAGAAGCTGAAATTAGGAGTTTGATCCTTCGGTGTGAGTACACAGTTAAAATCCCCCCCTACCAAGATGTGGTCATACCTCCCATGGAATAGGGGGGCAATCTCCTCCGAGTAGAATCGTGCACGCGCCTGTCCATTGTCAGATCCGGAGGGTGCATAGATGTTGACGATACGAATGCCGTTCACGGTCATAGCCAAACCCCGAACCGAAGGAAGGTAATCGAGGTCACACATCGGAATCCCTTCTCGGACTAGTATCGCTGTGCCACGTCCTCCATCTGGAGTCGGCGCTAGGTAAGTGTTGTATCCATGCACGTCGGGAAAAGCAGCATTGCAGGTTTCCTGCATCAGCAGAATATCAACGTCTGTGGCGTAAATCATGTCCCGGAGAAGTTGCATCTTTGCAAGCGAACGTGCGGTGTTAATGTTCACTGTGCCCACCTTATATGCTTGGTCCGTTGTCGTTGTCATGCTCGTGTCATGTCATTGAGAACTCCAAGGGCTGTAGACCACTATTCGTGCTCAGAGGGGTGCCCGCCAACGGGCTGTCCTCCTTTGTTGTCGTTCCGTGGTGTGCATCCTGTAGGTGAGTGGTCATCATTTGGGGGTGGCAATTCCTGCATGTCTTCGACTGGTTCCGCCCAGTCGCAGTGGTCATCCATCCGAGAAACGACGTGGCTGCCGGGACTTGGTGTCCCTGACTCCTTCGTCGGCAGCGCTGGGTCAGTCGGTGTCAATGAAGAGGGACCATCTGAAAGGCAGTACATCCGGTCACCATCTGACGGAATCCTGTCTGCGTCCTCTAAAGGCACGTGTTCTGTGTCAGAAAGTTCTTCGGCTAGGATACCTTCCGTGTCCCCTAGGCTAGGGGGGGACGTGTCACCCGAACTATGGCGAGGCTTTTTGCGACGCTTCGGCGATCGCTGTTTGCGTTCCCTGCCCTCTGCTGCCTCACTGTGTTCGTAGATCGTTCGTTGGTCCGTTGCCGGCGCCACTGTCTCGACCTCTACTTCCACGCCGCGTGCTACATGTGAGTTTTCGGAATGTTCCTCCCTCAACTGACGTGACGTGGGTGTAGGGACATTCTCCGAGTCACCTCCATGCTCCCGTAACTCGGTCTGCTCTTGCATAAACACGTCCTTGTCACGCTCCGAACTTGGCAACACCTCCCGGCGGGCCACCGACCTGTACGTCATCGGCAGTTGCGTGGGAACTTCTCGCTGTGACGCTTCTCCATGTGGCAGTTGCACGACGCGGCGTTGTATGCACTCCGAGAGGATATGTCCTTCTCCACCACAGCCAGAACAGGTGCGTGGCTGGCCATCGTAGATCACAATAGCTCGACATCCGCCAATGTATAAATAAGACGGGATATGTTTAGTAAGGACGATCCGCACCTGTCGCACGCCGTTTAGCACAGGATAGGTACTAAAACTTGCCCAGCGTTCAGGCGTATGACTAAGTACCGTTCCATATGGTCGCAGCGATTCAGTAACCATCGATTCTGGCACCTCAAACGGCAATTCAAAGATCCGAATGACCCTCACACCCAATTCTGAAGGAGCTACTGTTACATCGCTGATATGGCCATCAGAGTGTCGAAATTAAATCCTCTTTGAGCAGCGGAGAGAGTTCTTTCACACTCAGCTTCATCGGTCATCTTTACGTACACTGTACTGCCTACAATGGACAGGTGTATTCCAATTATGTCTGCAGCAGGTAAACGAACTTCTTCCCTCAAAAAACGCTCTATTTCGAAAGCTTTAGGTCTGGCAAATTCGTTGTCGAACGTAAATTGGAGCTTAGTCTTTCGAAAATTGTGTGCCATGACGATCGAGTCAGACAACAACACGCGCGAGTACCGGCGGTGTAAACACTTCCTCGTCCACGCGCGCCCGCGGCCGGGAGAGCAGGTCCGTGCCGCGCCACCGCCTTCAAGCAGACTGTGGTCAACTGAGCTACGCAAGCACGACTCCTGGAATATCAAAACTGTGAGATTCGAACTCGGGACCTTTGTCTTTCACGGGCAAGTGCTCTACCAACTGAGCTACCCACAGTTTTAATCTGCCAGGAAGTGTCAAAATAAGCGCACACTCCGCTGCAGAGTGAAAATTTCATTCTGGATTAGTCTATCACTTAATTGAATCTTGTCATACAGCCATGGCCTGAAACCATAACAACTTGAGGTAAAATAAGTGGTTCTATCATTTAAGGAATATGTCATTCATAGCGAAATCCCGTACGCTGAGGAAGTTCGTGTTTCGTAATCAGTCACGTTTGCTAATGTGCGTTGTATTGGTTTACAATCAACGTGCTTTAGGTATCGACAGTGTCATTATAACTTGTGGTATTGTAAAGTACAGTAGGCAGTACCTCCTATGGTCAAAGTTTCATTACAAATTACATCAAACAATTTTGTGGCACCTGCAAACCATCGCATCGAAAATCACGGGCCACGCGGGGTATCCGCGCGGTCTCAGGCGCTTGCCACCGTTCGCGCAGCTTCCCCCGTCCGAGGTTCGAATCCTCCCTCGGGCATTGGTGTGTGCATTGTCCTTAGCGTAAGTTAGTTTAAGTTAGATGAAGTAGTGTTTAATGCGAAAGACCGATGACCTCAGCAGTTTGGTTCCATACTAACTTACCACAAAATTTCCAAATTTCCAAAAATCACGCTTCTACGAAAAATTAATCTTGGGCTCACGTATAATGAATGATATTGCGCCAGTGAAAAAAACCTGAAAGTGTAGCTGGGTGTATATGAGCTCACGTCTGAAAAATATTTCAGTGGATATGAACTAGATTGTGGATTAATTATCATTCACACGAACTCGTTCAATGTTCATGCTCTTCGCGTCACGGCAGGTTTTGTGCTCATATACTCGTACTAGCGGCCTCTGTATTTAAAATATCAAGAGGTGAGAGACAACGATAACCTATGGGCTGTGCAGCCATGGACGGTGATTGTGGCAAATATTTCTGTAGAGACACTTCGTATTGTTTCGCACTCTATGGTGTCAGCTGGGCGGGAAAATCACTAGCTTTCGATAGTCCGAAGCGTTAAGTGCGGGTTTTCACTCGCTGTAGCAAGTGGCCTGGACATAGCAGCTGCCTTCCACTGATCAGATAACGGCGTGCTTTGACATAGTACAGGTAAGACGGCGTTCGGTGGACTGTGCTACTCACGTTCCTTATGTGTAAAAACTGATGTTTAAATTGACAAAGGAGAATTGAACGCTCTGCAATAGTACGCACCAAAACCATGCGGACACCTATTACTGGATATTAATATGAGATGGTTCCAATTTTAGCCTTTATTATGGCTTGAGCTTTGTTGTGGACGCTTTTCAGTGACATTTCTGAGTGTCTACGGAAGAATGGTAGCCCATTTTCCTCAAGAGCCGGAACCACAGAAGGTACTGATGTCGGACGCTGGGTTCTGGAACGAAGTAAACTTTCTAACTCATCCCAGAGGCGTTACGTTGAGTTCAGGTCAGGACTCAGAGCAGGGCAGACCATTTGAGGAATGTTATTAACCACAAACCACTCCCTCACAGACGCTGTTAGTAGTATGGCAAAGACTGAAAGGTTAACCAAGCCCCCTGACCTCCAAGATCAAGGTAAAGATCAAAGGATGGCGGAATGTGGCAGAAAAAAATGGTAGATCATGACATCAGCTCGTTGGCGGTGCTGGAGACGCTACACACCCAGGAACATTCATCATCAGTCACTTGTGTTCCGTTCGCCATAGTGTAAGGACTATGAAGCATCAGCAGAGATCGGGTGCCACCTAACTCCCAAATGCATATATTAAACCACTCCTCACTCCTCATTACAAGGCCACACCTTACATATGTTTTTTTTCTTTTTTTGGGTCGGGTCTGCCTTTAGCAAAACATAATTTTGTTTTCATCCCAAACATGTTTCATTGTAGTTGCAGCGTCAACTGTGGGTTTTTTATTTTATGAATTTTTACCCCATGGCGTGGTTTTACGGCTGTATTGTGTTTTTACAGTGTCTGTTTTCTTTTACAGTTTGTCATGTGTCGTTTTTTCCTCATCTTCTTGACTGTGGAGTTCTGTGTATTGATCTTTCACTGTCACTGTTTCACTGTTTACCTAGTGAAACACGACCAACTGTAAAAGAAAACAGAGACTGTAAAAACATAACACAGCAGGAAAATCATGCCATGTGTTAAAGATTTATAAAAAAAAAAAACGCTGATGATGCTGCAATTGCAATGAAACATGTTTCAGATAAAAAACGAAATTGCGTTTTGCTAAAGGTGGACCCCATCCAAAAGCACATGTATTGTTAATGCAAACATAGACAAAAGAGCTTCAACCTCAAGATGATTAACCCACACCTTGTTGAAGCAGGAATCGCAGCTGCTCAGGCTTCCAACATAAGCACTATCACCTGCCAAATCATAGCAGTGCACAGACAGGCTAACAGACACATCGTATCAACCTCTCCTCTGGCGTTTGCAGACCAGCAGAGATCAATCGCCACCTCCAAACAGATTAAGAGAGAAATTGTATGTAAATATTAACCCACACCTTATTATTTTCAAAGTAGTACAAAAGACTATACATAATGCATTAGCTCATTCTTCTCTCCCATTCTATGTGTATTCTCAAATACTTACGGTTTTTTTTTTTTTCTTTTTCCTCAGAAGCAGCACTACTTGATATTTTGACTCGAACACATAATGTTTTGAGTGTCTGCTGTCTGCATCACCACAGCTCATCAAGCAGGAATCAACACCAGATACACTCCTGGAAATTGAAATAAGAACACCGTGAATTCATTGTCCCAGGAAGGGGAAACTTTATTGACACATTCCTGGGGTCAGATACATCACATGATCACACTGACAGAACCACAGGCACATAGACACAGGCAACAGAGCATGCACAATGTCGGCACTAGTACAGTGTATATCCACCTTTCGCAGCAATGCAGGCTGCTATTCTCCCATGGAGACGATCGTAGAGATGCTGGATGTAGTCCTGTGGAACGGCTTGCCATGCCATTTCCACCTGGCGCCTCAGTTGGACCAGCGTTCGTGCTGGACGTGCAGAACGCGTGAGACGACGCTTCATCCAGTCCCAAACATGCTCAATGGGGGACAGATCCGGAGATCTTGCTGGCCAGGGTAGTTGACTTACACCTTCTAGAGCACGTTGGGTGGCATGGGATACATGCGGACGTGCATTGACCCGTTGGAACAGCAAGTTCCCTTGCCGGTCTAGGAATGGTAGAACGATGGGTTCGATGACGGTTTGGATGTACCGTGCACTATTCAGTGTCCCCTCGACGATCACCAGTGGTGTACGGCCAGTGTAGGAGATCGCTCCCCACACCATGATGCCGGGTGTTGGCCCTGTGCGCCTCGGTCGTATGCAGTCCTGATTGTGGCGCTCACCTGCACGGCGCCAAACACGCATACGACCATCATTGGCACCAAGGCAGAAGCGACTCTCATCGCTGAAGACGACACGTCTCCATTCGTCCCTCCATTCACCCCTGTCGCGACACCACTGGAGGCGGGCTGCACGATGTTGGGGCGTGAGCGGAAGACGGCCTAACGGTGTGCGGGACCGTAGCCCAGCTTCATGGAGACGGTTGCGAATGGTCCTCGCCGATACCCCAGGAGCAACAGTGTCCCTAATTTGCTGGGAAGTGGCGGTGCGGTCCCCTACGGCACTGCGTAGGATCCTACGGTCTTGGCGTGCATCCGTGCGTCGCTGCGGTCCGGTCCCAGGTCGACGGGCACGTGCACCTTCCGCCGACCACTGGCGACAACATCGATGTACTGTGGAGACCTCACGCCCCACGTGTTGAGCAATTCGGCGGTACGTCCACCCGACCTCCCGCATGCCCACTATACGCCCTCGCTCAAAGTCCGTCAACTGCACATACGGTTCACGTCCACGCTGTCGCGGCATGCTACCAGTGTTAAAGACTGCGATGGAGCTCCGTATGCCACGGCAAAGTGGCTGACACTGACGGCGGCGGTGCACAAATGCTGCGCAGCTAGCGCCATTCGACGGCCAACACCGCGGTTCCTGGTGTGTCCGCTGTGCCGTGCGTGTGATCATTGCTTGTACAGCCCTCTCGCAGTGTCCGGAGCAAGTATGGTGGGTCTGACACACCGGTGTCAATGTGTTCTTTTTTCCATTTCCAGGAGTGTATGTTGTATGAAAACATATAACTGTTCATTGAGCCACAGCCAAGTGCATAATATTGGCGCAACATATAATTTGACTGACAGTTGATCGATACTTGCAAATGTGGGAATACTAGTAGGCGTGGAATGTGAGACAACAATAGAAATCGAAATGGAGCAGAAGTGCTGATTATGCAGGCTGAAAGGGATGAGCCACGTTGTACAATGCTATACATCAATTCTCATCTGACAACAGACATCATCCTACTTAGCGCTAAGGCCACCAACGTAGAAATGTATGGGAGCGCAGCATTCAAGGTTGGATCATCAGGCTCAACCCTTTACCTGTGCCATTCAAGTGGTATGAACTTAGATGACTGATAGTGGAGTATCATCAATGTTCGACTGAGTTGATGGCAGCCACATGTTAAATTTGTTTGCAGTAATGGGGTCTGCTTCGGTATAGCATACATTTGGATGACTTATAACAATTTAAATTCATGTATTCGCTTATTACCTGTGACTGTACCTGTTTCACACGTCAGTATTAAATCCAT
The DNA here is from genome assembly GCF_021461385.2 of Schistocerca piceifrons. Classification (NCBI taxonomy): domain Eukaryota; kingdom Metazoa; phylum Arthropoda; class Insecta; order Orthoptera; family Acrididae; genus Schistocerca; species Schistocerca piceifrons. Next base: position 772,429,803 of record NC_060139.1, on the reverse strand, counting down.
GCATGCTGATTTTACAAATGGAATACAGAGTATTGTCACCGCTAAAGGTTTGAAGGCCATACACGTCGAATTGAGGACATGTACGAAACAACTATTTCGAAAATAGTGTAAAACGTCTTACTGCTCCCAATGTACAATTGTTGATACATAGTAAAATAATTTCCGCCACAAATCTCTTATTTATACATACCAGTAGGTATTCAGGTCATATTACTTTTGCCAGTGTTAAACCTCTTGGTAAACAACAAAATGTGTAATGGCACAATTCTGACACAATTCTGTACAGAAACTACCTTTATCTATGGCAGTCTATTCTGGTGCATGTTCAAACATCTAAACTAAAATTAAATTCAGCGAATTTGTAATAACAGCTGTCCATCCCATCTAACTCAGCTACCCAGGACCGACTGCTCACCGCCCATCCAATCTCTCTTGACTGAAAGGCCACAGCTTGACCAGCTTGATATAAGGTGCAGTTGCAGTGATGGAACTCACAGCCTGTCAACTAGGACTGTAAGTTGTGAAATGCTCATGTGGTGGTAACTGTAGTTAGGGTGGAATTTTGTTACAGTTTGGGGGTATTGCGTTAGACATTTTGGCATGGTTAATGGATCATATTACTACAGTGTTTTATACTATAGTACGTATATTGTCGCCACTGATAAGATCTATTTCCTGTTTCAAAAGAAAATATTTCACAGTTGAACAAACTTCAGTATCCTGCAATGAGCTTTGGTCATGTACGGTTTGTGAACCCACCTGCCAAACACATGGATGTGAATTGCAGATTAGTTTGTTACTTTATAATCTGGTATGTAAAAATAGTTAAACTAAATCTTTTTCGCATAACAGGTTAGTAGTATGTGTGGGATTACTTCACATGATATCACACAAGATGCAATCGTTGGGACAGCATCTACAGACCCATCTATTCAACATCTTGAAACTCAAAACATTTGAAGTAGACTGGTCATTAAGTTCACCAAACGTAATTAGTAGCTTCTGCCAAATGGAATTCCGTAGAGGAAGCACCTGAGGCACTGTGTTTTAGTATATATTCAAACACCAGTCCTCAAATTAAATTCATGGGAGGGCCTCAAAATTAGTAAATTTATGAGACAGGGTTATGCTATTAGCATTTGCAACAAATACAAGAGCCTTAGGCCTTTGTGCTGATAAGGTTAAGAATCTATCCTTTGTATAGAGATTTTATTTATGAAATTTTATCTATGAAATAACAATATTTGTGGGAACATTTAGCAGAACAAAAACTGTTTTTGATTGACAACTCAGAGTTTGGCCAGTTCCTCACCCACATATAATTCTACATCAGGCCTACATCCCACTTATTTCCCTGTGACAGGAAATCCAAAACAATAGCCCACCAATCCTGGCTGCACTGGACTGACTGGCGCCATCTTGCTCACCCCCATCCCATATTCCACGCTGAGAAGCACAAACTTCATCATTATGATATAAGATGCAATTCCATTGATGGAACTCACAGACTGCTAAGCAGCATTGTAAAGTATGAAACACTTACGTGGTGCTGACAGTGGTGATGATGATATAGATGATGTCAGTGATGATGAGGGTGGTGAAAGGTGTATTTTGGGAAGCATTTTATACAGTTTTGGGGTTTTTGTGGGACATTTTGGGTCACTTAGGAAGCATTTTGATGAAATTTTTTCGCCGCTGATTGTATGGGGTGAAGTCTGCTACTTCATATAAATTACTCAATGTCTGAAATTAATCTGAAATATTTCAGAGTTGAACGTAATTCAGTATCCTACAATGCGCTTTTTCCGTGTGTGTGTGTGTCTGTGTGTGTGTCTGTGTGTGCAAAATATGTATAGAAGCTACGATTTCTAATTATATGTATGTTTGATCGTCTGGGTGCCTATCTAAATGTGTTAAATGAACCTTGCGTGGTGGCGTAAATTATAATGCTGACTCCAACAAAAGTACAACTCACATGAGGTGGATATCTAAGCGTTCTACAGGAGATATGTCAACACCAGTTGCAGCAGCGACCCTGTCACTACCTCACTTGGACATGTGCTTAAACTCATACATTGTGAGACTACATGTAAAAGATATTTTTAAAGAAGTGAAATGTTTTGTGAAGTGTATGTGATGCTGTGTATTTTTCTAAGCAGAGGGAATTAACTGAAAACATATTGTAACGTGGAGGAGTACATAATGAAACAAAAAGTTCATGTAAGTGTTGAACTGAACTGGATGACTACATGTGAGTGTGATCACATACTCACAGGATTTAACATGTACAAAAGATAAATATGGCTGTTTATCTGCAATGCAGGAAGAAGAGTTAGCATCTGTTAATATGTTTGTACATATACCTGAAAATACTGGCAAGAAGGCTATCACAAATAAGAAAGAAAGTTGGATTAGAGGCAAATGAGGAAAAGACCAAATTCATGAGTGTAGGAAGAAATTGCAAGACGAAAAGTGAGAAACACACAGATTGAGGACCATGTGTTTGAAGAAGAAGAAGAGCTTAAATATCTGGAGGTTGCAGTAAATAACATAAATGATGAGAAACAAGAAATAGAAGCGCCATCCAGAGCATAATATTCACTCAACAAACAGCTGTTATGCAACATTTTATCAAGAGGAACCAAAATAAGAGTTTATAAAACTATAAATAGACCGTTATAGTAGGCGTAGAAGAAAAACGGTTATTAGTTAAGTATACAGAGAGAAGAATAGAAGTTCTTGAGAATAAAAGCCTGCAGAAGATATTGGGAGCAATTTGGAAGGGAGAAGAATGGTGAAGCAGAAGCAACAGGGAGATTGTACGATAAACCAGATAGTATTGCAGATGCCAAGACAAGGAGGCTGAGACAGGCAGGGCACATCTACGAACGAGAGAAGAGATCAAGACTGAGAGAAGAGTCTGAGAAGAAACCTGAAGGACAAAGACCTTTAGGTAGATCGAAAATAAGTTGGTGAGACCTTCAGATACTCGGAACAAAGGACATAACACTGCAGAGGAGACTACTTGAGAAGGCCAAAAACTAACTGCAGTTTGTGGAACCAGGACATCAAGAGTCAGTACATATACAGGAGAATAATGAAATTAATATTTTTGACGCTACAGTCTACTGTTAATTTTATCTATTACCATGGTTCTATCTGCCTTTCCTGACTTATATTGCTCAAGAAATACTTAGGGGATCTGGATACTTCTGATCAGATAGTGTATTGTACAGCTCTAAGGAATAATTTGAAGCCTACTCACAGGAAACAAACATAATTAAAAAGACATAACATTCTACTCATTAGTATCGGTGTACCACATAAAAGCTCTGCTGTATTCTCTTCATATTCAACTTCTGCGTGACTTCAGACAGAACAAAATTCTTCTCTTTCCTTCAAAATCTGATAGGTACATGGTGCTTACCGTTATAAAGTTTATAGATGATTTTTCAGTTATAACTGATCTCGTCGAAACAGAAATACGACGTACACTTGTAAAACGTAATATTTTCTTTATTGCTCCTAAGTTCTTAAAACAGGAGCTGGAAAGCATTAAACTATTCTCTTTTGTATATAATCGGATGCGCACATAGAATTCCTTGACGCTGTATCATCGATAAAGAATGCAAAGGAAGTAAACACTTGTGATCCATCTTCGTTCAACGTTCAGCTGCAAATGTTGCAACAAACAAATGGCTGCAGAGAACAAAAGCCAACAGCTGTTCCTCAGTAGACACTTACTACCACCATACTACAACAGTGTGGTACTTACGCTTTTATTACATATCTTCTTACTCGTAAACGAGTAAGAAGTGCCTTACCAAGATTGAAGCGGTTTATGGTTCATATGGCTCTGAGCACTATGGAACTTAATACCTGAGGTCATCAGTCCCCTAGAACTTAGAACTACTTAAACCTAACTAGCCTAAAGACATCACACAGATCCATGCCCGAGGCAGGATTCGAACTTGCGACCGTAGCGGTCGCGCGGTTCCAGACTGAAGTGCCTTGAACCGCTCGGCCACACCGGCCGGCGAAGTGGTTTGTATTAATACTAATAACCATCACCAAAGCTGTTTCAACGTAATGTTAATATTAATAATTCTCACCCGTTTCTTTCAATGAACATCATAAGGTGACACTGAAAATTACTTCCATAACAAAGCCTCACAGAATTGTACTGATATCACCTTGTCGTTCTGCTTCTTGTGACTCTTTCCCGTGTCTGTGCGGAGTAACATGATTATTAACGGATTTGGCATGATTAACTTAAGGGTTTCGTAGTTTAGATGCTGTTGCTGTCACCATCTCCCCCCCCCCCCCCCCCCCCTCCAAGACAGAAATATGCATCCCAACTGTCTGCATGGAACGTTATTCGCGTGAGAAGTGCGAGGCACTTTTCTAAATGTATGTGAATCGTATAACTGAAGTGGGACTTGGGGACCACCTTGGTATAACGTAGTCGGACATCGTAAACCGCCTGAAGGTCACATCCACGCTGGCCGGTACACCGATCCTTGTTAATCCACGTGGCGGATTCCATCCCGGGCCGCCCTCGCCAGCCCGTAAGTGGTGCTTTAACACGCATGACTATCTGTCTGAGTGAGATGTGCCGATATCACAAAACAAGAAATCTGTTCTCGTCTTTAACGTTACATGAGACAGACTTAACTATTCTGTGAGAATTTTGTTACGAAGACCGTTGAACGAGTTACCAGATGATGTCAATGGAATGAAACTGATCGAGACATAATTAATGTACATTCTCAGACACAAAACCTGGCCGTTAGCCGGTCACAGAAAAATTCTACGTCTGCCCCTCAGAACTCCATGTCCGGCCATATGCACGATTTAGCAAGAGTGTAGGATGCGGAAGAATCTGGAGGAACTATTGTCTTCCCGTCGAGTTCTGTGTCAGATTATGATGTCGTGATAAGCGTCGCATAATGTAGACACAAAGTCTTGAGTTTGATTACTGTTCTTTCTCTGTTTTTTAAATTTCAGTAAGACTGACTGCTAAGATTGTCAGGGTGGTGGAACTTCAAAGATAGTTCACTTTATTTTCTAACCGGCCAATAGCAGCAAAAAGTTTCAGAAACAATCCCGCAAAACCGTTCGTGACAGCGTCAAGATTGGAACAGATCATGCTTAAGAGTTGTCTCGTCATACAGCGGCCTCCGCCTGTATGCTGCTGGTCACACGTCCCACGCAACGTAACATAAGGTGCCATTCATCCAGGTGACAGCGGAGTGACTCTATGAGTTTATATCAGCTGTCATTGTTTTATCAGAAGTTCAACAATTCAACTTACAGTTGCATTGGGAGTTTGCATAGTTGAATCTTATTAATCTTGTTTGACTGCTGTGAAATAGTCACAACTGGAAAAAGGCTTAACGTGTGTCACATGTGGTCCCTATTGGATTCAATAGAGGGGTTTGGACAGCGGAGGAATCTCGAAACCCCTGTATTGTGAGCGTGGTGTGTGCTCTTGCGTTAATCACATCAGAAAAGGATTTACTTGTTTGAAGAAAGATCGTACTGGTATGAATGATTTCCACATTAAGGATGTATGTATAGCTGACATATCGGATGACTTGCGACCATTTCATGACATTTTCATTCAATAGGCTAGGTTCAGAAGTCGGGTGTAGGAGTACTGCATCCTCTTATTGAAGGCAATACTCCATTTTTGCTTGATCGTCATCAGTCTGCTCACTGAACATTTCTATGCTATATGGTGATGAGTTACAATGCCTTTGTGTTAACCTCTTAAAAATAAATTATCAGCTGATCACTAATAAAACAGAGATACTCGAGCAGTGGTTGCTGTAAACCCAATCTTTTGCACCTTGTGGCTCAGACAGGATTCTGCACTACGAATTCCTCTTAAGGGATGTGTCCACCACAACTGGTATTTGTTGCCAACAACTGACACTCCTGTCGGGCGCAGCGTAAGAAAAACGACTGGCAGATCTGCATCACGTGTTGCTACTAAACGATAACAGACTCCACTGGTTTCCCAAACAAGTTTTGGAAGTCATCCCACACGCATTTTTTATTCTGATCCTGTGCTCTAAACTATGACACTTATAACTAGCAGCGCAGTCGTCTCATGGTCTGTCAAAGGGAAAAGAGAAAGAAATACTTGGAATGAAGAACGACGAGATAAGAGCAAGATCAGGGATCTATGATGTTGTCGAGCAGACAACGAGAGTGAAGTGTGGTTGGACGCGAGACGTGTCCGGAAACAACTCAAATGGACCACTAAACTGACTCAGTCTCTTCGTTCTTGATCCTGTCTCTCAGAATCACTATTGGCCATTGCTCTCTCTCTATGGTTCGCCTTCACAGACCTGGAGTCGATTTGCATTGCTCGCTGTGTCATAGTTTCGAGCCTATATCTTCTTACTCGCAGGATGCGTACGTCATACAAAGTTTTCTTTTCCGAGTTGCTCCAGATAGACCAAAATGTACACATGTATTGCTTGCAGAGAATGGTTTTGGATGGAGATCGTTATATTCACAGGGCTGATGAGTGCTCGTTTGAAGGTAAATTTTGAGGCCTACAACTTGGGAATCAAAAGACGTGTTCCCTACTCATAATGTTTTCGGTATAACAACTGAAACGTTCCAAAAATGTGAATCCCATTCTGTGAATGAGATTTTCAGCTTTAAGTACGCTTAAGACAGAGAAACAAAAATAATTGTTAAAGTTATTGATTCATTGTATTTAGTTTGTAGCCGGGGCATCTGAGTATTATTAGTAACTATGTTCCAGTCTCTAAACCTAGTTACAGAAATGAGAATAAAACTCAGTGACACGTACTTTTGGTGTTCTGACCCTCGGTAGCCGCGTCTTTGAGACGCAATTTGTAGTCACTTCCGAGGCTGCTCAAGGCACACATCGGCTGGTATTCTTCTTGCGGGTAGTGTAAATGGATCTTGGTAATAATGCAAAATAAAATTCGCAACTCTGTGATGACGCAATCACTGACTGAAGAGTGATTCAAAACAACAATATAAAGTTTTCCATTACCTATTAGCAACATTACCAAATCTAAAAATAAAAACAAAGCTGAACTGTTGAGACAAAAGTCATAATATCCGATGTACCTAGCTCCAGGGCATTGTTAGAATGAAGGTCACTCCAAAAGAAATGCACACTATTTTTTCTTAAAATCCATCTTTTATTCTACATATTTGAATGTTTTACAGTGTGTAGATACATCCTTTAGGAACAATATTTTCATTTCTCCACATAATTTCCATCCCTCTCAACTGCCTTACGCCATCTTGGAACCAGCGCCTGTATACACGCACGGTAAAATTCTGGGTCAATCTGTTGGAGCCACTGTTTGGCAGCGTGCACAAGGGAGTCATCATCTTCAAGCCTTGATCCACGAAGAGAGTCTTTCAGTTTCCCAAAGAGATGATAGTCACCAGGTCAGAACTGTAAAGCGGGTGTTCCAGTGTTGTCCATCCGAGTTTTGTGACCGCTTCCATGGTTTTTTGACTGACATGTGGCCGTGCATTGTCGTGCTACAGCAAAACATCCTGCTTTTGCCGATGTGGTCGAACACGACTCAGTCGAGCTTGAAGGTTCTTCAGTGTCATCACATATCCATCAGAATTTATGGTGGTTCCACTTGGCATGATGTCACAAGCAAGAGTCCTTCGGAATCGAAAAAAAACGTAGCCATAACTTTTCCAGCAGAAGGTGTGGTTTTGAATTTTTTTTTTCTTGGGTGAATTTGCATGATGCCACTCCATTGATTGCCTCTTCGTCTCTGGTGAAAAATGATGGAGCCATGTTTCATCACCTGTAACAATTCTTCCAAGAAATTCATCTCCACCATTCTCGAACTGTTCCAAAAGTTCGCTGCATACCGTCTTTTTTGTTTCATTGCGAGCCACTGTTAACATCCTGGGAACCCACCTGGCACAAACCTTTTTTAACGCCAACACTTCCAGTATTCTGCAAACACTTCCTTCCCCTATCCCAACGTAGCGTGATAATTCGTTCACTGTGATGCGTCTGTCAGCAGTCACCAATTCTTTAACTCTGTGCACATTGTCTGGAGTGTGTGCAGTACGAGGTCTGCTGCAGCGAGGACAATCCTCAGTATTGCCGTGCCCGCTTTCATCACGTAACCTGCTTGCCCACCGACTAACTGTAGTGCGATCGACAGCAGCATCCCCATACACCTTTTTCAACCTCTTGTGGATGTTTTCCACTGTCTCGTTTTCACAGCACAGGAATTCTATGACAGCACGTTGCTTCTGACCGCAAGTCTATGCTTCTGACGAACGTCAAGTGTAGCAGCCATCTTGAAGACATGCTGTGACGCCGCCACCCACGGGAACAGGTTGAACCAAGTTTGAAAACAAGCGGGAAGAATGTATCTACACGCTGTAAAACTTTCACACACGCGGAATGAAAACTGTATTTTTAGAAAAATAGTGTCCATTTCTTTTGGAGTGACCCTCGTAGAAGCAAGTTTAGAAGCTGTGCTTTTAGGGCTGCAGTAAGCATACTAAAGTGATATCGAACAGGTCTAGGCGCCAGGTACCTCAGTGTTCCATGCAAATTAGGGTGAGTTCCCATGACCACTCGCAGGCGAATATCTGATTTCTGTGTGGAACAAGACGTGTAACTGAAATTGACTTCAAAATTATTTTACTCATTCATTTTTTTTCGAGCGACAGTTAATCCGCTATCAACAACATTTTTATGCCTTCGAATAATTTCCATGAGAAATCCATTTTCTTATCGAATATTTATGGGACTGTATTATTTTCGTTAACTTCCCTGTCGACTCTCAAGCTAAAATTTACACAATTGCAATATGTGGATAAAAATCCTAGGCCAAGATCACTAAAACTCCTCCTCACTGACAAGCCATCTTAATTTCAATAAAAATTTTATTACTTCATTCCGTGTATATCAGTCAACAGGTATTAGATGTCGTCATACACTGTGGTGACGAAAGTCATAGAATACCGAAATGCACACATACAAACAGCGACAGCGGTGCATACACAAGGTATAAAAGGGTACTGCATTGGCGAAGATGTCATCTGTACTCAGTTAATTCACGTTAAAAGGCCCTCGGCCATGATGTTAGGGGGTATCCCATGACTTACGTCACCTCAGTGTAGTCCAGCTGAATCGCTCTTATGGTCATGTATGAATTTTCTGTCTTGCCTTTAGTAGCTTTCTGCAGTCTCCCTTAGCCTAACTTGACATATTTACGTTGTTATTCACCATTATCAAATCGTAAGGTAGGCGACATGTGGAGCCAAAATATGTGGATACAAAATTAAAAGGTCAAGATCGCTAAAACTCCCTTGTTTCATAACTAGTTTCAGTTCACTGAGGATCTTTCTACATCTACATCTACATCCGTACTCCGCAAGCCACCGGACGGTGTGTGGCGGAGTGTACCTTGAGTACCTCTATCGGCTCTCCCTTCTATTGCAGTCTCGTATTGTTCATGGAAACAAAGATTGTCGGTATGCCTCTGTGTGGGCTCTAATCTCTTTGATTTTATCCTCATGGTCTCTTCACGAGATATACGTAGGAGGAAGCAATATACTGCTTGACTCCACGGTGAAAGTATGTTCTCGAAACTTCAACAAAAGCCCGTACTGAGCTACTGAGCGTCTCTCTTGCAGAGTCTTCCATAACGCTTTCGCGATTACTAAATGATCCTGTAACGAAGCGCGCTGCTCTCTGTTGGATCTTCTCTATCTCTTCTGTCAACCGTATCTGGTACGGATCCCACACCGGTGAGCAGTAGTCAAGCAGTGAGCGAACAAGTGTACTGTAACTTCCTTCCTTTGTTTTAGGACTGCATTTTCTTAGGATGCTTCCAATGGATCTCAGCCTGTCATCTGCTTTACCAACGATTAATTTTATATGATCATTCCATTTTAAATCACTCCTAATTCCTACTCCCAGATAATTTATGGAAATAACGTTTTCCAGTTACTGACCTGCTATATTGTAGCTAAATGATAAAGGATCTTTCTTTCTATGTATTCGCAGCACATTACACTTGTCTACTTTGAGATTCAATTGCCATTCCCTGCACCATGCGTCAATTCGTTGCAGATCATCCTGCATTTCGGTAGAATTTTCCATTGTTACAACCTCTCGATATACTACAGCATCATCCGCAAAAAGCCTGAATGAACTTCCGATGTTATCCACAAGGTCATTTATATATATTGTGAATAGCAACGGTCCTACGACACTGACTTCTTTCCATTGAAAATGACATTCTGCGTTCTGTTATCTAGGAACTCTTCAATCCAATCACACAATTGATCTGATAGTCCCTATGCTCTTACTTTGTTGATTAAACGACTGTGGGGAACTGTATCAAACCCCTTGCGGAAGTCAAGAAACACGACATCTAACTGGGTACCTGTGTCTATGGCCCTCTGAGTCTCGTGGACTATCTTCATATCAATACAAATTTTAATAGTATACTGGGCATCATTTGCATTTCAGTTGACGCCATCTTGAAAAGAATGCCAGGAGCTAATCAGAGTGCTCGTGCGGAAGCACTGCTGGATACTATCCCCGACCCCATTTTCGCCTCTTAGTAATAATAATAAAAGCAACACGACATCTAACACGACGGGTGAAAATCTTCCTGTCTAGAAAAGGCTTCATAACAGCTGCTCTTTTGAGAAGTTTTTCGCCTGATTCTTTGGCGACGCTCACTTCTGTCTGCGAAAAGTGCTCAGTGGTGCGAGGCACGCTAATTTAAAATCTGGCCAGTGGGAAAGAAGCGAGCGGCGTCCACTGTGAGACCTCTCCGGCCGCCAAGTTCCGGGGCCTCATTTCATGCTCATTAACTGTTTCGCTCGGCCATACTTCTGCCGCATGATTTATCGTTATTGAAATATCGAAACAAATGAGACTCAGACGAAGTTCAGCGGAACGATCGGCAGTAAAATTTTTACTATTCGGCCATATTCGCAGTCCGAACACTGGCGTTGCCTACTTTGCCTACTATTCAGGGCAAACTGGATGGTACTTTGTGGTCGCGGCTCGGTAGTTTGCTTTGTGGATGAAGGGAGTGACTGAACATTGCATGCCGACCTTACACTGAGCGATATTTCTGATTTCTCCCTCGGTCAAATGTGGTTGAAACGACGTATAACACTTTCTACAGACGGAAATACATTTCTCAAGCTGCTATTACACTGGAGAGCCAAAGAAACTGGTACACCTGCTTAATATCGTGTAGGGCCCCCGCGAGCAGGCAGAAGTGCTGCAACACGACGTGGCATGGACTCGACAAATGTCTGAAGTAGCGCTGGAGGGAACTGACACCATGAATTTTGCAGGCCTTGTAGGGCTGTTCAAAAATGCGTAAGAGTACGAGGGGTGGAGATCTCCTCTGAATAGCGTCTTGCAAGGCATCCTGGATAAGCTCAATAGTGTTCATGCCTGGGAAGTTTGGTGGCCAGCGAAAGTGTTTAAACTAAGAAGAGTATCCCTGGAGGCACTCTGTAGCAATTCTGGACGCGTGGGGTATCGCATTGTCCTGCTGGAATTGCCTAAGTCCATCGGAATGCATAGTGGAGATGAGTGTATGCAGGTAATCAGACAGGATGCTTATGGGCGTGTCACCTGTCAGTGTCATATCTAGACGTGTCAGGCGTCCCATCACTCCAACTGCACACGCCCTACACCAATACACAGCCTCCACCAGCTTGGCAATTACCTTGCTGATATGCAGGGTTCATGGATTCATGAGGTTGTCTCCATACCGGAACATTCCCATCCGCTCGATACTATTTGAAATGAGACTCTTCCGACTAGGTAACAAGTTCCTAGTCATCAATAGTCCAATGTCGGTGTTGACAGGCCCCAGCGAGGAGTAAAGATTTGTTTCGTGGAGTCATCAATGGTACACGAGTGGACCTTCGGCACCGAAAGCCCATATCGATGATGTTTCTTTGAATGGTTCACACTCTTACGCTTGTTGATGTCCCAGCATTGAAATCCGCAACAATTTTCGGAAGGGTTGCTTTTCTGTCGTGTTGAATGATTCTCTTCAGTCGTCGTTGGTCAAGTTTTTGCAAGATATTTTTCCGGCCGCAGCGATGTCGGAGATTTGACTTTTTACCGGATTCCTGGTATTCATAGTACACTCGTGAAATGGTCGTACGGGAAAATACCCAACTCATTGCTACCTCAGAGATGCTGTGTCCCACTGCTCGTGCGACGACTATAACACCACGTTCAAACTCACTTAAATCTTGATAACCTGCCATTGTAGCATCAGTAACCGATCTAACAACTGTGCCAGACACTTGTTGTCTTATATAGGCGTTGCTGACCGCAGCACCGTATTCTGTCTGTTTACATGTCTCTGTATTGGAATAAGTATTCCTATACCAGTTTCTTTGGCGTTTGGTGTAGGATTGTCTTACAAGAAGATATTGCCCATTTACTTAAGGACGTCGTAAACCAAGTAACGTAACATATTAATAGAACGGTGGAAATAATGAAAGTGCGGAACTTGTCTGTATACTTCCAATCGTGCACAGAAAACTGGACATGACATGGCGTGATGTCAGCGTGAGTTTAGCACAAAATTGGGCTGTCCACGCAACACGAGGCAGTTGAAGGAACAGGAAAACACAATGTGTGTCAATCAGCGAGCAGTTACGGTGGATTGTGGTGTTCTCCGTTACGACATGGCTCCAAGACAACATCTGAGTGACACTACACGGGGAAGAATCATCGGGAAACCGGAAGAAGAATGAAAAGTGACTAGTGTAGCCCAGGAGCTTGTATTGCTCACAGAATTGTTTTTCGCGTATGCGGAGCTTCCTGAACCACAGGAACTGCTGACCAACGAAGAGGAGATGGTCGACCATGGTCAGTTACAGCAGCAGATGATCGTTACATTCTGCAACAGGCAAGAAGGTACCCACATCAAATAGCAGGTGCAATTGCAACCAGATTTAATGGACTGCAACGCACGCTGTCTCACGCTCCACTGTGGCACGGTGACTTCATGTGTGACGTCTCTTTGTCTGACGACCAAAACGTTGTGTTCCGTTGACACCTGCTTACTAGCAACGTTTGCGAAGCTGCCACGAGCATAGGGACTGGACCAACGAGAAATGGGGTGGCATGCTCTTCTCGGATGAGAATAGATTCAGCCTCAACAGTGATTCTGGACGTACCCTCAGATGGTGAGAGCTGGGAACGCGTAATGCCGCCAGTAACATGGTCGGAACACGCTACATTCAATGCTCTATGTTATTAGGACACTGTACTCCTTCCCCACGTGCATCCTTTCGTGGTGTATGTGATAGTGACTACAGAGTGCAAGTGGAGGACCTCTGGAACTACACTCAGGCTCATAAATTAAGGATAATGCTGGTACATAGCGAAACAACGCTCTGGTGGGCGGTTTTCGGGTTTAAATCACCTCGGGGTATGACTATGCGGTACATTTGACCTGTGGTCGTCGCACGGAGGCGCTGGCAGCAGTTCACTTACGCAGAGGTGTGTTGGTGCATGTCAGAGTACGGTGCAGCGAGTAAGTATGTAGATTTTTTCAGACGTGCCACTGGTAACTGTGTGTTGAAAATGGCTCAAAGAACACATATTGATGACGTTATGAGGGGTAGATACTAGGACGACTGGTAGCTGGTCAAACACAGCAAGTCGTAGCACGGGCCCTCCATGTGCCACAAAGTGTGATCTCAAGATTATGGCAACGATTCCAGCAGACAGAAAACTTGTCCAGGCGCTACAGTGCGGGACGTCCACAGTGTACAACACCACAAGAAGACTGATATCTCACCATCAATGCTCGCAGACGGCCACGGAGTACTGCAGGTAGCCTTACTCGGGACCTTACTGCAGCCACTGGAACAGTTCTCTCCAGACACACAGTCTACAGCCGACTGAACAGACATGGTTTATTCTCCCGGAGACCTGCAAGGTGCATTCCACTGACCGCCGGCCACAGGAGCGTCCTTAAAGCCTGGTGTCAAGAACACAGTAGATGGTCATTGGAACAGTGGTCCCAGGTTATGTTCATGGACGAGTCCAAGTGTAGTCTGAACATTGATTCTCGTCGGATTTTCATCTGGCGTGAACCAGGAAGCAGATACCAACCCCTTAATATCCTTTAAAGGGGCCTGTATGGATGTCATGGTGTGGGGTGGGATTGTGACTGGTGCACGTACACACCTGCATGTCTTTGACAGAGAACTGTAAAAAAAAAAAGTCTCTGAGCACTATGTGACTTAACATCTGAGGTGATCAGTCCCCTGGAACTTAGAACATCCATGACCGAGGCAGGATTCGAACCTGCGACCGTAGCGGTTCCAGAACTTTAACAGGTATGTCCGCCTTTTCAGTGGTGCAGTTGGTCCCACATAACTCCTGATGGATGATAACGCACGGCCCCACAGAGCTGCCATCATGGAGGAGTACCTTGAAACAGAAGATATCAGGCGAATGGAGTAGCCTGCCTGTTCTCCAGACCTAAACCCCATCGAGCACGTCTGGGATGCCCTCGGTCGACTTATCGCTGCACGTCTTCAGACTCCTAGGACACTTCAGGAGCTCCGACAGGCACTGGTGCAAGAATGGGAGGCTGTACTCCAGCAGCTGCTCGACCATCTGCTCCAGAGTATGCCAACCCGTAGTGCGGTCTGTGTACGTGTGCATGGTGATCATATCCCATATTGATGTCGGGGTACATGCGCAGGAAATAATGGCGTTTTGTAACACATGTGTTTCAGGACGGTTTTCTCAACTTATCACCAATACCTTGGACTTACAGATCTGTGTCTTGTGTGTTCTCTATGTGTCTATGCTATTAGCGCCAGTTTCGTATAGTGCCACATTGTGTGGCACCACATCTGCAATTATCCTTAATTTATGAGCATGAGTGTAGTTCTAGTTTTCATCACTATGAGCAGCCAAATATTTGGAGCAATCTACCCTGTTTACTGATCATTTTCATATGCTAAATTAATTGTTGGAATGACTATTCGTTGAACAGAAATCAATATAGTGCGTTTTTTTCGAAATTTAGAGAGATTCCATTTTTTTGGAACCACTTTATGATTGTTTCTAAAATATTTACCATCTCTTCTGTTGCTTTCCCTCTTTTGGGATTTATTATAACGCTAGTGTCATCTGCAAAATGTACTGATTGAATATTATGTGGAAGGTCATTAAAGTGTATAAGGAATAGGAGCGGACCCGAAATTGAATCCTGTGGGATTGCCTTTGTAATTTCTCCCCAGTCACTAAAATGTTCTACCCCACCGACATTGTTTAAGTTATTTAGCACAACCTTTTTCATTCTGTGTATTAAGTATCAGGTTGTTATTCAAGTATATCAGAAATGGCTATTTAAACTGTCCTATCTCAAATGATCATTTTGTCTTATGATCCTCTCTTTTGGAAAATGCCTCAGTTATGGTTAACTTCGAACCTCTCTTGAATGTTTTCCACCTGCTGCTATTTCTCAGTCTTACGATCTTATGCACTCAGTTACACCAATGCTCATTTAGCCATTGTTCACGTTAGTAGCATACGCGAGAATAGCTACTGCAAATGCTCAGCCTTCAGCATTATTAATAGCTGTATGAGCTGCCTTCATCAGACAATTTTTCTTCTTTACATGCAATTTTTCAGCCTGACAAGCTATCTTGGAGCTGCAGACAACTTCAAGAAATGCGTAACAGCCATGAATATGTCAATTTTATGCATTTTACTGATTCATTCTACGTTTTGTTAGGTATCAGACTATACAAAGTGCAGTTACATCTTCCTCACACGCATCTTTTCTACAAGAAGAGACTCAGTTACACTTGAAGGTTTGTTAGTAAGGTTTGTTAGTGATGTGGTTTCCTTTAGTTCAAGTTCCCCCTCCATGAACCATGGACCTCGCTGTTGGTGGGGAGGCTTGCGTTCCTCAGCGATACAGCGATACAAGCAGCCGCACCGTAGGTGCAACCACAACGGAGGGGTATCTGTTGAGAGGCCAGACAAAAGTGTGGTTCCTGAAGAGGGACAGCAGCCTTTTCAGTAGTTGCAGGGCAACAATCTGGATGATTAACTGATCTGGCCTTGTGACATTAACCAAAACGGCCTTGCTGTGCTGGTACTGCGAACGGCTGAAAAGGAAGGGGAAACTACAGTCGTTATTTTTGTCGAAGGCGCGCAGCTCTACTGTGTGGTTAAAAGATGATGGCGTCCTCTTGGGTAAAATATTCCAGAGGTAAAATAGTCCTCCATTCGGATCTCCAGGCGGGAACTACTCAGGAAGACGTTGTTACCAGGAGAAACAAAACTAGTGTTCTATAGATCGGAGCTTGGAATGTCAGATACCTTAATCTGGCAAGTAGGTTAGAAAATTAAAAAAGGGAAATGGATAGCTTAAAGTTAGACGCAGCGGGAATTAGTGAAGTTCGGAGGCAGGAGGAACAAGGCTCCTGGTCAGGTTAATACAGGGTTATAAATACAAAATTAAATAGCGGTAATGCAGAAGTAGGTTTAATAGTGAATAAAAAATAGGAGAGTGGGTAAGCTACTACGAACATCATACTGAATGCATTGTTGAAGTCAAGATAGACACGAAGCCCACGCCTGCCATAGTTGTACAAGTTTACATGCCAAATAGCTCCGCAGATGACGAAGAGATTGGAAAAATGTATGATGAGATAAGAGAAATTATTCAGATAGTGAAGGGAGACGAAAATTTAATAGTCATGGGTGACTGGAATTCGATAGTAGGAAAAGGAAGAGAAGGAAACGTAGTAGGTGAATATGGTTCAAATAGCTCTGAGAACTGTGGGACTTAACAGCTGAGGTCATCAGTCCCCTAGAACATAGAACTACTTAAACCTAACTAACCTAAGGACATCACATACATCCATGCCTGAGGCAGGATTCGAAACTGCGACCGTTGCGGTCGCGAGGTTCTAGACTGAAGCGCCTAGAACCGCACGGCCACACCGGCCGGCAGGTGAATATGGAATGGTGGTAAGAAATGAAAGAGGAAGCCGCCAGGTAGAATTTCGCACAGATCATAACTTGATCATAGCTAACTCTTGGTTCAAGTATCATGAAAGAATGTTGTATACATGGGAGGATCCTGGAGATACTAGAAGGAATCAGATAGATTATATAATGGCAAGACAGAGATTTAGGAACCAGCTTTTAAATTGTAAGACTTTACAGGGCATATGTGGATTATCACCACAATCTGTTGGTTATGAACTGTGGATTAAAACCTAAGTAACTGCAAAAAGTTGGGAATTTAAGGAGATCGGACGTAGAACCTAGATAAACTGAAATTACCAGAGGTTGTAGAGAGCTTCAGGCAGAGCATTAGGGAACGATTGACAAGAACGGGAGAAAGAAATATAGTAGAAGAAGAATGGGTAGCTTTGAAAGATGAAATAGTGAAGGCAGCAGAGGTTCAAGTAGGTAAAAAGACGAGGGCTAGTAGAAATCCATGGGTAGCGGAAGAGATATTGAATTTAATTGATGAAAGGGGAAAATATAACAATGCAGCACATGAAGCAGGTAAAAAGGAATACAAGCGTCTCAGCAATGAGATCGACAGGAAGTGCAAAATGGCTAAGCAGGGATGGCTAGAGAACAGAAGTAAGGATGTAGAGGGATATATCACTAGAGGTAAGGTAGATACTACCTGCAGGAAAACTATAGAGCCTTTGGAGAAAAGAGAACCACTTAGATGAATATCAAGAGGACAGATGGAAAACTAGTTCTAAGCAAAGAAGGGAAAGCGGAAAGGTGGAAAGAATATATAGAGGGTCTATACAGGGCGATGCACTTGAGAGCAATATTATGGAAATGGATGAGGACGAAGGTGAAGACGAAATGGGAGATACGATACTGCGTGAAGAGTTTGATAAAGCACTGAAAGACCTAAGTCGAAACTAGGACCCGGGAGTAGACAACATTCCATTAGAAATACTGATAGCCTTGGGAGAGCCAGCCCGACAAAACTCCACCATCTGGTGAACAAAATGTGTGAGACATTCAAATATCCTCTGACTTCAAGAGGAATATAATAATTTCGATTCCAGAGAAAGCAGGTGTTGACAGGTGTGAAAATTACAGAACTACAAGTTTAATAAGTCACGTCTGCAAAATACTAACACGAATTCTTCACGGTTCAAAAAATGGCTCTAAGCACTATGGGACTTAACATCTGTGGTCATCAGTCCCCTAGAACTTAGAACTACTTAAACCTAACCTAAGGACATCACACACATCCGTGCCCAAGGCAGGATTCGAACCTGCGACCGTAGCAGTCGCGCGGTTCCGGACCGTGCGCCGAGAACCGCTCGACCACCGCGGCCGGCATTCTTCACGGAAGAATGGAAAATCTGGTGGAAGCCGACCTCAGGGAAGATCGGTTTGGATTCCGTAGAAATTTTGGAACATGTGAGGCAATACTGATCCTACGACTTACATTAGAAGATAGATTAAGGAAAGACAAACCTACGTTTCTAGCATTTGTAGACTTAAAGAAAGCTTTTGACAATGTTGATTGGAATACTCTCTTTCAAATTCTGGGGTCAAATACAGGGGTCAACTACAGGGAGCAAAAGGCTATTTACAATTTGTACAGAAACCAGATGGCAGTTATAAAAGTCGAGGGCACAAAAGGGAAGCGGTGGTTGAGACTCGAGTGAGTCAAGGTTGTAGACTATCCCCGATGTTATTCAATCTGTATATTGCCAAAACAGTAAAGGAAACAAAAGAAAAATTTAGAATAGGAATTAAAATCCACGGAGAAGAAATAAAAACTTTGAGGTCTGCCGATGACATTGTAATGCTGTCTCTTGTAATTCTGTCAGAGACAGCAAAGGATCTGGAAGAGCAGTTGAACAGAATCGACAGTTCCTTGAAAGGAGGATACAAGATGAATATTAGCAAAAGGAAAACGATTGTAATGGAATGTAGTCGAATTAAATCAGATGATGCTGAGGGAATTAGACTAGGAAATGAGACAATTAAAATAGTAGATGAGATTTGCTATTTGAGGAGCAAAATAACTGATGATGAAGTAGAGAGGATATAAAATGCAGAATGTCAATGGCAAGGAAAGCGTTTCTGAAGAAGAGAAATTTGTTAACATCGAGTATAGATTCAGTTTAGACAAGATTAAAACAGGAGCTTTCGAAATGTGGTGCTTCAGAAGAATGATGAAGATTAGATGGGTAGATCACATAACTAATGAGGAGGTATTGAATAGAATTGGGGAGAAGAGAAATTTCTGGCACAACTTCACTAGAAGAAGGGATCGGTTGGTAGAACATGTTCTGAGGCATCAAGGGATCACCAATTTAAAAGTAGAAGGCAGCGTGGAGGGCAGAAATCGTAGAGGGTGACCAGGAGCTGAATGCACTAAGCAGATTTAGAAGGACTTAGGTTGCAGTAGGTACTCGGAGATGAAGAAGCTTGCACAGGGTAGAGTAGCTTGGAGAGCTGCATCAAACTAGTCTTTGGACTGAAGTCCACGACAACAACCGTTGAAGTTAAAGGCTCCATCTATAAATTATACTGCACTCTGAAAGTTTTCTTACTGTCTCATATTTTATTAACAGTAGGCGCACTGTGTTGTTGTCCATTCATAGGCCAAATTTTATAGAAAGAGGAATATTTTCAAGGAATTAACACAAACATTGATATGTATATTTTAAATCAGCTGCCTTCTTGACAACTATTTCCAAGAAAACAACAAGCAGTGTGGAAAGAAGACTACAGTAGCTATGACCATAAAGACATTGGCATAGAAGTTGGTCGTGACTGGTTTGAAAATACATCCGAATTTGGAAAAACCAAAAACAGAAAAAAGAAGACACGTAGAAATGAAGATAATGATCACATTTCGATGCTTTTTTTTTTTAAAAAAAAGAAAGAGAGAAAAGCCACGGAAGTACATTCCAAGGAGGAAGTGAATGATGAAGACAGGCACTTCCTTCTGTCCCTTATGTCAGAGGTTCGCAAAGTGCCTCCTGGGACTGCAGCGACGCAAGCCTAAGATAACCAACAGTGGCCATATCATCTTGGATGATCTCTGCCATATCTATTTCAGCACCTCATAGAATTTCCTCCTTCTACTTCTCATCAAGCATCCCTTCTGCAAGTGCACCCGTTGACACATTATCCGTTAGATACTAACGTATCACAAATTAGTGATTCATCCTAAGGGAAGCGCTTAGCACAATAAATGTTTACTGTTCTTCGAGTTATAAAAAGCACACATGTTCAAAGGCTTAATTAGTTGTTTGTTTCTACTTACATTACTTAGCACAAATTTCCTGTTATTACTAGTCACAAAACGCATTTTTTAAAATTGTGGAAAATGGCTGAAGATGTATCACGAGAAATAAAGTGACGACTACAGCTTTACTTACATCGCTGTTAGGGCCGATTTCTCTTCTGCTTGAAAACATTTGTTTAGTTCCGTGTCGAATCTAGTCATGTCTTCTTCCTTGTAGCCAAGCAACTCGTAAAACGAAGATTTAGACTTCCAAAGATAAGTGTAGAATTTGCTGTTTTCCGAACTTAGGTCGTCAAACAGTGTGTAAGCAACCCTCTGGTCAAATGGTTCAAATGGCTCTGAGCACTATGGGACTTAACAGCTATGGTCATCAGTCCCCTAGAACTTAGAACTACTTAAACCTAACTAACCTAAGGACATCACACAACACCCAGGCATCACGAGGCAGAGAAAATCCCTGACCCCGCCGGGAATCGAACCCGGGAACCCGGGCGTGGGAAGCGAGAACGCTACCGCACGACCACGAGCTGTGGCCAACCCTCTGGTAAATCGAATAATATACACTACATGTTTTCTCATGTCCCTAACCTTCCGGTTTTCCATTTTTAATAGAAGAGTTAGGAAAAGTGATTCTTCATACAATATCATTGCCTGAACTGGCTAATTTCTGGATGAGAAGTGAGCTACTATTAAAAAGTGTAGCCACAAGTTGCCTGGTTCCCCCTTTTCATAATGTAGCTAGCGTATGTCGGTGCTTGAGGAACAGCTTACTGTAATCAAGTTCCGAATTCGAACAGTTCATCGATCTGTAAAGGTTGTTCGTGTCACTGTGGTGTCAACTGTTGATCAGACTTTTGCTGCAGATGGAGTACGATGCGATTTAGCCATACGCTGAACACGATGATCTTCCCTCTTGATAGTCCCCCATGACCTTTCCCATGTCAGTCTACTGTTCATAGCCGCCGGCATTCACATACTCTGGCTGCGTTCCTGCCAAGCCTTTCTGCAATATCGCTCTAGGAACATCCATCTTCTCGTAGCCCTATTAGACGACCTCCTTCAAACTCAGTGAGGTGTAGATAATGGCGTCTTTTCCGTCTTAAAGGCATTCTTGATTAGCATCAGATCATCCCGCCCAATCTCAGAGGTATGTAAAGCTCATGCGTACCTGATTTTCATCCTCATAGTCGCACTACTAGTGCCATTCTTATGCGACTGGCGTGAAATCTTATGAGATATCATCTACCAGACGTAGAAACACTACAACGAACGTTCGTTTACCTCGCACGATTCCTTCTTGGTGTTGTAATTTCTTTTCTCGTCAGTGTAAATTTGTGCGCCAGCGCCAGGAGCAGGTGCGGAATATGAAGTGGCATCTCCGCTGTTACCATTGGTCGGTCCTCGATGCATAGCAGTGATACAGATTCTAATATTAGGGTACTGTAATTAGTCTAAGTTATCGAGGCTGAATTTGATGCCGCTGTAATATAAGATTCCTTTGCAATTCAACAGAGGTCGCATCATCAATCACTACAAAGTCATCATTGTAGCGGAGCATGGACTCTACCGAGAATGAGCTAATGGTTGAAGATCTTTATCGTTTGATTTAGCACAGAGCTTAGTTTCGGCCTCAACAGTGTTCAAGCACAACCCAGGGATTTATTAATCGCAACATAACCATAGCTGGCGACTCCACCGTCACCAGTGAACATGAAAACGGGTGACCAACGTGATGCAATGGGCAGTGGTTTGATGTTCGTTATTCTGTGTGTGTGTGTGTGTGTGTGTGTGCGTGTGTGTGTGTGGTCGTGTGTATGTGCAGTACACCCAAATAAGTTCAGTTTCGTTCTGAAGTTGTGATGGGCACTTATCGGCAACCTTTGTGTCGACTGCCTTTTGTTTACGACTGCGAGCAATTTGAGAGATCGACATTATAACCAAGATGAGTGCAAACGTGTTAGTCCGCAGCTCGTGGTCTCGAGGCCGCGTTCTCGCTTCCCGAGCACGGGGTCCCGGGTTCGATTCCCGGCGGGGTCAAGGCTTTCCACCTGCCTCAAGATGACTCGATGTTTGTGTTGTCCTTATCATTTCATTATCATTCATAAAAGTGGCGAGTTTGGACTGAGCAAAGATGGGAATTTGTACGGTTGCTGATAACCGCGCAGTTGAGCGCCCCGCAAACCAATCATCATCATCCAAATGTGTTGCTCATTTGTAGTGAAGACTGTTAATTTAAATCAGTCTGGTTGTAATGCAACTCAGTGAGTGGAAGACAGATGATATTTAAATCATGTACTAAGCACCTAACCCTGTGTTCCTTGTCACATCGTGTTCTGTTTTTCGTAACTCTTTGGGAAGTCGGAATTGTACATGACCCTGATCGGCCAGGAATATTTTCATAATTGTTCATCGCTAAAGGCTTTATTATTCAAAATGGACACACATTCACCGAGCAGTTCGTACGATGCAACTGTTTGAAAGCTTCGAACACCGCGGCTGGTAGCATTTGAAAAGGACGTCATAGTCACAAAGAATTCCGACTTCTTCCGATACGTACCGAGCAGAACTACTGAGAAAAAAATATGTTGTCTGTAACAAGTATTATAGTGTCTATAGTGTCAATCATAGAAAATTATATTTTAAAAATCTGAATTTCAGAAGATAATTTGCAAGAAAACTATTTCGCATTGTAAGTTCTACCACAAGTTTTCAAGAACCAAATTTTGTGATTTCATGCGGGGGCGGGGCGGCTGGTGGGGTGCCCTTCATATGGCCACAGTTGTCAGATAACCTAAGGGAGGCAAGTCGGGCCGCCATCTGTCTGTGAACTGTGTGAACAATGTTCTCTATGTTATCGTATATCAGCTGCTTGCGTATCGTGCTTTCTGAGAGGACTCTGGGGGACTACCCCAGCGTTTGCCTAAATGAACTGGAAAACCGCCAAAATTAACAGCCAATCTGGCCGGCATATCAGACGTCTGGTAATTACCCTGCTGCTCAGATTGGATTCTGATGTGGGTCGCCCGGCTGTCTCGCAAACTGTTAGACTGCGCGGCTTACGAGCAGATCAGGGACATACTGGGTGTTCAAAAAGTCTCTCCTCAGTGCCGTACCATTGTTAGCCGCGCGTGCCAAGGAATGTGTGTGAAATCTTATGGGACTTAACTGCTAAGGTCATCATTCCCTAAGCTTACATACTACTTAACCTAAATTATCCTAAGGACAAACACACACACCCATGCCGGAGGGAGGACTCGAAACTCCGCCGGGACCAGCCGCACAGTCCATGACTGCAGCGCCCAGACCGCTTGGTTAATCCGACGCACCTCGCGTGCCGTATTACTGTTCGCCTGCCTGTGTTACTCAAGTGGACTCTCGCAACAGTCCACTGTTTCATGTATCTCAGCCAGCGTCAGTAGTATCATTTGTGTGTGTCGTTACGTGTTGACGTGAACTTTTAAGTTTTGTTCCTTTGTTCGTTTGTTTCGTTTTTGTCACTGTTAAAATGCTAACCATCGAAGAACGTGTGTTTTTAGTCGAACAAGTGTTCAAAGCTGGCGGTAAATACACAGTTTCGGTTCGTCAAACATTTGATTCAGTTTTCCCGGAGACAATACTGCCACATCGCGATACTGTGCGAGATTTGAATAACAAATTTGGAAGTACGGGTTCAGTGACAGATGCACCGAGACGTGGTCTTCCTAGCGTTTTGTCTGGGGATAAACTATTCGATATTTCCGATTAAATGTCCGTGAGTCCGAACAAGTCAGTAAGAAAACTCGCCCAGGAAATCGATGTTGGTGTCGAAACGGCCCACACAGCTGTAAGGAAAAAATTATAACTTTTCCCATACAAAGTGACAGTCGTGCAAGAACTGAAAAACACTGATCATGGCAACAGACTGCATTATTCTCAATGGTTAAAAAATTTCTATTAACAAAATGGAAGGGGAATTGTTAAGGAAACGTTTTTCACTGATTAGGCGTGGTTTCATTTATCCAGGTACATGAACTCGCAAAAATGTTATACGTGGAGTACTGCCAATCCATTGTGTATTCATGAGGAACCCCTTAATTCTGCGAAAATAGGAATTTGGATTGCAATTTCTAGACGTCGGATTGTGGGTCCCATATTTTTCAACGAAACAATAAACGCAAAACGATACTGCAGTGATATTCTGTACCCATTCATACGAGAACTTGTGTTAAATGAAATACTGAACGGTTATTTTCAACAAGATGGTGCAACCGCGCATACAGCTCGCGTTTCAGTGTCACTGCTTGCTGATGTTTTTGGTGATCGCATAATTCCACAGGGACTTTGGTCTCCACGATCGCCTGACCTAACACCACCTGACTTTTTCTTCTGGGGTGCAGCGAAAGCAACTGTCTACAAAAACCGTCCAAAATCCATCGATGAATTGGAAACTGCAATATCCACTTTCACTGCCTCTGTTACAGAAGAAATGTTACAGCTTGTGTTTGGAAACATGATTAGATGAATTGAATTGTGTATTCCAGAACAGGGGGGGGGGGACACTTTTAACATTTAATTTGAAAATTTGTAAGTAAAAATGAATATTCAGTAAATTAATAACTTGTATTTCAATGAGTTTCGTTTCGGTATATTCACTGCGGCATACGGCACGCGCGGCTAACAATCACATGGCAGTGCGGAGAGACTTTTTGAACACCCAGTACAGTATATCGTCTGCATACTTTAATAGTTTAAAAGTCACCTGTAGAGAAACGAAAGGCGAAAACTTATTGAATCTAGATAGCACTATGTCATATTACGGTAATTAACTTCCTTGACACCAGGTGGAGCGGCGCAGGGGAAGATAGCGGTGAAATCCGTGACGCAGAGTCAATTGCACCGTTCACAGGCTGACACGGAGCGACTCCTGCGCGTGAGAACGAGCGCGGGCCGGCAAATTGGTTCCCATGGCAACTGCCGGGTCGCGCCGAATTGAATGTTTGCGGCCGCCGAGGATCAGTAAATCAGCGGCCGAGGACCGCGCCGCGCCGCCGTAAAACCGGCGAGTTATTAAGAAATGAAAGGAGGCGGCACGGCCCTGCCAGAACGCGCAACAGCGGCGGACCAGCCGCTGCTGCTATGTGCGAACCGCGACCGTTCACCGCGTGCCGGCTCCAGAGGTATCTGCTGCAGCGGAGGCCCCCCTCGCTGCGCAGCAGTCGACTCTCCATAGTGTCGCCGAACGCTTAGTACCTTGTGTTCACCTCGTCAGCAGGCGTGATTTTAACCAAATGAATTTGCACTGTGTTGTGAGTGTCCAGCCGAGACAGCCTCGTCAGGAGCTCCCGAAGGAAGTGTGATAGGACCGTTCTTGTGCTCTATGTGTATATTCTACAACTTTGCTTCCGCCGTTTTGCAGTAGACGGCATTAGCGGAAAGTAGTGGCGCAAGTCGTAGGTCGTAAGTGTCATACAGTAAGCTTAGGCATTTGAGAACATAAAGCTGTCAAAATATTAGTCGATTTTTGATTGCGTCTTAAAGTTATATGTCAACTTATGAGCCCAATTCCCGTCATCTGCGGGAGGTTTTAATTTTCTGCTTTCATATGAAGAAATATACGGCTGAGGCTCATAAAAAGCTGGGTAAGACGTATGATGAGACGCCTGTTACTCACAGAACTTTACAGAAAATGGTTTCCATGCTTCATGACGGATGACTTTGAAGGTGAAGAGCGGCATGTTTGTGAAAGAGAGAAAGCTTTTGATGCTGTTGCAACCGACGGGAACAACCACAGGAAATCGTTATCAAAAGCAATTGCTGTGTCTGAGACGATCACTGAAAGACAAACGGCCACAATACAGCGACAGACATGAAAAGGTGATTTTGTAGCATGACAGTGCTCGACCTCATGTCGCAAAACCCGCCAAAACATACCTGGGAACGTTGAAATGGGAAGTCCTACAACACCCGCCGTATTCTCCAGACATTGTTCCCTTTGACTGCCAACTTTTTAGTTCAATGGCACACGACCTAGCTGCCCACCGCTTCCTGTCATACGAACAATTGCAAAATTGGATCGATGCATGGATCTTCTCGAAAGACACCCAGTTCTTCCGCCACGGGATTCGTATGCTGCCCGAAAGATGGGAGAAAGTAGTGGCCAGCGATGGCCAATACTTTGAAACGTAATTTTTTTAAGATGCTCACAATAAAGCCTCCAACTTTGAGAGAAAACGGCGGAAGAAAAGTTGTAGCCCCAGTAAATGATTGACGGATGGGGCGAGGAGCAACCTGCGACTGTTTGATGACGCTGTATTGGACACGTAAGTATCGCCGTTAGGTAACTAGGAGGACACACAACATCTTAGGTAGAATTTCTGTTTCGTCTGACGAATGACAGCTTGCTCTAAATGTAGAGAAATGGAAGTTAATGCTGATAAGTACGAAAAACAATCCTGTATTGTTCGAATGCAATATTTGTGGCGTGCTGCTTGAGACAATCATGTTCATTAAGTATCTAGGCGTAGCGCTGCAGAATAATATGAAATGGAACAAGTATGTACGGTCAGTAGCAGAGAATGTAATGGTTGCCTTCAGTTTACTGGGAGAATTCTTTGGGATTTTACGTCAGCAATGGAGGAGACAGCGTACAGAATAACTTTGCGACTCACTCTTTAGTACTATTCCAGCGTTTGGGATTCGCATCAAGTAGTATTGAAGGATGACATAAAAGCAATTCACAGGCGTACTGCCAGATTTGTTACAGCTAGATTCAATCAACACATGGGTATAACTGACATGCTTCGTGACTCGAATAGGGATACCTGAGTGGAAGACGACGTTCTTTTTGCAAAACGCTATTCATAAAATTTGGAGAACCGGTACTAAGAACGATTCTGGTGGCGCCAAATCCCATTTCATGTAACGACAGCGAGTACAAGAAAAAAGAAATTAGCGTCCATACCGAGTTACACAGACCTTCGCATTTCCCCAGCTCTGTCGGCGACTGGAACAGTAAAGGGAATGGCTAGCAGCGGTAGTAGGTACCCTCCACCATGCGCCGTATGGCAGCTTGCAGCGCATGTATGTAAATGCAGATGTTCGTATATTGTTGTTGTGGTCTTCAGCCTGAAGACTTCCTTGATCCACTTCTCAACATTAGTTAACCCTACACAAGTCCGTTGGTCTATGTTTCACTATCAAAGTCTACATCGACATTTAGTTACCGCGATTTTGACTATTTTTCGACCAAGAATGTCTCAAAAAATATATAAATGTTTGTAACTACCGCTGCCAGTCAAAAAATTTGTTAACTTATGTATTATTTATTTACTGTGCGACTTGGTGCCGGCCGAAGTGGCCGTGCGGTTTGTAGGGAAGCAGCCTACTCACGCTGTAGTAAATTCACATCAATTTCCATTGTGTGCCAGCCAGTCTGCTGTAACTAGCTCTGATGTCATAAATGTTGCGCAATACCTTAAAAATCAAGCAAATGAACTAAAACTTTTCTAGCATGTCAGGAATAATACTAAATTAATGTGTGTTAAATATCATTTCGATAACTTCATCCATTTTCGAAATTTGGACGTTTTTCTAAAAAAATCATTGGCGCAACAGAAAAGAGCTAGAGACTTCAAAATTTATATTTAGATTCATCTTTCATAGTGATTTAATAAAAACAGTACTTTGGATTTCACATATTAAGACTTTAGTGGAAATTCATGATTTTCTGATTTTCGTCTCAAAACTGAAGGAAGCAAGATAGATTAAGTAGGCTAGTAAATAAGGCTAGGATGTTTAGATTTAAATAGGTTGGAGGTCCGCTATGACTATGAAGATGTGTAAAGTTTCTTTTGAATACCTATAAAATTATAGCGATAGCGGATCTCAAAAGGGCCAGTTCAGAGCTCATCTACTGCGTGCAGTGTAATTTAATTAATTCTCTCGCCCAAAATATTTAACTTAGCCACGTCAAAATTTTATTATCAATACTTACCTGCGTGCTGAATGCACGTTTAAATTAAGAGCTTCATCGGCCATAAGCAAAAGAAGCTATAAATTATTATGTAACTTGAAGTGGTGCGTTACTAGCCCAGCGGCTAGTCGAGAGAGCCGATTTGATCAGGCGTTCCCTTAGGCGTCCGCACCGCGGCTTTATATATAAGAACGCTGCGCGAGGAAGGAAGGCCCCAGTTCTCTCCAGACGCTGAATGACACGCCATCTGTGTCGGGAGCCGCGTCGCATCAGTGTCACTGCTACAAACAGCCTCGGGTGCCGTATTAAGTTACTAGAGATACGCGGAACCATGAAAACATTTCATGTGAAGTGCTAATTCTGGGATGATTTTCATTATCTAGCTTCAGTTTGCGTATTGTCGTATTTTCACGTGCCGTCACGGGACAGACATTCCACCAAATATTTAGCGTGGCGTTTGATGAAATATTTTCATCAAATTATGGCGAGCATTCTTTTTAACATTTAATTCGGACATTTATAGTTGCATCAGCGCATTACACTCTGAACTGCTCTGTTAGTTAGGTTGTAGGGATACTTGTGTTTTTTATCAGTGAATTTCAGCATATACTCAACTATTTTGGAAAACCGTTTTTGATTAGAAATCCCGGACAATCTCCTAATTCCTCAGAGCTATAAGCTGCAGCTATAATGGTATCTCAATTGAAGTGGGCACTAGGACCTCTAAATACTGGCTCCATGTTTTATTAAATCACTTTCTGGGTGCCAAGAAGTAAATAGAGAGCCAGTGTTGAGAACGGCGAAAGACAGCATTAACAACATTCTAAAAGCCAGAAACTGATTCAACACGCAAGCATATATCCAGCAAATTAGATTTATTATTTTTAAGAACTTATCCGCCGCCCCACAGGTTAAAGGCGCTGCAGTCTGGAACCGCAAGACCGCTACGGTCGCAGGTTCGAATCCTGCCTCGGGCATGGATGTTTGTGATGTCCTTAGGTTAGTTAGGTTTAACTAGTTCTAAGTTCTAGGGGACTAATGACCTCAGCAGTTGAGTCCCATAGTGCTCAGAGCCATTTTTTTTTTTTTTTTGTGCGACTTGTTTCGAGGGTGTACTTCATCATCAGGCTACATGGCATTACAAAAACAACTTCACAATAGGATCATACAGTTGTTAAACAGTCGTTTCATAAACGCTGTGGTTATCCTGTGGAAGAAGAGAAAACCTAGTAAGAAGCGATGTCACGTTGTAAGCTGGACTGATGTTTGCATGAAAATGTTTTGTAACTGTCACTCACTTTGTTCTTACCGCGTGACAGTCTCGTTGTGGTGAGCTGAGGTGTTTCCATTTCTGTGGCTCTCTTGGCTTTCTTGACCACTGTTCACAAATTTTCACAGGCGTACCAGTAACTTCGAAACACGATCATAAAAACAAATCTGTAGTGCAGAGGACAAGATGGCGGCCAAAATACAACTGGTTTCGATTTGACTATTGATCTGTCGATCTAAGTGGTGTCAGATATCTCCTTGGAGGTTTAAAACCGAAAAAATGGATGATCTATTTGGATGACATCATCCTTTTCAAAATACATAGATAAAAGAAAGAGCGTCTAAGTGAAGTATTTGATAGATAGAAAACAGCTCATCTCAAATTAAACAGTGAGAAATGTTATGTTCCCTAGCCACAAGTCCCTATTCTTTTCCTTTGTTTTGACTCATCAGTCTTCTGAATGGGCTGACACGGCCCACCATGGGTGACTCTTCTGTGCCAACCTTTTCATCCCAGTGTAGCAATTGCAACATACAGCCTAAATTATTTGCTGGGTGTATTCTAGTCTCTGTCTTCCTCTAAAGCCGCGCGGGACCAGCCGAGCGGCCTAGGGCGGTGCAGTCATGGACTGTGCGGCTGGTCCCGGCGGAGGTTCGAGTCCTCCCTCGGGCATGGGTGTGTGTGTTTGTCCTTAGGATAATTTAGGTTAAGTAGTGTGTAAGCTTAGGGACTGATGACCTTAGCAGTTAAGTACGATAAGATTTCACACACATTTGATCATTTTTTTTCTTCCTCTAAAGTTTTTATGCTTTACAGCTCCCTCTAGTACCATGTAAATTTTCTCTAGCGTCTTAAAGAGGCGTCCTATCATCCTGTCCCTTTTTTATATCAGTGTTTTCCACACGTTCCTTTCTTCACCACTTCTGCAGAGAAGCTCCTCATTCCTTAGCTTATCAGTCCACCTTTTTTTCAAAATTATTCTGTTGCACCAAACCACACAGACTTCGATTCTCTTCTGTTCCAGTTTTCCCACAGTCCATGTCTCACTATTACACAACGCAGTACTTCAAACGTACATTCTCAGATACTTCTTCCTCAAATTAAGACCTGTGGTTAATACTAACATACTTCCATCGGTAGCCATTACAGGTGATTTTTTTTTTTTTTTTAATTTTAAGCAATGCGGAAGTTCTAACCCGGACCGAGGACATTTTGATTACTACTCTAAGACGCTATACTACACCAAAGGTCGTCTAAGTTACTTACCTGGGGCATGTTGCACCACGTTCGGAGATATCAAGAGAAGCACAAGCATAATATGGTGACAACCAGTGTGTCAACCACTAGTGTTATGGTGATACTACCTTTTATCTGTGCAGTCTATTTTTGCCCCAGAAAGAGAATAGATCGTGTAAATTCCTTTGGAGTGAATTCGTACTAGTAAGTTAGAAATTTCTAGAGTAAAATCTGAATAGAAGGAAACTAGGAAAATAATGTTAAGCTAGGATAAGGTCTTTGTAATCAATGCAACAAAAGGTTTGAGGCAAATGTAAATATGTAAGATAATTAACGAAACAGATAAAAAGGGGTAAAATGTGGGACTACTTTTATTAAAGTGGAGGGGATCATTACGCAGCAAAAATGAGAAAAGAATCCGAGAGTAATAAAAGTTTGAAGTTCAAAACAGCCGGCATTCTTCAACGACGCGGAAGTGTCGGTAGCCACTAGCTGAGAAGCATACACATTTCAAGACATTACTGGGTCAGGCTAAACAGCCACTTCGCCACTCTTGAAAGGTTACGACCAGTTCAGCAGAAAAATAATAGAACAGTGACGTCTTTCAAGTCGTTCGCATTCGATTCTCTTTTGTTACTTCCCTACCGTTATACAAGAGATACCAGGTAGGTCACAACAACGAGTAGCGATAGTTTGACCAAGCAGTAAAGATCCTGTAACAAATTCGTTAAGCAAATGTAGCGGAACTGAAGACCGCTGACGACTCGGCGAGAGCAGAACTAATTCGGCCATTACTAAAGACCTCGTAGAGCAGAGCATCTCCTCGTCGACTTGATTACCCCACCTGTACTAGCTATGGGCATACGACCAGCAGAATCGATGGCTTTCACGTCGTTCGCATTCGATTCTCTGGTTATGGTACGATAACATCTTGTGTGTAAGAATGTTTATGTGTTGATTTTGCACTTATGGTTCTTCGAGATGATCAGCGAACTATAGCCACGACGGATGGAGTACAGCATCCAGAACTGATTTAAGCCCAGCAGACGTTGGTGGGAAGACTGAGGGTATACCAACACCATTCTGGTCCGGGGTGGAAACCGCCCTAAACACCAGCGTCCCACGGGTCCGATGACCTGCCGTTCTGGCTGGCAAGGTTCAGCATTCAGCGTGATTATACAACATCCGACTTTGGAGTACACTGGAGGGGACAATAAAGCCAGTAACCTGGGAGGGATCGAGAACTCCCCAAAACGGCGTTTGAATAAAAACAGACATGTCTTGGTCACTGTCATCTCCAGAAGCAGAGCTACTGTTGGCGCGTGCCTTCCTGGCCAATGGGCATCGAAACCACCGCATCAAGCAGTCATCCGGCTTCCAGTTCAAGCTGACGCAGCGTCCTTGGCAGCAGTGGGTCTGCTATTGGATTCAGAGAATGCTTCTCTGGATTACGTTGTCACCAGTCAAAAGAAGCAGCAACAACTTGTATTTTCAGCAATAAAAATAATACATTCGAATATTGCTTCATTGCCCCTATAACGACGCTGCACAGGTTCTTCAACTGCATCCAAATTGGTAGGGATTTCCAGCGGAGCACGGGGCAATTCCTACACATGATTTCAATCACAGTATTGATGCTCGAACTGTGCGCGGAACGCTTAAACAAAGACATTTTTATAAGTGTTCCATCTGTTGTTATTAGTGATCAAATAAAGTGGAGGAGAAACAGTTGCTCGGTACCCACATAATAGTTGCTGGCCTCATGCGCGCCTTGTGTCGCATCTTAAGCTAGTATATCCTGGAAGCACAACATTTTTCTGGTCCATCGCTCCCGTTGGAGCAGCAGTACTATCTGCCTGGCGCCCTTTGACGTCTGTCCTCTCGGTGGACCAGCGCATTGCATGCCCAGTTATCGTTAAGGAAACGGTTTAGTCGACGATTCCCCGTTACATTAAGCTATCGCTATGTAACCAAACCTAGATCCCATCTGTTCCTTTGAACGAATATTTTATTGAAGATACGATTATGTCTCTCGTACAGTACTGATGATGGAAAGGTCACGGGTTCCCAGCGAAGTCACTATTACATTTGTGGAAATAAAGAGCTGTCACTTGAAAGATATTATTTGTTACGTTGGTAAGGAGCTGCAAAGGGTGGTTATTAAGTATACAACCTGAAAGTCTACGGTCACAACAACATTTTTTTTTTTCATTTTCTGACTTTATTCCTGCAGCTTGTCATGAAGTCTTCTCTTTGGTGACGACTTCTTAATCACAAAGCAGCGTTTGCAACCTGCGTCCTCAATTACATATTGTTTATATTTCAGTCTCTGACTTACCCAGGACCACAGAAGGCCCTAGCGTCTTAAAACATCTCCAGTCGTCCTACCCCTTCGTGTCAGTATTTTCCGTGAGTCCCTTTCTTCGCCGATTTTGCAAAGAACTTCCTTATTTCTTACGTTCAACCAACCTAATTTTTAACATTCTTCTATAGTATTACATCTCAAACGATTCTATCCTCTTCTTCTCCGTGTTTCCCACTGTTCATGATCCGCTCTCGTACAAACGAACAGCCTCAGAAGTCTCTTTCTCCAATTATGTCCTATATGTGATAATAGCAGATGGGTTTTGGGCATGAATGCACTCTTTGCCTGTGCTAGTCTCCCTTTTGGTGATTCCTTTCATCGGACGTTAAATCCTAAGCTTTCTACCTTCGCCCGTCACGTATTATTTTGCTTCCAAGGTAGCAGAATTCCTTAACTTCGTCTACCTCGTGATCACCAATTTTGATGTTAACTTTTTCACTAATATCGTTCTTGCAGCTTCTCATTACTTTCACCTTTCTTCGGTTTTCCGTCAGTCCATATTTTGTATTCATTAGGTTGTTCGTTCCATTCAACAGGTCTTGAAATCATTATTCGCTTCCACGAAGAATAGAAATCTCAGTAACGAATCTTGTTAGTGATATCCTCTCACCCTGAATTTTAGACTCATTCTTGAACCTTTCTTTCATTTCCACCATAGTTTCTTCGATATATGGTCTGAGCAGCAGGGGTGAAAGACTGCATCCCTGCTTTACACACTTTTAACCCGAGTATGTCGTTCTTGGTCTTCCATTGCATTACTCCCTATGGATTCTTATACATATAGTATTTCATCCATCCTTCCCTACAGGTTACTCGTATTTTTCTCCGAACTTCGAACATTTTGCATTTTACGTTGACGAACGCATTTTATAGCTCGACAAATCCTATGAATGGGTCTTCATTTATATTAAACCTTGGTTCCATTATTAATCGCAGCATTAGAATTGTCTCTGTGGTATCTTTGTCTAACCGAAATCCGAACTGATCGTCATGTACCAGATCCTCAATTTTTATTTACATTCTTCTGTATAATGTTCTTGTTTACAACTTGGAAGAAGGCGCCTTTAAGCTGATTGTGCTATTATCTGCTCTCAGTATG
Source organism: Schistocerca piceifrons (assembly GCF_021461385.2). Taxonomy (NCBI): domain Eukaryota; kingdom Metazoa; phylum Arthropoda; class Insecta; order Orthoptera; family Acrididae; genus Schistocerca; species Schistocerca piceifrons. The sequence continues at coordinate 772,395,555 of NC_060139.1, read as the reverse complement.
GGTGGATAGAATCTACACAACACATTGAATAGTCGTTCGGTCCCCAATTTTAAAAATGGTTTTAGAAATTCCAAAGGAATGTTTTCTATGCCTTCCATTGCTTCATTGAACCCTAATTTTAATACTGGATCCCCTATGTCTTTGCAGCGACTTCCATTTTTTTTCTTTTATCACATGACTAGACAGTTCCTTCCCCTCGTAGAGACCTTCTGTGTACTCTTTCCACTTATCTGCTCTCTCTCTCTCTCTCTCCTCTGGTTTAACAATGGAATTACCAGTGAGTTCTTAATCGTGTCCTACTTTCAGAGAAGGCTGTTTTGATTTTTCTGTATGCTGAATCAGTCCTTTCGACGACCATTTTTTTCTGTCTCTTCACATTTTTCCTGCAGTCATTTCGCTTTGACTTTCCATCACTTTCTATTATCATCATTTGTAAATGACGTGAATTGCTGTATCTTACATTGCTATATCTTATATTGCTATATTCTTATCTTTCCCTCAACATATTTATACCTACTCCTTTCTTCGATCCACTGAAACATTTGATCTGTTACCTATTTTTTGCCTTTACCTTCTGTGCAATTAACTTCTTTGCAGTTATATTTGTCTGTTTAACTTCTGTGATAGGCCCTTTTTGTGAAGCGCTTACTTTTCAACTGCACTGTCTACTGTGATATTCATTATCGAAGTGCCTACAGTCTTGGAAAACTGCAAACGCGTCTCATTATCACTCGGTACCTCTCTTCTTTTCACATTGATTCTTTCGGACAACTCTCTTAAACTTCAGCGTTCATTGTGATCTGAATCTATATTTGCTGCTGGGTCTTATAATCCCCTGTATGATTTCAGATTCTCTCTCTCAGCGCGGTGAAATCTAGCTAGAATATCTCCGCATCTTTCGAACTTTTCCAAGTGTACATCCTACACTTTCGTTTTTTGTGAAGTCTGTTTGCCATTACTAGTTGATACTCATTGCAAAACCCAATTAGTCTTTTTTCTTGTGTCATTCATACTTCCAAGCCCGTATTCTCCCATAACCCTTTATCCTACTCCCCTCCCTTCTACCGCATTCCAATCCCGCACGACTGTTGGGTTTCATCCCCCTTTACAAACTGAATTACCCTTTTAATGTCCTGATATACTTTCTCTATCTCTTCTTTTTCTGCTTGTGACGTCTGTATGTATTACAACTATTGTTATTAGTCTCCTGTAGAATCAGATGACAACAACTCTATCACTGAACTGTTCACATTAACACATTCTCGGTCCTACCTGCATCTTTACGAGGAATCCTAAGCCCGTTACACCATTTTATGTTTCTGTTGATATGAGCGTATATTCGTGTGATCAGAAATCCCTCCTTTCCATTTCTCTTCATTGACACTCACTATATCTAGAGTGAGCCTTTGTATTTCCCTTTCCAGAATTTCTAGCTTCCCCACTATGTTCAAATTTCTGACATTCCACGCTCTGCTTCCTGAAATGTTACCCCTTCATCGATTGTTCTGTCGTTTCCTCATGCTCACCTTTCATATGGTGTCCCCATCCCAGGGATCTGAATGCGGGGCTAATCTGGAACCTTTGGCGATAAGATATCATCATGACACTTTTTCAATTACAAGCCAGCGGACGCACGTGTGTTTATGCTGTGATTGCCTTATGCATCCTCATGAAGCTGAACATTGCTGATTCTTCAACGCTGCTGATTCTTTCCCACTCGAGAGCAAGTGTGTGCCCCGTAGCTCTGTCCGCTCATCTGCAATCTCTGACTAGTAAGTTGGTAGAATAACAGAGACTTCTTTTACCACAGGTCTTCGGCCGACATTGCTGACGATTTTTCTTCAAAGTTTAAGCACTGGCTAGAATTTCTTGTAAATTAATGAACTATCAAGTTCGGTAAGGATCTGTAAAATGATTTAACAAACCTTTTTACCTAGCACACATTTCCGCAAAGCAACACAGGCTGACCAGAATGTGAATTACATAAATTCATAATAAGAATCAGAAATTTTTGCTTCTGATCTCCTTCACAATCCTATCAGACTTGCTAATTGATGTTGTGAAGTCGTCTTCTTCTGAAAGGTGTCAAGTGCCGTTACAATTGTATAATAATGTTCATCAATCTTGCTCTTTCTTAATTCATGTTTTAGTTAGGTCAGGAGATACTATTTACATTTTTGCTCATTCAGCAGAATGGAGACCTACAACACAGACGGAATGACAATGATATGAATACACCGATCTTGTAATTATCCACACCGTATTCGGGATTATGTTTCACCTACCACGAGGCTTATTCAGTAATCGAGAATACTCTCGTTCGTTATCTTTTTGATGAGCATTTGTTGCTACACTTCACCCATCAGCAATTCTAGACACATCTTCTATAAATATTCTTTCAAACAATGTAGCCTTCCTGATTACCGGACATCTTCAACGACCCCTGCTGATAAATAAACAGCCAACTTGTCTGTTCTGATAGCTGACATTATGACTGAGTGGATTGTAGGATATGGTTGGCTGTAAACATGCAGTGAGGTGACAAGTTATGGGATAGCGATATGTACACAAACAGATGGCGATAGAATCACGTACACAAGGTGTAAAAAGGCAATGTACTGGCGGAGCTGTCATCTGTACGCAGGTTATGCATGTGAAATGATTTCCGGCGTGATTATGGCCGCAAAAAGGAAATTAAAAGACTGTGGACGCGGAATGGCAGTTGGAACTAGACGCAATGGCATTTCAGTTCGGAAACCGTTAGGAAATTCAATATTCTGAGAGCTACAATGTCAAGAGACTAACACATTTCAGGCACTACCTCTCATGGCCAACAGACTTCACTTAACGATCAAGAGCAGCGGCGTTTGAGAAGAGTTGTCAGTGCTAACAGGCAAGCTGCGTGAAATAACCGCAGAAATCGATGTGGAATGTGTCCGTTAGGACAGTGCGGCGAAGTTTAGCGTTAATGGCCTATGGCAGCAGACGACCGACACGAGTGCCTTCGTTAGTAGCACGACATCGTCAGCAGCATCTCGTGACCATAATGGTTGGACCCTAGACTGGGAAACCGTGGTCTGGTCAGATGATTCCCGATTTCAGTTGGTAAGAGCTGACAATAAGGTTCGGGAGTGGCGCAGACTCCACCAAGCCATGGACCTAAGCTGTCAACAAGTCACTGTGTAAGCTGGTCTTGGCTCCATAACAGTGTGGATTGGTCCAACTGAGCCTATCATGGACTGGAAATTGGTATGGTCGGCTACTTGTAGACCATTTGCAGCCATTCATGGACATCACGTAACAATGGGATTTTTATGTGCGACATTGCGCCATCTCACTGGGCCACAATTGCTCGCAATTGATTTGAAGAACGTTCTGGACAGTTCGAACGAATGCTTTGGCCACCCAGATCTCCCCACATAAATCCCATCGAACATCTGTGGGACATAATCGGAAGGTCAATGCGTGCACAAAATCCTGTACCGGCAAATCTTTCGCTATTGTGGATGGCTATGGAGGCAGCATGGCCTAATATTTCAGCAGGAGAATCAACTTGTTGAGCCCATGCTACGTAGAGAATCTGTTCTACGTCGGGCAAAAGGAAGTCCGACACGATAAAAGGAGGCATCCCATGACTTTTGTCACCTCAGTATACGACACAGTTCTGTTTTACATTCTTAAATTTTCTTCTGTGTTTCACAGTTTTCTCTAGTAGGAAAGATTTGTGTGTCTCTTTGTTTCGCAATATTTATAAAAGAGTTCACATCTTGTTGAACGGAAACTTCATTTCCTCTTTTCACATGATCACTTTGCCAAGCCCAGAACGTGTACAGATAAGTAAAGCTGGCTTTTTATTTTTCGTTGTCCCACTTCACTTAATGAATCTGATGTCGCCAAGAATTTATCAGCTATTTCTGTGGCAAACCTTCTTGTGATTATAACCTCACCTAAATGTAAAGGTAGGTAATTCTTGAACCTGTCAGCGATTTATATGAACTTGATTCTGTGCTTGTTCACACTGTGACTTTTGATATTTTCTGTAGTTTATCTGAGTCATATGGGCGAGCCAGATTTATAATTGCCTGAACGGAGCCAAGGAACAAGAAATGCACGAATCCAATTTAGTATAGGATATACGTATGTGTTACCCTAGAAGAACAAGTGATATCAGTAACAGTAACAAAGTCCCAAAAAGTTTAAGCCTATTAAGAGGACATTTACTCCAGCATAACCTCCTAAATAACATCACTTATCTTGGTGTGTGTGATAGATATAATATGTTCTTTTATTTCAATTTCGTTTTGTCTTCCTGACATAAACGTGAACACGAACCTAAAACTCAAACTTGATATTTTGTTTGCAGCTAGCGAAGATCTCTGTTCACCAGAAAATGATTTCCTTAAAAAGTATTTGCAGAAAGAAACACACATAAAATTAACTTTATAAGGACGTGAAATAAGTTATTAGCAGGTTAGTAGCGGTCTAAAACACAAAGCAAATCAAACAGAATTGTTCATATCATCACAGAATCTTGGCAAATATTACTTTCTTTGGCTAAAAAGAAATATTGTATAAATAATCTCCACTCTGTATCCAAAACGGGCATCTTAAAAATTAGTGAGAAACATGTTGTGATTTCGACAACATATAGTGCTCTGAAGTACTGCATATGTAATTAGTTTTCAAAAATTCAGAAGCTTTATCTAGTCGACAACAATCAACCTGTGAGTATTCTCTGACAGCGGAGTGCCTGTGTTCTACTTTAATGCTCTGAGCTACATAAAGTGAGGTAAAGTATACAGAGACAATGCTAAGAGTTATTCCGTTGCAGTAAATATGAACGATTACTACCAATGAAATTAAAAACACTTTGAGCACCCGTGTAATCTTACAGAGCAATGGAATCTCACAGCACAACATACGGGGCAGTCCGAAGGAATAAATGTGAGGAAAAGGACAAAGGGAGTGAAAAGTGCTTATGTAATCATGACAAGGGGGACAAGGTTTATTGGAAAGAGGATTTGTAGATTAGGTACAAATAAATAGTTGCGAGACACACATTACTTTCTTAGTCTTGTATTTCGCTAATATAATACAATGAAACACATTGAGTATGTACAGATACACTCGTATTATATACAAAAACAAAAATCTAATAATGTAATACTGGATACCAGACACTCAAATATTGTCACCAGTGACATTACCGTAATAAGTTAATTACCAACACAGACACGACGATTATACAATACATTTACCAATAGCTACTGCGACCCCCGAGCTGGTAGCTTCGTCTGTCAGAGCACTTTGCTGTCTGATACAGGAGAGGAGAGACCGAGAGACCGGGAGACGGTGGCGGTGTTGAGACCTAGGTCGTGGTGAGCTGGTGCCCAGTTTCCTGAGTCACAGTCCGTGATTCGACCCAACAGGCTTTTATTACAAACTATTTTGTTCCTTTCTAATAATACTGGAGTCAATTTCAGTTATTTCCATTGACTGTTTTCGGAATACTAACAATGAATTCCTCACACCTCTGTATTTGGAGGATTTTGCAATTCTCAACGCGATAACACTTCTCTCCTCCTGTTTCGACGCAGCAAATTGCTCACAGCAGATGAAGCGAAGGCTATCGTTACATCAACGTTTCCTGAACCTTCTTCATAGTAGTTGCACTCGAGAGGACTTTTTAAATACAGATTACTCCAGCGGATTACTTCCTACGCTTATATACACGCGAAATCACGCACGAACACTATATATAACGTTCGAGAATTCTTTGGCTTCAATGTTGTTTATACTCTCTCCTCAACCTCTTGCCATCTCACGTAAACTGCTGCTTGATCGCACGAACATTGTTAAAGTCAAAACTCGTTGGCTGCCACAGTTTAATAACATTGCTAACATTCATCCTTATTCTGCAGAACACTATATATCAGTACCATACCTGTTTCTCAATGTAATTTGTATTTAACTGTAAAATTGTAATAAAAGTATCAAATCCTCTTTTGAATTTAGTAAGCTTTTCCATTAAGTAAAGGCATTACATATAGATAGAAATATTTATCCGTCTAATATTCAATAAAATCATTCCAAAATTGAGAAATTTCAGCGAAAATGAATTTGAAAGGACTCAATGATTCAAAGTACTAAAGTACAAAAGGACTTCATCGCATAAAAATTTCATTTGCTGTTTGTAGCTTCTAGACGACTAGAAAAGTAAAAATGACGGAAGAATCAGCAAATAATTATTTGTCACCTGTGAATGGCTACTGACAGTTTCGTCATTTTTACTGTACAATGAGTAAAGAAAATAGTTTCCTGATCAAAATGCTCAGGTAATGCCTGATAGCGGCAGAGTCCGAAATTAATCAAGATTTTTGTTTCCTTCTTCGACTGTGTTTACTTGACGTCCGTCAGTTCGTTGTTGTTCTTATAGCACATAAACTCTTATAGTCCCTGCCGGAGTTCCTTCGGTGGTACTGAAGCATTTATTTCACCACTGGCAACTACGGTATTCGACTAAACACACACTGAATGCGTCAAGATAGCAGCTTCCTCAGGCTAGTTTTCGAAAGATAAAATTATCTGCATAAAAAACAATAAATACTTTACTTTTCGTCAAACAATAAAAACAAATAACAACCGATAGTAATAAGACGTGTGTCACGTGAACCAACAAGACTACTTCAGTTTGTAGGGCAAATACATCGTGGAGCTAATAACGTTCTGAGGCTTTCTTCTCACAAGTTCGACTAATAGCAACTCAGTGGCACACAGATCCAACCAGAAAATCCTGCAGAACGAGTATGCAATTAAATGAATACTCTAAAATAGTGAACACTTCAGCGAGGCAAGAAGAGATATTCTCAGAAGCCATCACACGTCAGCACAAAGATAGAAGATAATTATATCTGTAATATATAGCTTTGAGCCACTTCCAGATTTGACCTAGAGCGTAACTGCACACGGTTTTCTGTTATTTCCACTTTTTGCTAGAAACAGAACAAAACGTATGTCCTAAAGTATAGGCGTCATTTCTCTTTATGTTAATAGTCTTCACTGTTGGTGATCCTGTGTTATATAGGGTGTATCATAATCATTTTGAGAAGGCGATGATTTACAGCTTTTCATAAATTTGACAACTCATGACTGCACGCAGCTGTATCACTCCAAAATTTAATATACAACCTGTTTCAGCCGTTAACAGACCATCTTCTAGTGTCCACATACAGTTAAAAAGCGAAATAAAGTACACTGAGTCATCACAAATGCATAGTCGTCAAAATATACAAACTACTGAGAACTTACACTTCCAAATCGTAATCATATATGATGTAAATCATAACCATGATACGTCATTATGGCACAAGCCAGCCTCCCCGCTTAGCTCAAAAGGCAAAGCACATGTAGCGTCTTGAAATTCAGTGACGAAGCACTAGCCAAACTGAATTAACGTGCTGTTCTGAGTAAATAAATCGTCAAAGATTTTAGACAGGCTTGAAGAGATGCTACAACACACAAAATAGCATATATTATCAAACAAAAGGTAATTCTTCACTATGGTACCTTAACATTATCGACTTGCCGCGCGGGGTAGCTGCACGGTCTCAGGCGCTTTGTCACGGTTCGCGCGGCTCGCCCCGTCAGAAGTTCCAGTCCTCCCTTGGACATGTCTTGTCCTTAGCATAAGTTAGTTTAAGTAACGTCTAAGCTTAAGGACCGATGAGCTCATCAGTTTGGTCTCATAAATTTCCAATTATTGATTCAATGATAAAATGCAGAAGAGTAAGTAAAAATGTGTAGACACAAGTTACTTTGGATATAACCTCTGTTCCATGGTGATTGTTATACTTACGTGTTCTATCACATCTGACGACAATTTCACAGTGTAAGTTCTCAGTAGGTTATGTGCATTAACTACTTGTCAGAATCAGTATGAAAACGTTTAAAATTCGTTGCAGGCTTGGTTGTGCTGAGAAATAATTGCTAAAAAGAAGTCGATATGTTTCCGTTTGTAAGCTTATTAGCATTGAAATTAATCAAACAGGCCATTGAGCGCGTAAATTCAAGTGGCCTGCAACGTACGATTACTGTCGGTTGTTCTCATTGCGTAGATGACAGAGCACGAGACTGCTCAGCCTTCGGCTTGGGATCGATCCTTTGTACTGCCTCACGTCCAGTTTTTGTTTCGCTCTCTTGTTCAGTTTTAGGAAACCAAACAAAGAACACGTTTGGCGACACCATCTCTCTCAGGACACTTGAATTTGCGCGCACAGTGCCCTGATTGGCTAACTTCAGTGTTCATTAACTCAGAAATGGCGAAGCATATCGAACTTCTCAGTATCAATTACCTCTCAGCACAAAGTAACGTGCAACATCCTTAAAATATTTTCAGACTATTTCTGACCACACTGTATTTAAGACTATTTTAGTGATGACTCATTCTGCTTGTTCTCGTTTTCTACCATATGCAGTCACCAGATGGCAGTCTGTTAAAGACTGAAATAGCTTGTGTAATAAAGTTTGGGGTAACACAGGTGTGCACTACCATGAGCTCTCAACAGTGCACCATGATCAATAAGAAAAAATGAGACGGGCGAAAGTATACGACAACCCAACCAAGAATGTTCCAGTAAACATGTATATTCGAATGAGCCACTAGCGAGATACTTGCGAATACGTGGTTATGAGCCGACTGTGCTTGGCAGCCTTGTCCTGTCACGATCTAGTCCCTGCATGCTGCACCAGACAGTGTTGACTCCTTTCCTCCCTGCCCATATGCTGCTAACCCGACCCCCCCCCCCCCATCCAACTCCGGACTCCTGCTGCTTCAATTCGTTGCAGAAGCATTCGGGGAGCGCTTTGTCAGAAAGCTTAATCGACAGACTTTGCTGTCATCTTCAGGTCTTCAAAATTTTGTTACAAGAAGTGTTCGCGGTCAGCTGGAACCTCATGCCAAGTCGTCATGTTATTTGATAAAATGTAGTACATTATACAAAGATTTGTCAGAAATAAAATATTTACAATCAAAAGTCACGTTGTACACGTGGCCATGTCCGTACATATAGCGTTCATAGATGATTGTTACGTCATAAAAATCACAGTATACAATAAAATGCACAGTAGTACATCTGTTTACTTCAGCTATATGTTACCGGCAGCTTGCTTGAACGTCAGTCGTCCACTACTCACAACATGGACCTACGCCTGCCTAGGGACATGTATTTGGAAAGTATTAGTCTCCTATAAAATGTTCCTGTCTGATATTTTCTCTGTAAGCTGACTGCAAATTGCCTTTATTCCCATGCTGTTGATGAGGGCTAGCGTACGTTTTATACAGAAACTTGCCCTGTGAGATTTCTCGTAAACAGTACTTGCATATATGTGTGTTCTAGACGTACAGGAAAAATATAACGTGGGCAAAAAGGATTTACAGACATTACATGCCAGTGGCCATTGATTTATATCAACAGGTAAAGCCGAAAATTTTTGCCAGATCGTGATTCGAACCCGAGTCTCCTGCTTACTATGCAGTTGTGCTGACCACTAACCATACAGGCACAGTATGTCAAACAAAACAATTTTCAGCCGTCTAGTTTCCAAACTTATTTTATTTGGCTACCAGCTTCGGCGATTAACTGCCCCATCTTCAGGCCGCTGAAGGAAGATTCCACCTCGGTTCTGGTCAAAACAGGGGCCAGCATTCGAATACCGGCATTACTGTATTTATGCTTTCTATAGCGATAATTTTAACCATCATCTGCCGAGTCGGTCCAGGTACCACCTCAGAAAAGATGGACATACAGAGATCCAGACAACGCGGTCACCACATCTGACCACTATACTATTCGAGCACAGTAGTAATGTCTGCATGGGCTACCCTAGCACGTCTCCCGTCAGACCCAAATTCTTAACTTATACCACACAATAGTGATGTAGTGCCCTGTCCGCTAGCCTCATTACTCGCGGTATCTCGCTGAGTCTCGTAACATTTCAAGTTTGACGTGCATCTGCACTGAAGCCATCATTGGCTGTCATCGCCTCAATTATACATGTGGCGTCCAAAAGAACAGACGCCACATGTATAAATACATGTGTGGTTTCTGGCAACCACAGCACGACTAGCAACCGAACATTATCAGTTATCTCGAAAAGAACTTGTGTGTGGAACATGTTTACTGGAAATTTTTACTTCTATAATTGTGCACTTTCACACGTGTCAGTGTTTGCTGTTGATTCTTAGAATAGTCCACGATACCTATAGGGATAGGAAACGAACGGTATTAAAACTGTACACCCAGTATAACTCAGATACACCAGTGTGTAACACTTCCGGTTTCTTCTTGTGGTAAAACACGTTCAGGTTGGCAGCAGTGTGTAAGGAACTCGCCAAATTCGTCCCGTTTCGGTGTAGGGCCAGTGAGGAAGGCGCGGGCTTCCGGTTCAGTTGGCGCGGTGGTCTTGCGGGCCTGTGGGCGGCGCGGCGGGAGGCGACAGCTGCTTGGCCGCCGGCACGGGCACCGGCGCCGCCACCAGCGGGTAGGGGCTGAAGCGCTGCGGGAAGACGGGCCGCGGCAGCCGCAGCTCCGCCGCCCCGGCCGACGACGGCGACGGCGACCCCGACGAGCTCGACGAAGACGTCGGCGGCGGCGACAGCACCGACCACGACGACTGCGGCGCCGGGGCCGGCGCGGCCGGCGCGGGCGGCGGGATTGGCGCCGGGGCGCCGCCCCCAGCCCAGAGGTGACCGGCCAGCGGCAGCGGCGGCATGCGCGGCGCGCCGGGCCCCGCGCCGGAGGCGGCAGCCCACAGAGGGGGCGACTGCACCGCCGCCGCCCCCAGCAGCGCGTGCAGCTCCGCGGGCGAGTAGGGCCGCCCCCACAGTGACAGGTGCGCGCGTGCCTTCTCCATCATGGCGGCCGAAAAGAAGCCCGCGCTGCCTCCTGCCGCCGCCGCTGCAGCCGCCGCCGCCGCCGCGTTGTTGTTCTCGGCGTCCATCTCCGAGTACAGCCGCAGTGCGGGGGAGCGCAGGAAGTGCTGGTCCACGAACATCGCGTCCATCGGATCCCTGGGTGCATACAAAGACAACCGAATTTAGTGCCATTGTACTGACCTAAATGATCAAGAATCGGAAGTCAACACTGGGTACAAATATATTTGTCACAGAGAGTGAGGCGCGATCCTTATTTAAGGGGGGTAGGACGTCAAACGGGCCGACTTGGAGCAGGAGGGGCATCACAGGACATTTTAGTTTCCAGTGTCTATACTTCTACAAATAAATTCATAAAACTTTGTCAGCATCACCAGGAAGGATTCGGGATTCATACTCATTGCAGTGGAAGTTCGAAAACATAACAAAATATTTGTTGCTATAGGTACACTTTTCTCCATAAGGTAGAGAGATTCTTCCATGAATTTTGCACAGCATACGTACCATACTTACAGGTGTACGAAACTGTTGTATTTTAAACTTCATGTTTAGAAAAAACACAAATTTTGTAATTAATTACCTCAATTTTTACCACAGTTTTTAATAGATTTGGAAAATTCTAGAGTTTCATACACCTTTAAGTATGGTTTGTATGCTGTGCAAAATTCATCGAACCATCTCTCTTATTTATGAAGAAAAATGTACCTATAACAACAAATGCAGCCAGTAGTAAGTGAAAAAACGATGAAATTTCACTTGTAAAAAAAAATTACTTCGTTATGTTTTCGAACTTCCACTGCTATGAGTGTGTATTCTGAATCCTTCCTGCCGGCCGGTGTGGCCGTGCGGTTCTAAGCGCGTCAGTTTGGAACCGCGTGACCGCTACGGTCGCAGGTTCGAATCCTGCCTCGGGCATGGATGTGTGTGATGTCCTTATGTTAGTTAGGTTTAAGTAGTTCTAAGTTCTAGGGGACTGATGACCTCCGTAGTTAAGTCCCATAGTGCTCAGAACCATTTGAACCATTTTTTGAATCCTTCCTGGTCATGCTGACAAAGTTTTATGGATTTATTTGTAAAAGTATAGAGAGTGGAAATTAAAATGTCCTGTGGTGCCTCTCCTGCTCCAAGTCGGCCCGTTTGACGTCCTACCCCCCTTAACAACACCCGCTTATTTTTTGTCTGTCGACTGGAGCTTTTACTTCAAAATGACGGATTTCGCGCCGTCTTCGGGTCATTTCTCTAACTTATAGAGTAAGCTGTGTTAACGGAACTACCATTTGAGTCAAATACTCAAGTGAGTATGCGACGGTAAACTGATATTTAAATTAAGGGGTGACATACAGGGTCACAATTATTGAACTATATGAAATTTAATCTTGATAACTTCTTAACGGTTTGCTTTAGGACGTTCAAACTGCACGGTTGGACGCGGGGCATGATGGGAATTAGTAAGGTTCGGTAAAGCGACGAAGCCCACTTTCATCTGAATGGCTTGGCCAATAAGCACCATTGGCGCATCTGGGGCACTGAGAATCCACATTTCGCTATCCAGAAGTCTCTTCACCTTCAGTGGGTTACTGTATACTGTGCAAAGTCCAGTCACGGAATAATCGACACGATATACCTTGATGGCACAGTGACTATCGAACGGTACGTGAAGGTTTTGGGTGATGATTTCATCCCCATTAACCAAATCGACCCTGATTTCGACAAGATGTGCAAGACAGAGCTCGACCCCACCGAAGAAGGAGAGTGTTTGATGTCTAGGAGGAGCACTCCGGGGACCGCATTCTGGCTCTGGGGTACCCAGAGATCACTGTCATGGGCCTCGATTGGCCGCCATGTTCTCCGGACCTGAACACATACGACTCCTTTTTGATTGGCTGTATTAAAGACAAGGTGTACAGCAATAACCTCAGAACCGTTGGTGGGCTGAAAACAGTAATTCAGGTCATCGACATCAACGCTGTTCCGACACTTAAGCGGGTCATGCAGAATTTCGCTATTCGTTTGCGTCGCATCATCGCCAATGAAGACAGGCATATTGAATATGTCATAATCTAAATTCAAATATCTGTAGTGACGTTTACATGTTGAATAAAGTGTGAACAAGCCACAGTTTGTAATTAACTTGTATTTTTTTCTTATAGTTCAATAATTGTCGCCGTGTATGAGAAAATAAACAGGTACGTACAAGCTAATGTAACTTTTACTTTTTGACAGATAATTGAACCAAATCTGCACATGTTGTCGTTATGGTATTCGCTATAATTTGGAATATTATTTCAGTTTCTTGCAAATAACTTGATCAGAATGTTGTCTGATACTTTTAGAACGCACACTATCACATGAGGAACATTTTCTCAATTGTTACTTTACTTATCACTTTCAAAATGTGGTAGATTATTCTTAGCAATCAAATAAAACAAATCTGTGAGCCAGTTTTTTAATGTCAGTCTTATAACTCTAGCAACAATTTTTTTAAGTTTATGTATTATACACAGTGATCTATATTTCACAAAAATTTAAATAGATTTGACAGTACCTCACTCTGAACAATTTTGTATCACAGGAACTTGCGTTATAGTACGTACAAACTCTGTAGTAAATTTCACATTTCTGTTTGCAGTGATTCAGCAGAAAATGTTCCTTAGACAATTAAAATTGAAAGTTCCGGGAAATGCACAGAAAAGATTTCATCAGCATTTATACCAGAAATAAATACCTTACGAGGGCCGTTAACATACATTTGGCCTTTGTGGCCTTCATGTTGCTCTTTCCTTCGAGTCTGATTCTTCCGGCGTCCCCTTTTGGCAAAATCCTTCACTGACTTTCAGAAATAGCAATACTAACGCCATCAGTCAAGTTCTCAGTGAAGTAACCTGCATAAAATCCTAGGCTCACAAGGATAGCTATTCTTCCACTGTTACTGTCACTGAACACCAAACAAGCATCATTTTGTGTTCCGGCACCTCTTTTAAATGAAGTTATTAAAAGCTTTCATCCGGTTTTTCTGTTTAACAATATGAACATGTGATGCAAGTAAATAATAAAATATTGCAGACTACGACAGGGTGGTGTATAAAACGGGACGCGTCACCGCTCACTACCCGCAACTGGTAATTTTGAAATAAAAATAACGATAGACACACAGAAAGTAAGCCTGTTTTGTAAGGATCAGAAAGTCAAGTAAAAACAACAGGCTACTCACATCAGGCAAAAAGTGTACAAGCGGGTGGTCACAGTTTTAATTATAACCTGGACATAGGAAAGGAGGGGTACGCAGATAAATGCCTGCAGACCTGCTACACACTGAAATAGTCGCGACACAGTATCGCAGTCGCCGTTAGTCGAACTAACACGAATGGTGACGCTTACTGGTGCAGTGAAGAATTGTGGCGTTTATTCGTTTTCAGCTGCAGCAGGAATGCTGAAACTGTGTCAGGCCAACACAAACGGCTAAACAAGACATCTGGACTGACCTTGCCTAGCTACAATTACTGCACGAACAATTACTGCAAACGCAAAATTACAAAACAAATTAGTGCACGATACTTCACTTTATCAATAAGCCCTGCCATTTTGTTTTGGCTCTTCTAAAGGCGTTCTATATGCACTGTGGCGTTGGTATTTCAATTTGTACCGAGATTGTATACGTTTATCTGCATATGAACAAACAGAAAAATAGGTAACTTTATTCATCCCATTTTAAAACTACCATATTGGTGACGAGATTTCGTCACAGGGTATTCGGTCGGAGTTTGTTTACTGATTTTCCCGACGTTCGCTGCGCGAGTGGCTGGCATTATCGAAGATTCACCCTCCATTGCTGCTGGGCCAATGGAGCCGAGCCCGCGGCCGGACATAGGTAGCCACTGAGCAATAGTCTTAGACTTTTACCTAGTCATTATCGCCGTGGTTCTCACTTGGGATCGTCCGATGCGTCTTTGGCAGTTCCTGCTCCTCGTCAGAATAAACGTTAAAGAAATGACTGCCGATGATCCAGAGACGAAATCCAACGGTCAATATACCAACAAGAGGCAACGGAAGCCTCCACAGCTTTGCGCTTCATGGTAAAAAATTCGCAGTCTTTCTTTTTATGCTTGCGCCCATACTTAGGTAGTCACGGAAGGCTTAACAACTTTACATTTCATGGTGAAACGTTCTCAGTCCTTTTTATGCTTGGACCCACAGACAGATTAAATTTCTTGATAAAAGTCATTTTTCTGTTTGGATCTGTGCTTTATTTTAAACTACCTGAGAACCCGGAGTTGCCCAGTTGTATATGTATTACAATTCTTTATTAATTCGTCTCCTCCTTACCCATTTCCCTATCCATCTCGTTCTCCCCCTCTCTGTCCATTTCCTCTACCTCCTCTCTGCGCCAAACTTCTCCACCCCATTCACTGCCCAAATCCTCCTTCCCCTCTCTCTCTTGATCTTCTCCAATCCCTCTACCTATCCCTCTGCTCCCGCCGCTTTCTGTGTCCAATTTTCACTAGCTCCCTCTAATGACAATTCTTCCTCCCTGTATGGTTCAAATGACTCTGAGCACTATGCGACTTAACTTGTGAGGTCATCAGTCGCCTAGAACTTAGAACTAATTAAACCTAACTAACCTAAGGACATCATACACATCCATGCCCGAGGCAGGATTTGAACCTGCGACCGTAGCGGTTGCTCGGTTCCAGACTGTAGCGCCTAGAACCGCACGGCCACTCCGGCCGGCCCTCCCTGTATTTTTGTCCATTTATTCATCGCTCTCTCTCTGTTCTTCTCCTTCTCCCTCTCCCCCCCCCCCCCTCTCTGTCTCTCTCTGCACATCTCCTACTCTTCGCACTTTCTCTTTCCACATTGGTACCCCCACAGAAATAGGAGCTATGGTTCTTACTTCCACTGTATTTATTTCCCGATCGTAACTAATATGTCCACTAGATTTGGTTTCAATCTTTCCAGGGGTTTGGGATGAGCTTTCATCTGTGGTTTTACCCGCATACGCACTTCTCAAATATATTTAACATATTTCACATGTATTTGTAGGCATATTTCATCTATACGCTAGTGAACTTCGAACTGTATTTTCATTTTCAACCAGCTCTATGTTTATGGCGTCGTATATCCAGAACTATATGTCGTTCAACTTTATAATTTTGACTGTACATTCAGCGTTACACGTAAATACCGTCTGCAAAATATGTCGCGAGTGCAGTTAATAGTTAAAAAGTAATAATGTAGAACATGATGCTTAACGAAGCAGCTTTACTGCATGAGCAGCGAAAATGTAGTAAGCGATAAACCTTTTTTTTTTTTTTTTTACTCATATTGTGGGAGTTTCCAGCGAGAAATAGTTTCGTAAAGGTTGGAAATTATGTGCAAAATTTTTTACAAGGCAATTATTACTCTCATTCTCAAATACTGGATGAATGAAGTATGGGTATTCGTGCGTCGTGGGCTACACTGCTGTTTAATCCCCACCCCTATCCCTATCCTCCCAGATCAGCCTACCGTGTGAACGTGTGTGAAATATTATGGGACTTACCTGCTAAGGTCATCAGTCCCTAAACTTACACACTATTTAACCTAAATTATCCTAAGGACAAACACACACACACACATGCCCGAGGGAGGACTCGAACCTCCGCCGGGACCAGCCGCACAGTCCAGGACTGCAGCGCCCAAGACCTCTCGGCTAATCCCGCGCGGCTCAACAGTCTACCAGTTTATTGCTTCCTCACATGTGTATCTCGCTAAAAGATCTTGAAGGTCAAATCAGTGAGGTTCGAACTCAGACAAAGGCTTACGGATATTCGTTCTTCTCGAAGACTATTCGCTCCTGAATCAGAAAAGAAGGAAAATGCAAAGGTAAGCAATGCATCCTGCGACAAACGCTATAAGGCGGCTTGCTGAATATAGATGTAGATGTCGAGGGAAAAGAAAACCGTGATTCCTCATTTAAGAACAGCACAGAGATGACTGTGAATACTTGAAATCAACTACACACAATATCAGCTTAGTTTTAAATGATCAAACACAGCATTCATTTTCCCCATTTGCGAAATTAATTTTCAGTTGTGTAAATGTTAGATTAAAACAGTAAAACCAATTGAAACTTCCTGGCAGATTAAAACTGTGTGCCCGACCGAGACTCGAACTCGGGACCTTTGCCTTTCGCGGGCAAGTGCTCTACCATCTGAGCTACCGAAGCACGACTCACGCCCGGTACTCACATCCTTACTTCTGCCAGTACCTCTTCTCCTACCTTCCAAACTTTCAGTAAAACCAATTTTATTTTTCATTTCTAGTGTAGCGACTTCATTTTACATAGAAAAATGACACATTTGTAAACACTCACTATCTCTTCCACTAACATCTGCGTTAACTCGCATATCATTTTGTCTGCGATTGAGGCAGTCATTTGTCTACTGCCGATTACCTAAGAGGCCGGAAACCGATTAGTGGTCAAATAAATAATAGCTATGCAACATTAGGAATGTTATTTTCTGTTTTATACGAAATTACACTTTAGGAACGCTTTTCCTGTTTTATATGAAATTACGCTTCATACCTACTACGATTTGATAATTTGGCTCACATGGAAATTATCAAGCGCCATCATATAAAAATTATGTTACATGCTCCCAGCGTGTCTCGATCCACACAACGCTGAGGACAGAACAAAGTTTAATAGTGTTATTTATAGAAATCCAGCAAAACAATGGTAGGTTACAATAGTCGCAGGCAGAGCTTCATACTTGCGATTAGTGTGCCCTACTGAGTATACAGTTTGCGTCTTTTCAGTGCTAAGTTTACCTTGCGCACAACGAAAACTTTAGTTGTTAACACCGAGAAATCGTAAATATTCAAAAGTGTTACACAATTAAAAATGGGAAGTTACACCACACTTTCCGGCATAAGTTCACTTGTCTCGATCTAAATATAAACAAGCGTATGGTACCTGATTACAGGCCGTTCGCGAGTGGAACGGGGAAGGGGGAGAGGATCAGTTAGTGGTTCCGGAAGAACCCTCCGCCACGCATTAACAGATGGCTTGCTTAGTACTGATGTAAATGTAGATGCATGTGAAACAGGGACAATGACAAAGAGAGAATGAAACTATAAGAACGAAATGTGGTGTTACTGGAAACAGAGAATATACTCTAGAAAGTTGGGCATATGTTAAGATGCGAGTCGTTGCTGAAAACTTTAGTTGAATGGACAGTGCATAGAAATAAGCACAGGCATAAGCCTAGATACAAAAGAATACAGGTTGGACTAACTAAAATCCCGGAAAACATTTCATGCACCTAAAGATAGGCAATCCAAATTACATACTTTGCACCCTGGGGGGATGGTTTAACACGGGTTGCCTATCCTTAAGGTGCATGAATTTTTTTCCGGACCGTTTTTGTTGTGATCATCTTTTGTTCTGCTAATCCTGTACGAAGAAGCCAGATCTTCGATAATGCGAGATGAAGCTGTTGTGCAGAATTGGACGGGACAGCTGCACCAATCTTTGGGCAGATTACCGGAACGTCAAACAGTACTGTACGATTCTGATCCTTCCATATTTCTACGGAACTTGTGGCAGTGGTTATTTGAAAGCATGAGCGCACCGTTAAAAGATCTACGCTCAGAAGTAGCCATGCCCCCAAACAAAATTTACCCACCACTTCTTACAAATTTAGCAGACTTGCCCTACAGCTTCACATGCAGTAATGTTGGTGCACGATACGGATGGAATATTTATTTCACTGTTTCGGTTGATGAATTTTTATTCACTATCTGGATAAATTCTATAGTTATACTTTTTTACGTACAAAAATTTCCTTGGTCAGAAAACAGCACTTGAGAAAATTTAGTGACTTAGTGTGTGTCAATCCGCGAGGGTGCATTCTTCTCCTTGCCTTCAGGTGAAAGCAGCCACCACATTGCGGAAGCCGGCTCTGAGTTTTTTTTATTTACATGGCCTTCAGTTTGTGGACACAGTTCAGCCGTCAACAGTTACACTGTTAAGCTTTCAACAATCACACTATTTTCATCGATAATTGCAAAAATGTACATATTACCTAAAAATAACTTTCAGTCTCTGTTCACTATTAGTAAAAATAAATGAACTTCTTAATTTCTAAATATATAGTACTGAATAATCGACGATTGAATTTTTCTTTACAAAAATGTTTAAAAACGGGTCACTGCTGTTTGAGATCCAACTTTGTTAATTAACTACTAAAAGTGGTGACTGCACCTTCTCTATAGGCCTGTGGTCAGATTTTAAAATCAGACATGTAAGAATTGCTTTTCATTCTGTAGTAAATGACCACTATTGCTCATAGGTATGGTTAGAACACGTCCTGTTTTCTACGTTTAATACAGCGTCCTTATAAATTTTTATGATTTTTACTAATGTTCTCATTCTTTACTTTTGGGATTTAGCATATTTTTACTTTTTTTTTCATCTCGTATCGTCAACGATGTTCAAAGATTTCACTACGGTTATTGAAAAACGTCATCTGTTATTTGCTTGCAATCCTTCTGTTCTCCTTGTCAAAACCAAAATATCGACTTATATCGCTTACAATCGATGTTTCGATGTATTTAGCCTATAGGTAGCTGTGATGTCTATGTTCCTTGGCTGCGATAGTTTACCCTCCCCCCGGTTCTCACTTAACGCTTTATTTTTGTGCGGTATATGTATTTCAAGCGAACAAGTATACTCATTCGGCTGCATCTCCTCTAAATTACATATCATTGCCCAGTAAATGATTCTTAAAACAGGTACGCTGGACAAAAATGAGAAACGGATTGACCGTTGTCTCTGTAAAAGAGATTGCAATGGTAACATTTAATTTTAGTCATTTGAAATACTAAAGCTTTTTTAAATACTTGCGTGAATAAAAGAAACATTTAAAAGAAATTCAGACCAGTGAAAAACACACAACGAACAAGAGCTCTAAAATTATGCGAATATGTATGATGGATGTATTTTTTTTTTTTTTTTTTTTTTTGGTATCATATATAATACTGCCATCTGACGGCGTGAAATATAACCAGTAATATCACATTCGGCAGTCCTAAAAAGATTAATTCTGATCTCCATAGGAACATGACAGTCACACTTTTGTGGCACCTGTACTTTGCCATTTAGAACTAAAAACATCGTGATCCAGTTCAATTATCTGAGATTCACTGTAAATAATAAATAAGGCGATCATACTTCTTTATTTGATACAAAAAACATTCTAACATTGCTATATATATCATATAACATCAGCAGTTTTGACACCCCTACCTCTCCTACCCCCCCTTTTTTCCCTCAACTGTCAATGTCCACCCCCCCCCCCCCATCTGCCGTTGGTGTGGTATGTCATTATGTCATCTTTGTGCCGACTTTTTAGTGCAGCGTTTCCAGTGAGTGTTCAGTGTTGTGCGTCTTTTCCGAAGTGTTGCGAACGGAAATCATACTGTCGCTG
Source organism: Schistocerca piceifrons (assembly GCF_021461385.2). NCBI lineage: Eukaryota > Metazoa > Arthropoda > Insecta > Orthoptera > Acrididae > Schistocerca > Schistocerca piceifrons. Next base: position 772,375,155 of record NC_060139.1, on the reverse strand, counting down.
GGTGTGATTTTTATATCTCTTGCGAACAGAAACCAGACCTTCGCCGTGTTTTTTAATTGTCTGTCTACTATTTTACCTGTCTGCTTCCTGTGTATTTTATTCGCATCGCCAACCCTTTGTTTTATCTTTCCACAATTTTCCGCCTTATTACAACTTAAGTCGCCGTTTTATCGCCTACTTTTATTGTTTCTTATCTTCTTCTTATGTTTTAAAAATTCTGTAGGCTGAAGAGCAGCGCACTAAGCTGCTGCAAGACCGCCCCCTTCAGGTGGAATCGAAATTCAATAAAGGAAAAAATTAAAAAAACAGTTTTGACCTTATTTAACCCCCTTATCGAAGTTCAGACTAGAACCGTCCTAGCAGCACGCTGATCAATCCCACTGTAGGTGTCTTCGTTTTGTGGTTTCTGAATATGATAACCGCACTTGTAGGGTATGATACTAAAAACTTTCTCACTATCGCGAAGAACCGTTGTCTATGTGCTGGAATTTCAGAAAAGCGAATATGACATTACTAATATTGCAAGCGACACAGATGAGAAGGGAAGCTGCCGTTGCTGAAACTCATTCCAGAAACCCCCACATATCAGGGGCAGCGCAGCGTGTCGCTTGCCTGAGAATCGGCCGCCGTGTGCTGCCATCTCATCGACAAACGCGGGAGTAACAGCCTACACCTGGCCGCCGCAGCCGCCACTCTGCGACCTTACCAAGACGGCTTTCTACATCCAGCCTGTGCTGTATAGTAGGGATGGCAAAAACTGACCGGTTAAAACCGCTAGCGGTATTTCAGTTCTGAATAATCTGTAGTTATCGGTATTTGTTGGCCTCGGTTATAACAGGTTTTTTTTTCTCGTAATAATCGAGGAAAACCTTGAAACATCAATCAGCCTTAGTCGCAGTGCTAAAATTTTCAGTTTTTAAGGAAGCCTTTTTAAAGAAAAGACTAATTTTTATTCATAAAATTTCTATTGCTTTGAAATAGTATATTGTAATCGAAAACGGGAAAAGCGATTTTAATAACAATGCTGACGTAACCGAGCAGCAAACACAGGGAAAAGAGTTGGTACAGCATTACCGAGACAATAACGTGTCTGTTACCATATCGCTTAGCGTATCAGATAGTGTGCGTATACATGCAGTATGAAACACTTGCCCCATTTGATCTATATGGTAGTTTCTTGCTATCGTTGTCGAACACCAGTTGTATTACAGACGGGCAACATACCTCGTCTGGAATTATATTACGAAGTCTATCATCTTTTATGCACAACGCTCCAGTTGCCTTAAAAGATTTCAAACGAAAGGAGCCACAACAAACTTGTCACTTTATACAAGGAGAGAACTTAATAGTTTATTTATATTTTGCAATAAAGACAGAAAGCAGTTGATCAGCTCCTATGTCTATTTGTAGCCCTTCAAAACAGACAAATTAAAATGAGTTCTTCAATCGAAGTTTTCACCTTTCATCACTGGCTACTAGAGATGCCAAAATAGTGGTATGACCCTCGATTACATCACAATTTCTGACAGAGTTTCACAAATTTGAATCAAAAGGTGAATACTGGTAAATTTTTTGAGTATGCAACCATGTACCACTTTTCGAAAAAAGCAGCGAAGTGTAGACGGACTAAGTTTTCTTTATTTGCCTATTTACTTGAATATTTTGTTTCTACGTATCTTCAGGAAGACAAAATTTTTCAATTTTTGTTCGAGTACTGCGTTTATTGCAGGAAATAACAGGAATAACAAACCGAAAATCGTTTATTTGAGAAAACGGTTAAGCTATTTTAACACTCAGGTTGATCTGGCGTCGGAAAAAAGCGGTATAACGGATAGCTGGTTGTTTCAACGATAACCACCAACCATACTGTAAGGAAAAACATAAACAATTTTTGCAAATAGGCTAATGGGCACTGTCAGTTTGTGCTTTACAGAGGACAAGTTGTCTCTCAGCTGGAACAAGACATCAGACATAGAATCCACGTAAAAATAACATATTGTCACCACAAGACTACGAGATAATCAGTCAAGTCCAAAATTTTAAACTCTTGCAGTTGATTTCCTGGAAACATCATACTCAGGGTTTTCTGAGCAATCTGAGTGCCGCCGTAGTCATTGTAAAAAATTGCCGCTAAGCCCAACAAACTCGAGAGCTTTCTTACTTTTACCCGTGTTCACAGTTTAGGAAAACTATGGACATTTACGAAAATCATATTGATCTGCTCTATCAGCTCATGAACATCTTGTGGGCATAATTGAAGCGACTTCAAATTCTTGAAGCCATACCTGCAGGTATTCATCCTCTTGGAATTTGTGTGGTGATGGAAAGGAAAAATGCAATCACTGAACACTAGACAGATAGAATAAACATTATTATTCGACAGATTTCCTTTCAATGAGGTTTCAGCAGGTCTGAAATATCTGTTTGATAGACTTCAGAATTTCAAATCCGATCAGAAAGGCTTCCATGTAGCACATTACTTTTGTTCCGTACAAGAGTTCATCGTATCAATTTAGAGGCTTTCGGTGTTTCTTATATAGGATACCAAATCTCTGATTTTCGTATTATCCTATTAAATTAGTGTTGTCTGAATTACGTACGTCTTGTTTCATTCAGTAACCAAAGATCTTCGTTCTAGATAGTCACACGTAACTTAAGAAACTAGTTAATTAGTATCGGAACGACCTAGATGTTTTTACTACAGTGTTATTACCAAGTAGAGTCCGCCCATCCTATCATCTCGTCTGAAACAAAAACACTCTATACTTTCGCCTAATAATGTAGGGGCTTTCCAGTTCTCCCACTCGGGTACTACAAAACGATTTTGATTTGCTACGTGCTTTATAAACTGTACGAAAATTTCGATCTGATTAAAGAAGTGTATATTATTTTAACATGAATTCAACCAGGTAGATAAAGAAGAGCTGCTCAAGAAGGATGTAAACAATAGATGGTAAACATATGAATTGAGAATCTCCATGTCTGTGTTTTTCGTCCTGCAAGAAAATTATTTAAAATCAACTTTTCCTTTCTCATATTATCAAAGTGTTTTTAGTGTCCAGTAATAAGGAATTTGAATATGTAATTACAAACCACGTCCACTAGGACTCTCACATGACAGGAATTCCAGGTTCCCGTATTGTTCCCAGCGCTCACTGCTTGAGTAGGGACTGACTACTACTCTGACCTGAAGTATAATTAAATTAAAAAAAAAATTATATATTTTTTGATCCATATATACTGCTCTGTGGGTACAAAAACTAACAAACGATACGATAAAACTACGTAAGTCATAATTCCATTACGTCCACAATCCGTTTCGACGTTTAATGAAGGTAGAATATTATGTCCGTCATGTTTCCGTTTTGATTGGTGGTAAGCACGAGTGATGTTTGATACCACGAGTAAAGTTCGGTTTCGTATTGTGTGTGTAAAGATTCTGAGGGTATTGTTGCTTCTGCTAGGAGACCGCATGTAGTAACTGTACGAGACGTGCTCAAAATTTTCGCATACGCCTATGATAGCGTAACCGCCGAAACGTGCTATGTGCGTTATAAATTTGTGTCTGACCCAGAAAACGGTCTCATTAATTATGAACTCATTAACTAAGACCTAAACCAATCACACAGTGAAATCTGCTTGTGCGTATCAAGCACGTTAGAAGTAGTAATCTGGAAAACGGCAGAATCAAGTGGGTAGCTGACCTCGATCCATACCCTGACCAGCAGCTGCGTCTTGTTTCTTAATAAGAATAAGTCAACGTCAGCTGACTGTGGGGGACCAAACGCATTACTTTTTAAAGAATCGTCGAATAAGAAGTACCGTGGCCTTATATCCGGTAAACTACCCATTGGAATCAATCCAACAGTGTGAGACCCAATTTGATCGATTCCATGCAAAGGCACGCGAGTGACGAGGCGTACGTCCTGTTACCAGTTAAAGATTTCTATCATATCGTATTTGAGAAATGAGCAATAGTTTTAGCTTCTCAAGCAATTCCATTCGTAATCGGTTCACGTTCAACGACCACGGAATGTAGTTCAAAAGATCAGTTCTTAGGATTCTTGTTAACACTGCAATATCTTTCAGGTAGTCCATGACCGTCAGGTATGGACATCATAATCTGTTCCCTCAAGAAGATATATCGATTGATCACTGAAGAGGAAACGACCAAGTAAAATCGGTAGACAAAAGCCACATTTTGCAGGTCTCAGCGATCGTAGCGGCTGTGAACGGTACAAGTGCCAAGATAGGTGTGTTCTTAAAACGCTCACCACTGACTTTATAGGAGTCGCAAATTGAAGCAAATCCACCTAACACATTTATGAGGTCTACATGTGAAAGAGTCTGACACACGCTTATAGTGCGGTTCAAACACTCTTGTTCGTCCCATATTGTTCACTTCGCAAAGATAGCCAGAGCTTACAAATCAATGATATCAAGTGTTCGTTTCGCTCCGCGTACAATGGTAATCTCTAAACTGGCAGAGATACCGGGCTAGTCCCCCATTCAGATTTCCGAGAGGTGACTGTCAAGGGCCAAGTGACCATGAGAAAAAGACTGAATAACAAACGAAAGGATAACACTCTACGAGTCGGGGCATGGGATGTCAGAAGTGTGAACGTGGGAGGTAAGCTAGAATATATGGAAAGAAAATGCTGAGGCTCAACATAGACGCGGAAAGAAGACAAGGATTTCTGGTCACATGAGTATAGGATAATATCAACAGCAGCAGAAAATGGTATAATGGAAGTAGGATTCGTTATGAATAGGAAGGCAGCGTAGAGAATGAGTTACTGTCAACAATTCAGTAATAGAGTTGTCCTCATTAGAACAGACAGCAAACCAACATCGACAACGACAGGTCAGATCTACATGCGGATACCGAAAGCTGAAGAGACAGAGAAAGTATATGAGGATATTCGTATCGTAATTCAGTGTGTAAAGCGAGATGAAAATCTAACAGTAATGGTGATTCGGAAAGCGATTGCAGGGGAAGGAGTAGGAGAAAGGATTATGGTAGAATATCGGATTCGTACTAGGAATGAGAAAGATTAATTGGGTTCTGCAATATAATTTAATGTTCAAGAATCACAAGAGGAGGAGATATACTTGGGAAAGGCCGGAAAGAACTGGGACACTTAAGTAGTTAGGAATAAAGAGATGCCTGATGTTCTCTGAGGCTGCGATAAGAAATAGCCAGTACGCAATTCAGTAGAAGACGAATGGAAATCTCCAAAAATCGCAGTCACAGAAGTTTGAAAGAAAAACATAGGTACAAATCAGGTAACTGCGAAGAAACCATGGGTAACAGAAGAAAAACTTCAGCTGATCGGTGAAAGAAGGAAGTATAAACATATTCAGGGAAATTTAGGAGTACAGAAATACTAGTCACTTAGGAATGAAATGAACAGGAAGTGTAGGAAAGCTAAGATGAAATAGCTGCAAAAAAATGCGAAGAAATTGAAAGAGAAATGACTGTCAGAAGAACTCACTCAGCATACAGAAAAGTCAAAATAAACTTCGCTGAAATTAAAAGCAAGGGCGGTAATGTTAAGACTGCACTGGGAATTCCACTGTTAAATGCAGAGGGGAGAGGGGGTGCTTGGAAAGAGTATATTGAAGACCTCAGTATGTATGTGTGTGTGTGTGTGTGTGTGTGTGTGTGTGTATATGTGAGGGGGGGATGGGAGGGGGGAGACTTGTAGGATATCGTGATAGAGAAGGAAACAGGAATCGATGTAGAAGAGGAAGGTTATCCAGTATTAGAATTGGAATTTAAAAAAAGTAATGGAAGAATTAAGATCGAATAAGCAGAAGGGATAGATACATAACATCCACTAAGAATTTCTGAAATCTTTGGAGGAAGTTGCAACAAAACGACTGTTCACTTTCGCGTGTAGAAAGTGTGTGTCTGGTGATATACCATCTGACTTTCTAAAAAACATTATCCACACATTTCCGAAGTTTGAAAAAGCCGACAAGTGTAAGAATTATCGCACAATCAGCTTAACATCTCACGCATCTAAATTGTTGGTAAGAACAACAGACAGAAGAATGGAAAAGAAAACTGAGAATGTATTAGATGACGATCAGTTTGGCTTTGCGAAAGGTTAAGCCACCAGAGAGGCAGTACTGACGTTGTGATTTGTAATGGAAGCAAGACAAAAAGAAAATCAAGACACGTCCATAGGATTTGTCGATCACGAAAAAACGTTGGACAGTGTAAAATGATGGAAAATGTTTGAAATTCTGAGAAAAATAGAGATAAGATATAGGGAAAGATGAGTAAAACGCGAAATATGCAAGATCCGAGAGTGAATAATAAGAGTGGAAGACCAAGAACGAAGTGCTCGTATTAAAATGGGTGTAAGACAGGGACGTAGTCTTTCGCCCCTACTGTTCAATCGATACAATGACGAAACTAAAAGAAAGGTTCAAAAGTGGAATTAAAATACATGGTGAAACGATATCAATGATACGATTCGCTGATGACATTGCTACACTGAGTTAAATTAAAGAAGAAATACAGGATCTGCTGAATGGAATGAAATGTTTAATGAGTACAGAATACATGCAGAGAGTAACTCGAAGAAAGACGAAGGTAATGAGTAGTAGCAGACTTGGAAACAGCGAGAAAGTTGACAGCAGGATTGGTGATCACGAAGTAGATTAAGTTAAGAAATTGTACTAGCAAGGCAGCAAATTAACCAATGACGGACGCAGCAAGGAGAATATGAAAAGGAGACTAACATTTGCAAAAAGGGCATTTCTGGCCAAGAGAAGTCTGCTAGTTTCAAACATAGGCCCTAATTTGAGGAAGAAAATCATGTGAACATTCGTGTGCAGCACAGCATTGTATGCTTGTGGAACACAGACTGTGGGAAAACTGGAAAAGAAGAGAATCGAAGCAACTGAGATGTGGTGCTGCAGAAGAATGTTGAAAATTAGGTGGACTGATAAGGTAAGGAATGAGGAGGTTCTCCGGAGAATCGGTGAGAAATATATGGAGAACACTGACAAGAAGAGGGGACAGTATGGTACAACGTCTGTTAAGACACCACGGAGGTACTAGAGGGACCTGTGGAGGGTGAAAACTGAAGAGGAAGACAGAAACTGGAATACATCCAGTAAATAGTTGAGGACATAGGTTGCAAGTGCTACTCTGAGAAGAAGGGGTTTGGCACAGGAAAGGAATTCGTGTCGGGCAGCATGAAACCAGTCAGAAAATTGATGACTCAAAAAAAGTTAATTAATCAATTAAAACAAAATTAAATTAAAAATAAGAATATAAATATTTAAAAAAGGAAACACAAATGAAATTAATATAGACAGAATGCTGCTGTATAGTAACAGATGCACTGTTTTGAAAACAATAAGACAAGATATGTTTCGTCTTCTGGAGGTGTCTTGTTTGCTATTAGCCCTGTCACCTGACGAGTAACAGTTAACGAACATCTTCAAATCAAATGGCTCTGAGCACTATGGGACTTAACACCTGAGGTCATCAGTCCTCTAGAACTTATACATAACTAACCTAAAGACATCACACACATCCATGCCCGAGGCAGGATTCGAACCTGCGACCGTAGCAGTCGCGCGGTTCCGGACAGAAGCGCCTAGAACCGCTCGGCCACAACGGCCGGTGAACATATTCGTTATACTATTAAATCATTACTGCACACAGTTTGTTGCAGGTATACTAAACAAAGTAAAACCTCGATACTACTTTTGAAACATGTGGCGTTCTGAAGGAACTCATTCACATTTAGTTGTAGTTGTTCTGCCAGTAACATACGTTTCTCAGCGTTTTTGTAGGTCTCGCTCCTTCTCTTTGCAGATATTTCTCAACTCTCAGAATACTCTCCGAGACGTTGTCCATTTATTCATTTTTTTTAAAGCAGAGTACACAGAATGATTAGTACAGTTGTATAAATTTATTAACCGTGCCTTCCGTCAGCCTCGTGTTCTGCTACTTTTTTTTTAAGACTCCCATACATGGTCCAGAGCAGCCGGCTACAACGCAAAAAACGCGAACACTTCTCATTCGGAATTAATGAGTACCGTATTTTAGGAAGACGATGGTCACCTGCGGGTGTTCCGGCGACCAATTTGTCAAGATGCTGCGATAACGCCCTGCGTATAACATAACATAAACAGAGCGTAGCGAGACGAATCTGAAGGAAACCCAACATCTTTGTGTACCACTTCTATGGCGAATGCGCGCACGTGTACTCTGTCGTGTGTGTGTGTGTGTGTGTGTGTGTGTGTGTGTGCGTAGCAGAGCAATGACTTGCTGCATATAACAAGCGCAGTCACAGCACCGACCACTTAGACAGTAATGACATAGGCAGAGTAATACAGTTGCTGCTGTCGTGGCACGTCGAGTGGAGTGCACAATAAGTAAGAAATTACACGACGCCTTCCATCGTGTTATAAGGTGCTGAGTCTTACCACCGAACGGACGCTGTTTTTGATCGTAAACAGCCACTAATGGATTCTTTGCGCGGCGCCGCTGTGAAGAGAAAACCGTTGATCCCGTGTACGTCGGCTACAGGCAAGAGTGCAGGCGGCATTACTTACAGATTATCGTCTCGTATCATCTGAGATAATATTAGTCGAAATGGTGCTTGAAGCGGGGAAAAAAGGCATTTCCTAGAGCCGCAAGACGTTATTTAAACCAAATAATGTGCTTGCTAAGTAACAGAAGTCTGCCTAAGCAGAGGCGCAGCACTTCTCGCCACAACAAGAGTCTCGGGTTATGTTCCCGGTTGCGTCAAGTAGTTTTCCGTGCCGGAACGATTGGAAGAGGCTGAACTCAGGCTCTCTCAAGGCCAACTATGGCGTTACTTGAACTTCCTAATGGAGTGGCTCCGGTAAGGGAAAGCTAACCTTAACGGCCAGGAGATTGGTATATTAACTGTAAGCCTCATCACAGACAGAGAATGGCACAAATGTCATTTAGTAGGGACTATTCGTCTCTGTTCCTGTTGGCAGAGTTTAGTTAAGTTTCTTTAAAAAAAATGCAATGGTCTTCGGAACGATCCTGCGATGCTCTGTACTAATATAGCTATATATAAATATCCTAGTGAATGCACATTCTGGAGGAGCTAGTTCAGATCCCCATCAGATCTTCTGCTTTTGGGTTTCCGTGATTTCCCTAACTCACTAAAGAATGAGTCACAATAGTCTTCCTCCTCCATCCGGTGGAAATCGGTGTAATGGCCTTATCTTTTAGCATGCCGAAGTCCACTGCTGAATTGTTGAATTTAAAAATTCTTCTTACGCCGATGTACACAATAAATTGAAGTGAAGCGATAGAAGATGATAAAAGTTAATTGAATGGAATAAGGTTAACGAAGTACTGTAATATTTTAGGACTAACTTGTAAATGGGTGGAGTTTCTTCCATATCAGAAAATGTAACCGATTGTGAATGGAAAAATATAAATTGGTATCACAAAAAGGTTACACATTGAGTAGTACAGCAATAGTCGTTGCAGTAAGATGAGGATAATAACACCATTAATGAACATAAGTAGCTAATTTGAATTCATAAACAAACTTATATTGACGGAAAAGATCGCAACAACAAAAAATCATTAATGTAGACTAAGTAATTTCGGGAATACATTTGTCTAGGTAACATATTTAAGTGATAAAAGATCACAGGTTAATGCAAGCGTGCTGTAACCTATTGCAAATGTGAAATACTGGTACATTAACAACAGGTGTAAGCACCAGGATGCTAAATGTAAACATGCTAAAGTTCACGCATCGTGTTGTACGGACACCGGATGTCAAGTTGTGGGATGGGGTTCAATGCTTCTTGAAGTTGGTCGGACAATTCAGGGACGGTTCATGCTGTTTGTGTATGACGCTCGAGTTGTCTTCCGATGATGTCCCATTTGTGGTTGATAGGAGACAGATCTGGAGATCGAGCAGACCAAGGCAACATATTGACACTCTGCAGAGCGTGTTGGGTTACAACAGCGGAATGTGGGCTACCTTTATCCAGTTGAAAACCCTCTACTGAAATGTTGTTCATGAATAGCAACACAACAGGTCGAATCACCAGAATGAAGTACAGATTTACAATCAGAGTGCGTGGGATAACCACCTGCTGTGATACGGAATCGCATCCTAGACCATAGCTTCAGATGCAGGTCCAGTGTGTCAAGAACGCAGCTGGCCTCCTTCTAACCAACAAACGGCCCTCGTAGGCACCGAGACAGAACCAGTTTTCATCAAAAAACAAAACAGACGCCCACCCTGCCCTCCAATGAGCTCTCGCCTGATACCACTGAAGCTACAAATGGCGGTGATTTGGGGCCAGCGGAATGCACGTAACGGAGCGTCTGGCTCGGAGCTATCCTTAAAGTAACTGATTTGTACCAGTTCCTTGTTTCTATGTGGTGACAACTACTCCTGAAACTGCTGCTGCAGATGCAGTTCCGATGCGTCAGGGCCGTACGCCGGACGGAATGGTTTTCGCTGTCGGTAGTGCCACGTGGCCGACTCGAGCCCGGTCTTCTTGCTACTCTACGTTCCCCTGACCACCACTGCCAGCAGTCATGTACCGTCTTCATTCCTGCCAAGTCTTTCTGCAGTATCGTCGAAGGAACATCCAGCTTCTCGTAGCCCTATTACATGACCCCGTTCAATCTCAATGAGGTGTTGATAAAAGCAACAGGACGGTAAACTGAGTTTAACATCCCGTCGACAATGAGGCCATTAGGGACGAAGCACAAGCCCTTTCAAAGGAATCATCCCGGCATTTGCCTGGAGCTATTTAGGGAAATCACGGAAAATCTGCATCTGGACTAATAATAAATGGGAGTACAAATAAATAAATAGCATCACAAGAAGTAAGAGTATGTGAGACGCTTGATACTGATTGGAGGTCCCGTTGTTACTAACACAGGAGCTGGTTATGTACTACTTTCTTTCCTGTTTCTTTTCGTTTCTGTATTTATCCCTAATAATAGGGATGGAAACTCTCCAAAAAATCACAATTTCCACATTTCACTGGTACGCACTTTACTTTTTCGGCTAATAAGAGAGGAAGGAAATGAGGGACGGCGCGTCAACGACGGGGGTCATTACTTCAGAGGAAAAAAGAGGAGCTACAATAGTTGTTCGGTTTGCCGCATACACTCATGAAAATCGATCATAATGTTGAGGTTCGAATTAAGGAAGAGATATCGACAAATGTCGATACTTCATGAAACTAAGACAATATTTGATTCTAAAAATTGTTACCTTTTCATAATTGTAAAATCTATTAAAAAGCATTTTTTTCTGGAATACCCACTGAAAGCGAAAACAAAATGAGCTAGAGATACGATTCTCTAACCGAAGTAGAATCCAGATCTGCTACATCACAAACTCCTTACCCGAAAAAAATATAACTCAGTTGCTATTAAGACATGAATTTCTATTTTTTGGGGTAAGTATGGTATTTCCTCTAAGAGGAGAATAAATCCAACTTCTATCAGCTGAAGATATAATGTCTGTAAGTGAACACGCGCTTATGCTTATGTAGTCTGTAAGTCGACTTTTATTTGATTATATACTTATTTTTAATTTAAGAAACACAGCTGCATTACAAAATGAGAGGCCTTCTCGTATGTCAGCAAAACTATCCACTTTATTGCGCTGAAACTGAACGTATGTTCTGTGTGCAACATTTAGTGGGTTCAGTATTATCATATTATTAAAAACTTGTGGTAGACGGGGACTCGAACTCGGTACCTCGGTTTCGTGTTTATTCATTTTTCTATACTGTTATCAGCTCACGAGTATCAGAGATTTGCTGTGATGATCTCAAGAAGAAATAAAGAAGCAATCGAATTCTACAGAAGTATGTTGAAAACTACGTACACATTTTATGTGTGAAAACAACATCGAGTGAATTAATAGGAAATCAGTAGTAGAAGAAGGAACAAGCTAATTAAACTTTTGCAACGGCGTCATAAAATAGTTTACCTGACGCTGAAAGTAAAAGGGGAAATGTGTAGACACGCAAACACTTGAACAGACACTAGAACACTAGATTACGAATTAGGTTGATTATGAAGAACACAGTGAGAAGAACTGATTACCATAAACTTGAAGAAGTGAAGCCAAAAAAAATGATAAGTGAAGACAAGTACATCGTAGTTATCCTATTGTGGGAGTATTCGGAAGATGTCTCTTATAATATTACAGCTACGGAGATTGATGACGTTAGTTTCAAATCATACGTGACTGGGCATTCCATCCTGTCGACGACTTCATGGCTGCTTATTAAATAATTATTAACGTAGAGATTACATGACAATTATTAGCCTTATGGTCCTCAGCTCCAGTGAAATGAATAGATTTCCTTCAGAAAGCTTCACATAACTGTCAGCACGTTGCAGTAGCGATCATCCAAGGTGCGTTATCGTCTCACCTGTGGATACGAACTTTAACGACTTCGTGCTTCGCCAAAGGCTGCTCACATTCTTGATCGACTGATAAACTGTGTTGCAGCTCATGTCCGTATGAAGAGACCTTCGGAATCAGTGTGTGTGTGTGTGTGTGTGTGTGTGTGTGTGTGTGTGTGTGTGTGTGAATTCCTAAGGGACCAAATTGCTGAGGTCATCGGTCCCTAGACTTACACATTACTTAAACTAACTTACGCTAAGAACAACACACGCACCCATGCCCGAGGGAGTACTCGAACGGGCCGCGCAATCCGTGACATGGCGCCTCAAACCACGCGGCCACTCCACACGGCGGGAATCAGTGGCCACAAACATTGCGTTCAATGCAATCACCAACCCGACTTGAACCTAGTCTCCTTCGACGTCCCTCGAGCATTAGCAGGATGCGAAACCAACTTTATTTCTGCAGTCGTTCCTAACTCTCTTGTTTGTGGCTTCGACGTCTACGGCCCATCAGTAAGAAAGTGTAGCGACTGCGTGGCATCGGATGAGTTACTAATCCTTTCTGTCACAGCTTGAGAAGTGCACGCTCGCTCGTTTTTGTGGAAACTTTATAAAGGTCCAGCGTCATAAATTATTCCCGTTTTCAAGAAGAGTCGTCGAAATGATACTCGTAATTATAGTTCTATACCACTGACTTCAATCTGTTGTAGAATTGCGGAACATGTTCTGTGCGCAAGCATTATAAAGTTTCTGTAGAACAAAAATCTCCTCTATAAAGCCGAACATGGATCCAGTAAACAGAGATCTTACGAAAAAAAGCTCATTCTGTTCTTCTTTGAAATCCAGGGTGCCATAGACAAAGGCACCGAAGTTGATGAGAAGTTCTTTCACTTCCGGAAAACATTCGATACACATCTGTGCTGTCATCTAGTGAACAAAATATTCGAGACTGGATTCAGGACTTTCTAAGGGGTTTAACTCTATACATATTCTTAAGGGGACGGAATAGACAGACGTCTGGGCCACTTAGGGGAGTGTTATGGGGCCATCACTGTTTGCAATATACATAAACGATCTTGTGGATAACGAAGAAGCGTCTTGAGGCCATGTGTAGGAAGGTGGCAAAGCCAGAGGTCTACAGCGAAATGCTGGAAGAGCTACAGAGAATTTGCCAAAACTGAAATAATGTCCTTGGAAAAAATCAGCAATCACTGATTCTGTAAAACGATTTTTTTATGGTCCGTCTTGACATCCTGCGACGTAGCATGTAAATTTTGCTAATAATCTGACGGATCAGTCTTGCAACGAATAGTATCAGAACTGAGGATGGTTCATGTGGAGCCGAAACCGGTCACTTTTAAAAAGTAGAGTGCAGTCCAGATGGAAAGTAGAAAATATGCTCTGCAGAAGATCGGTGACTAGTGCAGGGTCTGGCAGTTGGCTCTGAAAGTAAATACACTCCTGGAAATGGAAAAAAGAACACATTGACACCGGTGTGTCAGACCCACCATACTTGCTCCGGACACTGCGAGAGGGCTGTACAAGCAATGATCACACGCACGGCACAGCGGACACACCAGGAACCGCGGTGTTGGCCGTCGAATGGCGCTAGCTGCGCAGCATTTGTGCACCGCCGCCGTCAGTGTCAGCCAGTTTGCCGTGGCATACGGATCTCCATCGCAGTCTTTAACACTGGTAGCATGCCGCGACAGCGTGGACGTGAACCGTATGTGCAGTTGACGGACTTTGAGCGAGGGCGTATAGTGGGCATGCGGGAGGCCGGGTGGACGTGCCGCCGAATTGCTCAACACGTGGGGCGTGAGGTCTCCACAGTACATCGATGTTGTCGCCAGTGGTCGGCGGAAGGTGCACGTGCCCGTCGACCTGGGACCGGACATCAGTGACGCACGGATGCACGCCAAGACCGTAGGATCCTACGCAGTGCCGTAGGGGACCGCACTGCCACTTCCCAGCAAATTAGGGACACTGTTGCTCCTGGGGTATCGGCGAGGACCATTCGCAACCGTCTCCATGAAGCTGGGCTACGGTCCCGCACACCGTTAGGCCGTCTTCCGCTCACGCCCCAACATCGTGCAGCCCGCCTCCAGTGGTGTCGCGACAGGCGTGAATGGAGGGACGAATGGAGACGTGTCGTCTTCAGCGGTGAGAGTCGCTTCTGCCTTGGTGCCAATGATGGTCGTATGCGTGTTTGGCGCCGTGCAGGTGAGCGCCACAATCAGGACTGCATACGACCGAGGCACACAGGGCCAACACCCGGCATCATGGTGTGGGGAGCGATCTCCTACACTGGCCGTACACCACTGGTGATCGTCGAGGGGACACTGAATAGTGCACGGTACATCCAAACCGTCATCGAACCCATCGTTCTACCATTCCTAGACCGGCAAGGGAACTTGCTGTTCCAACAGGACAATGCACGTCCGCATGTATCCCGTGCCACCCAACGTGCTCTAGAAGGTGTAAGTCAACTACCCTGTCCAGCAAGATCTCCGGATCTGTCCCCCATTGAGCATGTTTGGGACTGGATGAAGCGTCGTCTCACGCGGTCTGCACGTCCAGCACGAACGCTGGTCCAACTGAGGCGCAAGGTGGAAATGGCATGGCAAGCCGTTCCACAGGACTACATCCAGCATCTCTACGATCGTCTCCATGGGAGAATAGCAGCCTGCATTGCTGCGAAAGGTGGATATATACTGTACTAGTGCCGACATTGTGCATGCTCTGTTGCCTGTGTCTATGTGCCTGTGGTTCTGTCAGTGTGATCATGTGATGTATCTGACCCCAGGAATGTGTCAATAAAGTTTCCCCTTCCTGGGACAATGAATTCACGGTGTTCTTATTTCAATTTCCAGGAGTGTGGATGTAACATATTAAATAGGCAGGTAGATCTATTACTTTTCGATTACGCTATTGGTCAAAACTCAATGGATAAAGTAAAAACCGTAAATTACCTAGGAGTAACCACCCGAAGCGAACTAAAGTGGGACGATCACATAAAAATAGCTGTGCCAAAAGCAGATGCCAGGCTGATATTCATTCGAAGAATCTTAAGGAAATGTAAGTCAACACTTGTCCTACCGATTCTTCAGTACTGTTCATAAATCTGCGAGCCGCATCAGTGACAGAAAACATTCAACGATGAGTGACACGTTTCGTCACCGACTCATTTAGTCGGCCCCAGTGACAGTTGCTAGAAGAGATGCGTTGTGTATCACACAGAGGCATACTGCTGAAATACCGAAAGAGTGGGTTCCTCTCGCGTATGTCCGCGTCGTAACCACGACCAGAATACCCGAAAAATTAAATCTCATATGGAAGTTTATAGTCGTTCTTCACACAAACACTCCGCGAATGGCACAGAGAAGAGTGAAAGTTATAGCTGTACCAGAGCTACCTTCTCTTACACACCGGAACGTGGCTTGCGGAGTAAAGATGTAGTGTATGAGGGTATAGAAATATTCAGTACTTGCAAATTAAAAAGGAATGTACCCTGTGGTACACCTTTGTGCACATGCCAATTACATATTTAGCTACACGTGAGGTCTCGTTTTGTCTTCGTGTTCCTCATCATGTTTACCCTTATTTTAAATTAAATTGCATAATACGGTTTTCTTTCTACTGTAGCCGGAAAGACCTGGCATGCCTAACATTGTACTAAAACGGCAGACGAAAATCTCGTAAAGCCGAGCCGTGGCATGGCAACCGACGTGCCGGCTTGGGACACTTGCGCGCTTTGCGTACACCGCGCTACGCACCACTAATCCCACGGTAATCAAAGAACGAAGGGGGCAGCGCTCCTCCGTGGTTTTAGCGCAGAAGACCGGCGGAGGGTCGCGCCTTGCATACGCCAGCAGGACAAAAGTGCGGACCCGGCGGGAGGATTAGGCCGACAGTAAGGAAGGGGGGAGCCAAAAACTGGCTGTCCAGGGATTAGCCGGCGCCGTGGCGGCAGCTAGGCCGTGCACACCAAATGCTGAGGAGCGGTCGCGCCGCGCGCCGAATACCAAACAGCGTCGAGCAGGCGGAGTGGTGGCGGTGGCCGCTGTGGCAGGCGCGTCTATAGCGTGTTTGCTGCTCAGATTCACAAATACCAAGTGTCCGAACGCAGGATACCAAAGCTGCAAGAGAATATTCTTGTAGTTCCCAAAAGGTAAGCGCAAGCAATATTACGCCCTCCAAACGAAGCTTAAGGAGAAATTGGACACTACTGGTTACTACATGATGCCTTCAAGAAACCCTTTCATCTACGCTCAGGACTAAGAACTTAAAATGGATTACTTCACTGACTGTTTACGCACCCTAGGACAATAAAGTTTCGTTTTTGCAGGAGTTCCCTGTTACAAGCTGTATGCACCACGTTTTATTGCCGTTAGTTTTTAATCTGTTCTCTGAAAGCCGAGTGTTGATGTTACAATTAGAAATGGTAGTTATAGTAGTTCTTTTCATCTCCAGTTAAAGTCATAGTAAATCCTCTCAAAATAGCAGATTTCTGAAATAATCAATTTTTTGTCTTTTTATTGGTATTACTTCCAGTAGAAAACGTAGAAATCAAACACTGAAAATTTCTAAAGCTCCGTCAGGCTTCTGGATTATACGTTTCAAAGTACCTAGAATCAAAATATTGAATAAAATAGACAAATAAATGAAAATTTAGTCAGTATACCGTTCACTGCTTTGCTGGAAAAGTAATGAGGCATGTTGTAATCGCGGATCACACAATCGAGAATCACAAGAGTATTTCGGCATTATGAATAGTCTATGGTGGAGGTTAGAAATGTTGCCTTAATTTACTTTCTCTTTTATTACTTCATAGAAATGGTACACAAGAAGCTTTTATGTAAAATTTGTAGCTTTCTTCTCCTTCAATTGTTTCGAATTAAAAACCCATAAATTACTCTTGCAAAAAACTCAAATGGACAGTTTAGACAGTAAGTAAAATAGAACAAATTATCAGGAACAATAATTTGAAAAACGTTATAGTTTCAGTAATTAATTAATCCATCGGCGCCGGCCGGGGTGGCCGAGCGGTTCTAGGCACTTCAGTCTGGAACCGCGCGACCACTACGGTCGCAGGTTCGAATCCTGCCTCGGGCACGGATGTATATGATGTCCTTAGGTTAGTTAGGTTTATGTAGTTCTAAGTTCTATGGGACTGATGACCTTGGAAGTTAAGTCCCAAACTGCTCAGAGCCACTTGAAGCCAATCCATCGGACAACACTTATGTCAAATCTGATCAGAAACACTCCTATATTGTGCTGATCTGTAAGTCGACTACTTTCGTCAGGAACTATATCATTTAAGGATGATACCACTCTTTCGGAAGCCACAAAACTTCCTACCAACGATAAATATTTTTGGACGACAAATGACAAGCAAAGCACTCACCATCCACACTGTTCTCAAAAAACGAAAGAATCATTCTTCTGCACAGTCAAGATTTTTATGCCATCAGTTTGTTACTCGTTTCTAAGTGCTGGTGCTGTTACTGAAAGCACTCTAATCGCTTTTCCCATTACTGTAATAACCCAACATTTCAAAGCAATGGAAATTTTACTAATAAAGGTTAAGCGTTTTCTTAAAAGAAACGTTTATTTAAAAACCAAACTTTTTATTGTCACTACTCTGACAATTTGACGTATCGACTTTTTACCCGGTTGTGGTTTTTTTTTTGCCTTCAGTTCAGAGACTGGTTGGATACAGCTCTGCACGCTACTCTATTCTGTGCAATCTTCTTCATCTCCGAATAACTACTGCAACCTACATCCTTCTGAAACGGCTTAGTGCATTGATATCTTGGTCACCCTCTACGATTTTTACCCTCCACGCTTCCCTCCAGTACTAAGCTGGTGATCCCTTGATGCCTCAGAATGTGTCCTACCAACCGATCCCTTCTTCTAATCAAGTTGTACCACAAATTCCTCTTCTCCCAGTTATATTCAGTACATCCTCGTTAATTACGTGATCTACCCATCTAATCTTCAGCATTCTTCTGTAACTCCACATTTCGGAAGATTTAAAGATTCTATTTTCTTCTTGTCTAAACTAATTATCGTCGATGTTTCACTTCCATACATCGCTACACTCCGAACGAATACTTTCAGAAAGAACTTCCTGACACTTAAATCTATACCCGATATTAACAAATTTCTCTTCTCCACAAACGGTTTCCTCTCTACTTCGACCAGCATAAATTATTTTGCTCCGAAAATAGAAAAACTCATCTCTCAGCATCACCTGAATTAATTCGATTACATTTCATTATCCTCGTTTTACACTTACTGATGTTCATCTTCTATCTTCCTTTCAAGATGGACTCGCATTCGGGAGGACGACGGTTCAATCCCGTCTCCGGCCATCCTGATTTAGGTTTTCCGTGATTTCCCTAAATCGTTTCAGGCAAATGCCGGGATGGTTCCTTTGAAAGGGCACGGCCGATTTCCTTCCCAATCCTTCCCTAACCCGAGCTTGCGCTCCGTCTCTAATGACCTCGTTGTCGACGGGACGTTAAACACTAACCACCACCACCACCACTCCTTTCAAGAGACTTTATCCGGTTATTAGTGAAGAAATTAAAAAAAAATATTATAAGCCCAAGCATATGCCGATAAATACCGGTATTCAGAACGAAGATACCGGTAACGCTTTTAACCAGTATTCACAATCTTCTTAGCTACATACAGGGTGTTACATAAAGGTACGGCCAAACTTTCAGGAAACATTCCTCACACACAAAGAAAGAAAATATGTTACGTGGACATGTGTCCGGAAACGCTTAATTTCCATGTTAGAGCTCATTTTATTACTTCTCTTCAAATCACATTAATCATGGAATGGAAACACACAGCAACAGAACGTACCAGCGTGACTTCAAACACTTTGTTACAGGAAATGTTCAAAATGTCCTCCGTTAGCGAGGATACATGCATCCACTCTCCGTCGCATGCAATCCCTGATGCGCTGATGCAGCCCTGGAGAATGGCGTATTGTATCACAGCCGTCCACAATACGAGCACGAAGAGTCTCTACATTTGGTACCGGGGTTGCGTAGAGAAGAGCTTTCAGATGCCCCCATAAATGAAAGTCAAGAGGGTTGAGGTCAGGAGAGCGTGGAGGCCATGGAATTGGTCCGCCTCTACCAATCCATCGGTCACCGAATCTGCTGTTGAGAAGCGTACGAACACTTCGACTGAAATGTGCAGGAGCTCCATCGTGCATGGACCACATGTTGTGTCGTAGTTGTAAAGGCACATGTTCTAGCAGCACAGGTAGAGTATCCCGTATGAAATCATGATAACGTGCTCTATTGAGCGTAGGTGGAGGAACATGGGGCCCAATCAAGACATCACCAACAATGCCTGCCCAAACGTTCACAGAAAATCTGTGTTGATGACGTGATTGCACAATTGCGTGCGGATTCTCGTCAGCCCACACACGTTGATTGTGAAAATTTACAATTTGATCACGTTGGAATGAAGCCTCATCCGAAAAGAGAACATTTGCACTGAAATGAGGATTGACACATTGTTGGATGAACCATTCACAGAAGTGTATCCGTGGAGGCCAATCAGCTGCTGATAGTGCCTGCACACGCTGTACATGGTACGGAAACAACTGGTTCTCCCGTAGCACTCTCCATACAGTGACGTGGTCAACGTTACCTTGTACAGCAGCAACTTCTCTGACGCTGACTTTAGGGTTATCGTCAACTGCACGAAGAATTGCCTCATCCATTGCAGGTGTCCTCGTCTTTCTAGGTCTTCCCCAGTCGCGAGTCAAAGGCTGAAATGTTCCGTGCTCCCTAAGACGCCGATCAATTGCTTCGAACGTCTTCCTGTCGGGACACCTTCTTTCTGGAAATCTGTCTCGATACAAACGTACCACGCCACGGCTATTGCCCCGTGCTAATCCGTACATCGAATGGGCATCTGCCAACTCCGCATTTGTAAACATTGCACTGACTGCAAAACCACCTTCGTGATGAACACTAACCTGTTGGTGTTACGTACTGATGTGCTTGATGCTAGTACTGTAGAGCAATGAGTCGCATGTCAACACAAGCACCGAAGTCAACATTACCTTCCTTCAATTGGGCCAACTGGCGTTGAATCGAGGAAGTACAGCACATAATGACGAAACTAAAATGAGCTCTAACATTGAAATTAAGCGTTTCCGGACACATGTCGACATAACATATTTTCTTTATTTGTGTGTGAGGAATGTTTCCTGAAAGTCTGGCCGTACCTTTTTGTAACACCCTGTATTTATGCCATGTTCCACGTTTGTCACAGCAACAGTTGCATCAGGCAGTGTTACGCTGTTTGAGGTGCCAGAGCACCGAGCAGGCTGCCACTACCTGTAGCTGGCGGCATCGGCAGAGGCAGCCAGCAGCCAGTTCTCGCTGCCGGCAACCGGCCTGTCATTAGGCGCCTCCGATACCTGTCGCTGGCGGCACGCCCCTCTCCGGCGCTTAATTTAACTTAATTATTACTCTCCGTTAGCACTCTGCTCGCCACTCTCCGATCGATCGAAAATTAACTACCGACGGGGATGGCGTCAGGTGGTCGAAATCACATGCAAAATTACAATCCCGACGCGCCGCAGCCTTAATGAATTAACTAATGGCGGCAAGCCGCTGCCTCGGTTTTCAGCGATCACCGTTCCCGCCAGCGGGAAGGGACGGGACGGCCGCTCAGAGCCGTTCGTCAGCGAATGGCCGAGAGGGCGGGTCGGCGCCCGCAGCAGTTTCGGGGGCCCATATTTTTCGTGTTGGCACCTCGAGCTATACATCTCCGGCGAAGGCCGGCCGGGCCCTCTTTTCTCGCCGCGGAGAAACGCAACCCCTAAATTAGGCCTCATCAGCAGGGGCGCCTTCCCGGCCATTTAGTGACGCCGTCTTTCGTCCGTGGGGTGCGTCGGATGTTGTGGTGTTGCGTGTTTTCGGTTATAAGGACCCCGCTGAAAACTCCACTCGCCGCAACACGCTAACGGAAACCCCATGTTACTTCTCACCACAGACGCCTATAATTTTCACAGCTTTTTTTTTTTTTTTTTTTTTTTTTGTACGTACCTGCCACCCTGAGGGATCGGTGCGTTAATTAGGGAACATGCAAATGTTATAAAGAGTTATTTTTAATAAATAATGACTTCTCTCGTCAACAGGGGCTACTCATGCAGTTTCCGTTGACTTCGACGTGGTAATTTCTGTTGACTGTTGTGGGTGCTTGCGGAAACATGATCATGGGGAAAAGCACACTGCTCTTGCTACTGCTTCAGTAATTATTTATTTTTTCGAGCTAAAATCCCATTATTAGCTTACTTTTTCGCGTTATTTGCAAAATTGTTATTGAGCACCGGCTGGTTGGCCGAGCGGTTCTAGGCGCTACAGTCTGGAACCGCGCGACCGCTAAGGTCGCAGGTTCGAATCCTGGCATGGATGTGTGTGATGTCTTTAGGTTAGTTGGGTTTAAGTAGTTCTAAGTTCTAGGGGACTGATGACCTCAGATGTTAAGTCCCATAGTGCTCAGAGCCATTTTTTTTGTTATTGAGCATTTTGGGACAAATGAAATTAATTTGCAATCACCGGTTAAAAATCACTGACGGAGACGACAGAGGGAAGGAGGATAGTGGAAAGAGAAAAGTTACACCGTCAATCCAAAAATTTCCGAGTGTTCAAAATGACTCTGAGCACTACGGGACTTAACATCTGAGGTCATCAGTCCCCTAGAACTTAGAACTACTTAAACCTAGCTAACCTAAGGACATCACACACATCCATGCCCGAAGCAGGATACGAACCTGCGACCGTAACGGTCGCGCGGTTCCAGACTGAAGCGCCTAGAACCGCTCGGCCACTCTGGCCGGCAGTTTCGAGTATGATTTTACTTCTGACGCATAAGCTATATTAGCGCAGTAACTACAGTGGTAACTTGCACCAACAACAGTTGTGCCTACGACCAGCCATTTACTCGCAGGACGTGTTAAGTAGTGGACGTGCGGCTGCAGCGTGTCAGCGTTGTCGTGTCGCCAGTCGCAGTGAAGCAACGAATGCAATCAATGGCGAAGAAATTCTTCAGAATTTTATGGTAATAAAAGTTTGTGCGTATTCTGTCACGAACACCTTGACTCCCGAAAAAAACCAATGACGTGTGCAAGCGTGCCGTGAGTTGGTTGAAATGCAGAACGCGGACCATTATTTTCTTCTCAAAAAAAAAAAAAAAAAAAATCACGAGAGACGAGACTTGGTTACATCAACACGAACCTACCGCAAAATGAATTGCAGCAGGGACCGCTCATCGTTCTCCAAAACCGACGGTGGTCTAAATGTGTCGCGCAAATAGGACAACATCCAAAGCGCTTAGTTTTACTAAGTGGTATGAACGTCCTGTGCGTTGTCATCAAGTGGGGAGAGACTATGTACAACACCCGGGCCATTAAAACCACCATCTTCACTTTTCATTATCTTTTATTAATCCAGCCTCGAAACTTATTGGACTGACGAGGTACAATTCAATTCATAATGCAAATACACTTAAGTTCTTACATAGACGTCTACGCGTATATGAAGTAGCTGGTAAGACAATAGTTATTTCTCGTCTCTTTAACACACCTACAAAAATGAACGTTTGCTTATTTGTAACACTACATAAGATGCTTCTTTTTTTCTTTCGCAAATAGAGACGCAATACATCATTATATTAACATCAGAACCGCATTTCTGAAAGCAGGAAACTGTCATCTCAATCGGTAGTCATCACCGCTTCTAGATTCGCGAGGAGGGTGCGTTATTCTCACAATTTATTGTTTTGAATTTAAAAAAAATGAGAACG
This sequence comes from Schistocerca piceifrons, assembly GCF_021461385.2. Classification (NCBI taxonomy): domain Eukaryota; kingdom Metazoa; phylum Arthropoda; class Insecta; order Orthoptera; family Acrididae; genus Schistocerca; species Schistocerca piceifrons. The sequence goes on along the minus strand of NC_060139.1, from coordinate 772,351,895 downwards.
ATGTGGTTGGAAAGCGCAATGTTAACTGTGTTCCAACATCAAGTTAAAGCTATCGTGACCATCTATGATTTTACTGTTCACACACCTTTCCTTTCTGCTACGCAAGTTTCTGTACGCGGTACGTACGTGTAATACATTCCAATAATATTTAATTAGTTGAATGTTATGGTTTTAAAGAGTTATTGCTACTTTTTCTGTTCTTTTTATTCATGTGTTTATCACTTCCTAAAACACTTTCTAGAAGTTTTTAACTCTCGCAGAAAATAGTTTTTCAAACGTAGAAGGTTGACCAAAATGTTCAAACTCATGGAAGATCCGTTATAAAAAATAAAATCTCTAAAAACAACAAAGTTCCATTCAAATAAACTAAAGTAACGATATCACGACAAGTTTCGGCATACCTAGAAGTATTATATTGCAACGCAACATTAAGGCAAGTCACAAATTTGTTCATTCTTTTATCCTTGTACTGTAAACTCTTATACGGATTATTGTGTGTGTACAAGTCAAGTTCTGCTCACACTTGTTGGTTAATAATTTATAGATATTCACAACTGGCTTGAGTGACGGACGAATTACCTGTTTAATCTGTAGGAACTGGGCTTACAGCTATTTCATTCACATGGATTTCCAGTTCATGTGCGTCTGATATGCTTGACGTGTGCGTAAAGCAATTTACGAATGCGATGTCGCCCGTTGATACTACTTTTTTAAATATTTTTACGCTTTCAATCGGTTTCATATGCTTCTTTATCGTTGACGTTTTAGAAATTCTGAGAACTAATTTGTTTCAGGTTTTAATTTTTTGTATTATCAGGAATTTGCATATCCCAAATTTGAAAATGACACATGTAAGGACTTTTCTTCTCGCACGTATACTGTTGGCTTCAAACTAAACGGATTTATCCCTTAGCACAGGTCAAACTTTGCTCTACTTAAAATTGTGTCACTGTATGTATCCTGGCTGATGGTAGAATTCTATTTTGCTGTCCTGGGAAACTTCTTTATGTAGGTAGTCCAAACTGTCAAGAAATGTCAAGTATGTATGTGTAGCGTGGTGAAGGTTGCGACGTCCAGTGTAATGCTGTGTTCGATCTGTTTTGGAAGAAAGAAAGAAAGAAGAGAAGAAGATGAACACAGTGCAACACACAGCCTACTCTCCGGAAGAGATTTTCGCCACCATTTAACGAGTGGATCGCCATTATCAGGTTCACACACCTTCACTCAATAAGTAACATTGGTGAGGCTTGGAATTCAACCCACGACTCTGGAACATACATTAATTCAGCGACCAAATTCAATCCACAACCAGAATTAAAACCGGTTACGTGAATCAGGTGAAGTGTATAAGTGTGCCTCAGCGACTTCGTCAAGGTGGAATCGCGGCCGGTGATGTCTGCACTCCTGCAAACAAGGGAAGATGCTGGGACTACACCTGGGATCACCCTCCGGACGCTCCTTTACACAGACAGACCACCGTAAGGAAGATGAGTAACAGCGGGAGACCACGAATGCCAATTTGTCAGACCTGTTACTCCATTAGCATAGCCGCACATACCCGAAAAAAAATGTACCTGAAAAGGGTTAAAGTTAAAATTTTTTAGGCCGGTACGAAATTCGCGTCATAAAAACAATGGTGCAGTTAGCGTCGGAGCTGACACCTTGAGGTATCCGGGCCGGGAAACGCTGAAATAAATTCTCGTAGCCAAAATTTACGACGGGAAAAGGAAAAAGTTGAATAAACGACACGGTTGCGTGTGGGGCCGGCGCCGTCATCGGCGACCGGGGCGCAGTAAATCGCCTACTTTATTCCGCACCTGCGGGAGGGGGCGAGCTGCGAGCTACTGTGCGGACTCACTGGACCTAGTCATCCCACCACTCCAAACTGACCACCGGCCGAACACCCAACAGTGGAAACTGCTCTGTTTTTGCGCTAGTGCTGTACTGGAAGACATAAAAGGCTGCTAACACCTAGGGTTGAGTTTAGTTATGTGACCAACAAACATCTACGTTTACAGGAAGAATGAGAACTGCCTGGACAGTTGCGTGATCAGCGCGGCGGATTGCTAAACGAATGGGTCCGGGTTCGGTTCCCGGTCAGGTCGGAGGTTTTGTCCTGTTGGGGACTGGCTGTTGTGTTGTCTTTACGTTTTTATCGTCATACAATGAGGTGAAAAGTCATGGAATAGCGATATGCACATATACAGATGGCGGTTAGTATAGCGTACACAGGGTATAAAAAGGTCAGTGCATTGCCGGAGCTGTCATTTGTACTCAAGTGATTCAAGTGAAAAATTTCCGACGTGATTATGGCCGCACGGCTGGAATTAAGAGACTTTGAACACAGGATGGTAGTTGTAGTTAGACGCATGGGATGTTCTATTTCGAAAATCGTTTGGGAATTCGATATTCCGAGATCCACAGTGTCAAGAGTGTGACGAGAATAACAAATTGCAGACATTACCTCTCACGACGGACAACACAGTTTTCAACGGCTTTTCCTTCACGACCGAGAGCAGTGGCGATTGCGTGGAGTTGTCAGCATTAACAAACAAGCAATACTGCATGAAATAAGCGCAGAAATCAATGTGGGACGTACGACGAACGCACCCGTTAGGACAGTGCGGCGAAATTCGGTGTTAATGTGCACTGGCAGCAGGCGATCGACGCGAGTCCCTTTGATAGTAGCACGACGACGCCTGCAGCGTCTCTTCTGGGCTGGAAATCTTATCTGTTGGACCCTACACGGCTTTAAAGCAGTGACCTGGTCAGATGGTGAGAGCTGATACCAGTGTTCGAGTGAGGTGCAAACGCCACGAAGCCATGGGCCCAAGTTGACAACAAGTCACTGTGCAGGCTTCTGGTGGCTCCACAATGGTGTGGGCTGTGTTTATGTGGAAGGACTGCGTCCTCTGGTCCAAATGAACCTTTCATTGACTGTAAATGGTTGTGTTCGGGTGCTCGGAGACCATTTGCAGCCATTCGTGTATTTCAAGTTTCCAAACAAAGATGGAGTTTTTATGTATGACAATACGCCATGTCAGCGTGCCACAACTGTTCGCGACTGGTTTGAAGAACATTCTGGAGAATTTGTGCAAATGGTCTGGCCACCTAGCTCGTTCGATATGATTCCCATCTAACATATGGGACATAAAGAGAGGTCAGTTCGTGAACAAGATCCTGCATAAAAAAACCGGAACTAAGATTTTTTTTTTCATGGCGATTTTATAACATTTTAAGCCAATTCAGTAACTGTGTGCCTCTCTCGACTGATGGATGTAACTATTGTCACAATGTAGGCTGCACGATGGTTTTTCTGACAGTAATAACCTGCTCTGGTCTGCTAATGTCCATGCTACCTGTCTAATGTCACTGAAGGAACTGAGACGTGTTCGAGTTAGGAATGTTTCGCCGCTGTTACAGCATGCAGAGTGGAATTGAAGCCATCCAGTGCATTTCTCCAACAGTAAGACCATACGATCCAGAGCTTCCTTCCATGAATCATGCGATCCATTACCACAGGAGTAACATGATAACGAGGCCAGCAAGTGTTCACAAACTATAGTTGCGAAATATTATCGTACAATGAAACTACGGTGAAAACGAAAAGTGAACTAACTCCATTAAACAGTCATTTTGTTGAAGGTGACAAGGTATCTGACAAGTTAACAAGGTCCTACAAAGCTCAACCAAGGAGCAGTCATTTTGGAACATATAGAAAACGATTTCGGTTTAATCCTTACTCGCAAATTTCATTGAAAATACCTGTACTTTCAAATTTCAATAAAATAAGAACCAACTGATGACGCCAAAAATATTATGGTACGTTTCTGGGTAAAAGGAAGTAACATGAGGGGAAAAGAAATTTGAGCATTGCATAAAGTAGTGGAGACCAATTTAATCTGCAAACGCGTCTTATCCGTCCTACTGCTGTGCAACGTGCGAAAGGAGGTGATATTTTCCTGGGTAACATGGAATGTGGGCATCACGAGACGTGAATTAACGGGCGCATCGGGAAGGAAGCTGCACATTTACTACGGGTGAAAGGTCTGTCCATCTTTATCCAGTGTCCTTGATATAGTGTGTTCATTCGGGGGTCGGAGGATTAGTGACTGGAGATGAGCGACAACACTTTGGAACCAGAGACACTCCCTATATGAGACCGTAGTGAAGATCCTTCAGCGGGTACTACGCAAGATGCTGTTAACCCGTCTCTTGATTTGACGCTGCCCTCCGGCAAATGTATTCTTCACAGGTGAGAGAGCCCACCAGTGACTAATGTCTGTGGCGCGCCACTGTCTGTGAATCACATTCTGAGCGCACCCAGTTGTTTCAGCTACAAATAAAATAATAAATTGGCTGTGGACTTAATTTGTATCCTACATGACGACTGACAACGTTTAAAGCCTTAGCTAAATTTTCAATTTCTTTTGCAGCACGTGGAACATTAAGGTTCAGTATTTGGAACTGTGATAATTACTTGAGATAAAATAACAGCAACAGATGAACTTTTATTTTAGATCACTACGACCGTCGACATAGCGTTGATTAGAAACAGAGCATAAGCTCGGATTACGAAAGGATGTGGAAGGAAAATGGCCATGCCCTTTTCAAAGGAATCATCCTGACATTTGCTTACAGTGATTTAGGGCAATTACGGAAAACCTAAATCAGGATATCAGGATGGTCGCACGGGAGTTTGAACCGTCGTCCTTCCCAAGGCAGCGTGCTACCTACTGAGCCACCTACCTCAGACCTTGGTGTCAGTAGCTGTGATCGAAAGTGAAAGTGCAGCCATCGCTGTTAATTCATTCTTAGCTGAATTTTCGTTCATCTACTCATTTTTCCAGGTAGTTTTGGGAAATGGTACTTTGTTTTTGGACTGAACCACCTCTATCCATACTGGACGTCTGTAGTCTTGGATACATTTTTTAGCTCCTGAATGGTCGTGCGGTAGCGTTCTCGCTTCGCGCGCCCGTGTTCCCGGGTTCGATTCCCGGCGGGGTCAGTGATTTTCTCTGCCTCGTGATGACTGGGTGTTGTGTGATGTCCTTAGGTTAGTTAGGTTTAAGTAGTTCCAAGTTCTAGGGGACTGATGACCATAGATGTTAAGTCCCATAGTGCTAAGAGCCATTTGAACCATTTGAGCTCCTGAATATTTTTTAGTAGTTCCTTCATTTTGTTATCTTTTTCTGAACAATTGTTATTTATATCACTCAGCTCGGAAGTTAATGACTAACTCAAACAACTAATACCAGTGCACTCGTCACATACGTATATGTGCCTTAGTTGAAAATTACAGGAAGTTGCCATGTAGTTGCAATGAACCAGAAAACTGAGATGTTTATATTCCTGCGTGTGAACAATTAATTTAGTACATCGCATGAGCATTTACAAAGAACGCGGCTACACGTGAAGTATACCTACTTTTTTCATTTCTTTTCATTTATTTGCAGCATGCCGCATTGCAATATTTGTAATACATGTTCAGATACCAAGATACACAAAACACAAGTCTAATTATAACGAAATACAATAGTATGGATGAAAAGTATTCACAATAGAGAACTCATGTATGATCGATTTAAGGTTTTCAGGTAGAGCATGATGAAAAGTATTTTGATAATTACACCCATAGAAGTTAACTTTTGTATAATCGATATAAGATTTTTAGGAATAACTTTTTTTTAAATTTTAACTTTCAGTAACACAGCTATTCATAAGCTGGGAAATTTTATTTAACTGCAAAATTTTTGAAAACCGTTCATGTACAGCTTTACTAAAACCAGTTTATCGACGGGCCAGCTGCCTCCCTTTTCTGTAATACTTTTCCTTAGGGCATCTATCTCTGTATTAAGTTACCCATAATAGGTAATCTATTATTTGATCATCCTCTCTGCTCGTACAAGCAGCCTGAATCGACGATAATAAGTCATTAATTTTCTATGCCCGGTCAACATTGTTGTAAGCTTAGATGATACCTACTATTTTGTTTCATTAACCAATAACGAATTTGTTGTTTTTTCTACCTTAGCGGTGTGTAAAATTCTTAATAAATTCGTCTTAAATTGGAAATTTGTGGTAAGGTCCTATGGGACCGAATTGCTGAGGTCATCGGTACCTATGCTTACGCACTACTTAAACTAACTTACGCTAAAGACGATACACATACACCCATGCCCGATGGAGGACTCGAACCTCCGAAGGGGGGAGCTGCGCGGACCGTGACAAGACGCCTCAGACCGATCGGCTACCCGTGAGGCTAAATTCGTCTTAAACCACCTAACTGCAGTTCCATTTAACTTTATTACTTGCACTGCATTCGAGGATTGCAAAAGCGACCTCCGGCATTGCATTTCGACTGTTTCAACAAAGAATAACCCAAATAGTCTGTACTCTTAGTATGAAACTATTATCGATTAGTGACAGTATTTGATGCTGCTAGTTTAACTGTTTATTTGGGAGCTGATACCTGTAGCATACTATGGGCGTAGCAAGTGGAATGAAAACGTAGGCTCAAACGTCAAAACAACCAAATGACGAGCAGTTGGCAAATTATTATCAGTTCATATATTTTAATATTGTCTCGGTAAAGACGCCTGAATCGGTTACACGGCAGCTGCAGTATTATTAAAGAGCTTCAGGAAAGCGAGGATGATAGGTGTTTTTCAGCACATGCCACTAGTCTGCTAAGTAACTCGGGCTGATCTCCATGTGTGTATAGCAGAACGCCTGTGAATTGTGAAACACTACTACATATCTACTTCCTTTCTGCTTGCTAGTCGCGATCTGCTGGAAGAATCTGCATGTCAAACGTGTAGCCAAACCAGAGACTATGAAAAATGGGTCAACTGCCTTCCGGTTTCCACCCAGGAAACAAAAGCACCGTAGTCCGCACGTTCTATTGTTCTGCCGTTATAATAAGCGCCTCCCGAGGCCACTTGCTAGTGTGATTGAATCATTAGATCATATCGCGATGGAAAACGTTAGGAGTACTCATACGTCGCAAAATGGATCGATGCCTGTGTGACTCAGATAACGAAGCTAAAAAATCTTGGGTGCAACTCTCAGTCGTTATAGGACTTTTCTACCACTTGACGTGACCCGACTTTCTGCTTGATGGATAATTTATATGCACTGTGATGTATTAAGATTGAGTAATATCTCGATGGAGGTAACTTTCCTTCCTAGGTTATTGTTTCATTTTGAAATAAACGGTTTGTTTTATAATTTAGTAAGAAAACGTGCACAAAGATATCGCCTTTTACAATGACTGAACGAAACCGTTATTACGGATGCCAAAAGATATTGCTTCCTCCACACATATGTGTGCGATCTATCGTGCTATACCCTCACCGTTTCCAGACTCGCTTAGATTTAGTAACTGCAAGGGATGACGTTTTCGGATCGGTGCTGTGGGTGGATGTCTGGTCCGGGACGGTAATGGCCAGCAATTATCCTGCTGTGGCGAGAAACCTCGCGTCACCCGACACGCCGCCGCTGCCAGACCGTCCTTATAATTTCCTACTCGGCCGCAAAAAAAGTGCCGTCCGCAACCGGAAATTGAGTTATTATAGATGGATGTCAGATGGCGTTACAGCGCTCTAAGGGTTAACACGTAAAATATAGGGAATGCAGATACGATAACATCTTGCACTGTTGCAAGAACACAGCTGCGGCGAAACAATCTTCCGACCGCATGCTACTGGGACATTACACCTGCAATACTGTTGGCTGCTGCGCGTCTATGACTGGAGTGCTGGGACTACAGTCCGCAACTCGAACAAGACGAAATCATGAGCCCAAAAGGCGCTTCACGAGATTTTATACTCTTTCTTAGATTAATAAAAGCCTTTTTCTAATTCATACCTCAGTTGTCATACACGCCAACGCATCAAAGATGGCGTTAAGTTAAAGAAATACTGGTTGCAATAATACTGAAATAAAGCACTATTTTTCGTAGTTCAGTTCATGGAAGGTATTTGTAAGTCATAAATTCAGTATTTTCTCGTGCATAAAGACGTATTCTGAAGTGAGGTAGATAGATTCATCGGAAGAATCACCGATCCACGGAGGAGTCACAAAACCATCGTTGGACTAGAACATGAGTATTGGTCTTTAGCCTGGGGTAAGATGGGACTGACAGTAGAAATACAGAGGCTACAAAGAAGAGCAGCCTGTTTTGCCAGATGTTCGTTTAGTAAGAGCTGGAGATGTTTATCCAACTCTAATGGCTTACGCTACGAGACAGGCATTATGCATCTCGGTGCGGATTATTGTTAAAATTCCGAGGCGCGCACACTCCCGTCAGCCCCTGTGCGGGGGGACCCGGGTTCGGTTCCCGGTACTGTCAGGGCTTTTTCCTTGGTGTGAGGACTGGACCGGGTTGCACTTAAGAGATCGGAACAAGGGACGAAGAAGCTAACTTCGACTTATATGTAGATGGGATATCAAGTGTCACAGGAGACAGCACTGATGGCGTATGGTACGAGCTGGTTAACGTGACTGTGCGCTCTAGCGTTCTCTAGCGGCAGTTGTTGGCTTTATTTGGCTCCCAAATCATACAGTTTGTTCACGAAAATGGGCGTAAGTAGAATTCCTCTATTAAAACGCATATTTGCTCTGTTTAGAGTATACTGGTCATCTTGTTCTGTCTGTAGTATATTTAAATTTAAAAAATGTTCAAATGTGTGTGAAATCTTATGGGACTTAACTGCTAAGGTCATCAGTCCCTAAGCTTACACGCTACTTAATGTAAATTATCCTAAGGACAAACACACACACCCATGCCCGAGGAAGGACTCGAACCTCCGCCGGGACCAGCCGCACAGTCCATGACTGCAGCGCATGAGACCGCTCGGCTAATATATTTAAATAAAAACTTCAATATCTGTGAATGTGTAATAAGGCAAAAATGGAGGATAAATGTTCACTCAGTTAAGACATCAGAATATTAAAGGTGATGAAGTCGAACAACCTCACTCCTGACAGAGAGTGCACTTATATTTATTTAACGTCAAATATTACAAAAATTATTTCTGTTAATTTCACAGAAAAATCCTACAATCTTCTGGAGGAGGAGCAAAGTTGGACGCGAACCCCTAGAGATCCAGTCTCGGTTCCGTATCGTGCCGCCTCAACCAATTACGCTATGCTAGAACTCTGGTAAGTCTCGTTTTATATTACAGTCTTCTGAAGGCTTTAATCCCAGAAATGTAGTTATTTGACAAAGCAAATCTTAATAAGAATGACACGTGTTCATGAATCTTCAATGGATCGTTGCATTAAAATGCCTTTTATTCTCATAACAAGCGAGCCAAATGCGGAAATAATTATGAATTAAATATGATTATGCTGTTTATCGTCATTTGCTTCCTGAGGAAGGAAGACTTTATTCTTGCTAGTGGTTCTACTTTACGGGGCACGTTTCCGAAATACAGCAGAACTCGTTTTTGTTTCAAGTGATGAAATGGCTTCTCACGTTTAAACAGCAGGAAGTGGCGTCACAAAACTCGTAGAGTGCTACGTCAACGTTATGTAACGTGACCCGTGCTCCGACTACTTACATGGAGAGCTACCTCATTCACAGGTAGCGGCTCCAAGGTCGGAACGTCGCCAACTGTCGGCAGCACGGTGCACTGACCCCATAGCCATCCGTGCTGCATCCGATGATGAATTACTAAGGATGACATGGCGGTCGGTCGACTATCTCGTGGTCTTCAGGACCTGATCGTGGGGTTTTCGTTTTTTCCGTATGTTGCTGTCAGTCTTAACAACGTATTGCTTCCTGCTAGTTACGAGTGGCGGAAAGACCAAAACCGAAAAAGAGAGAGATTCGAGATGGAGAGATTCGAACTCTTCCAGTCGTTCTTCTCACGAACCATTCGCGACTGGAAGAAGAAGGAAAAAAATCAGTGACACAGGAAGTGCCTTCCACTACACACCATGAGGTAGCCTGCGGTGCACACATGTAGCAAATGGCTACTTCGTCGACTCGGTGCCGTCTTTCGTTCTCACGCCTTCCAGATGCTGGTGCTGCGTGCGGTCATCCATCTCGATCTCCAGCGTGCCTTCTGCCGGTGGCGCCAACGTCAGCTGAGTCGGCACTCAGGGCGACCGGCGCGTTTCTTGCTGCATGCCGAAGGCGGACATCTTTGTGGCGGGGAACAGGTGAAGGCAGGACGGGCAGCCAGTCATTAGCGGTCATCCGTCTACGTCGGGCCGGGCGCTCTCTGGCGCGGACCACCGGCCGCAGCTTAATTGAATAACAGCGGTGTGTACATACGCAGCGCGCCATTGTTGACGCACTAATTCCGTTCTTATTAGGCGACGCGGTGGCCACGTCGCTGCCGATGTCAGCCCAGATACGACATAATTACACGGCGGACGCTGCCAGCGGCCGGCCGGCGACCCTCCCGAGATCCGCCGTGATAAATACCCCGCTCTCCTCTACTGTGTCTTTCAGGACTACACACTTCAGAAAACGCTATCTCTGGTTTGATTCTTCTTTCAGCAATCTGTAAAGGCCACACGGTCCGTCTCGGCCTCAGTACAGCACCTGGTGAATCCGTTTCCTTTTGTTCTAGCCGGCAGTTGGTGGCCGAGCGGTTCTAGGCGCTTCAGTCTGGAACCGCGCGACCGCTACGGTCGCAGGTTCGAATCCTGCTTCGGGCATGGATGTGTGTGATGTCCTTAGGTTAGTTAGGTTTAAGTAGTTCTAGGGGACTGATGACCTCAGATGTTAAGTCCCATAGTGCTCAGAGCCATTTGAACCCATATTTTGTTCTACCAGCCCCCCGTGAACCAACTGAATTGTTTTACGTTCCATTGGGCCCGCAGCATAGTACACATCACTACAAGACAAAATGAAAACGAAGTCTCAGAAACTAGCTGCATTAAGGTAATACACACATTTTTTTTAATATTTTACACGACAACCCTCTTTCGGCTTATTGCCACTATCATGTAACCTGCGAAAATAACATTGGTAATATTGTATATACGTAAATGCTGTTTTATGTTCACATTTGCATTGGTACATACGTCTAGTTGTAAGTGATGACCACATTGCACCGACAGTAAAGTTTTTCCTTTAAGTCTTGGTAAGTATAAAATTTTTTGCACTTACGAAACGTAATTATGTTTTTGACAGATATTTTGTTCAATATTTTTGGTTCTTTACTGCGGCGGACTTACTATGAACATTCTCGAAGAAATGGAAATATATGTTCATACAAGAACATATCCACACGAATTTCTAAACTAACACACAAATTTTAAAAGAAAAATACTATCTCGAAAACTTCATTGACACAGTGGAATACGAAACGGGATAGTTAAATGGTAAAAAAAAAAAAGAATACACAGCCAACAGATAAAATTTAAAGGAAAATAGAAGAACTGTACGTAACATCATCTCTCAAGAGATGTATATACTTGTAAATATATAGCTTCGTACTAAAGAACTCTCAAAATACTTAACCGTCAAAATATTTTTGTCAAAAACATATTTACGTTTCGTAGCTACAAAAAATATTACGTATAGATAAGCATACGCAGATACCCTTCCCAATGCCATTTTCGCAGGTCACTTGATAGTGGCAATAAGCGCAAACAGGTCTATCGTGTAATATATATATATATATATATGAGCGTCCGTTTCCACGTGGAAAGTAGCTGCAGACACTATATGACAGCGTTGTGCATCATAGTGTGGTGTATCTTTGCCAACGATAGACGAAAACATATCGACAGCAGAGACCATTGATATCGTAGGTTAAGTGGGGCCACCACAGCCAGTGGTAACTACACAGTTTGATTGCAGGTCGCGGAAGTTGACCGACTGGGGAACTGGGAAAACAGGCCACAAAGCGGGCTAGGGTCAGTTCTCTTCGTCCATGGAGATCATTACTAGCTACACTAGGCCGAGCGGTTCTAGGCGCTTCAGTCTGGAACCGTGCGACCGCTGCGGTCGCAGGTTCGAATCCTGCCTCGGGCATGGATGTGTGTGATGTCCTTAGGTTAGTTAGGTTTAAGTAGTTCTAAGTTCTAGGGGACTGATGACCTCAAATGTTCAGTGTCAAACTGCTCAGAGCCATTAGAACCATTTTTTAGAAACCCTCAACTTTTGGAATTTCAAACGTCGGTTCCTTTAACTTCGTTTATTTTATAGAGGACCACAATATTTTTTTCCAGATACAAGGATCTGGCGATTTAAGTAGTATTAATGTCTGATATCCTGTAAATACTTTAGCTGTGAAAGATCCTGCTGTAATATTCCAGAACTTTATAATTTTACAAAGCAGTTATCTGCTGTTACGTCGTCATCTGATGCAAAGACAAACATTCCTGAAACATTTAAAATCTAAGTACAACATTGCTATATCCACAGAGGACTTTGGGGGTAACACCTAAAAATATTTAGGTCTAACCGTAGATATCAATGATCTTATTCATACTTTTCAAATCTGCAAGAAGCACACCACCATAACGCTTTTATTTTATCTTATTTTATTTATTGTTTGTCATCAGTCTTCTGACTGGTTTCATGTGGAGTGCACTGTAAAGCCTGCCAATACCCGACAACCCAGTCACCCTACACACACCGTGCAGTTTTCCCCGAACGGGAGAAATATAGCTTAGGAAGTTCACCGCATACATAACAAAGGTATGTAGGGGAGAAATTAAGATATAACAGAAAACCGCGTTGTCTCCCAAAAAGTTAATCGGGGATAATTTAAACTACGCAAGCTGTAACCTGCCAGTTTCTGTTTAACTATATATGAATCATTTCTGCAGTGAGGAAAAGATATTATGCCTTAATATACGTTGTTTGTATATCAATAGTTCCACTTACCTATCAAAATCTGTTAACCTTGATGAATCCCTGAAACCCTTAGCAAAAGGATTGCTGTCTATTTTCAGCTTCGTTATCTGAAAAGAAAGAATAACAATATGAAGCACAGGTTAATGTAGGTCGAAGCACAACAGTTTACTTAAAATTAATGGAAACTGTTTGGTTAGTAACTGAAGTTTTATTTTATCTCAAATTGATTAAATTTTCATTTTGTATCACTGTTGGGTGATTCAACTACTTTTCTATTACTGTTAGGTGAGGTGTGGAATAATACACACATCAAAAAAAGTTTTGCATCACCCCGGTTCCCAGAACTCCTGAAGATAGACGTTGACAGTGGATATTGTATCACAGACACTGTCCCTTTGACTGTTCAGAGGTGTCAGAAAACTGTGACAAAACTGTGCGTAATAGGCTGCATGATGCATAACTTCACTCCCGACGCCCATGGCGAGGCCTGTTTTTGCAACCACGACACCACACAGAGCAGTACAGACGAGCCCAACAACATGCCGAATGGACGACTCAGGATTTGCATCACGTCCTCTTCACCCATGAGTGTCGCTTATGCCATCAACCACACTCGTCGGAGACGTATTTGGAGGCAGCCCGGTCAGGCTGAACACCTTAGACACACTGTCCAGCGAGTGCAGCAAGATGGAAGTTCACTGATGTTTTGGCGTGGCACTATGAGGGGGCCGACGTACGCCGCTGGTAGTCATGGAAGGCGCCACAACGGCTGTACGATACGTGAATGCCGTCCTCCGACCGATAGTGCAACCATATCGGCAGCATATTGGCAAGGCATTCGTCTTCATGGACGACAATTCGCTCCCCCATCGTGCACATCTTGTAAATGACTTCCTTCAGGATAACGATATCGCTCGACAAGAGTGGCCAGCATGTTCCCCAGACATGAACCCTATCGAATATGCCTGGGATAGACTGAAAAGGGCTGTTTATGGACGACGTGAACAACACACCACTCTGAGAGATCTTCGCCGAATCGTCATTGAGGAGTGGGACAATCTGGACTAACATGAACTTGTGGATGGTATGCCACGACGACTACAGGCATGCATCAATGCTAGAGGACGTGCTACTGAGTACTAGAGTTACCAGTGTGTACAGCAATCTGGACCACCACCCCTGAGGCTCTCGCTGTATGGTAGTAGAATATGTAATGTGTGGTTTTCATGAGCAATAAAAAGGGCGAAAATGATGTTTATATTGATCTCTATTCCAATTTTCTGTACATGTTCCGGAACTCTCGGAGCCGAGGCGATGCAAAAGTTTTTTTTTTATGTGTGTAGTGTATTTAAGTAATAGTAAAAAAGTATTTTCTGCTCGTGTTCGAAGATGTAAACAAGCTGAAAACTCCAGAATGAAATTTTCACTTTGCAGCGGAGTGAGCGCTGATAAGAGACTTCCCGCCGGATTATAACTGTATGCTGGACCGAGACTTGAACTCCGAACCTCTGCCTTTCGTCGGGAAGTGCTCTACAAGAGCAGTGGCCCGCGAAAAGTGGAGGTCCCGACTTCGAGTCTTAGCCCGGCACACGGTTTTAAGCTGCCAGGAACTTTCAAGTTAAAAACTGTTTGGTGCAAGGATTGTTCTAGATGAACGAAAATAAAAAAAGAAAAGCAAAAATGTTAATGTTTATGAGTTATTACGCTTGATGGTAGTCTCAGACTCGTCCAGAATTAAATTAATCATGTTATGAAAACTTTTAGATGAACCATAATATGAACGACGTGAAATAAACTCAATTTCTGTTATGGAATTGACTTGATTTGATTTCGTTTGATGTATTGCCCATTTAGAGACCTGTTTCCTTACATTTTGTAACAAGTCGTTCATTTTACAGCTTTTCAAGTAGATTACAAAATATACTCTATATTACAAACAGCAGTTATTGTTTTCAGCAATTACAATGGAAGTAATAATAAACTGAAAATACTTTAGAAATTGATAGAAAAAACACAAAAATATTCAAATATTAAAAAGGTGTGTCGATAGATGCTGTGACAAACTTGGAACTTGGATAGTAAGTAAGAGAGAGAGAGAGAGAGAGAGAGAGAGAGAGAGATAAATGTTACTCTATTTGAGTTAGCCTGGTCTAAGTGTCCCGGAGCTACTTCGAGCATTGCACTGCCGGTTCGCTACAGTTTAATTTACGGATTTATATTTCTAAACACTATGTACAGAAACACTAAAACTGTTATGTACATTGTGAAAAGCGCAGTGATGTGCAAGTGTAAAGTATGTTATTTCTTGGGGTTATTAATTAACGTTAAGTTCCTATATTATGTGTCTTAAATTTAACTTGTTACGTTGCTTATATACTTAGGGTTCAGTTACAAATGTATAATGACCGTGGGATTGATATGCCTGCTGTTGGTGCCTAAGCTAGAGCAGGTTGGGTTGATTGAATTACACTGTTTATTCTGATACCGTTAAATTATTTTAGATATTCTGTAAGGTTATCTGTGGTACGTGCTGGTGAAAGTGTTCGCTGTTTGAGTGGGTGTGTATTTCGGTGCTGCTGTCTGTGATGGTGCACGAAATGGTGCACACTCTACACACACATTGTTTCATAACACTTCACTCTCTACACATACACACACAAACACACACACACACACACACACACACACACACACACACACGCACACACACACACATACATACACACACAAACACACTGGTGATCTCTGGGCCATTTTCTGTACCACAAATTAGCATTTGCTATCCTGAAAAAGTGAGTACTGCGCTGGTGTCTGGAGTGCTGCTCTGTATCGGTGACAGTGAAAAAAATATATGTGTTGGGGATCCACGTTGTGTAAAATAGTATATATACTTAGTAAAATTGCAGTACAGATAAAACAAACTTGTTGTTACTCAAATCACTTCAGTCTGCAGGCTGGAAATGATTATCACTACTTTTTACATAACTATACAATAAAAGAAATGTAGTACAAGTTTTTTGGAAACTTCAGTTTTCCTGCAGCTTTTCCTGGTATCTGTTGCTGTTGCTACAAAACAAATCCACAAAACACTTTTCAGGTGACGTGATGCTCTGAGAGCCCTGTGTTATATAGCCACAAACCTTGTGAAACGTTACGAGTTCTAGAACTGTTTTAAATTGGTTTAACGTGGCAAACAATTAAAAAAAGTAAATGAAATGTATTTGCAATTGTGAATATGAACAACCATCGGCTGCGCAATGAAGTAACGACAATGAAGATTTGTGCTGTATCGGGACTCGAACCCGGATTTCCCGCTTGTCGCGAGCGGTCGCTGTAGGATCAGCCTCTCCGAGCACGTCTCGCGGCCAGACACAGGCTCCCATATTTCGTCAACCACGTGTCTACAGCGTGTACTCGTACGTCCATTTGTTTAATCCCGTAAATCGAAATTAAACTACGCCAGAACACGTCATTTAGGCCCGAGGGCACCGACCGGCCGCCGTGTCATCCTCAAACCACGGATGTCACTGTATGCGGATATGGAGGGTCATGAGATCAGCATATCACTCTCCCGGACGTATGTCAGGTTAGGAGACTGGAGCCGCTACTTCTCAACCAAGTAGCTGCTCAGTTTGCCTCACAAGGGCTGAGTGCACCCTGATTGCTAACAGCACTCAGCACACCTGATGGTCATCCATCCCATTGCTACCCCAACCCGACAGCGCTTAACTTGGGTGATCCAAAGAGAATCGGTGTTACCACTGTGACAAGGCCGTTGGCATAGTCCCCTACAGGGGAGACATTTTACTTGAAAGTCACTTTTCCGATGTCGGCGGATAAACACGGTATTGCCGTGTGTGAGTTGTTCTCGGAGATGCATGCATATCCAAAGGGATATTCGATCGTACTTCAGAGCAACACAGGGACTGCGATGTCGTGGACAAAAAGTGTCGAAGTTACGAAGACGAAATGGTGCCACTTACCAGCTGGTTCTGGTAGGCGGTGACGGCGGTGAACACGGACTCGGGGAAGATGTAGGTGCGGTACTGCTCGCTCTCCAGGTCGGTGATGGGCCCGCCGTGCTCTCGCCACTTGACCAGGTGGATGCGCGGCTGGTAGCGGTGCATCGAGTTCAGCACGATCTGAAACACAAGCCGCAGAGCCCGTCAGCTGTCTGCCTGCTACTGGTATGACTACAACAAGTCTCATTTGTTAATTGGTAGGAGTTTCTACACTGTGTATATCTTCATTTCAACGTGTGCGATAACTTCATTTGCTAATCCTATACAGTGAGCTTTTACGTCTTCAATATCTCTCAGGAAACAGGTAATGAAGGTGAATTACACAAAGGTTACAAACAACAACTGTGTTCCATTAGTACATTCCATTAGTAAACTGTGACAGAGTTTCAGTCAGAGCTTGTTAAGCGAAAATATTAAAAATGAAGAATAAAATATCTTCAGGAATGCGGGTTTTCTCCTTCGTTCTAGTGCACCTGATCTATGAAAACACTGATGTATGATTCTGTTAGATGATTAATATCGAAGAAACTTCAAACTGTTTTTTACTAAAAAAGTTATAATGAATTCACGGTATTCACAGTGGGTGAAGGCTGTTAAAGCCGCTTTAGCTGTTATGTAGTCCTTTATTGGGAACACTGCCGGTTTCGCACCGTTACAGGTGCATCCTCAGGTGTTGCACTCTTAAGCAAAACGTAATATTTTTAGAATAGGACTTTATGAAAGAGGAAAAAATTTTTTATAAAAATTCTTAAAAGTATTTTTCGGACGTGCATTAACCGAAAAATGGTGAAAAAACTTTTTAAAAGCATTACTCACTTGATTAACCCTCAAGCAGTCGGGAAGCTGTTATGTCCAACACTTCAGCAGCAAAGCGAAAATATTGATCGATTATTGGTTGTTGTCAGTAGTAAAATTGGTATTAAGCACCAATAGGTGAATCGCAAACTGAACACGTGAGGTTATAAGAGCTAGTGTAAAAAATGATTACACTCTTTAAAACTACGGCTAAAGCGTGCAAAAATCTTTAACCGTAATCAAGATATATAATGTCTTTGGGTTCTACGAAAGCAAATGATAGCAGCCTGACAAAAGTACTGATAACTCACCATTACTAAAATTTGAAAAAAGCGACTGTTTCTTACGCCAGTGCTGCGGACAGCTAATCAGTGGTGTTGAACTACAAACTCATATTGCCAAACATTTAACCCGAGTTTGATACCATGAATCATTCTGTTATAGCTTTTACACTGGCTGAAACCTGCTGCGGCAATACTGCACGCATGTAAGAATTATCTCTATCTACTGCTTTCTGATAGCAGTACTGCGCGGAACACATCTAATTATTGATTATCCTTCAGGAGTTATTTTGTCAGTACATATCCATTAACGGAATATACTCGCCAGACTAATTTACGGCTGCTCTATTGATTAGTCACATAAAATTTGAGCTTCAGGAATATTTCTCTTGTATTGAGAACCAAGTAATGTTGTCCGTTGGCGCTGGTAGTCGCATGATACACTCTCTTTATTAGGTCACTCCTCCCACATATTCCGCAAGCAAAACTGAAAACGTCTGGAAACACAGAAGAACAATGGCTTACGGACCTTCAGGAGAGATATTTTCTATTATCATACAATTTAACAACACGCTGAACGTAAACATCTGCGCAAATGCTATGTGGAAATGACGAGTTTATTTTAGTTTATAGGATCATGATAGTGCGAGAATCGCGTATGACAACTGTATTTTAGCTGAAAACTTGACGCAGCACTCTGCAGTCGGTTGAATTACTAATGTATGTAAGTGTAAAATGACGTGTCAATAGAATCATAATATAACTGTTACTTCACGGCATATTTCATTCCCCTATATAATGTTCATATGATGGCAGGAAGAACTACTGTGGCAATGCAGAGCTGAAAGCACGTCAGCAATAAGAGAGTAATGTACAAGGTAAAAGTTTACATAATTTACAACTTGTCAAGACGTGTTCAAATTAAATGACAGCACGAATGATGAATGAATAAGAAAGCAGCAGGTAAGTCTAGAGTGTGTAACTCGAAGAATGCTGGAGAGAGAAGAAATGATACCTGGAAGCTGACATCGATAGTCGAAAATGTTAAGCAAGAGTAATGGCTAGTAAGTATTGATGTATAGGAGATTACAGAGATTACTGTGGATAGACCAGCAGCGTTGGGGACTCTGAAGTCTTACTACCCGAAAAAATACACACACACAGCGAGAGAGAGAGAGAGAGAGAGAGAGATGCGTTCAAAAAAAATGGTTCAAATGTCTCTGACCACTACGGGACTTAACTGCTGTGGTCATCAGTCCCCTAGAACCTAGAACTACTTAAACCTAACTAACCTAAGGTCATCACACACATCCATGCACGAGGCTGGATTCGTACCTGTGACCGCAGCGGTCACGCGGTTCCACACCGTAGCGCCTAAAACCGCTCGGTCACTCCGGCCGGCGAGATGCGTTCAGTGTGATACCCACCACGGCGCTTCCATAGGGCTGGTGGCTTTTCCAGTGTCTCCTGCCCTGTTCCTACTTCATCGCTCCGAGACAACAACGCTAACCTCTTCCTATAGTGAACGTGCATTAGATACGTGTGCATGCAACAATCTACCGGAAGAAAATTGTAACTGGGATGGATCAGGCATTTGAATTTTAAATGGGCAGTTTAAGTGACTATTATGATGTGATTCGTCCATACAAATTTATTTTATAATGAAGGAGTTCGAAGGATTTAGTCAGGAACGGCTTTTTTCTCCACAGACGTTACCCTCAACTTGATAAATTATTAACTTACGTGCTACTTGCTCTGACATGAAATACCAAACAGATGAACCATGAAAAATCGTGGCATGTGTAAGAACTATTACAAACAGTTGAGAACAAATGATGCTACTAACTTATTCATTGGTGGTCATTCATCAGGAATTGTGCATCCACGGATATAGAGAGGATTTGCAAGCTTTTACCCGTTATGCTCAAGATATAATATTGTACAATAAATATCCAGAAAGGTATTAGCCATGTCTGATTAATTCATTACATAGAACCGAGTCTTTATCATAAAGCAAGTCTAAGCACTTTCATACGTTACTGCCATTGTGACAAATTACAGCTATGTTTGTACTTTCCAAAAAATTCGTCAGTACAGCTTATAGAATGTTTCCATGATGATGATAAACACTTTTAGAATGATGAATAAAGGCAAGTATATTACCTTGAGACAACGAATCTTTGGCCCGGAAATTATTAAGCCGAAAGCTACGACGCGATGTACTGTGGGCTAATTCTGCCGGAGGAATGTGATAACCTACAAATCATTCTTTGTACGACGTAATAAACCAGTAAATTATGCACTTATCATCAAACACAGGGCATGCTAGTATGACAAACATGTAGGCATATATCGTGAGAAGTTGGGACAGAAAACTTTATCAAGTGACGGTAGCTATTCCACTTACTCTTCGTGCACGTATGTGGTTTCAGCTAGGCCTCATTAACATATAAGCATTAGTTATTACCTCTTTCGAGACAGTAATTTCCTATTAACGACATTTTTCTCTGGGTTGCAATCACAATTCAAACCGTAGTACAGTAACAAACACTATAAAATTTAAATAATTATTTCACATAATCAGATACAGAGGCTCTACAAATACTGATTGCGCCAGTACTTCACATTCCGTTTAAATTTCATAGTTTCGTCGTGCTGATGCCAGTTCCGGAAAACTTCGCATGCTGGGCTGCCTACATAGCGTAGGTAAGGGTCGTTCCAAGTAAACATTCCGGCCAACCTGCAAGTGGGTTCATTACGTCAGCCAGTACCTTGGTTGACACTACGCTAGTGTGAAGTCGGCATAGTAAACAAACTGTTTCCAATCCGTTTAGAGACGATAACAATATATACGTATACCGGAAATATAAACACTTTGCAGAAACAATTTCTATGTAGATAAATTGGTATTATGTGGTCGATACATTGACAGTACCGATACATTTCCCCGACATATCGGGCTTTCGTAATTCTACTTTCCAAATGCTTTTACTAGCTGTTGATGTAAGTAATCACAGTTATTCACATATCCTGTCAAATGATCTTGTCGTCGTCGTCGTCGTCGTCATCGTTGTTATCTTAATCCTGAGCACTGGTTTGATGCAGATCTCCACGCTAGTCTCTCTCTTACCATCTCTCTTTCCATCTTTAGATAACTTCTGCAGCCTATATGCGTCTGATCTTGCTAATTGTATTCAAGCTTTAGTTTCCCTCTACAAACTTTGTCCCCAAACTTATCTCCATTATCAAATTAAGTCTCAGGATCCGACGTATCACCTCTTTTAGGCAAGTTCTGTGACGTATTTTGTATTAACATAAATTTAGTGTAATTAAACGCCTCTAGAAACTTAATTTAAAACCAATGAAAATATTATATCTATTTTTTCCCAAAAATTATAAAAACTTCTTGATACAGTCTGTCTACAAATCAATAATTAAAAACTGTTATGAAACAAATTTACATAATGAGTATCCTGTTTCGAACTTTACATTTTTTTGAAAGACAAGAATGACTCCATTCTGGCCCATCGAAAATACAATGAATCGATTATATCGATACTTTTCATGCGATAATTTGCCAAGTGTGACATCATGAGATTTGCCGCTAACTTGTTCTATATACACATTAACGTTAACACCACTCACAGATTAGGTCTTATGCTTGTTCCGGCTCTCCCACTGCAGCCTGAATGGCAGTACATGCAGCGATCTGTGATCGCGGGACATGTAAACAGCACTATAATAAATGATACTGCAGACCCTGTGTTGTTCAGAGGTACTTCTGAACAACACAGGCGCTGGAATATCGCATTTATCCGTCGACACCGCGCAAGCGACTTTGAACTGAAATACATTTCCTGTACGAGTGCTGGTTGTAGGCATATGGTTGACGATGTATGAAAATTTTGGTCTGCCCGGTAGTCGTACTCGGATAGGTTAATGGTAAGGCAACCGCTCGCGATAAGTGGAAAATCCGGCGTCGAATCGTGGTCCAGCAGAAATTTTCTTTGTCGGCATTCCATTATAAAGCTGGTGGCTATCCATATTCCCAACTGCGCATACCTTTCATGTATGTGAACAGCATGTCGTCAGTCCCTCTATTCAAGCAGCTCCGCATTTGACCTCATGAGGGCACGTGGAGCCTACACACCCGTCCCCACCGCAGAAAAATCTGAGATCGAGAATCGAACCCAGGTCATTTGGCTATGGAAATACCTGTATATATACTGGAGGAAATTTTGTAATTTCTAAGGCCGATTATCTCCAGCAATACTGCTTAATGTGGGTCACATAGAGACGCTGGCCGCGGTGGGGACGGAAGGAGCGCCTGCAAGCCGCTAGCGTCGGCGCTGCTGCTGGAGTCTGGAGTGTGGCTGGAGCAGCGCGCGACGCCCCGCGGGGCGCTGGCCATTCCTCAGAGGCTTATCCCGGGCCACCCACCTCCCACCAAGCCGGCAGCGGCTCCCGGAACTCCCACGGCGCAGACCGCGGCCGCCCAGCTACACACACACATAAACACACACACACACACACACACACACACACACACATATCATCTGTAACGGCCCAGCGCTCTCCACTCTCCCTGCTGATCCAACTACCTCCTTGTCGAGCGGAAACCACAACAAGACGACGACATTCGGTCGAGCGCGATACACTTATAGCGTGAAATGACGTTTGTCTCCGTCGTTTATCTGTGGCATAGCGTTAATAAATAGCACCTGAACTGAAATGATGCGACAGTACCTGTCACAATCTTCATTTATTCACTGATAATATGGCACCAACATAGTCAAAGATATATTTCAAGTAGTAGAAATGCTAGTGAACACAGCCTCTGTGCTTTCCATATGCGACGTCACATATTGAACGTACGAAGAACTCAGGAGCGTAAGTGATCCACCTAGAGTGCTACGACGGCCATTGGCAAAACATGCACTGTACTTGATTAACATCTTACTTTTAATACATGAGTTCATTCTTAGTGAGACTTTACTTGATTCCAGCTTTCATTATTAATACTATGAAATGTTTATTAGCTGCATTTGAGTACAAGGCGTAAGTAACATCAAGAAATGAGATTATATTTTCATCATCATCACCACCACCACAACCACCACCAACGTCGTCATCATCATCATCATCATCATAATCGCCGACCGGAGTGGCAGAGCGCTTCTAGGCGCTACAGTCTGGAACCGCGCGACCGCTACGGTCGTAGGTTCGAAACCCGCCTCGGGCATGGTTGTGTGTGATGTCCTTAGGTTAGTTAGGTTTAGGTAGTTCTAAGTTCTAGGAGACTGATGACCTCAGAAGTTAGGTCTCGTAGTGCTCAGAGCCATTTGAACCATTTTTGAATCATCATAATCTTCGCAGCCGCTGCCGTCGTCGTCGTAAGCCATTTGACATCTTCCAGACTTGACAGTCGTGCATGCTCCATTTTAATGTAGCTTGTGACGCATCTAATCGCGTACTTCTGTCTTCCCCAAGTCAGTGAGGTTGTTCACACTGGAAGACAGAGGTACATAATAATTATTCATATCACAAGCTGCACCACAATGGAGCATTCCAAGATTTTCATTAATTATTGCAACTGTGTACGTCACAGTTCTGCATATCTTCTATTGCTTAGGGAGGATGAGATTGTGACTAAAATCAATTATCAAAATTAAAATAAGTGCAAGAGTGCATTGCATGTTGAATGGTGCATGGAGCATTTGTACTTATTACACATAAATATTTTTTCGTTTTTTTTTTAATTTATTCTTTTGTCAAATTTTCAACAACAACAAAAAATGTCCTAGTAGTGAAACTCAACCTGCTATATAATAAGAGGTAGCAGGCCTTTACTTGAGAAATAAATGAATTGCATGGTGCCGTTCCTCACGTATGTACAGAGTGAATCAGAACTCTAGCGACAGACTTTCAGAGGTGATATTGTGCCTCCAAAAGCCGCCTCTCCCCTCCAAATAAAAGTCGAATAAACATGGACTCTAAAATACATACCTTTAGAGCAATGAACAAGCACTTGTTCATATTTGCTACTGTAAAAGTGAATAAGAAGTCACAGCTCTAAAGAAATCCGTTTTAGAGTCCATCTTTACACTGTTTTTCTTGTTTTGATCCGTACCATCTTCACCCTAAATATGGAAAGCAAATAGTCTGTAATAGAAGAGATGTGTTCATAGTATCGAAGACGATTAAGTGCTCATAGCTCTGAAGGTATGCATTTTGCAGCACATGTTTAGTAGAAATTCCTTCCTTGCTTTGGTCCATATCACCACCTCTGACAGTTTATCGCCTGAGTTGTGATTCGCCCTGCATATTACTCCCACTACCCATATAAATTATTTTTCCACGCTGTCCGTCAGACAACTCCGCTCACGTACAACGATGCGAACACTCTAACGAAACAACCACACTGTAAAACCTACAATCCCTTACTTCAGCGGATACGGTGCGCTGTCATATATTGGCGATGTAATGACTTATGCATTGTTAAGCTAAAGGTTACCGGAAGCCAGTAAGGGCTCTCCAAGATAGGAGATCAGAGGCACGCTGCAAAGAACACGGAAAAGTGGTAGCTTTTAGATTACCGGAGGTGAACAGGAACGCTAGTGCCTTCTGAATTGCAGACGCTCTAGGTAGCTGTCCCATGTGAGAAGTTTCACTTCAGAGAATTAACTGGTAACTCCATCCACCGCCTAGAGACTGTCGTAACGCGTCACAGTGGAAGATAGTAACAAAAAGCAGAAGTGTTGGTATTTGCCCCTGGGAACCGCAACATCAGTTGGTTTACACTGGTTACAGAGCTGATACAACCCTACCACTGAGTAGGAGAATGAGAGGAATCTGAATGTGGTCGGCCAGAGGCACCGTGGAGGTGAAAAGCCACCAGTCAGACACGCTGAAGCTCGTGAAGCGTTGGTGGATTAGTGGGAAGACTCTAGATAGAAGAATTAGTGCGCCGCCAAAATCCTTTAATAACCTATGTTTCTGTATTCAGAGAAAGAGCTCAGTCAGGTAATTGGGACGCCAACTCCATGCCGCTCGCTGCCAGCCTCGGTAAAGTCCGACATGTCTGTTACTCTCCGTTGGAGTGCTGCTCTCAAAGTTTGTACTTAAAATGTACCTATTGTTCGCTGCTTCTGTCACGGCTCATTTCACAATCTCAGATACTGACTTCTGTTGTGCGCCCCGTTGCACCCTTTGCTCTCTCAAATGTTTCGAACCAGCCTTCAGTAAATTAGTTTGATTGCAAATAAATAGTATTAATCGGAGCACCGAATATCAATGCTTCTGCTGCGAACATGCTATCCAGGTTTAAAATCCGCTCCTCTCGTAGGTGTGACAGCGCTTGCGCTACGGCAAACAGTCAAACTGCCTTCACTGGAAGGTTGAGGTGTCAGTCTTCTCACTGCTTTCATGCGGCCCGCCACGAATTCTTTTCCTGCGCCAACCTCTTTACCTCAGAGTAGCACTTGCGACCTACGTCCTCAATTATTTGCTGGATGTATTGCAATCTCTATCTTCCTCTACAGTTTTTGCCCTCCACAGCTCCCTCTAGTACCATGGAAATCATTCCCTGATGTCTTAACAGACAGCGTTTTCCACATATTCCCTTCCCTTCCGATTCTGAGCAGAGCCTCCTCATTCCTTACCTTATCAGTCCACCTAATTTTCAACATTAATCTATAGCACCACTTCTCAAATGCTTCGATTCTATTCTGTTCAGGTTTTCCCACAGTCACTGCCATACAAAGCTGTGCTCCAAACCTACATTCTCCGAAATTTCTGTCTCAAATCAAGGCCTATGTTCGATACTAGTAGAGTTCTCTTGGTCAGGAATGTCCTTTTTGCCAGTGCTAGTCTGTTTCTGATCTCCTCCTTGCTTCGCCCGTAATTGGTTATTTTGCCGCCTAGGTAGCAGAATTCCTTAAGTTCATCCACTCCGTGACCATCAATAGTGGTGTTAAGTTTCTCGTTGTTCTAATTTCTGCTACTTCTCATTACTTTCGTCTATCTTCGATTCACATTCAATACATTACTCATTAGACCGTTCATTCCATTCAGGAAATCACGTAATTCTTCATCACTTTCACTTAAGATAGCATTGTCGTGAGCGAATCATATCACTGACTCCTTTTACCTCGAATTTTAATTCCACTTCTGAGCCTTTCTTTTATTTCCATCATTGCTTCTTCGATGTACAGATCCGTGTCTTACCCCCTTTCTAATACGAGCACTCCGTTCTTGGTCGTCCACTCTTATTATTCCCTCTTGCACATATTGAAACTTCCCCTCTGCATGAAAAGAAAAGAATGTGCTGGTAAAACATCTACGTTACTTGATTTTCAAACTCCAGAGTGAAACTGAACCTACTGAGACAGTTTTCTCTTTACTTATTCCGATCATTACTAAACTGACGCACAATATTTTAGCGCAACGCAATCTGGCTTTCAATAATCCCTACAAAAGAATAGCCCTGACTAACAATAACCTGTACCCTTCAATATAACCCGCCTCACCCTATATAGCCTACCCCTATTTTTCTCAGAATTTCGAACATCTTGTACCATTTTACATTGTCGAACGCTTTATCCAGGTCGACAAATAATATGAACCTGTCTTGGTTTTTCTTTAGTCTTGCTTCCATTATCAATCGCAACGTCAGAATTCCCTCTCTGGTGCTCTTACCTTTACTAAGGCCAAACTGGTCGTCATCTAACAAATTCTCAATTTTCTTTTCCATTCTTCTTGATATTACTTTTGTAAGTAACTTTGATGCTTGAGCTGTTAAGCTGATTGTGAATTCTCGCACTTTTCAGCTCTTGCAGTCTTCGAAATTGTGTGGATGGTATTTTTCCGAAAGTCAGACGGTACGTCGACAGACTCATATATTTTACCCACCAACGTTTTGTTTCCACTTCCCCTAATGATTTGCTCCTAACCAGTCGGAAATTGCAGACTGACCTGCAAGCCCCTGTCTTCCCTCGGTCCTGTGTTAGGACACGACAGCGCTTACTGCGTGTGTGTCTGTGTGTGTGTGTGTGTGTGTGTGTGTGTGTTTGCTGGGAGGAGCGCGGAGGTGTATTTTGTCGGAATACATTTGGGCAAGAGCACGGCAGAGATGCCTTAAACGGGAAGTTATCTGACAAGACGAGTAGGTCCTATGAGGCACGGTGTGTGCCCGCGGACGCGGCCGTCCACACATCAGCGGCGACGACTCGTGGAATGCGAGAGCGGCTGGGCCCAGCGTACGCCGGAATGCGGCGGCCGGCTCCGGCTGCGGATGCGGCTGGCCGCGGCGCGAGCGATACCATCGTAAAGCTCGCACCCTGGCGACGAGACGCCAGGAATCCCATTACGGGGCCTCGCACATATGTTCCTTGTCAGGGCGCCGGAACCTCTCTTGTCGCGGGCCGCCGTGTTACGTTCCACGCGCGTGGAGCGCACCCAGCCCCCACACCCCCTCCTCCTACCGCTCGTACGAGTTTCCTCCGTCACCTCCAGTCCAGTCCATCCCAGTATGAGTCCGTGTTCCCTGACTTCTAGAAGGCGTTCGACAAAACTCCGCATTGCCGCCTAATGAACAAAAGACTTGCGCTCCGAATATCAGACCAAGTGCGTGACTGATCTGAAGAGTTCCTAGCCAACAGAGCACAGCGCGCTTTTCTCACCAGAAAAACATCTTCAGACGTAAAAGTAAATTCGAGCGTACTCCAAGAGAGTGATGTCGGTCCATTACTTTTCACAATAGGTATAAATCAACCAGTAGTTAACTTCTGAAGTTCCACAAGGCAGATAACGCTGTCGTATACACAGGAATGGCGACGCTACGAAATGTAGGAACGCCTGCAGAGGATCGATGCTCAGAGCAGGGATTGGCAACTGACCCTCAACAAAAACAAATGTAATCTATTGCACATAAATAGGCAGAAAGGTCCATTATTGTATGATTACGCGATTGTAGAACAGGCACCGGAAGAAGTCACATGTGTTAAATAAGAGGTACGAAGTGATTTTAAGTCGAATGTCCACATAAGACTAATTGCAGGTAAATCAGATTCCACACATATTCACTGGAAGAATCCACAGGAAACGCAGTTCACCCAAAAATGATGTAGCTCAAAAATCCTT
Organism: Schistocerca piceifrons; assembly: GCF_021461385.2. Taxonomy (NCBI): domain Eukaryota; kingdom Metazoa; phylum Arthropoda; class Insecta; order Orthoptera; family Acrididae; genus Schistocerca; species Schistocerca piceifrons. Next base: position 772,323,831 of record NC_060139.1, on the reverse strand, counting down.
CGTTCGGTCAATACTTGATTCCTTTATCTTGGAACTCTTCCATCTGGTGCGTACTTGCATAAATAAACCACAATATCGCAATTGTGAGTCCGCACTAATGTAAAGCACATTTTGTTACATATTTTCTTATTTATTCCCACGACTAATTTCAGCGACAAATGTCGCCGTCATCAGTAGGTTCTTTAAATCTTATTCATCGTACGTTACAACATGCCTTTAAGAATTGTTTGCGTCATATTTTCAGTGTTTTTTCTGTTGCCGTTCTCCTCGGCATACATTATGTCATCCGCTAGTTCGTTGGGCGGCTTGCAGCAAATTCTGCACACATACACAAAAAAAACAGCAAGATGACGAAATGTCTTGCATCATAAACGAAGTGCCGGCCGGCGTGGCCGAGCGGCTCTAGGCGCTTCAGTCTGGAACCGCGCGACCACTACGGTCGCAGGTTCGAATCCTGCCTGGGGCATGGGTGTGTGTGATGTCCTCAGGTTAGTTAGGTTTAAGTAGTTGCAAGTTCTAAGGGACTGATGACCTCAGATGTTATGTCCCATAGTGCTCAGAGCCATAAACGAAGTCAAAAGTTTCCTTTTTCCGTGCATAAAATTAGCTAGCCGTTCAACGACGATGAAGTTACAAACTGCGACGTGCACACACTTAATTCAACATGTAAACGTCACTACATATATTCGGTTTTAGGTTCTGGCATGTTCGATTTACTTGCCGTCATTGGCGATGATGCTGTGGCGCAGACGAATAGCGAAATTCTGCATGACCCGATGAAGTTTCAGAATATCGATGGTGTCGATGTCCTTCTGAATAGCTGTTTTCAGCTTAGCAGTGATTTTGGGGTTATTGCTGTACACCTTGTCTTTAAATATAGCTCCACAAAAACGAGTCGCATATGTTCAGATCCGAGGAGCACGGCGGCCAATCGAGGGACATGCCATTGGCCTCTGGGTACCCCAGAGCCAGAATGCGGTCGCCAAAGAGCTGCTCCAGTTCACCAAACACGGTTCTGCTTCGATGGGGTCGAGTTCCGTCCTGCATGGACCACATCTTGTCCAAATCAGGGTCACTTTAGATAGTGGGGATGAAGTTATCTTCCAACCTTCACGTACCGTTCGGTAGCCACCGTGCCATCAAGGAATATCGCACCGATTATTCTGTGACTGGACATTGTACACCACACAGTCAATCGTTGAGGGTGAAGAGACTACTCGATCGCGAAAAGCGGATTTTAAGTCCCCCAAATGCGTCAATTTTGCGCACTGGCGAAACCATCCAAATGAAAGTGGGTTTCGTCGCTAAACAAAACCATACTAATTCCCATCATGCGCCGCGGCCAACAGTGCAGTTTGAACGTCCTAATGGAAACCGTTCATTAGTTATGACGATTTTATTTCATATAGTTTAATAATTTTTACCCTGTTCCTCCGGAACACGGCCGCTGCCACTCTGCAGTCGGCCGACCTACCGCATGTTAAGCGCTGCGGCTGCCCGGGCGCCGCGATCCTCACCTGTCGGCGCCATCGACCGGCCGCCATTGTCGGTGTGCGCTAATCGCCAGCCGAGAATTATGAACGCCGTTGCCGAGCAACGCCAGTTGACACATTAGGGGCGGGGCCCGCAGCCCGGGGCGTGGGCGCGCGATGACACGCTACAATGACGCCGGCCGAACACGCCCACACTCGCCCGCACCCGCGTCCGCGCCCGCCATAGCCGCCAACCCCACACGTGACGCAGCGTAAATACCATTTTTTGCCCTTAATTTTGTGAGCTGTTTCCCTGTTCGCGTAATAGACAGTGACAAATTACTTCCGTTAATGTCGTTTCCACTGCCGGGATGTACATCGTCACATGCAAACTGATATGTTCATTCGCATTATGTGGATTAGAAACGTAAGCCGTCGGCTGTAATGAACAAGTAATACAATATTCTGTGTTGGTGCAAAGCTTGCACCAGGCTGTTACTTCACGAGTAAGTATGTTTTTACTTGATCCACTCTGCTAACAAGTAGCCGCACCACCATATGGCTAATTTTGTTACTGGAACGAAACTTTCGGAAAAAAAGTTTATCTTTATTTCAAAGCAACATAAGTGGTTAAAGTGTAATTATCTTATACAACACTCTCAAATGCATACAAGCATGGTTTTGTGTTGACGTACTCGATACTAGCGTTGCGCAGCTTAATGAGACCATGTAATGTAGTGTGTAGTAGTAGATGGCAAAAACTTGACGCCAGTATCTGAGAGAACACACCTGAGTAATATATGGGGACGGCATCCTAACTCTTCGAGCCCAGTGGCTTCTGTTGCAAACCACATCTTTTATTCATTATGTTTTGAAGTACCAGTACATTTAGCATCAAACCACTGATTCAGGGTCTTCGTAGAATCAGTGGTTTCAAACTAAAGGCACTGGTATTTCAAATAAAATGAGTAAAAGTGGTGGTTAGCAGCATAAACGACTGGGGATCAAAGGGTTACTGCATGCCGACCATCGAAAGAAGGCGAGACGCATGTTTTCCATAAACGACTAACTGCAGCTGCGAAAGAAGTCGTTAGGTGTCAAGTAAGACATGACTGATAAAAATACTTCAGAGGACGTAGGGCACCTATCTGGAAAGTAGTAAGATTTTAAAAGCGGACTCTAGGATATTTTAAACATATGAATAACATATACTAACTGTGTAGCGAAAGTAAATCAAGAAGCGTATTTTGTATGGTCTTGCAGATTTATGGACAATACTTCGGCGACTGACCAACTCGTCTTGTACTAGTTTGAGTTTCTTCTATTCTAGGTGCTCCTTACAAATGTGAGTATATTTTCATTTTCATTGATACAAGAGAAACACGAGCTTTGCAGGTATGAAGCCACCTATCCTTAACTACACACATCAAAAAAGTTTTGCATCACCTCGGTTCCGAGAGTTCCGAAACCTGTACAGAAAATTGGAATAGAGATCAACATAAACATCATTTCCGCCCTTTTTATTGCTCGTGAAAACCACACATTGCATGTTCTACCACCATACAGCGAGACCTTCAAAGTTGGTGGTCCAGATTGCTGTACACACCGGTACCTCTAATACCTAGTAGCACGTCCTCTTGCTTTCATGCATGCATGTATTCATCGTGGCATACTATCCACAAGTTCATCAAGGCACTGTTGGTCCAGATTGCCCCACTCCTCAATTGAGATTCGGTGTAATCCCTCGGAGTGGTTGGTGCGTCACGCTGTCCATAAACAGCCCTTTTCAATCTATCCCAGGCATATTCGATAGGGTTCATGTCTGGAGAACATGCTGGCCTCTCTAGTCGAGCGGTGTCGTTATCCTGAAGGAAGTCACTGACAAGATGTGCACGATGGAGGTGCGAATAGTTGTCCATGAAGACGAATGCCTCGCCAATATGCTGCCGATACGGTTACACTATCGGTCGGAGGATTGAATTAACGTACCGTACAGCCGTTACGCCGCCTTCCATGACCATCAATGGCATACGTCGGCCCCACATAATGCCACTCCAAAACATCAGGGAACATCCACCTGGGTGCACTCGCTGGACAGTGTCTCTAAGGTGTTCAGCCTGACCGGGTCTACGATTCTGCTGGGAGAGGCGCGGTCACGCGACCTCCTAGCCACATATAAGAGGGTTCCCAGAAAGTAATGCACTGCATTTTTTTCTCACCCAAAAACAATTCTACGAATTCGAAACGTTACGTATGTATTACCTGAGGTCTCCTGAGTGAGCGCGCCAAGTTTCCGTCACTTCCGACAGATAGCATAGCTGCAGGGCAGCTTCACAGCGGCGTCTGTAGGTGATGTACTCTACAAGAAACGTATCGTCATTGAATTTATCACTGCAGAGAAAGAAACCGTGGGTAATATTAGCAAACGCTTGTGCAAAGTCTATGGAGCATCTGCTGTCGACAGAAGTACAGCTACTAGCTGGGCACGAAGGGTGAGGTCATCAGAAGGCGGTTCGGCGGAGCTGTATGATTTGCAACGATCGGGGAGACCATCCGCGGCTGTCACACCTGAGATGTTACAGCGAGCTGATGTTATCATTCGTGAGGACAGACGCATTACGGCTCGGCAGTAGGCGCTGCATCTGTCAATCAGCAAAGGAAGTTCACACAGTGAAACACTGGCTGTGCCACCAGGACAAGTATTGGTACCGACAGGGCATACACGTCTTTGTTTAGCGCTGGAGGAAGGCCATAGAGCGGGATGGAGGTTACGTGGAACAATAGGGTGTGTCTCTGTCTGTAATTCTCATTATGTTCAATAAAGAACTGTTGAAGAAAAAAAAATGCGGTACATTACTTTCTGGGCAACCCTTGTACATTGGTTATAGTCCTGTTCGACTTGTGGTGGGACGTTGCTGCTCGGCATCGAACACCTGGCGTCGACTATCGCGACCAGGCGCACGACATGGGAACACGAATGAGCGTGGTGTTGTATAACCGGCAAAAATCCGAAAAACCTGGGCGGGCCGCGCTCGTTATTCGCGCGCTGGCGCCCCACTCGACACCGCGGTATAATATGATAGCTGGCCACGACCCAGAGAAACGGACGTCATAGGCGCCATCGGGGCGTCAGGACATTCCACAACCAGCTGAGTTTGCACCTACACCGGGCGGCATCGGGAACGACCGTCGTTCTGTACAAGGCTGCTGAAAATAAACCCCTCGTAACGCTATCACTGTTTCACTCTGCGCCCTGGCGTGAATCAATCCTCTACCTCAATGGAGACGCTTTGTGTAGTCCTCGTAATTTTTCCGATTGACCTCACCATCAGACTAAGGGCAGCCATGTGCTGGTTAAAGGCAGGAGACATGACAAGGTGATAGAGATTACAGGACAGAATCTCAGTGACAGATGACAACTCGTCAAATGGAGGGTGGACACATGGCAGAGGGAATGGATGATGGACGACGAGGGTCGTAGGGTCTATCAATTTTTCCGACATAAGGGAACGTCTGAAGATGAACCATATCAGCCCAGTTGGGGCACGGTTCATATCCTGACGGGCAATGGCCAATACCCTGCGTAATTTCATCGAGTGGGACTCAGCCAATATGACACTTGCACATGTGGGGAACGTAGAGCCTCGAACACAATGTATTTCGCTGTCCTTTAAGTACCACTGCTGTAACACCTACACACGCTGGCAGACATAAATGCGCCAATAAGGGCTGAAAACACATGGGATGAAATAAACTGAGAGGCAAATGAAGTATGCTAGCACAAAGTCTACAATCAAACAAGTTGACAAATTATATTTTCATCAACTTGTTTGACTGTAGATTTTGTGCTGGGATACTTCATTTGCCTCTCAGTTTATTTCGTCCCATGTGTTTTAGCCCTGACTGGCGCATTTATGTCTGCCCCAGCGTGTGTAGGTGTAGCTGTGTAGGTGTTACTGCAGTGGTGCTTAAAGTTATACGGAACCATTTTAACAATTGTTAAGCATTCAAGTCACTGTAACCTCAGAGAAATCTGTATATATTATGTTCTTCATCTTATTTTAAAAAACGCATTAACAACTGTATACCAATAAGACTGTAACAATGAGAAGTATTTGCTATTAGATTCAGATTGAGCATCAACCGACCCACTTTACGTTTCAAGGTGGAGGGTTACTCTGTACTGTTAATGAAATAAATAAATAACTAATCAAACGAGTCCGTATCACACGTTGCAACAACTGACACAAGACCCTCGGGATGCGGAACTATGGAAAACTACCAGCTCTAACATGGAAAATGACGCAGACGCGAATGCAAACACAGACTCAGAGAACAGCAGGAATACGTCGCTCAATGAACACCATAACAAGACAATCATAGACATCCTGAACTACACTCCGCCTTTCATACCAACGTAATACCATAATGAAACGTAGCGGGTAGGGAATGGACGGCTCGAAGAACATTCCTAGTCCATCAACCCCTGCTGGTTAGATGAGGACAGTCATACCATTTCCTGACCAACATCCACAATTCCACTAATCCTTCAACCTAGTAACCCCTACCCTGTATCCAAGTCCCCAGCAGCTTAAAGATAGTAGATTAGTTCTCCCCCATCATTTCTCCCACCCAACCCGACTTGTAGCGGCCCGGAATATGGCGGGTCGTTACGATATTAATCACGAGTCTTCTTGGGTGACTAAATGTTTCTGTGGCTTATAGGGTAAAGATAGCGAACGCTTCAACCGATCAGAAATTTTTTCTGTACCTACAGAAAATGCAGGGGGCACAATTCATAAATGTCCGTTATTACATTCACCTAAGTGTCTTCCGCTGATAGACATCCAGCGCTGGTACGTTAAAAAACAGACTAAAAGGGGAGTAAAAGTTTCTGATGCCGTCCCCGTGTACAATTTGAATATTTTCCGTCCTCAACGCCGGCACAAACAGAGGAATTCGTGAACAGGCGGTGATGTGGAGACGAGAGAGTCCGCTAAACACTGGCCGCTAGCGTGAGAGAGTGCGGACGCTGCGTCCGTCCCGGTGCTCGGCGTCTTATCGGGCGCGCGCGACGCAATTTTTATGCGGTCCGCGTATTCGCGATGATCGCGCGCCAGTATTTGCATGTGGCGCTGCGGTCGCGCGATTTGCATGCCGAACACCGGCGGATCAGCGGTTCGCGGGGCCGTTTCAGATCCGGCGCGCCGATTTGTTATGAAGTGGTAAACCTGACGGATTACTCGCACCGCCCGCTCTCGTGCCGCCGATTTCATTTCGATCAGTCACCGCTTGCTAATTGTGATCCGGTAAGCGCTCGGCTGGATTTGTTGCTCGGCTGATAAATATATTTCTGCGCGGTATTCCGATGAAAATTTCGTAAATTCGGACAACTGCTGGTAATTACTGACAAAACGGTTGTGCGGCATTTGGCCGTGTATCTCATAATAACATGGATATTGTGAAATTTGTGCGGAAATTATCTGCAAAATTGATGATGTTGCCTATGGTTCGTATAATAGCTTCCCCGTTTCATTTAATTTGCTTCGCTCCTTAAAAACGTAAAATGGAAACGGACACGGGCACATAAAATAATTTTCATTCTTCGTTCTCGGACACAAATTCTCAAGGACACGGTACAATACAACTGCAAACAAGTGCAGCCTAGAAGTAGTCTTCAAGCTAATAGAGTAAGCGCATATATATTCATTTTGGCGGCAACAACGAGCCATATTATTGGAAGATTACTTACATGTATGTACGGATCGTTGAAAGAGTCTGCAACCAGAGAGAAGTGTGTAAGAACTAAACAGCAAATAAATGCAACGGCTTTTTTTAACTTCCGATCGGTCGTGAAATCAAAACCGCAGTGAAAATTCGGCAACACTCTGCGCAGATGCATTGCGCAACGTCTCTAGTATGCTCGCGTATCGCGTTACGCAGCACTTTTGACTTCCGAGCGCGCAGTGAGCGCGCAAGGATGCCAAGAAAATCGTGTCTCCCGCCAGGTGTGAAGTCCTGTTGACGGGTTACGCCTGATTTAATACAGCTCACATAGCGTGACCATCATACGTCTCGTTTTTCATGTCCCTTATCGGCTACATACTGCAGGGGCCACAAAGACGCTCCTTTAGCGTTTCCGATAGGAACTATTTGATCACCTATCATACAGCCCCTCATTTTCATCTCTTCGCTTACATGAACCTCTGGCTATGACGACAGCATTTCGGGCACAGACAAAGAGCTGAAGACCAGCCAAGAGAATTGGTGGAAACTATAGACGGCTGCCTTCTATGACGAGGGTTCTGTAAAACTGGTAAGACGCTACGACAGATGACTGAGTGGGAGCGGGGATTATGTGGAGAAGTAGCCGTAGCTAAATGTTGCAAATAAAAGATTTTTTTTTTATTTTCATGAAGTTTTCCATTTCGCGACTGCACGTTTGTTATTATTCCTCAAGCTACGTACTTCTATACCGCTAACTCACCCTATTAGTTCATGTCATAATATTCATGTACTAGTTGTCTCTTTTTCTTAGGTAGTTCTCTATGGTTTTACTACAATTGTAACCGAACTAATGCAGTGATTTTTCGGTTGAGATTGTGTTAGGTTTGTAAATGTCACTTCTGTGGTCCTTGAAAATGTTTTACTGTGTTTCTGACTGAAATGAACACTTAAGACCTTCTCCTTATTGTTGTAGCCTTTTGTCCGAAGACTCGTTTGCTCTAATTTCCAAGATTGTCAGTCGTATGCAAGTCTCTTCGTATGTACATAACTACTGCAACTTGTACAGCCTTTGGTGTTCCTCTACACACACACACACACACACACACACAGACACACACACAATCGTCCATCGTCCATCATCAATCTCACAAGGTCTTGATGCGTTTTCTCTTATTTAACCAAGTTGTGCCATAAATGCCATTGCTCCCAATCATGTACAGATCACTTCATTAATCATTTAATCTAATAATCCTATTTTTGGCTTTCCTCTGTAGTACCAAACGTGAAAAAGATTCTATTCTATTTTTGTGTGAACCGTTTATCGTCCTGGCTTCACCCACGTACAAGGCTACACTCTAGAAAAATACCTTCAGAAATTACTTTGTAATACTTAAAATTGTATTCGATGTTAACAAATGCCTCTTTTCTTTTGCAGAAACGCTTTTTTTGCTATGGACAATCTCCAGATTACGTCTTCTCTAGCACGGCCATCAGTTACTTTGCTGCTCAAATACCAAAACCCATTACTTCAATCTGATTAGCTGATCTTTTTCCCTCAGCATCGCCTGATTTAAATCTACGACATCCGATTATCATTTTATTACTTTTGCTTATGCTCATCTTATAAGCTCTCTTTAACTGCTCTTCCAAGTCCTCTGCCGTCTCTGACGGAATTACAGTGTCATCGGCGGACTTGAACTTTAATTCCTTCTTCAAATGTCTCCTTAGTTTCCTTCAAAGGCTGCTCAACGGATTAAGTAACATCGGGGATAGGCTGCGACCTTGTCTCATCCCCTTCTCCGCTACTGCCTCCACTGAATATTATAGCTGACTCTTGCAGTTACAGTTTGGTTTGTGTTCAAGTTACAGAAACTTTTTTCCATACTACTACGATTTTCCAGTTTATGCAAAAGGATCTTATGGTCCATAAAATCAAATATTTTTGTCAAATCGAAGAAAATATCTACTGACCACAACCTATGGTCTAGTCCTGCTGGTGCCTCACACGCAAAAGAATAAATAGCATCTTCTGAGCATACTCCGTTCCGAAATACAAACTTAGAGTCTAACATCAGATATGTCTACTGAGATGTGCCATTATGCTTGAACACATATTTTCCTCATTTTTTTAAACAATGGTAGCAAATAAGTTGGCCAGTAATGGTCTACATGATCTCTTTCACAATTTTTAAAAAGAGGTTTCATTAATGTGTGTGTTAATTGGTCAAGAAAATTACTGCACCTGAAAGACGCACTGCACAGGTGAGTGGGTACGGAGCAGCGGCCTTCGCAATCCTTTCTAAATTTCATCACAACCATGGGAGACCTTACTCTTTAACGGCGTGATAACTAATTCAATTTCATCTTCGTTAGTTTCCTGTGGTTGCATGTTATTTAGCTGTCCCAGCTTTCAAGACTGCTACGTATTACCTGTAATTATAAGATTTAAATTTAATTTGCCGACTGTTAATAAGACGTGATTATTGAGTATTTTGCGTGTCTCTGTGGGATCACTAACAGTATAATTCTGGTGGGAGAGAGGTGTAGTATGTTGAGCATCCACAGGCTGTCCCGTGACTCTTTCACAACTGAACATACAGTTTCGCTTTTGTTCTACAAGCGTTGTAAATATATGTTTGTCTTTCATAAACCTATCTTCCAAAGTACTTCTCACAGTCAATATTGTCTCGCGTGTGTCCACCTTTATGAGGGACCCAACTGCTCTTGAAAGTTTAAATCTCATCAACAGTGAATAACTGCACGATGAGGATCAGTTAGGGACCGAATTTCAAGGAAACATGTCAAGGAAACATGTGGGACTGATTGCTTAAATCAACTTACCTAATTCCTGCATTGTCATTTGCACTTACAAAGGCCAAGGAGTGCAGTAACAAGACATGGTGGTGAGTTGTAACCTACCATTTATTACTCGCTAAGGTAGGTTTTTCTTCACATTAACGAGATGAAAAGCGTTTAGATTAACTGAGCCTTGAATACAGATTCGCCAACTCATAACCAAACTGTTAGCTTTCATCCTAACCAAGACGGTGGTTTACGCTAAAGATCAGTCTGCCACCAAAATCTACTTTGTAAAATATAGCGTAAACGTAAAGCAAATATTATCAATGTTGTGTTCTCTTTCTGTTACACACTGCGGTTAGAAAAGTCATGAGATGTCTCACAGTATAGTGTGGGACCTCCTTTAGCCCTGCATAGCACAGTAACTCGAGGTGACATGGACTCCATAAGTCGCTGGAAGTCCCCTGCAGAGATATTGAGCCATGCTACCTCTATAGTCTCCCATAACTGCGAAAGTGTAGCCGGTTCAGAATTTTGTGCACGAACTGACCTCTCGATTATGTCCCATAAATGTTCGATGGGATTCATGTCGGGTGACCTTAGTGGCCAAATCAGTCGGTCGAAATTTCCAAAATATTGTTCAAACCAATCATCGGTGACGCTGAATGGCTGCAAATAGTCTCCAAGTACCCGAAAATAACCATTTCCTCCAATAATCCCTTCTGTAGGACCAGAGGACCTATTCCATTCCATGAAAACGCAACCATCACCGTTATGGACCCACCACCAGTTTGCACAGTGCCTTGTTGACAACCTGGATCAATGAAAAAAAATGGTTCAAATGGCTCTGAGCACTATGGGCCTCAACTGCTGAGGTCATTAGTCCCCTAGAACTTATAACTAGTTAAACCTAACTAACCTAAGGACATCACAAACATCCATGCCCGAGGCAGGATTCGAACCTGCGACCGTAGCGGTCTTGCGGTTCCAGACTGCAGCGCCTTTGACTGCACGGCCACTTCGGCCGGCAATGGATCAATGACTTCCATGGGTCTGCGCCAAAGTCGAACTCTACCATTAGCTCTTACAAACTGAAATCGGGACTCATCTGACCAGCGACGGTTTTACATCCACCTACGATCCGACCGATGTGGTCACCATCCCAGGAGAGGCACTGCAGCCGATGTCGTGCTATTAGCAGAGGCGATCGCGTCAGTTGTCTGCTGCCTCAACCAATTAACGCCCGATTTCGCAGCACTAACGGATACGATATTCGTATGTCCCACATTGGTTTCTGCGGTTATTTCAAGCAGTGTTGCTTGTCTGTTAACACTGAAAACTCTCTGCAAACGTTGCTACCCTCGGTCGTTAAGCGAAGGCCGTTGGGTACTGCTTTGTCCGTGGTGAGAGGTAATACCTGAAATTTGTTATTCTCTGCACACTGTTCACACTGTGGATCTCTGAATACTGCATTCCTTAACTATTACTGAAGTGGTGGAATACCCCATGCGTCTAGCTCCAACTACCATTCCGCGTTCAGAGTCTGTTAATTCCCATCGTGTGGCCTTGATCACGTCGGGAATCCTTTCTCATGGATCACCGGAGGACAAATGACAGCACCGCCAAAGCACTGGCTTTTCATCTCTTGTGTACGCGATCTACCGCCATCTGTGTATGTGCACCTCACGATTCCATGACTTCTGTCACAGTGTGTGCCACGTATACAGGGTGTTACAAAAACGTACGGCCAAACTTTCAGGAAACATTCCTCACACTCAAAGAAAGAAAATATGTTCGGTGGACATGTGTCCGCAAACGGTTACTTTCCATGTTAGAGCACATTTTATTACTTCTCTTCAAATCACATTAATCATGGAGTAGAAACACACAGCAACAGAACGTACCAGCGTGACTTCAAACACTTTGTTACAGCAAATGTTCAAAATGTCCTCCGTTAGCGAGGATACATCCACCCTCCGTCGCATGGAATCCCTGATGCGCTGATGCAGCCCTGGAGAATGGCGTATTGTATCACAGCTGTCCACAATACGAGCACGAAGAGTCTCTATATTCGGTACCGGGGTTGCGTAGAGAAGAGCTTTCAAATGTCCCCATAAATGAAAGTCAAGAGGGTTGAGGTCAGGAGAGCGTGGAGGCCATGGAATTGGTCCGCTTCTACCAATCCATCGGTCACGAATCTGTTGTTGAGAAGCGTACGAACACTTCGACTGAAATGTGTAGGAGCTCCATCGTGCATGAACCACATTTCGTGTCGTACTTGTAAAGGCACATGTTCTAGCAGCACAGGTAGAGTATCCCGTATGAAATTATGATAACGTGCTCCATTGAGCGTAAGTGGAAGAACATGGGGCCCAATCAAGACATCACCAACAATGCCTGCCCAAACGTTCACAGAAAATCTGTGTTGATGAAGTGATTGGACAATTGCGTGCGGATTCTCGTCAGCCCACACATGTTGATTGTGGAAGTTTACAATTTGATCACGTTGGAATGAAGCCTCATCCGTAAAGAGAACATTTGCACTGAAATGAGGATTGACACATTGTTGGATGAACCATTCGCAGAAGTGTAGCCGTGGAGGCCAATCAGCTGTCTGCACACGCTGTACATGGTACGGAAACAACTGGTTCTCCCGTAGCACTCTCCATACAGTGACGTGGTCAACGTTGCCTTGTACAGCAGCAACTTCTCTGATGCCGACATTAGGGTTATCGTCAACTGCACGAAGAATTGCCTCGTCCATTGCAGGTGTCCTCGTCGTTCTAGGTCTTCCCCAGTCGCGAGTCATAGGCTGGAATGTTCCGTGCTCCCTAAGACGCCGATCAATTGCTTCGAACGTCTTCCTGTCGGGACACCTACGTTCTGGAAATCTGTCTCGATACAAAGGTACCGCGCTACGGCTATTGCCCCGTGCTAATCTATACATGAAATGGGCATCTGCCAACTCCTCATTTGTAAACATTGCACTGACTGCAAAACCACGTTCGTGATGAACACTAACCTGTTGATGCTACGTACTGATGAGCTTGATGCTAGTACTGTAGAGCAATGAGTCGCATGTCAACATAAGCACCGAAGTCAACATTATCTTCCTTCAATTGGGCCAACTGGCGGTGAATCGAGGAAGTACAGTACATACTGACGAAACTAAAATGAGCTCTAACAATGAAATTAAGCGTTTCCGGACACATGTCCACATAACATCTTTTCTTTATTTGTGCGTGAGGAATGTTTCCTGAAAGTTTGGTCGTACCTTTTTGTAACACCCTGTGTATGCCACGTCACACGACTCAATATCATTACGTTATGGGACGAATCTGTATCTGGTACTGAAAAGCTCAGTTGAGCCAAATGTTCCACTTGTTCAATATTTCAGGTAATCAGGGTGGCGTGTTCTTCTTTTAGACCTGCGAGAGAAAGAGAGAGAGAGTTTATTTAGGGGACGGCGACCTCCGTCCAGAGTGGTACATAGCGTGGCAGACGGGCCGGACAGCGTGAGGCGGGCTCGCGTGGGAGAGGACCAGGGGACAGCTTGCCAGCCAGCCAGCCACCACACGAGCTGGCGGACCGCAGGCTGCCAGTTATTATACAGCGCGAGGCTGAAAGGGAACAGTCGCCGGGAATGCAAATTATCGCGCTCTCGGGCAGCGTTTATATACGCCCAGGCGCTCTCCGGGAAGAATTGAAAGAGTGTAAAAGAGGATAAAAATAAATGAAAAGAGTCCCCCCGGAAAATAAACGTCGACAACAAGAACAAGTAGAGATCAGTTAGCGCAATAAGAATGTGGGATGAGGAGGAGTAGGTGGAGGAGGGAGTATAAATAACAGCGGGGAGGAAGGCATGCGAGGCAGAGCTGTGAGGCATTCGGCGCCCCCCGCCGGCCGGCGCACACAATTTACTGCGCCCGCGCCGCGGCCGGGACTCCCGGTGGCCGCTAGGACGCCATTAGGCCGCTGACAGCCAGCGGGGGCCGGCCGCTCGCTCATGCGCTCCTCCACGCACCGCGAGCTGCCTGCTCTCACAGGAGCGAGGCGCGCGCCGAGAGGAAAGATCCCTCTGCCTGTGCGCTTGCGCAGCACGAGTAGCCACGTCCTAGAGGAAAATAACTGCCGTCTCGTTGTTAGTCTTGTGTACATTTTCGAGAGCAGCATGTTTTTTGTCATCCAAAAAACCAGATAAGTTCGAGTAGGACTTAGGCTCTGAGGATTCCGTTCTTACTTAAATGTCTAGCCACGTTAATTTCACCACCACTCAAAAGCCTGAAAAACCACCTTCTGCAGCGCGGACTGCTGCGAGACATACAGTTTCATATGGCTCTAGACACTACGGGACTTAACATCGAAGTCAACTGTCCCCTACACTTAGAACTACTTAAACCTAAGGATATCACACACATCCATGCCCGATGCAGGATTCGAACCTGCGACCATAACAACAGCGCGGTTCCAGACTGAAGCGCCTAGAACTGCTTGGTCACAGCGGCCGGCGAGACATGCAGGAAGAGAGTCAACAACGTCGAAGAAAGTGGACCCATGGCGACTCCAGCGCCGTGGCCAGTTGCGCTAGGTCTCTCGGTTGAAGACCCATGGTGCCAAAAGCCGGTTCGAGGTTATCTCACGGATTCTCGACATGATTTGACACTGGAGTGTCTCGTGGTCAGCGGGGTACGCCGATGTCCTGTTGGTCTTCCAACCACGCGCGTACACTCCGAACTGGATGACACGTCGCGTTGCCCTGCTGAAAGATTCCATCGTGGCGAAGAAAACCAAACTGCATGTCGGAGTCGGCATGATCCTCAAGAATAAATGAATACTTGCGTCGATCCACTGAGTCTTCCGGAATGATGACATCACCCAGGGAATGCCACGAAAGCATTCTTCAGGTTGTAACGCTCCTTCCTTGTTTGCTTTCGGACGTGTCAAGGCGTACACGCCAAAGGCCATTTGTCCGATGCAGCACAAAACGCGATTCATCCGAAAAAGCTACCTGTCGCCAGTCAGTGGACGTCTAGAAGGGGTATTGGCTTGCAAATTCCAGCGGTCAGGCGGATGCCCACAAGCAGCAACGCTCGCTGAACTGACCATGAAGAGACACTGTTAGTAGCACCTAGGTTCAACTGGGTCGTCGATTGCTCAAGAGCAGAACATCATTTAGTCCATACACACATGAGCAGCCGTCGTACACCCGTCTCATTTATGGCCTTTGGTGCACCACAGTTGCCTAGTGCCGATTTTAGATACCGCCATTTTGGCATGCACAGTACATTGTAAACATGGCGACACGCGAACACTTTACAAACTTAACTGTTTTGGAAATGCTTCCATCGATGTACTGAAAATCAAAACTTTTTGGATGTCATATAAATTGCTCTATACCTACGTAACGATAACTAATACTAATTTTTGGCACCACCCCCCCCCCTTCCCCCCTCTGACACGCTTTATATACCCTCCACAGCTAGTGCTCTGTTCTTTGATGTCTAACGTTGCCGATGATCACATTAACGTAATAGGAACGTTTGATTATGAATATAAACAGTTGATCTAGAGGTTTCGATAAGTAAGCTTGCGATTATCGAAATACGAGCATGTAATATACCTGGTCGTATCTTTCGATCACATTAACTTAGAAGCTCAAATTTTGTACACGGCCAATGGGCCATAGACCTTAGTATTTGACATAAATTTCAACTTGATTTCTCTACCCACTCCTGAGAAAAACGGGTCTTAACATAAGGACAGATATACGGACAACTGTGTGATCCTGCAAGGGTTCCGATTTTACCGACGTAGTTATGGAACCAGAAAAAATCACACAGTTTTTCTCACCATTCAGATGACAGATAATTTAAGTAAAATGTTTTACACACTCTGCAGGAAAAGAGGAAGAATGGGTTTATCTTGTTTTTTTTCGTTGTAATCGCCGCGTACAATGTCAGCAATACGCTGGAGAGGGAAAAGTTCAACTATTGTCGAGGTGGGTGCCATTTGATGGGGCTCACAAGAGCTTGATCAGAAAACCATTAACAATCTATGCCAGTAACCTCTTTGAGTAATAATAACAATAGAGAGTTATTTATAAACAGACATTAAAATTATTTTGTTCCAGAACAAAATATTCTGGCCTCTTCTGGAAATAATAATAAAAAGATATTAAAGTCTGCTGAAATGCAGGAAAGATTGTTGGAAGTTGTAGAAAGACATTTGTAGACGAGAATTGTATTTTGTTCTAGATGGCAATACAGTTTAAGTTAGCAGAAACATATCTATGTTTCCATTATCTAAATTGTAGCCTGCTACCCTTCTTTAAGATCATACAATTACCTATAGATGTGAAGTGTAATAATTCGTGGTGTATGCTGTTGATGTATGTGGCTAATTTATCAAAAATACCAAACAACGCATAAGCGTTGAGGCTTATTACGACGTTTTTTTTTTCAGAGACATGCGTAGCTCGACGTCTTATACTCAAGTGAAAATACAAAAAATCAAATAAAATCATTTCACGGGAGTAACTTATATTGTGGCAGTTGGTATCTGGTTTCTCTTGTAACATTACAAAAGAGAGAGAGAGAGAGGTGGATGATTTCCTTTAGACATCCGTGCGCTCTTCTATATGTATGTAGCTGTTCGGCCTCCCAGCGTATAACGCAGGAGATACTACAACATTATTCAAAAATGTGGATACATATTTTTTCTGTAATTTGCAGACTCGGCTTATTACATTATAAAGCCACCACGGTAATTTTAAAAGCAAGAGAGTCTTTTTCGTGAAACACAGATCTTAACTCCACTCCTTATTACATTACTAACAGCAAGCTTAGTTTATTTACTTTCGGATACAGGTTTTTTCAAAATGTTCAAATGTGTGTGAATTCCTAAGGAACCAAACTTCTGACGTCATCGGTCCCTGGACTTACACACTACTTACACTAACCTAAGCTAAGAAGAACACACACACACACACACACACACACACACACACACACACACACACACACATGCCCGAGGGAGGACTCGAACCTCCAGGCGGGTGAGGCCACGCAAGCCGTGACATGACGATCGAGACCGCGCTGCACAGGTTTCTTAACCGGTGTCCTGAAGACCGGTTTTAAAATACTTACTGCGGAAAGTACCTCGTTTCGTTTAACGAACGAATTCCTGTAAACACACGGCCTTTTTGGTCTTAGAAATGCGGTAGATGGGCAATGTTAGTGTTTCAGTTGGTAACATCGACGACAGCTGACACCCCTATAAGCTGCAGCGACTTCCTCGGCGCGGGACATTAGCACTCCACCCTTGGGCAGCCCAACTCGTGCTCTCGACTGTATCCCGCGCCCTACGAGTGAGTGAAGTGTTGTCAAGCGTTAAAGAATTGCTGCCGCACCTCTAGCCACACGCCCTACTTTCCCTCCGAACTTCCCTCTCTCAGTTCTTCGTATCGTTTCCCAACGTAATTTCAGTCGTCTTCCCCTCGCATACGACGATCTCATTCCATCAAACTACACTTCCTTCCAGTCATAGGCCTAGCATATCCTACCCAAACCAACTGCACCCAAACCAACTCGCCCAGCTGGCATCCCATTCATATCCTAACATCTGCATCCCTCCTATAAGTTCATTCTCACGGAGGCATTCCGCATCATTTTTTCATATACTGTCATCCCCACTACTTCAGAAACCTCAATACCTAGCTACAGCTACCAGGAGCCCTATCATACTATTTTCATAACAGACTGAATGCACATCAAATCATCATTATCTTCTCATATACGTCGCCACCTATCTTAGCTCCAAAAACATTTTGACTGGACATCGAAATGACGACTCCTTATTATTCACTCTATCCAACGCTCCGAATTTCGTTTCGCACTGTTGCTATTTCTTTTGAACCCAGTGTCTGAGCGGTCGGAAGTACCATGCTTGGCCTCTTAGCCGCCTCATTCGCTCGCTAGTCTAGCGGTTTTTGTCTTAATCCATTGCGTAGCACTCTTATATTTTGTAATTTAATGAAAATGTTGAATAGGTAGAAAAATGGAAATGAAATACAAGAAGAGGAAAAAAAGATGATGTAGTAAGCATACTCCAGCCTCAGTGCCAACTTGAGATGGAGACCTCGAAGTGGACTAGCGAGCTCTTGTTCTAAATTCAGCCAACGTATCGATCTTAATTAACTATACTAAAACAATCTACTTAATGAACTATAATTCAATTACTGAACAACTGATACGAATAAAATTAAAAAGACGAGTACCTAAGAATTCACAAATGCGAGCGTAGGTCTATATGCAACACTGAAGCCTAAATCAGTGGTTTAATCATGCCACCCGACGGAGTATATGCTTCAGTTGTTTACGTTCCCACACGTTGTACGTAAGTTTGGAATGTAACGTAGTACTTTCATTTTATAATGCTTAACATTACGAAGTTGTGGAGCACGGGAGCTGAAAGTTCAATACAAGGGCCATTTCGCTTGAACCTAAAACATATTCGTATTTCCGATTTCAATTGCTCGAGAACTATGGCGACATATGTGCGTGCACGCATCTAGGCTACATTTAAAGGGAGCACGCAGGGCGCAAAGTGCCAGCAAATTTGTATATTATAATGATATTTATACAGGGTGGTCAGAAACTGCCTGAAAAGCTCATGAGTGTGTTACAGTATAAGATGTGCTGAGAAATAACGGTTGATGAAAAAATTTGATACGTTGCGCCGTTTCCGAGTTAATTAGCATTTCCGTTAGCCGATCGGGTCGCGGGGTACGAAAATTCAAGCACTTACACGTGCTAAAATGAGGCAATGCGCCGACGTCTGTAGACCCTTGAGCTACTATTTGTTTAAATACACGTTACCAGTTATAATGTGCCTTTTAAGAAGGTGTTAAATTTAAACCAGGTGAGCAAAATCTACGTGTATTCGATTTGAGGACCCCAAACGAAGAACACGGTTGGTAACACTGTCCATAGCAGGCTGTTTGAATTTTTGCGCGCGACCACCTGATTGAGTAAAAAATGGTTCAAATGGCTCTGAGCACTATGGGACTCAACTGCTGAGGTCATTAGTCCCCTAGAACTTAGAACTAGTTAAACCTAACTAACCTATGGACATCACAAACATCCATGCTCGAGGCAGGATTCGAACCTGCGACCGTAGCGGTCTTGCGGTTCCAGACTGCAGCGCCTTTAACCGCACGGCCACTTCGGCCGGCCCTGATTGAGTAACTTCAATGCTAATTCAATCTCAAGCGGTGCAACTTATGGAATTTTTTTCTTGAGAGTTATTTCTCAGTACAACCAATCCTGCAATACTCTTGCAAGCTTTTCAGACTGACCTGCCTGTGCGATTATTCGTGTGGCAAAAGAATAGTATGGAAAAAGACTCAATAAAAGTGATGAAAGGAACGAACGAAGAAATGTAAAAAAAAAAAAAAACTATGTAAAGGAGATGAAAGGAACGAATTTCTATGCAACTGAAAAATAATGGAAGTAGACAGGCTGCAAGATCATCTAAAGAGGCAAGCTATGCATGTGCTAGATACACAAAAAGACTCACAGTCTCACAGTTAAAGGAGTAACTCAGTAAGAAGGCTACAGAAAACAATTAGTTTAAGTTGAAATGTGCATCGTACCGAAGACATAGCTTTATTATCTTCTGCTGCCCTGTCCTTTCTGCCTCTTAGCGGATGGAGTGTTGCTTCCTTTTAAATGTAGTGTAGAGATATGACAGTAGTTGTAATTACTTTTTCTACAGCATAATGATTTTATACTCTGTGTACTTATGACAGTTTACGGGTAGGGCTGGCATTTCAGTTTCTTCTTTTGACATTTGCAGATAATAGTTTAGCAATCGATATCGGTAACTTAATCATATTTTACGATCAAGACAAAGTGTGTATATTCTGAATATCTTTCAGGACGTTAAGCAGCGTCATTTTGAAAAAAAGAAAGAAGAAAATAACGCTGTTAAAAACAGAGTTCCGGTTGGCTTTACGGAGGTCTACCTCAGGACGACTAACCAATAGTTTTCAAATAAAAAAACGTTGCAAAAATCCATGAAGAGGACCGCCGCGATGTTGGTCAAAACGTCCGTTTTAATAGTGGTTCTCGTTTCAAGATCACCTTGCTTAATGTCCGATAGTATTTTATGCAAACTGGTACCGGCATCTGAATATTATGGGACATTCGTGTGGTGTGCTGTGATGAATTGTTTGCTGCTGTTTTTGTTCCCTTTGCCCTGCGACTCTGTTGACAACAATTTCTCCTGCTACCAACATTACAACGCCGTACCTTCTGGTCGGGCAGTTCCTCAGCAACAGCTTGCACCAGCGACCACGGATACAAGTCCGGGTTATGTGCGTTGTACGGTAGGAGGCGCTGGGGCGCGCCGGCCAGCTGGCCACAGATATTGATAGAATTAAATACCCGCGCTGAGGCGGCCGCCGCGGGGGGCGGCCGTCCACTTTGTTTCAGCGCTCGTACTACACGGAAATCTTAATTGGGCGCCGGATAGGGGACGGCAGATAAAGTAGCAGGACTTATGAATCGCAGGCGGCAGGCGGCCGTGAATGGGCCGAACCCTGCTAGCTGGCTCGCTCACTCGTCGTGTCGCCGTCCCCGGGCGAGCATTCCGGCGCGCGCTCCCCGCTGTCCTCGTACACAAAAACCAACGCTCAGCGGGGGCCGAAAATGACAACAAATTTCTCACCTACGCTGCGTCCGCCCCTCCAGCGTCGCCTTACAGAAAGCGTGACGTTGTGCTTGCGTGTGTGTGTGTGTGTGTGTGTGTGTGTGTATCGCAGGGACCACATCATTCCCTCTTTCGTCCTTTTTGGTCCTCCCCCTCCTCTCTCATGCGGGTCTCGGGACGCTGTAAATTTCTGAGGAAACGCACCTTAACACACTGCGCGCCTAAAGTCTATTGAATCTTATAAAGAAAGGTGAGGATTTTTGTTTATCAGTCTGGTGGCTGGCACCATAAAGGGAAGGGGGAGGGTTGGGGAGGGAGCTGACTGGCTGAGAAGCCGCTCTGCCGCAGTAAATAACGGCGCCAAGTGGCGGGACAGAGGCTGGTAATGTGGACGCGCGCGCTCTCCGCTCCTACAGGGAACGCACGAACTGGCATGAGGGTGGAATGCGACACCTCGCCTCTGAGCTCCGCGTACGCCTTGTAGACGTCGCATGGATGGGAAACACAGTCACATAACTATTATAGAAAAGAGACTGTGTTTCAGTCTTAATGGCAGTACTACAGACTGCTGCCGTTGACGTATATCGATCATCACACTCTGCAAACCAATGTGAGGTAAGTGGCAGAAAGTGCTACCCATTGTACAAAGTTTCTTCCTGTTCCTTTCAAGTACGGAGCGCGAGAAGAATGACTGCTTCAATGTCTCTATGCAGATCACCGCTTTCTGGCCCTTTTGGGTCAGTCGGGACCGATCGACCGCTGCGTCATCCTCTGCCAATGGCGTAATTGGACAAGGTATGGAGGAGCATGGGGTCAACACACCGCTCTCCCGGCCGTTTTCGGCTTTCTTCCCCTTGAATCCTGTTATTTCTCACTCACGTAGCTCCTCAAGTGGCATCACGCGGCTGACCGCAGCCCTCTCCAGTCCTCCCACCAAGGAAAAGTTCATTTGGTGGCGCTGGGAATCGAACACGAGTCCTCCGCATAGCAGCCACACACGTTGGCCACTGAGCTACGGAGGTGGATCTTAAACGCCTCTATGTGCTCTGTAATTGGTCTAATTATATTTTAAGTACAAGTTTTTGGCTGCAATATCTATTTATTTACTAGCAGGGATAAAGTTACACGGCGAGGTCGTTTCAGCTTTTGGTTGGTCGGTTAGTTGGTTGACTCGGGGGAGGGGTCCGAACAGCGAGGTATTCAGTCCCATCGGGTTAGGGAAGGACTGGGAAGGAGACGGCTGTGTCCTTTCAAAGGAACCACCCGGGATTTATCTGAAGCGACTTACGGAAATCACGGAAAACCTAAATCAGGATTGCCGGACGCGAGTTTCAACAGTCGTCCAGTGTGCTAACCACTGTGCCACCTCGCTCGTTTCCGAGTTTTGCCGTTATCAAGTGTACTTGTGACGATGATATGATAGGTATAATATTGCTCCTTAGGTCTGTGTTAATGTATGTCTCTATACGGCACCTTATGCTTAGAGCTTAGCTAGTATCACTACTGAGCTAAATGAAGCCTCAAACTGGGGATGAGCTTATACCAACCCACTCTTGACGGAACTGCACAATGATCCAGAAGTGAATCAACCACAATTTTTCAACATCACACGCCTTTTACCATTTACGGACCAAGTGAGATGCACAAAACACTTCACTTCTCTAATACAACGCAATTATTAGAAGGAAAATGACGGTAATTTCAAGAATAATATCCAAATTTCTACACGATTCCAGATGTCATATGGACCACGCCATACTACCTAAGATGTAGCCATAAGGTGCCGCTTGTAGACATGGACAAACATTGAATTAAGGAACAGTATTATACCTACTATACCATCTTCTCAGGTACACTTGATAATGGCAAAACGGCCAAACGAGTTCGTCCTTTAACTTGTATCACTACGAGTCAATATATAAGTAGTGGAGCAAAAAACGTGCACTTAAAATAAAATATGTCTTTCTTCGACTTCAAACAGGCTATTGGTCCACTAGAAAGAAAACTATTGAATAATGTAATTTCGTCTTTGTGGTTCCTAAGAGCAAAGACCAGCAGCATATTTCTGGATGCTTCACTTAATACTGGTTCCTGAAAATTAGGATGTAGGGTTTCGCGTGGTGGCTGACGTCTATTTTGCAGCTTCAGGCAATTCACGTTTTCGAATATTTCTCTGCCGCTTCTCCATGGATCTAACAAATCTGTGACCATTCCTACTGCACCTCTTTGTATACATTCGGTATCTGTTGTTAGTTCTATTAGTTACACACTTAATCTACGAGAGAGTTTTGTATGCAATTTCCATTGTAGAATGATGACATTTAATACCACTCTACCGAATTCTGCCACCTTCTTGACCTATGATTTGGTCTATGCGGTTTTTCCATTTAATAACTTCACAAATTGGGGCATCCAAGTATATATGCTGATTCAAAACATAAATCATAGACATTGTTGTCGTATGATACTATTTTTTCGGTATTTCAAAGTTGCCAGTTTTACGACTGCGTACCTCTAAGGCATCTTACCGTCCATTGTACCATTTCCAAACCTCATTAAGATTTTACTGAGCATTTGCGCAGTTTTTTTTTTTCAACTGGCATTTTACTGAAGCTAACCGCATCATTTGCGGAAAGTCTCAAGTTACTATTAATATGGTCTCTCAGGTTATTAATGAACAACCTTAACAGCAAGTGACCCAACGCATTAACATGGTGAATGCTCTAAGTTAGGTCTACATCTGTCGACGACTCTCCAATCAAGTTAACATGCTGCATCCTCCCTACCAACAAACCTTCAAACCAGCCACATATTTCGTTTGATAGAATGCACATGATCATTCATTAGTAGCATGTAGGTGTGGTGATGATCCAAATGGTTTCCGGAAGTCAAGAGATATTGCTTCCACCCGGTTGCCTTGATTCATGGCATATGAGAAAAGTGCGAGAATGGTTTCACATCACCAATGTTTTCAGACTCCGTGCTGTTTGGCATGTAGCAGGTCATTCCATTCAGGACACATTATCAGCAATATTTTCTATCATTCTACAACAGATGACGGTCAATGATACTGCAAAGCAGGAAGTGTCACTTCTGCAATTCTTCTTGTAGACGGCTGTGAGGTTGTTTTCTTCCAACTTCTAGGTACAGTTGTTTTCTTCGAGAGATCTATTACATATTTCGGTCAATAGAGGAAAATACGTTAACTCCTAATTCTGTATAGAACTTGACTTTGTAAGTCGTGAGCAATTCTGCAAATGGGAGAGTACAATGGTGTTTTCAGTTAGAAACAGGAACTGTAATTCTGCACACAAATATTGTTTAACTGACAATGCAAACAGATTTATTTTTTACATCCTATTATTAAACTACATCACAAAAGATATAATGACAGAGCATCACAATTGGAAAAATTTACTAATATTTTGTGTTTCAGTTTGGCTAGTAGGTAGAAAATTGTCAGCATTGCTCGTATAGTATGTGACAGAGCATTGCACTGCCATGACTAGCAATATGAACACCTCGGTAATGGCACTGGGAATTAACTGAAGTACCCAAGCTTAAAAAAACACACCCATTTGATATGGTTATGAAAACGGTTTTCGACCAGGATCAGTAGTATTGGTGGCACTTCTGCTTGAGAGGGTGGCCTATATGCTAGAAACAGTACTTAAGGATGGAGGTCTCCATTGAAAGATGGAATGCCACTGCTTTGCTGTAGAATTATTCACTTCTCTTAGTCCACAAAATTTTTTTCCTTTTAATAACTGTTGTCTTGACGGTCAAATATTCAAATGCGATTGAGTTTGGAGACGCCAATTTCCATCTCGGAGACCTTGAAATAATCAAAAATGAGGCTAGTACTTGGTTGAAAATAGGACTGTATACACAACCCACATGTTAGCTGTGTTGATAGTCATTATGGTGGCGTCCAAGAGAGAAAAAGTTGATCACTTGAGAGGCAAATACGAAAAATTATCTACTGCCAAACTATTAACTTCATCTATATTGTCGCTGGTCATTCCAGTTCCAGGAACGCCGAATAAAGTACGATTCACCAAAGAAGAAAAGTACGATTCACTAAAGAAGACACCAGTTGTTCGGCAAACGCAGGGGTTCTAACAATTGAATAGTCTCTCTGCACCTTATTTTCAAGTTCTTTGCACTTACTAACACTTCTGAGTAGGTCTTTATAGGGACAGTTCATATCCATTTATTCCTACTGTTTTTATAGTAAAATAAATACGGTTTTTCTTTTTTAAATATTACGGATAAATGCGTCAGGTGCTCGTAAAGAAAAAAAATGTAATCTTTCGTAACGAAATAATGTTCTGTGTAAATTTGTCATTGTATTTGAAGCGTTATACGTGAGTACTGAATTGCCATGTTTTTTAACTAGAATAAGTTCCGCGCACAAAAGTAACTTTGAAGGAATTAAATTCCTTACAGTTGAGTGATAAAATGTTACAGTAATTCTTACTTATAAGTTGTGCAGTTGTGTTCCAGCGAACATTTCCGTTTCCGTTCTTTTTCTGGTGTCGTTGGTAATGTTCTTCGTTGTTTTGTCATTGTGCTACTACATCGACCTTTACAACGCCTCTAAAACTTTCCAAGCATCATGTTTCACATTCGTGAACTTATTTACACATAATGTTCTGTAAATACTGTCACGAATATCAGTCTTCACCGATGTGGATCTTGTCAAGTTATACACTAACAGCCACTGTAGGCAATAACAAATTATGACTGATACTAATCTACCCACAATGACTGATATGATAATTTTATCTAGATTATATTGGGATAAAAACAGCTACTATAGAACTCGCCACTGCTCTTCTTCTTAAAATGCTGCTGTTTTATATCTCACTTCGCATTAAGCATTAACCTAATTTCGCTGATGTCTTATGTCCGCCTCCTCAACTGAGCAGTAAGCGTAGGTGGCTCCATTGAAAGGATCAGATTCGATTCCCGTTACTAACCAGGATTTTTGCTCGCTCTGAGGAGTAGTAGGGGGGCACTCAGCCACGTGATGGCTATTGCGGAGGTGCTACTCATGACACCGAATGGCAGAGGATGACACGGCGGCCGGTCGATCTCCCTTGGACCTTCTAGTAGTGGACAACTACATTATAAGTTGTCTAAAGTAAAGCTGTCAGCTATCTATCTGCTGAAAAACTTAGAAACCTGCTGCCATGAATTACAATAAATTACTAGATGAAGTTACTAATAAGGCTCTGTTTTACTTTGTCTTGAATGATTAAGGATTTACGACTTCCTGTCTCACGTATGCCGGCAACCGGTTAATGAGTTCTGCCTCAGAATAGAAAGCTCTATTCTGAACTATACACAAGAACGGATAGCGTATGTGGAAATTCTTTCTAGTACAAATATTATGGTTGTAAATTGCAGAGTTCGTATTAAATTCACTCTTGTTGTTAACCACAAATATCGTTGGGAAGTAAATGCGTTGGTACGCACGTGTAAGAATTCCTAGGCAAATGAAGAGGAGTCTGCAAGATACCGTTACTGGCCGCTTACCCAAAATACAACATAAGGGGCGATCAAAAAGATCCCGTCTGAGGGCGTTGCTGGAGCGTATCTGCAAAGTTGCGTGACACCGGTGCGGGTACATAAGCACCGATATGTAGGCAAGGGATTATGGTGGGATTCATGTCTTTCCGAGGTGAGTGCAGTAAATGCGGAAACATGAACTATGGTCACGTAATTACCAAATGCGTCTGAACATGACCAACATGCTGTCATTCTTTTCTTGACTACCGAAGGACCAACACCCGTAGGCATCCATCGGAGAATGGAGAAAGTGTTCGGGGCATATGTCTGTCAAAGACACCTGCGACAAGGGGTGCAGTTATCACGCCTTCGTTTAATTAAGAAAAGCCGTGAGGGGTGGACGATTTCTGTGAGACGACGATGTGCAGCAGTCAGTTACGGAATTCTTCACGGAGCAGTTTTACCAAACAGGTATCTTCAATATGGAGCGTCGATGGGATGATTGCCTGACTGGCATACCGATTCTCGAATGTATGGCCTTTCATCGGAGTCTTTTTGAACGCCCTTTATAATTTTTTATCTTAGCTGCATTTCCCGAGATGATTACAGCAAAGGACAGCACTGAGTGAATTATACACAGCATGTCAGCAATATGATCTGTAGGTCAACACAATTAAAGAGATTTCAGTGATGTAATCAGGCTAAACTGAGCTCTTTGACTAATTCTTGGTCTCGTGCCACCTCTGTCTATTATCTACACCGAAGACCTAAAGAAATTGTTAGCCCCTCCTAATAAAGTGTAGGGCTCCAGCGAGCACGCAGAAGTGCCGCAACACGACGTGGCATGGACTCGACTAATTTCTGAAATAGTGCAGGAGGGAATTGACACCATGAATCCAGCAGGACTGTCCGTAAATCCGTAAGAGGAGGACAGGGTGGAGATCTCTTCTCAACAGCAAATTGCAAGGCATCCCAGATATGCTCAACGATGTTCATGTCTGGGGAGTTTGGTGGCCAGCGGAAATATTTAAACTCAAAAGAGTGTTCCTGGAACCACTCTGTAGCAATTATGGACGTGTGGGATGCCGTAGTATCCTACTGCAATTAGAGAAGTCCGTCGTAATATATATCAGGAATCCGGCAAAACATCAAATCTCCAACGTCGCTGCTGCCGGAAAAAGATCCTGCAAGAAAGGGACCAACGACGACAGAAGGGAATCGTTCAACGTGGCAGAAGTGCAACCCTTTCGCAAATGTCCACGGTACACTCGTGAGGTGGTCGTACGGGAAAATCACCAATTCATCGCTACCTCGGAAATGCTGTGTCCCATCACTCGTGTGCCGACCGTAACACCATGTTCAAACTCATTTTAATCTTGATAACCTGCCATTGTAGCAGCAGTAGCCTATCAACAACTGCACCAGACACTTGTTGTCTTATATAGGCGTTGCCGACCGCAGCGCCGTATTCTGGCTGTTTATATACCTCCGTATTTGAATACGCTCGCCAATACCAGTTCTTTTGCCGCTCCATTGCATTGTGTCTAGGAATTTCACACATGCAGCGTTATTGAATGCACTTCCATTTATCTACTTTCGGGATCAGTAAATTCTTTTCTGTTCGTTTCGGAATGTGTAATGTGAGTCTTCAATCAGTTACTTGTTGTGAACCATTTGTGGGTCCCACCCACTACTCCCCTGGCTCTGCTTGGAACACATGAAGCATCTATTGAGTCCATATTTCTTTATTTCTGGGATCAGCAAATCATTTTTATTTGTTTGAAAATATATAATATCAGTCTTTGTATAATATCAGTCTATTTGCTGTGAACCATTCTGGTCCTGGTCCACTGTTCCCCTGCCTCTACTTGGAACAGACGTGTTCCAACCTTTATAAGCGCACTTTTGCCGTCAGAAAACGTCACAGTTTTTGAATAGTCATCCAGTGTCTTTGAAAATCATTTATGTAGGGCAAGAACAGATATGGACCAAGTATCGAACCTTGTGGAACACAATGTTTTTCATGTTTGTCCGGTACTATTTATGTTTATTGTAGTGTTTCCTCTTGTGCTTGTGGTATTTGATTCTTGCTAACAAGCACACGTATGACAGTATAGTCGCAGGCTGTAGGCCCCGAGAAATTCTTCTCGGCCTTCCTCCAGCGTCAGTGTGGATAGTCCCCTCTTGGAGGTGTGAGTAGTTGTGTCGGCCTTGCGCGCTGGCTGAGTGGCGGCGCCGTTTGTTGGTGCCTTGGGCTCGCCTCCAGTGGCTGTCCTAACAGCAGCGACCGCTAATGGGCGATGCGTGTCGCAGCGGCGGGCCGCGGAGAATCTCTCTCCTCTCCTCTTGCTGCTGCTGGCGGTCGCGGCGCTGTCGCACCATACAGGACCTGCGAGGGCAGCGGGGCAGGGGGAGATCGCCGCCTCGCGCCTTTTATCCGCGCTCATCATGCCCGCTTACAAAAGGCATCCATCTTCATTCCCTGGCGCGCTACAAGCGCTGACCTTCACCCAGCGGCGAATGTGCCGGCCGAGACTGGACTCCGGTACGTTGCACACCATACCTAACGGACCGTTGGTCCGACTATACGACCTGCAGCGGACCGATCGATGTTCCTAAAATCCTTCTGCGACTTGGAGCCCTCGCTTTCAAAGTGGTATGTCAGCTTTAGAGGGCTGCAAGTAGGGGCATTTAGCCTACACGTAGGTACTTCGGAGTACATTCAGCCAGGCTGTGAGTCATGCGTTTATTGCCCATTTTCAAGTGCTTAAAAACTTTTAGGCTCACAACTTCAAAACAAGCTACGCAAGTCCATTGTTAACTCAAACCGTACAATATAAAACGTCCCAAGCCGGAGTATTCACCGATCCCCAGTTACAGTTGCAAACTGAAAGCCGCAGCCCCAGTTTGCAACTGTACCTCAGGAACGGTGGGTGCACCGGCTTTTGATGGATTATCCTTTACGGCTTGAATTGGCAATGTAAGCGTGCAGCTTGTTTTTATGTTGTGACGTGGCCTAGTGGCAAAAATGGTTTTTTGTATAGCAGCGGCAAAACATCAAAAACATTGTGTTCCGCAAGGTTCGATACTTGGTCCATATCTGTTCTTGCCCTACATAAATGATTTACCAAAGACACTGGATTATATTAAAAAACTGTGATGTTTTCTGACGGCAGAAGTGTGCTTACAAAGGTACGAAACACGTTTGTTCCAAGCAGAGGCAGGGGAATAATGCACCAGGACCAGAAATGGTTCACAGCAAACAGACTGATATTATACAAAGACTGATATTACACACTTTCAAACAAATAAAAATGATTTACTGATCCCAGAAATAAAGAAATACTGACTCATGTTAATCGATGCTTTATGTGTTCCAAGCAGAGCCAGGGGAATAGTGGATGGGACCCATAAATGGTTCATAGCAAGTAACTGATTTTATGAAGACTCAAATTACACATTTCGAAACGAACAGAAAAGGATTTACTGATCCTTGAAGTAGAGATAAATGGAAGCGCATTCAATAATGCTGCATGTGTGAAATTCCTAGACATAATGCAATGGAGCGGCAAAAGAACTGGTATTGGCGAGCGTATTCAAATACGGAGGTATATAAACAGCCAGAATACGGCGCTGCGGTCGGCAACGCCTATATAAGACAACAAGTGTCTGGCGCAGTTGTTAGATCGGTTACTGCTGCTACAATGGCAGGTTATCAAGATTTAAGTCAGTTTGAACGTGGTGTTATAGTCGGCACACGAGTGATGGGACACAGCATCTCCGAGGTAACAATGTTCCGAAACACATTGTGGGAATAATCACACACTGACAACTGGGTTGAATATCCTCAATATTGCTTGAATAACAGTTGTGTGATGGCTTTTGTTTCTGTGGATCTTATTCTGTGCCTCCAAGGGCGGAGTGAACTGACTGAAATCTGGCCTGTTGTAGACTTAGCTGTTTTCAATCAAATAGTAGCAAGGTTGGAGTGAGGACGAGTGGTACCCAACTGTCAATATTCGGGAAGAGAGTGTATAACAGAATAAAGTCGATAACTTTCTCTATCTGGGATTTAATGTTCAATTGGTGGGCTGTCAAATTCCCATTGTAGGAGCTTTGCAACCAAAAATCTGCCACAACTAAGAATCGGGAGGTTACCACGCGCTGGGTAAAAGCACACAGTGACATTCCTCGTAGTGGAACAGTACATAAGCTAACCAAAACAACCGCACACAAAGGAGAAATTGGACATATGGGGTACCAGTTACGGACATTTTGTACCTTATCAAATTAATAATCTGATAAAAGTGGAATACAAAATGGAAAGATAATTCTAAATAAAAGATCAAAAACTATGCTAAAGTGAACCCATTGCCGATTGCTAACTTCTGAATGACAAACGCCGACGCTCCAGAAGACTGAAGTACATTCTAAGACGCTTCACCTTCAACGACGGCTGCCACAGAAAGCATCTGTCTCGTAATTGTCTAGCCGTACCCCTTTGTTCTACAGCAGCAAAGCAGAGGATTTAAAGCACATCTTGTTTGGTTGCCTCAACAGATAAGACGCTGCAACTCTTCTACCACTAAGTCTGGTCACCATCAGCTGCTGTTTGCTGACAGTGTCACTATGGTTGCAATGCGTGAAAATATATCGCGATTTATATGCCTTTTTGTTAGAAGAGGAAGTCAGCTTTTACTATACTTCTGTTGTAATTTTATGTTGAACCTGATGTACATATCAAAAATGTTCAAAAATCTGTGTGAAATCTTCTGGGACTTAACTGCTAAGGTCATCAGTCCCTAAGCTTACACGCTACTTAACCTAAATTATCCTAATGACAAACACACGCACCCATGCCCGAGGGAGGACTCGAACCTCCGCCGGGACCAGCCGCACAGTCCATGACTGCAGCGCCAGACCGCTCGGCTAATCCCGCGCGGCATGTACATATCCTATGAATACGTTGCTCACCACAAGAGATGTCATTGAAAGTCCCAGATGACAATATTTGGAAAGGTGTTTCCAGTACCATCATCTACGACGGCTTAAAAGTAATGCCTCCGATTTTTTTTATTGTGCTCTCAATATCGATGAGGCATTACGTGTCGACTTCCCTGTTTCTTTCACGCAAGCTGCAATCCTCTGCCATTAGAGGGCTCCGACATGTAGCGTGTAAGGTGGCGTGTGTGACGTAACTCTGTGTGTAGCGTGCGAGGTGTAATGTAACGGTGTGTAAGGGACTCTTAGATAATGAAAAGCACGCATTCGAAGAGTCGGTTCATACATGGAGCGCCCACTTCTTCAGCATTACAATGCCAGACCATACATGAGCGCTGCTATATCTGCAACGATCCGACACCTTGGCTTCACTGCCATCGTTCACCCTCCATACAGTCCCGACTTGGCCCCATCTTGTTTTGATCTGATTCCTAAACTTAAAAAATGTCTGTGGCGACTTCACTATTATAGTGATGAAGCGGTGAAAGCAGGGGTGAAGTTGTGGCTCTGTGAACAAAGTCATACATTCTACAGTGACGGTATCAACAAACTGGTCTCTCTTAAGGAGAAATGTGTTCGTCGCTTAGATGACTATGTTGAGAAATAAATATATAGACATGAAGAAAAAAGATGTAGAATGTTAATAACGTTTGTTTTATTTAAAAAGCCTTAAGAGTTTTCACATAAAAAATTCGGAGTCTACTTTTCAGCATGCCCATGTACCTCAGAAATGTTGCCAATGTAGTACTTGAACGGTACTGCAAACTCAGCCCAAACACCTTTGATGGCAGGAAAATTCTTCCCTGGTTTAATTCCTTAAAGGCAGATACGGCGTGCTTGTTCATTATTCACTTCTTTGACAGTGCACACTGTGGTGGAAAGGCGCGAACGCAGTAAAAAAATAAATAAATAACATTTATTAAGTGTACGTCACAAAACGGTAATAAACTTTGGTATAGTATGATGTGTGGCTACATTTCGGAACCCTCTAATGGCAGAAGATTGCAGCTTGCGTCAAAGAAACAGGAAAGTCGACACGTAATGCCTAATCGATATTGAGAGCACAATAAAAAAAGTCGGAGGCATTACTTTTTGGTGTGGGGTGCAGTGATATGTAAATAACTTTGCTGCCTCTTGCAAGTCTATGATATTGTATGTATAACTGATGGTCGTGTTTTCAAAAACTGCGTTACTTGTCTAGTTGTCCACAGATAGCAACAGTTTAGTTGGAAGGCAGCCCTCAGAGTACTGTACTGAGTGAGCCACAAACGCTGAACTGAACTGCAGAAGTCCCGGTGCATGCCTGTGTGAGCATCAACAAAATATCATGTTTTGGTGGCCGTCGGTGGAAGGATTTGCATGTCCGCCAGTACAAGGCACAGGCAAAGTGGTCCGGCGGTTGATATGACCCCCCATGGTGACGGTCAACGTCCACGACGTGCTGGAACAAGTGGCGCAGAAGTAGGAAGAGTTACAGGTTTGTGAGCGCCATTTGGAGGCTGCTTCATACACATGAAGGCGAGTGGTGTTGCCCATATGGGGGAGGCCTCTCATGGTATTTACTGTGAACCCCTTACTTCGTACACAACAAGGAAAAAGAACTGACGATAGAGGAAAACGACTTCCTTTAAGAGAATCACTGGCTTTGGACCAGTACATACCGGGTTGTTATTACCCGCCATGGTAGCCGAGAGCACTAATGCGCTGCTTCCTGGACTCGGGTTGGCGCACCGGCCCCGGATCGAATCCGCCCGGCGGATTAACGACGAGGCTGGTATGCCGGCCAGCCTGAATGCGGTTTTTAGGCGATTTTCCACATCCCGCTGGGTGAATACTGGGCTGGTTCCCAAGTTCCGCCTCAGTTACACGACTCACAGACATTTGAATACGTTCCCACTTACACTCGGCGCAGACAGCTGGGGTACACTGCTTCGGTCCCGGGGGGTTCGGGGTGGCGTCAGGAAGGGCATCCAGCCACCCTCTGCAATTAACATTGCCAAATCCGTAATAACAAAGCCGATCTCCCGCTTGGAGCACGACAAAGGCCCCGAGAAAGAAAGAATACTGGGATTTTATTAAAGTGCAACACACACAGAGATTCAGTGTGGGCTGTAATCACCATATGGCAGCGAAATTTATAAGATATTATAATGTGTTCATGCAGAACTAATGTACCCTGAAAAAAAATTAGTTCAAATGTTAGCCACCAGGTGAAAAACTGGCGCTGTGAATCCAAGAAAGACGTTTAAAAATGTTTGTATACGTACTGGTTTAGGAATGGGATTTGGGCGTGAAAGATCAGCCAAGTGAGTAGGCATAATGTTGAAATTATTAATAGCCACTTACACAATTTGTTCAGTATTGCACCGGAGACGCCGATGAAATGCTGTACAGCACCAGATTTGCATCTGGTGGCGAAAATTGGAACTAATTGTTTTCCAGCGCAAATCGATTCCACATTAACGCATTAGAATACCTAGCAAGTTACGATAATTACAGACCACACTGTATGTGTTTGAGTAGCGTAACTTTAATTATAATCGGACGGTGTACGTGAAACTGTATTTGTCGTGCTACTTGCTGCCTTGGTTCCTCGAACGGTGAGCGGACTGCCTGAGACCCAGTGGCAGCGCATGCGCCTCGGCGGTGGCAGCCGCCTACTTGCCGCCCGCGGGCCGGGCGCTCCTGCTGCCACCGCCGCCGCCGCAGCTGCACTTATCGCGACGCCGCATCGCGCTCGGTCGTCCACCCCGCCCTATAACTCAGCAGTGACAACGAATTTGTCAACGTAGGCCGCGGCCGCCAGCCTGCGCTATGCTCACAAACTGCAGCGGCTCTCCGAATTATTCACCTGCGCTCCTCGGTGGCCGCCGCGGGGGAAGCTCTCCGGCCGGGGCGGCAATGAACGTGTAAATTACCCCTGCCGGTGGCCGAGGAGAACACGACCGGGGAGAAAACCCAAGGAAGCGGACGATGCGAGGCGTCGGCGCGAAAGGGATCAGGTGTACGCGAGAGCTGGGAAGGTGCTCACCGCGCTTCGGATGTCTGTGAGCCAGAGTTCTCAGCGGCGTCGCGAGTGCGCGCCTCGGCAATTTGTGCTGCTCCGCTCGACATCCGGTTTACCCTCCTCACCTTTATTCTCACCTCCTTCTCCTACCGGCGTAAATAGATGCGTAACGTGGCAGACCACACAGGGCGTTCTTCGCCGGCCGTAAGTGCACACCGTGCCCGCAGCGGAGGAGAAAAAATACCGCAACGCGGTCGTGACAAACGCGCGACTCGTTGTCCTGCGAAGCTCTGGGCGAGGCGGGAGATATTTCAACATCATCGCGTCCGCCAGCCGTAATGGATGGCGCTCGTGGCTTAGAGCGCATTGTATTAAGCGAGGGCTCGGCCAGCGGGTAAGTACCTCGTG
The DNA here is from genome assembly GCF_021461385.2 of Schistocerca piceifrons. NCBI lineage: Eukaryota > Metazoa > Arthropoda > Insecta > Orthoptera > Acrididae > Schistocerca > Schistocerca piceifrons. Next base: position 772,289,193 of record NC_060139.1, on the reverse strand, counting down.
GCGCCGAGTCCGCGTCGCGACGCCGTGCCGGCGAAAATCGCCGCACGCCGGGAACGGATTCCACGGTTCGTTACTCACTGTCCACTGGCAACGACGGCAGTGCGCTGGGCGCTGACTGCTCTCGTCGTTAGGCGCTCGCGGGAGACAGATGGCCGCATTTCGCCCACTGCCTTATTCGATAACTGGTTTGTGACTCACAGTCGTAAGGCTGGACCAAATAAAACTACCAGATTCCGACGGTAATGCGGTGGTATGCACGTAAGAAGGTGGCCAGTGGACAAATGCGCAGTGGCAAGGGGCAATGTTCCACCTGACGGTCCAGGCTCCCTCGTCTGACTACAGCGAGCACTTCAGGGTGCGCGTTGAATATGTAGCCTATGACATTGTAATTCTGACTGAGACAGCAAAGGCCCTGAAAGATGAGTTGAAAGGAGAGGTACCGAACTGAAAATATAAAAATGTTGAATAAGGGCGGTGGAATGTACTCGAGTTAATTAGGTGATGGGCAGACAGTTACGTAGCAAAATTAAACTCTAGGCTTAAAATGGGCTTTGTTACTTGGCTAGTAAAATAACTGTCAATGGGAGAAACGGAAACGGTATAAAATGTAGACTGGAAATAACCAGGAAAGCTTTTACGAAAATGAGAAACGTGATAAAATAGAATATAAATTGAACAGCAACAGTATTCTGTCACTGTTTGTTTTACACCTTAGTGAAGTGAGGACGATAAACAGGCAGTAAAGAACAGATCCTGAAAAGCAGTATTACTGAAGATTGCCTATACTGTAGTTGTAAAATTACAGTAAACTACTGTAGAGTACCATAAGTAGGCATACACAACGGTAGTTTCCCTAGAAGCTTTGATCAGTTAAGATCATAACCGCGTTACCTGTATGTTTGGTACGTTGCGTACCTGTCAGGCCAGCCGGTGTGGCCGAGCGGCTCTAGGCGCTTCAATCTGGAACCGCGCGACCGCTACGGCCGCAGGTTCGAATCCTGCCTCGGGCGTGGATGTGTGTGTTGTCCTTAGGTTAGTTAGGTTTAAGTAGTTCTAAGTTCTAGGGGACTGATGACCTCAGATGTTAAGTCCCATACTGCTCAGAGCCATTTGAACCATTTTCGTACCTGTCGGACGTTATCTCATGTCGACTGCTTTATTTGGATACGTCATTAGTGTCTTACTAGGTTGCTCAAGAAATTAGAAGCTGTGAACTGTCTAGAAACTGAGTGTGAATACATAAATAGCCATGTAAGCTACATACCATATTTGTTCTAAATAGTTATCCTCTTGACTTTACTTAAAAATATACAGCGTTTACAGTAAAATGGAAATTGTCATCGTTGAACTCAGGTTTTATTCGAAAATTATTTATTTTTAATAATATAGAGGGATGTTGTTGTCAAAATGAAAAAAATACAGGTTTACCATATGAAAAACGCAATTACCTTAAAAAAAGGAAAATAAAAAAATCAAAAAAATATATCAAACATCACGCCTTATATAAAACAAATTTTGCTCTTATCACTTATAAGAGGAAACACTTGCCTTTTACAGGATAAAGCTCTATTGACTAAAAAATAACAACAATAATTATTTACTTTTTTGTTTATCCATGTGAACTGTTGTTGCGCCAAAAGTAATTGTTTTGGTTAGTCGAGCAGCGGTTTTTTTTATATAAAATGTAGCTCGTATTTTGAAACGATATAAAATACGCAGTGGACTGTCACTGATCGATGTTCGCTTCTAATTACCAGCAAATCAAACAAATAAACGAAAAACAACAGTTTCTCTCACACATTCATTCATGTTTCTTTCCGTACTAATGCTATCTCTACTGCCTGTAATCCTACCATTTACTACGCCATTTACGTCCTGTATCAAGACTACCAAACGGTAGTTTTGGGGGAGCGCAACTGTAAGTTAAACAGATCGGATAACTGTGAGGACGTATAGAATCGAATTGGGCAGAAAATTGCTTAATGGTAGACCTTGACTGAAAGAAGGGACAGATTGACAGAGCAAATCCTGAGACATTATGGGATACAGGATATGATAATGGAGGGAAGTTGGGACAAACCTGCATAGTCGTGCGCGCTCGCACGCCGCTTCTGTAATCCTGTCTCCCATATCGAATCCTCCCGGAGGATTAACGATGAGGGCCGGTGTCCAGAGCAGTGTGGACGTCATTTTCAGGCGGTTCCCCACATCTCACTAGGTTCACATCAGGCAGGTACCCCGCCTCAGTTAAACGATTCACAAACATTTCATAAACGTGACACTACATGCAGACACTTAGAGTACACAAATTCCGACTTGATGGGGGAGGAATAACAGGGACAGGTAACGCACTAAGACTGCCAGATCCAGAAAAACATGTCTACTCCACGAAGACAGGGGATAAGGGAAGCAAAGAGAAGAAGTTAGTACAGGAAAATGTGTATGTTTGAGTGGGTTGGGGGGGGGGGGCGGGGGAGGGAGGGATTATAGAGGAAGGATCCAAGGTGTGAGTACAGCAGTCAGGTTCAAGAGGATATAAATAACAGTAGCCTCCGACTGCGCTACATCTATTTCATTGTCAGAAGCGTCGGTGAAGACTGGCTGTCTGACAGACAGGTATAATGTTTTCCACTCGACATCTAAATTTTTTTTCAGGAAACGACCACGTCGTCTGAGCTCCAGTTATTTCTGCTTTCGAGGGTTTACTATCCAGGCTGCTAGAATAATTTTCATCTGCCGGCGGAATTAACAAGTTTACTTGTTTCGTCAGCATGTAGGAAAAACTTGAATGTACAAGGAGCGTTCAATAAGTAATGCAACACTTTTTTTCTCGGCTAGTCTGGTTGAAACACGTGGAATTTGTTGTGGGACATCGTGGAATATTCCTGTTTCAGCCCCTTTACTTTCATAAAGTTCCGATAGATGGTGGCGTTACATGTAGCCTTCAAAATGGCATCTGAAACGCAGATACCTTGCAAGCTGGGAGCTGTCATTGAGGTTCTTTTTGCGGAAAACCTGGGCATCGCAGATATTCATAGGCGCTTGCAGAATGTCTACGGAGACCTGGCAGCGAACAAAGGCACGGCCAGTCTTTGGACGAGGCGTCTGCCGTTATGGCAATAACGTCGCTCAAACCTGTTCAATCTCTCGTGTGCCGGTCTGCCGCACACAGCAGTGGCCCATGCACTGTTGAAACGTGCGGACACTCACACTGGAGGTGACAGACGGATCACGAACAAACAACTCGCTGCTCAACTGGTCGTCTCTGTTGGTGACACAGTCGCCACCAGTTAGTGAAAGGTGTGTGGCCACTGAACTCCGTGCCACCTAACTGAAGACCGTACAGGGCAACGAAGGACCATCTATGCTGAATTGCTTGCGCGTTAAGAGGCTGATCGTGTCAGTTTTTCGTCGAACATTGTCTCAGGCGATGAAACATTGGTTCGTCACTACTAACCAACACTACCTCTCCTCCGAAGTAAAAGTTCGCAACCGCATGCAAGGTCTTCTGGGACTCTGAAGGGGTTATTGTTTTTGATATCGTCCCTCATGGTGCAACAATGATACCTAAACTGTATTGTGCTTCCCTCAGGAAACTAAAGACACTATTTTAGCGTGTTCACCGCCCCAAAAATGCAAACGAACTTCTTCTTCTCCACGACAACGCAAAAAAAAAAAAAAATGGTTCAAATGGCTCTGAGCACTATAGGACTTAACTTCTGAGGCCATCAGTCCCCTAGAACTTAGAACTACTTAAGCCTAACTAACCTAAGGACATCACACACATCCATACCCGAGGCAGGATTCGAACCTGCGACCGTAGCGGTCGCACGGTTCCAGACTGTAGCGCCTAGAACCGCTCGGCCACCCGGCGGTCACGACAACGCAAGGCCCAACATGTACAGCTACAGTATTGATGACAAACAGCTGGAGACAGCGGCTGCCGTAACATATCTAGGCGTAACTATCCAGAGCGACCTTTAGCGGAATGACCATATAAAACAGATAGTGGGAAAAGAAGGCACCAGATTCAGATTGATCGCAAGAATATTAAGGAAATGTAACTCATCCAAGAAAGAAGTGGCTTATTAGGCGTTTGTTCGCCCGACTCTTGAGTATCGTTCACCTGTGTGTTATCCCTGTCAGGTAAGACTGGTAGAGGAGATAGAGAAGATCCAAAGAAGAGCAGTGGGATCGAAAATGGTTCAAATGGCTCTGAGCAGTATGGGACTTAACATCTGAGGTCATCAGTCCCCTAGAACTTAAAACTACTTAAACCTAATTAACGTAAGGACAACAGACACATTTACGCCCGAGGCAGGATTCGAACCTGCGACCGTAGCGGTTCCAGACTGAAGCGCCTAGAACCGCTCGGCCACAGCGGCCGCCGGTGGGATCGTTTAGCTGGCGAGAGAGCGTTACGGAGATGCTAAACAAACTTCACTGGCACACTTTACAACAGAGGCGCTGTGCATCACGGAGAGATTTACTATTGGTATTTCGGGACAGCGCTTTTCAGGAGGAGTCGGACACATATTACTTCCCGCACATACATCTCGCGTCTTGACCACTAGGAGAAAATTAGAGAACTTATAGATAATAGCGACAATCATTCTACCCACGCCCTATTCACGAGTGGAACAGTCTTGGAGTGATAAGAAATTGGTACCGAAAGTACCCTCCGCCACTCACCATTAGGTGACTTGCGGAGTATGATGTAGATGTAGCCGGGAGGAACTCACAAAAGTTTATTATACTGTTCTTCCTCATCCACCTTACAGCCCGGGTCTATAAAGGCACATTTGCATGCCGAGCGTGAGTTTCCGCGGAAACGCGAAATACTAATTAAATAAATGATCAGTGACAAATAAATAAAGCCTATGGCACACAACTGCAGCGCTGTGTCGCTGATAAAACAAAAGCACAATTACGTTACTCTTATGTTTGATTAAAAAAGGTTAGCTCTGGTTGAAGTGGTGCGAGAAGCACGTATTTTATTTTATTGTCTGGCACACCGCCATATTTCATGTTATAGAAGAATACTGCGAGTTGCAACCACACTAGGCACTCGATTCTGTAAAGAATTTATATTTATAAAAGTAAGTAGGATTATGAACTGTAGGCTTATTCATTGAATATATCTGATTTAACTAACTGTACCGCAGCAGTCTTTGGAAACGATTTAATTACGAAGTCCGATTATTTCAGTTTTATTTCACGGTCAACTACGAGTAACATTGCCTTTACGAAAAAGCCATTGTCAAGCGTCTGATAACGAATAATTAAACGTCCACGTTCCAGATAAGCAAAATATTAATTACAATTGCAATCACAATCACCATCATACAGATAGAATAATTAATATTTAAATAACAATATATTTTTTTATTTATTTTATTTATTTTATAGGTCTCGTACTTCCCGACTTCCATCTGTTTGGCCCAATGAAGGATGCACTGCGCTGGACGTAGTACATGGACGATGGGGAGGTTACTGATGCAGCAAGACGTTGTCTCCGTCGTCGACCAGCGCAGTCGTACTATGCGGGCATACAGGCCCTCCCAGAAAGGTGGTGTAAGGCCATCGCACTGAACGGAGATGGTGTTGAAAAGTAGGGATTTGTAGACAAAAGAGTGGGGAATAATATTGTTTGGAATCCTGATTAAAATCAACGTGCATTCAAAAAAAAGTATTGCATTACTTATGGAACGGCCCACATACAGTCGTCTTTCCTTGTCGTAAGGGTGGGGCGGTTGCTGTGATGTCCCTGTCGACCAGTTTCCGGCGACGCTTGTAACAATGAGAGAGATACGCAACGCAGCCGGAGGAGACTGAAGATCACAATACGTGAAGTTGGGCTCGCATCAATGGATGTGGCCGGTCAATAACAAGAGACCGCGGAGCAGACGTGACGGTGTACGGGCCAGCTGCGGTGGTGCTTCGTCAACACGGCGGCGGCGGCGGCAGCGGTGGCGCGCCGTTATTTACATGGGGTCGGCCAGGGGCGGCCGCGCTCCAATAGCGCGTCACGTGTGAGCCCCCACTGCCGCCCCCGGCCACCCTCTGTCCGCCCCTGCATCTCACCTCCATATGTATGAGAGCGGCGCCCCCGCCGTTAGAGCTGCCTGCCCGGCTGGCAGAGGACGCGCGGCGCCGGAATTGCAAGGCGACGCCTCCTGGGGCGTGCCGGCTGGGTGACATCTGCATAACGACCCGGCCCCGACAAACAAGCCGGTTGTTTCTGCAGCCTGCGCCCGTGACGGACTGCTGAACCAGCAGACACGCGGCGTGCAAGATGGCGAGGGCAGGGGCCCTGTCTTCGACTCAGTCGCGTCTGCCAGTCGGCGCGACGCCTTCACGCAGCACTGAGTCGTCTCTCTGCATATTACAAGTCTCCTGGGACAAATCTGTTTCTCCGTGTTTGCAGAACTGCTATATCTACGAGAGCCTGCTGAAAAGTAATGCCTCTGAATTTTTTATGTGACAGTTTTTTAAATGAAACAAACGCTTTCAGCAATCTACGGTAGCATCTTTATTCTTCATATCTACATATTTATTTCTCAACGCAGTCACCTTGGCGATGAAGACATTTCTCCCAATTTGTTGGTATCGTCAGTGTAGTATGTTTGACTCTGTTGACGCTCTGCTTGAACTGCTTCATCACTGTCAAAGCGAAATCTTCGAAGGCTTTCTTTAAGGTTTGGGTACAGAAGAAAATCGGATGGGACAGTATGGAGGATGATCGATGACAGTGAACCCAAGGCGTCGGATTGCTGCAATCGTCAGCGCGCCCGTTTGTACTCTGGGTGAAGAACGTGCTCCACATCTGGATCACTTCTTCGAATTCGAAACTCGATTACAGCATGTTCCAAGCACTGACATAGTACCATTACACACCACCGTATCGCACTGTACAATTCGGAGCCCTCTATCGGCAGACGGCAGAGGGGTGCAAACATGCATGAAGAAGAAATATGTTAATAATTCGATATTGCAGTGCCTTTATTATTCTAATTAAGATGCAAAATACTTTTGGACTTGCATGCTTGTCCAAAGGAACAGGCACTCCGGCGACTACAGCCGTTATGAAATACTTTGAATGTATTCGGAATTGGGAATAAGGACTACCATCAGCTGTAGAATGGAATGACGACAGTCAAAGTTTGTGCTGGACCGGGACTCGAACCCGGATTTCCCGCTTATCGCAAGCGATCGGCTACCAGTACACGACTCACAGTCAGACCCATTTCCGTACAAAAAAATGTTAGTAGCGTCTGCTTATTACAAAAAAAAAACTTAGATTTTTCACATAAAAAATTCGATAGCATTATTTTTCATCATGCCCCTGTAAAACCTACACAGATTGTGGCTGATTTCACTGTGCACATAAGCAAATGTAGAAAGAGTAAATAAGTGAAGAGACCAGGTACTGTTCCAGTCCATCTTATATCACACGCGTCTCCCTGCAGCTGGCTAACGCATTCCATTTGGCTAGTGGATTAAAATAGCGCTACAGGGTAGAGCGGAGTCGAGTCTGAGCGACGTCTAAGACTACGCAAAGCCTGCAAACTTATCTAACTGAAAAAAAAACAACGGATAGCTGTTCATTGCTCGTAATTCGATGAAAATGCTTTTCTAGTGCCGAATGGTCGTACTCGACGCTCAAGTGTATCTCTCCCTCTACACCAGGTTCAAATGGTTCAAATGGCTCTGAGCATTATGGGACTTAACTTCTGTGGTCATGAGTTCCCTAGAACTTAGAACTACTTAAACCGAACTAACCTAAGGACATCACACACATCCATGCCCGAGGCAGGATTCGAACCTGCGACCGTAACGGTCGCGCGGTTCCAAACTGAAGCGCCTAGAACCGCTCGGCCACTCCGGCCGGCTTAACCTCTACTCCAAATGAGAGAAATTAGTAGATAGTGACATACACATTCCACGAAACACACGCTAGCAATGTTCATTGGTTCGTGATGCACGACACTTCTGTCTTTACAACTGTTTCTGTTGACATGCACAGCCGTTTTCACCTCAAACGAGATCTGATTCAGCACCGCACACGCCAGGATATTTCATTTAATGTGGACTATGGCAGCTGATGAGATCTTCCTCCCCATGCGTTTTCTGATGGTATATGAGGAAAATAATGCTGCCCGTACAGCAAATAAAGTTGTATGCTATGTTTCCGACAAGGTGACGAGTATCTTATCATATTGAACACCAGCAACTAACTGTCTTTCCATCCTGCTTGAATACATACACATATAGCCTTGTTATTTCACTATAGAGTATTTGGTGATGTTCAACTCCATTTCAAACTATTGCAGTAACGTCTGTGTAACTTGCAGTGGTTTCATACATCTTTTTACTCTGCTCCATTATCATTGCCTGCTGTTTAATTCTATGTGAATCATATCGCACTTACACAATTTTCTGTGTTATCCACGTGACGGCCCCTTCCGTCTTTTATATCAGTCATCAGATTAACGAAGTGCTAAACATTGGGTATTTGAATTAAATTACCTATTGATTCACCCATGGTCGTCGGATAGTTAACAAACACTTCAAATTTGTGAACAGACAGAGATGAAATGGGCGTAAGTAACTGTATACAACGAAAGCTACTATTTTCTTGGACGATATCGAGTTCACTAAAGACGAAACCATAGTTCAGCTACAAAAGGAAGCGGCTGTAGGTGTTTGAAGACGCTACTCGCATATTGAGGCGAGTGGAAAGCAGAAAAACCCTAAATTACGATTGAGTTAACCGTTGAGGACTCTGGATCGGGATGCTTGCAAAAACGATTGAAGTACTTAATTATTGCGACACTTCGTTTATTAGAGGCAACTAAGAATTTCCTAGCATTTCCTGTTAATTCTCCTCTCACAGGAATTTTCTGTGGTTACACATTCACACGGAAATTAGTTCGAGCATGATTTTTTATGACGGCACTGACAATCACGTCGTTGAGCGCCCATAAACCGCCACCATGCACACATTACTTACAAATACCATTAAATTAATTAACACAATACCTAACATTTAAGCGCTCCATATGATTCCATGTTAGGATGTTAGCGTAGTACGCTCTAATTAAGAACACATTCATTATCTTAGTGACGGCTTTGTTTTACTTATTGTTCCCTCATCAATATCAAAGAATTATAGATAACTGTAGATTGCCTTGAGCATAAATACTTGAATATTGATTATTGTAGTTATATGTGGCAGTGTATGTTATCACACAACGTTTCTTCAAGCTAAAAAGTACTCACTCATTAATTATTGAGATGGTAGTAATGTAATAACGTTTCCACACTATCATTGCGATTGAGAAGTCGTTGTTGATGCGCTCTTCATGACAGCTGGGTTTGTTGGATGACGACTGCGTAGTGAATTGGCAGCATGAAAGAACCAGCATATTACTTATGTGCTTGTAGCATACGGGAAAGAACGGTCGATTTGGTCTCGGATTTATTTCCACTCGAATGTGTATCTCGCTTTGTAACATGATCCAACATTACTTGGTGCAGTTCCTCTGAATGAGTAGCCCATAAACACAGAGGCTTCTGCGTGTAATTGCCCATGAAACATTGCTCATTAACTCAATTTAAATAAATCAGAATTCTAAATTTGTTAGTAAAAAGTGATTTTACCATTCTCTAATATATTTTTCAATCTAAGAATTTTTAACATGCTGTCAGCAACTGTGATCAATTAATACGTCAAAGATCCGCCTCAGTTGCGAAAAGTTACTGGTCTTTACCCAGGTTTCAGCTAGAGCAATCTAGCCTTCTTCAGAAGCATAAAATAATCTAATACATGCCAGAATAAGCCTTTTTATGTTTGACCGTGCCATATTCTGGCATGTATTAGTTTATTTTATGCATCTGAAGAATGCTAGAGCTGAAACCTGGGTAAAGACCAGTAACTTTTCGCAACTGAGGCGGATCTTTGACGTATTTATTTTTTCCCCATTTAGTTTGGCTGGCATGTGCAGGCAACATGGATGCCGCAAATTACGGATCATCCTGTGAAATATAGTTAATTTTCTTTTATAAACAGACCGTACTGACTGATTCTTTGTACATCCCTTGTCGTCCTTTCCTTATTAGTATATTCTTGTCAGTCAGTTATTCAATGTATATTTTTGACATTATATCTGTCAAAGACATTTCTCTCAACACTGTGTGCGGTTTGTGTGTGTGTGTGTGTGTGTGTGTGTGTGTGTGTGTGTACGTGAGAGAGAGAGAGAGAGAGAGAGAGAGAGAGAGAGATGTTTGTGTTTAGAACGTAGCTCACTTCCAGCTCTCGCAACTTGGGTTTAGTAAAAGCAGTTTTGGCATGTTCAGTTCAGTAATGTTATAACTTGGTTTCGGTGCACCAAACAAAACAGGTAGTAAGGGTAGAAATTAGATAAAAGCACAGATATAATGAAGAAGGGAGTAGAGAATGTGTGTCAAGAGATAGAAAAGGAGAAACATCTGGGAAGGTCATGCGTCAACTATTGAAAGAGAATGTAAGTGAGGCAGTTACGTATCTGTGAAACAATGAATCAATTAGTCCCACTTGTAAGCTAATTAGCCGTTTCTTAGAAAACGATATAATGAATCGTATTACCTGTTCGTAACTATGAATGTCTTGCCAGTTAAGAATCCACAAGAGCACTTGCAAAATGAAGTAAATTAAAGATATTCATGAAGTGCGAGGTTCTTCCGTTATGTTCTTATCATTCATGTTGTACTTTGCATCTGTGCGTCGTGTCAATATAAACACTACGCAGGATGTAAACACAATTTAATTTTCATTCTGTCGTCTTATTAAAAGATAATAAGAACAACATACGATAATGTAGCACTTGTACGTTGAAGAGAAAGTTTCACATTTCCTCCCTACGCACGGATGAATGTGTTTTAGCTTATAGAGGAAGTAGTTAAACGTTGTGGACTGAATAAATGTAATAAGTTTTTATTGGCGTCAAGTAGAAGTGCGTCACAGCGCTGTCGGACGACAGCAAAAACACTATCGTCACAGCACTCCTCGATAGAGTTAGAGCGCGCAATAGTGTCTCATTAGAACGGCAGAGAGCGCCGCCAGTCGCCCTGGCGGTGAATATCCAAAGGCGTCGCACGTGGGGACGGGCCCGGCGCGTCTTAACGCGGAACGGAAGTGGTAATTTGTTTGACACGGGAGTCGCAGCTGCCTGGCCGCCCGGCGCCAGATGTAATCTGAACGGCAATAAAGAATACTCAGCCAAACCGCCGCGTCCAGCCGGCCAGGCCCGACCCGGCGGTATCGAGTGCGGCTATTTGTCACAGTAATTGGCGGCGCCAGCGAGGCAGATGCGAGAGGCACACGTCGCCCGTCGCGGATTGCACTGCCGTCGCCGGCTGCTCCTATACCGGGTCCGTATTTCTCTCTATGCGGAGTATGGCGATTAGGCGATTACGTGGCGTGATGCGAAGTCGTGCGTCGTGAGAGCCGACACTGGCCTCAGCTGTACCCGTTGGGGAAGCTGTTACACATTTACAGGTGAGTTGCGGAGTCATCCGTGTAACTGCAGTACCTGGAATATAATCAGTACTACCATGGTTTACTCTAAATACACATAAAGATTCAAGAATTTTGTGCCTGCAAAAAAAAGTCCGCCAGCGTATAAAATACTCTCTAGGACAAAAAAAGGAATTATTCGAGTGGGAATGAAATTGGTAGATGTGCTTTACATGTACAAAAACATATGATTACAATTTCAGAAAAAATGGATGATTAGTTCAGGAGAAAGAAATTCACAAAATCGAGTAAGTCAGTACGCGATGCTCCGCCTCTGGCCCTAGTGCAAGCAGTTATTCGCCTTGGCATCGATTCATAGAGTTCCAGAATGTCATGATGATGTTTGGCTTGTGGGGCGCTCAAGAGCGCGGTCATCAGCGCCCGTACAAAGTCCCAATTTTTTTACAGTCCAGTTTTTTCGCAATCCAATCTAGCCACTGCCACGAATCATGATGGTGATGATCAAATGATGGGCACAACACAAAAGCCCTTTCCCCGGACAGAGAAAATCCCTAACCCGGCCGGGAATCGAACCGGGGACCCCGTGATGCAGAAGCAGCAATTCTAGCCACTAGCCCACGAGCTCTTTACGTTACTGGATGTCCTCCTGAGGGATGTCGTGCCTAATTGTGTCCAACTGGCGCCTTAGATCATCAGAATCGGAGATAATTGGAGGGCCCTGCCCATAAAGCTCCAAACGCTCTCAACTGGGGATACATCCGACGACGTTGCTAGCCGAGTTAGGGTATGGCAAGCACAGAGACAAGCGACAGAAATTCTCGCCGTGTGCGGGCGGGTATTATCTTGCTGAAATTTAAGCCTTAGATGGCTTGCCATGAAGAGGAGCACAACGGGACGTAGAGTATCGTCGACGTACCACTGCGCTATAAAGGCGCCGCGGATGACAATCAAATTCCGATTTGAATCCCGCTCTCTCTGTCGTCAAACAGCAGTGGGAGACAGCTACTTGCTCATACACTGTAATTAATATTTTCTGTCAATAACTTCTGACGTTGCTCATCACAGGTTGTGTGGTGCACTAGTTGTATGCGTTTGTCTTTTCTGTATATGCCGTATTACGATTCTTCGTCGCCGTAGCCCAGTCTATCGAGGGTTTAAATCTCCTTGCACAACAGTAATTCGTTGCATTGGTGCCTTTAAAATGACGGGGTGTTCGCATGTGGAAATAACGGTGATTGTCGAAGACGTTTGCCGGCTGCATTCCCGTAACCCCTCTTACTGAAAATTGAAAGAATTATACAGGAAGCTCAAAATTATTCGAATCAGTATTATCTGCATTATAGATCATATGAGCATAGTTTGGCAATTTTTAAAAAATAACTAAGGCTGAAGTATTATGTTACACATAAAACGAATATTTTCGTTTGGAATACTCTATCACGCATGTGGGTCGGCTACTGGAAGGCAATACGGCCCCAATCCCGCCGTCGCATAAATCTGAAATATTTTTCCATTGTTTCACATGTTATATCCAGATCAATTGCTGAGACTCTACCCATATATGCGGCCGATATCCTGTCTGTATGTTTTCCTAGTCATTTCCCTGGGACTAAACGTCGATAATTCCCCAATGATTGCTTCCAGCAAGTGCCAATGGCCAATGTGCCAATGACTCTGAGCACTATGGGACTTAACATCTGTGGTCATCAGTCCCCTAGAACTTAGAACTACTTAAACCTAACTAACCTAAGGACATCACACACATCCATGCCCGAGGCAGGATTCGAACCTGCGACCGTAGCAGTCTCGCGGTTCCGGACTGAGCGCCTAGAACCGCTAGACCACCGCGGCCGGCTTCCAGCAAGTAACGTAAAACTAATGCACTGAGCTTTCAAATGTGAGATGTAGCAGGATTTGTAAATGCTGTAAATATCAGTTTCCTGTAAAAAGACATGTATCTTCAATTATCTGCGTTTTTCGATTACCCGTGCAGTCTGGGTTCCGCATTGATACGGATAAAAGCGTTTCGTGCTGCATTACGCTGGTGGCCATTAGAACTGTAATAACACAATGGGAGGATGGATCAAACGTCAGATTAGCAATGAAGTGCACTGAACAGCCAGAACACGTACCTACTGTCGTCATCCCGAACGCGCGTGCAGTGTGCTAACCACCGCGCTACCTCACTCGGTTGGTAGGTCGCTGGAGGGATTTGGCACCACATCTGCACAGACAAGTCACCTACTTTCCGTAAATACCGGGGAGTGGGGCGATGAACTCTGACGCCACGTTCTGTCACATCCAAGATGTGTTCGTTCGAGGGGCGAACGGGGGGGGGGGGGGGGAGGGAGGCATCACGCCAATTGTAACTCGCCATTCCATCACACTCCTAGCCTTGTGACATGGCGTATTATCGTCGTGAAAAACGCCTCTGCCATCGGGAAACATATCGTCGTGAAGGAGTGTACGTGGTCAGCAATGTATGTGGTCTGCAGCCAGTGAACGATACTCCTTGGCCGTCGTGGTGTTCTGCACAAACTCAACTAGACCCATGGATGCCCACGTGAATGTCCACCAAGGCATAATGGAGCCGCCACCAGCCCATTTTAGTCATAGTTGCCGACGTCGTGATGTTAACGTTGGCACGTGCATATTTCGTCGGCTGCCGGGGTCCCGTCGTTAGGAGTGTTCAGACACACTTGTTCTTTGCCCTGCATTAAACTCTGATGTTGGTTGCGACACAGTTCGGCGCCTTTCCTGTTTTACCAGTCTGCTTAGTCTACGACACCCGACATCTGTGATGAGGGATGGCCGCTGAATCACACGACGTCAGGATGTGGTTTCACCTTGGTTTTGCCACGTATGGATCCTGACAGATTACCACGTGAGGTGATGCTTGGAGAGATCTCTATAACCAAAAGACCTGTAGGACGTCCTGTATTGAGGTTCAAGGACTCCTGTAAACAAGATATGGAGAGCTTTGGAGTCGACACAAACAGATGGGAGGCACGGGCTAGCATGAGACCAGAGTGGCGTGATGATATATCATCTGGAATGTCGAAGCATGATGAAGGCTTGTTAGACAGATTAAGGCAGAAAAAGCTTCTCAATGCTACCACTGCTCCTGCCTCAGCAGCCAGATACACTTGTGACAATGGCGGCAAGAGATGCCGTGCTGCCATTGGCTTGACAAGTCATATGAAAAAGTGCAACCCATAAACACACAGACACTGCAACAATCATCTACCAAGGTGATTGTGGCCAATATATATATGCCACGTATTGAAGATACTCACCACTACCCCTAGAACACCCGACAAGTCGTACAGTTTCCGAAATGCTCGTTCCGAGCCTCCGGCTCATCACAATCTGCCCTCGGTCAGACTCACACAGATGGCGTGTCTTCCCCATTCTACACAGAGACAGCACGTACAATGATATCACATCCACCCTTCGTGTGTCTGACTAGCAGTCATTCCTCGCCAGCTGACGCTGCTTTGCCTGGACGGCTTTATATCGATAGTAGGTCGGTGGTCATAATGATCGATGTATACTACTCGTTCGGACGTGTATTTCGATGCAACGGCACAAAACAGGAGGGTCCGTTAAAAAGTATTACCCACAAATTTTTTGTGAAAATTCTTAAAACCTTTTAAATGAAATAATCGTTATTGACATTCTGGATATTTATTGTTTATGTCTACACATTTATTTCCCAACACTCTGGAAAGAAATGCATTTCTGTCAATGAGAGACCGGTTTGTTGATATCTTCACTGTAGAGTATTTGACATTGGTGACAGAGCCAAAACTTTGCGTCTGCTTGCACCGCTTCATCACTATCAAAGTAAAGGTGTTTTTTAAGTTCTGGAAACAACGGAAAATAGGAGGGGAAAAATCGGGACTGAATGGAGTATAACAGATAACAGTGAACCCAATGCACCAGATCATTGAAGATATCGCAGTACTAGTGTGTGTTCGAGGAGGGGGGTCCATGTGCGCATGAACTCGTCGAAATGGTTAAACTGGATTATAGCAAGCTGTTTCTCACGCACCGTTTTGAAATTAAAAATAGACGTGCTAAGATATCTCAATAATTTTATTTTTACATGAAAGCCTGTACCTTAATCTACGCACTGACGCCATTACAATCTCATTCTTCCTTGTTTACGTTGTGTACTGAGTGTTTAAGATGCCTCCGATAATCGTGAGTCCTGCCGACTGTGAAGTACAGGCTGTTATAATATTTCTTAGTGCTAAAGGCCTAAAAGCGATCGATATTCATCGTGAGACCTGTGCAGTTTACGGAGAAAACATTATGAGTGATGGAATGGAAAGAAAGTGGGTGAGAGCATTTAAAGATGGCCGCACAAATGTGCACGATGAACAACGGAGTGGGCGTCCTTCGGTTGTTAATGAAAGTTTGGTGCGGGAAGTGGACAATAAGGTGAGAGAAAACAGACACTTTACGATTTCCTCCTTGCGGGATGACTTTCCTAATGTTTTCCATAGTGTTTTGTATGGCATTGTGACCGAGCACTTGAATTACCGAAAATTGCGCGCAGGTTGGGTACCGAAAATGTTGACGGATGTGCACAAAACCAAACGTTTAGGCAGTGCATTGACTTCCCTTGAGCGGTACCACAACGACGGTGATGATTTCTGAAGCCAAATTGTTACGGGCGATGAAACATGGGTGGCCTACGTCACACCAGAATTAAATGAGTGAGTGTGAAATCTTATGGGACTTAACTGCTAAGGTCATCAGTCCCTAAGCTTACTCACTACTTAACTTAAATTATCCTAATGACAAACACACACACCCATGCCCGATGGAGGACTCGAACCTCCGCCGGGACAAGCCGCACAGTCCATGACTGCAGCGCCTAGACCGCTCGGCTAATCCCGCGCGGCCCAGAATTAAAGCAACGGTCCGTGGAAGTTGAGCAAGGGCACCGTTTTGCTGCAAGACAATGCCCGTCCGCATATGGCGAATCAGACCAAAGATCTCATCACATCTTCACGGTGGGAAACTCTAGATCCTCCTCCGTACAGCCTCGATTTTGCGCCCAGTGACTACCATCTGTTCCTGCACTTGAAGAAACACCTCGGCGGTCAGTGTCTTCAAGACAATGACGAAGTTAAAACAGTGGTGATGCACTGGTTAACAAGTCACGTGGCAGACTTCTGTTAGGAGGGTACAACGTTATGACTAGTGCCTCAGTATTGACGGAAATTATGTAGAAAAGTAGATTAAGGTACAGGCCTTCGTGTAAAAATAAAATTATTGAGATATGTTAGCACGTCTTCTTTTTAATTTCAAAACGGTACTTACTTAAAAAACACGCCTCGTACTTACGTTAGACACCGCCATGTTACACGCTGTAATACGGACCCCTGTAGTGGGAGAGGGTTGCAACTTCCGTCACCGAGTAATATGCATGATTTGTGATACCTCAACCTATATTAGGAACAGAATAAAGCACTCGGGGACATTAATATGGTATCACGTACTGATGACAAATTACCAGCGTCTTTAAGCTGGGAACGGAACTGCCAATTTCCTCCAGACGCAGACAGCGGTCGGGCAGGATGCGGCGGACCCAATGCGGCACGCCCGCTGAGTCACGCCTCGAGCGGCTTTGGATTACTAGTGCCCTCTACCGCTGCAAGTAGAAGGGCTGGTGGCAGCCATAGATCTCACTTGCACTCGGAGTCTCTTCGCTACGGGACCCAGCGCTGACGCCGCCTAGTTGCTGCTCCATCACTATTGATCGTGCTTCAACTCAGAGAGCCTTTTCCTTGTTAACATTGAAAGCTGGACTTTATTTCTCGCTACATTATTTGTGAAGAGTCTTCGTACGCTAAGAGAAAGACACTACTGGCCATTAAAATTTCTACACCAGGAAGATAGCGTGCTACAGTAACGAAATTTAACCGACAGGAAGAAGATGCTGTGATATGCAAATTATTAGCTTGTCAGAGCATTCACACAAGGTTGGCGCCGGTGGCGACACCTACAACGTGCTGACATGAGGAAATTTTCCAATCGATTTCTCATACACAGAAAGCAGTTGACCGGCGTTGCCTGGTGAAACGTTGTTGTGATGCCTCGTGTAAGGAGGAGAAATGCGTACCATCGCGTTTCCGACTTTCTTAAAGCTCGAATTGTAGCCTATCGCGATTTCTGTTTATCGAATCCCGACATTGCTGCTAGCGTTGGTCGAGATCCAATGACTTTTAGCAGAATATGGAATCGGTGGGTTCAGAAGGGTAATACGGAACGCAGTGCTGGATCCCAACGGCCTCGTATCGCTAGCAGTTGAGATGACAGGCATCTTATCTGCATGGCTGTAACGTATCGTGCAGTCACGTCTCGATCCCAGAGTCAACAGCTGGGGACGTTTGCAAGACAACAACCATCTGCATGAACAGTTCGACGACGTTTGCAGCAGCATTGACTATCAGCTCGGAGACCATGGCTGCGGTTACCCTTGACGCTGCATCACAGACAGGAGCGCCTACGATGGTGTACTCAACGACGAACCTGAGTGCACGAATGGCAAAACGTCATTTTTTCGGATGAATCCAGGTTCGGTTTACAGCATCATGATGGTCGCATCCGTGTTTGGCGACATCGCGACGAACGCACATTGGAAGCGTGTATTCGTCATCGCCATACTGCCGTATCACCCGGCGTGATAGTATTGGGTGTATTGGTTACACGTCTCGGTCACCTCTTGTTCGCATTGACGGCACTTTGAACAGTGGACGTTACATTTCAGATGTGTTACGACCCGTGGCTCTACCCTTCATTCGATCCCTGGAAAACCCTACATTTCAGCAGGATAACGCACGACAGCGTTTGCAGGTCCTGTACGGGCCTTTCTGGATAAAGAAAATGTTCGGCTGCTGCCCTGGCCAGCACATTCTCCAGATCTCTCACCAACTGAAAACGTCTGGTCAATGGTGGCCGAGCAACTGGCTCGTCACAATGCCCCAGTCACGACTCTTAATGAACTGTGGTATCGAGTTGAAGCTGCATGGGCAGCTGTACCTGTACACGACATCTAATCTCTGTTTGACTCAATGCCCAGGCGTATCATGGCCGTTATTATGGCCAGAGGTGGTTATTCTGGGTACTGATTTCTCAGGATCTATGCACCCAAGTTGCGTGAAACTGTAATCACGTGTCAGTTGTAGTATAATATATTTGTCCAATGAATACCCGTTTATCATCTGCATTTTTTCTTGGTGTAGCAATTTTAATGGCCAGTAGTGTACAATTTTGTTCGCTATTCTGCTCCTGCCCAGGTTTCTTACAATGACAGTTGCTACACCATCCCGTAGCCCACCTCTCCTTACCACTGTGCCTTGCTCCCCTTCTTGACATAGCAACTGAAATGGCTGCTGGTGTATTAATTTATAGAAATCAGTATATCTGCCACCCTACCTCTTCAGGGTACTCTTGGATTCAATATGTATCTGCCATATCGTAGTTGCGACCTTCGTTGCAGAAAAGCCAACAGGAAGGGGGAATATAGTAAAAATGAGAATCGGTTCCCGAGCAGAACGAGAACATTGTGTTGCTCCAGTCTATAATAATTCTGTAATATCTTTCATGCCACTCAGTGGCAGCGAGCCACAGGGCCCGAGTGGTAGTATGAAAATGTGTCGACACGCGACCTACCTGTCCGTTCTTGTCCATCTCGTTGTTGGTGAGCTTGACCTTCTCGAAGGAGACGACCTGCTTGCGCAGCTGCTCGCCGGTGAAAGGCGAGTCGGGGTGCATGTAGAGGCGGCAGGGCGCGGGCGGGTCCGCCTTGCCGGCCACCAGCCACGACGAGCGGTGGTAGGCGTACCGGTAGCGCTTGTTGTCCACCGGCACGATGTCCATCAGCACCGCGTACCGCTGCTCGGCGCGCACGCCCGTGAACGACACGCGGCACGTCGGGAACATGCGCCTGCAACAGGGCAAACCCGCGCGGCGCGTTTCAGTATTGCCGTCTACATGTTTTCAGCGCGGGACACACAACAGTCGTACAATGACGAATCAGAACATTATTTATCACCACTGCCCGACGCGAAACTGATCGGTGGTTCGTGACGTTGCGGGCAAGTAACGCGGCGACGGACCGGAAGGTTACAACTAAATGCAGCTACTTACGGAGGTTCGGTGTGGGCTATTATTGTCGTACGGCAGCGAAACTGTCAGATACGCTAATGAATTAATGCGGTATCGATTTACGCCGGAAATAAATTAGTTCCGCATTTGGCCACCAGGTACAAATCTGTTGCTGTACAGCATCAACTCCACGTCTCCGGTGTCCATATAGAACAAACTGTGTAAGTGGCAGTTAATAATAAAATCAACATTATGTCTTTCTCACTTCTTTGACGTTTTCTGCCCACGTCCCGTTCCTAATTATAGCCCACAATGGACCTCTGTGAGTAGCCACACTTTAATTATAACGATCTGGTATATATGGTGATTCAGCTGCCCCTATTTTGAGTTTTATGCAATCGAAAACACCTTCAAAAACCTTGTGTGAGATTTTAACTTTCTCTCGCTCTCTATATCCAAACTATTAGTCATACAGAAAAAATGAACACGATTTTTTTTTTTTTTGTAGAAAATTTAATGTAGATAAATTTTGTACTGGGGTACGTTTTCGCTGGGTCCACGGTCTTCGAGCTACTGAAGAAAAACCTGGTTCAAGGTCAATTTTCTATGTTTCTCTTGAATAATTAGAAAATTATGCCCTCTAACGAAAACATATCCCGGTACAAAATTTAACTACATTAAATTTCCTGCATAAATGCCCTGTTCATTTTTCTGTGGGACCAATAGTTTTACGCAGCTACCGAGACAGTATGAAAAACTTCCACGTGGTATCTGAAGGCGTTGAAGGTTGTAAAAAACCCATAAGAAGGTACGGCTGCATCATCCTATATAAGTGGAGCTGAGATTAATGAAGAAGCATTGCAGCGACGATATGAGCCCCAAATAAGAAAGTCCATTGACGTTAGCGACGTGGACAAAGGGCAGATTGTGATAGCACAGCGCCTGGGAACGAGCGACAACGTGATAGTGAAGATGGGCACCTGTTCACGTCATACTGTTGTAAGCATATGTTGAAAGTGGTCAGAGGACAGTGTAACTAGGAGTAGGCGACGAGGCGTTGGAAGTTCAAATCTCATCACAGAACATCGGAGGCATGCACGCTCTGTAAAGATTGGTAGGCCACGATCTGCGACAGATCTGAGGACAAAGCACAGTGCTCGTGCAGGCACAAGTGCTTCGGAGCACACCATTCAGCGCACACTGTTGAACTTGGGTATCTGCAGCAGACAACCTCTATGTTTTCCCTCGTTGATCCAATGACATCGACAGTTTTCAATCGCAGTGGATATGGTATCATCGAGATTGGACGGAGGACCATTGGAAACGTATAGTGTGGTTGGACAAATCACGCTTCTGTTACACTAGGCTGACTGGTCGGTTCGAGATACACTATCATCCAGGCGAACGGTTGCTGGAAACATGCACCGTGCCACGGATACAAGGCATTGGGGACTTCCACTAGGCTTCCACGGTATCTTCGTTAGTAATCGAAGGCAGCATGACATCCATGGATTCCGTGAGCGTTATCACGGGCTACCTTCGTCCTTTCATGCTTGGAGTCGTGCCGTTGACGATAGCTTCCTCCAGCACGATAACTATCCGTATCGCTGTGACTGAATCGTGCTACGGTGGTTTGAGGAGCTTGATAGTGAACTCACTTTGATGTCTTGGCCACCGAATCCGCATGATTTTAGGCTGATGCGGAATATTTGAGACACTATCGGACCCCAGCTCCGCAACGAGTCTTGTGTCCATAATATGAGTGAACTGGGCGTGCAAATCCAATGCCAATGCCTCCGGAAACCTACCAAAGATCTGCCGAATCCATGAAAATCGGAATCATCGTTGCTCTGCTGTAATCCAGAGGTGGACCATCTGGCTATTAAGGACGTGGTCATAATTTTATGACCAGGGCGGGTGGCCTCCCCATTCCTGTGACGTAGGTCCCATCGAGCATATGTGGAACGCGTAGAGGAGGCGCATTGCAGCATGTCCATATGCTCCAGTGACCATTCAGCAGTTGTCATCCGCGCTGGCGGAGGAATGAAATGCCCTACCACAACTGCGACACAAGCAGTCTTGAAGCAGAGCGTGTACTGACGCTACACAAGTCAACTAGCAGCGAAGCGCCCTCGATAGGGGGCGCTGCATGGTCATGTGCTCCATAAGTTCACATGTAATTCAGTAATAATGTACTGAGCATGTAACATCTAACAGGGTGTTAGATGTTACATGCTGAGTATATTACATGCAGGGTGTTAGATGTTACATGCTGAGTATATTACATGCTGAGTATATTATTATTGAATTACATGTGAACGCATGGAGCACATGACCATGCAGCGCCCCCCACCGAGGGCGCTTCGCTGCTAGCTGACTTGTTTAGCGTCAGTGTATGCTCTGCTTCAAGACTGCTTGAGTCGCAGCTATAGTCATATGTCACTGGACACTTTCGTTGAGTTGTCAAGGCTGCACGCCTGGTTGGTTATGAAGGAGTTGAAGTTTGTGGTATGTAACTCATATGACCCGATTTCATTTTCTGTAACGCTGAGACGTGTTAAATGTGCTGTTCACTTATGTTTTGTACATTTTTGTAAGAGATGTCTGAAGATGGGTGTAATCCCGAAACCCCTAACATTTTCTAATAAAAGAGTCAATTGAACATCTCATGACTTTATTGCGATTGTACAGTATTAGTTGCTAATTATTAACATAAAAATGATCACAGGCCTCAGATGCGATTTTATGTCCTGTACATCGTAATTATTGTTTTTGAATAAAAGTGTTATTTGTGTTCGTCTCATTACGTAATTTTTTTTCAGGTGAGTATGAAACATGGACGATAAACAGTTTAGAAAAGAAGAGATTATAATTTTTTAAACGTGATGCTACAGAAGAATGCTGAAGATTAGATGGGTAGATCACGTAACTAATGAGAAGGTACTGAATAGAACTGGGGAGAAGTGGAATTTGTGGCACAACTTGACTAGAAGAAGGGATCGGTTGGTAGGGCACATTCTGTGGCATGAAGGGATCACCAATTTAGTACTGGAGGCAAGCGTGGAGGGTAAAAATCGTAGACGGAGACCAAGGGATGAATACACTAACAGATAAGAGATTCAGAAGGATGCAGGGTGCAGCAGTTACTCGGAGATGAAGAGGCTTGCACAGAATAGTGTAGCATGGAGACCTGTACTAAACCAGTCTTTCGACTGAAGACCACAATAACAACAACCTCCTGTACAATCTTTAGCAGTTCTATCTATGTACTGTCCAAGTTCCACAGAGCTACGTTACTTGGCAGTGGCACATAATGCGAAAGTTACTTTCGTTCTCAAGTTTTGCACTACGGTTCTTTAGTGTGGGTTGCACTATATGCAGGGCGTCCCAGGAGGAATGGTGTCCGCCCTCCAGTATCTGAGTGGTCAGCGCGACAAAACGTCAATCCTAAGGGACCGGATTCCATTCCCGGCTGATTCGGAGATTTTCTCCACTCAAGGACTGGGTGTTGTGTAGTCCTAATCATCATCATTTCATCCCCATCGACGCGCAACTCGCCGAAGTGGCGTCAAATCGAAAGACTTGCAACTGGCGAACGGTCTGCCCGACGGGAGACCCTAGTCACACGATATTTACATTTTTTAGGAGGAATGGTCAATACTCACGGATACGACAGGAAAGATCATTCGAAGCAAAAAAGTCCAGTAAACGTGAGTTCTAAAATGCGTACCTTAAGAGCTACGATCGCTTCTTCATTTTCGGTACAGTGAAAAAATCTCGTCTACTGCAAGCTCTTTTTGCTTTCCGAATTTTCAGATGTCAGATGTTATGGAACAAAACAAAGAAAAACACCCCAGTAAACGTGGGCTCTGAAGTGCAAGAGCTATCAGCATTTGTTCATCTTCGCAACTGTGAAACAGATCTCTTCTACTGAACAGCAGCACATAGCTCTTTAGCTACGCACTTTAGAGCCTATGCTTAGTAGGCTTTTTTACTCCGAGCGTCGCTCTTCTCATACTCCTGACTATTGGCCAGTCCTTCTGAGGCACCCTGGAGTTCAAATGGTTCAAATGGCTCTGAGCACTATGGGACTTAACATCTATGGTCATCAGTCCCCTAGAACTTAGAACTTCTTAAACCTAACTAACCTAAGGACATCACACAACACTCAGCCATCACGAGGCAGAGAAAATCCCTGACCCCGCCGGGAATCGAACCCGGGAACCTGGGCGTGCGAAGCGAGAACGCTACCGCACGACCACGAGCTGCGGACGCACCCTGGAGATTTGGAAATTTGTGGTAAAGTCTTATGGGACCAAACTGCTGAGGACATCGGTCCGTAAGGTTACGCACTACTTAATCTATCTTAAACTAAATTACGCTAAGGACAACACACACACCCATAGCCGAGGGAGGACTCGTGCCTCCGACGGAGGGAGCCGCTGCTACCCCGCGTTTCGAGGCACCGTGTGCGTTCACCACTGTCTCGATTTTTCAAGAGAAAAGACGAGTTAAAGGTTTTAGTTCCGCTTCTCCTCCAGTTTAGCACTTCTTTACGAAGCTTTTTTCAGCGGAAAGTGTCTTCCATCCATTTGCTGGCCTCAAGTGCGAACCAATCGAAAGCACCGCTGCAGCTATCGATAGCCGGGGCATCAGAGGGACAATTACCGCCGGGATTGAGAGGCCGGCCGCGATAAAACACGGCATTACGCGGGCCGCCGACGTGCGAGTTCGCACGGCTACGAAAACGGCGCCCTGCGGCGCCGGCTCCGGCCTCCGCGGCGCTAAAGCACCTGCTTTACTGCCCGCGCGCCGCTTTATATTTTATAGACAACAGATATAAAAACGCGCCCGAATAAAAACGACGTGCCGCATCTGTCTGCGCGGACGCGTACGAAGTGCCACGCTGGCGAGGAGAGAGGTCCTCGGCCGATAACGATCTCGCCGGGCAGCAGCGGCTGCGGCAGCGGCAGTTGGCCTACCCGTTTCTCGTCCCTGCTGGCTGTCCGTTCGTCTGCTCCTCTTCTCCCGGGACGGCTCGTGCCGACCGCCCGCTGGCCGTCCTCCGTCTCTATTAATTAGCTACCCGCACTCGCGCCGCTCAGCAGCGCAGCGTGGACAAAGCGGAAGTATGTTTTAATAACGACGTAATGACACGGTCGTTCGGCGCGTTAGGCCCCGTAAACGGTGGGCGGCAGCCGGGGAAGTCCCGCCGAGCCAATCGTTAATCATCGATCCGCGGTTCGACAGGGGATTAATTCGTCGCCTATTGTTAGCCGCCGCAGATATTGGGCTGTGCTACCGCTGCACCTCTCACGCCGGCGTCGTTAGCGTTCCGTTCTGCTGAAATTATACAAAATAGTGGGTGGTTATAACTAAAATACAGGCACTTACAGATGTCAAGTTCGGTCTGTAATTATTGTATGGTAGCTCAGCCTGGTAGATACTCTAATGCGTTCATGCGCAACCGATTTACACTGGGGGGGAGGGGGGGAGGAATAGTTCCAATTTTGAAACTTCCTGGCAGATAAAACGTAAATGTCGTGTGACTAGGGCCTCCCGTCGGGTAGACCAACTTGCGCGTTGGTGGGGATGAAATGATGATGATTAGGACAACACAACACCCAGTCCCTGTGCGGAGAAAATCTCCGACCCAGACGGAAATCGAACCCGGGTCCTTAGGATTGACAGTATGTCGCGCTGACCACTCAGTTACTGGGGGCGGACATTCCTGGCAGATTAAAAATGTGTGTCCGACCGAGACGCGGGACCTTTGCCTTTCACAGGCAAGTGCTCTACCATCTAAGCTACCCAAGCACGACTCACAACCCGTTCTCACAGGTTTAATTCTGCCAAGAACCTCGTCTACTACCTTCCAAACGTCACACAAACTCTCCTGCGAACCTTGCAGAACTAGAAGAAAAGACATCGTGGGGACATGGCTTTGCCACAGCCTGGAGGATGTTTGCAGAATGAAACTTTCATTCTGCAGCGGAGTGTGCGCTGATATGAAAATTCCTGGCATATTAAAAGCTATGAGGACTGGTCGTGAGTCGTACTTGGGTAGCTGACATGGTTGTGCACTTGCCCGAGAAAGGCAAATGTCTCGAGTTGTCTCAGTCCGGCATACAGCTTTTATCTGCCAGGAAGTTTCATAACAGCGCACACTGCGCTGCAGAGTGAAAATGTCATTCAGTTCCAGTTTTGGCCACCAGGTGCGAATCTGGCGCTATGGATGGAAAGAAGACGTATAGGAATGTTTCCATATGTAACAGATTCGGAACGAGACGTGGGCAGGAGAGGCAAAACAAGTGAGAAAAGCCTAATGCTGGTTTTATTATCAACCATTGCTTACACGATTTGTTCAATATGAGTAACGGAGACATCGACGAAATGCTGCATCCCTGAAACGATGAGATCAACATTTGCTCGCATCATTTCCGGTGCAATCTGAGAAACGTTTAACTGTCTACTGGTCTTCAGATCACATAGAGACCGAACGTATCCCTGTAATAGAGCGTTCTTTTGGATTTCCGCAGAGCCAAAAGTCGCATGGATTCAGATTAGGAGATTTTCAGGCTGTGTATCTGGAAAACCGGAAATAATACGTCCACAGAATGTTGCATTAAGCATATCTTCCACTGGGCGGGCGACATGTAGCTCCCTCTGTTACCAAGGAGGTTATTCTCTGATGCCTTTTGACAAGATAACTGCTTAGTCAGCCTTTTATTGTGCAACTTTTAACTTTTCTTGGTATTTTGATGATCACCCGGTCTTGCTTCCACAGAGGTTTTCTAGAATTTGATTTCAATATCTTTCCATGTTTCGTTTTTTAAGGTTTCTGTTAATTGTTCCGTACACCCGGCTGAATTTACTAAGCTTAATTTGTGAATGTATGCTGTAGCCATATATTACATCACATAGTTTACTCGTTCTGCGACTATTTTGGTTCTAATGACTTCTTTCCCCTTAGAAGCATCTGTCTTAGTTTTCTCTGTTAAGATCTCCAAGTCAAATATCGCACTTATTTGTTTCACTAAGTAAATTTCTTTGCCGGCCGCAGTGGCCGAGCGGTTCTAGGCGCTACAGTCTGGAACCGCGCGACCGCTACGGTCGCAGGTTCGAATCCTGCCTCGGGCATGGATGTGTGTGATGTCCTTAGGTTAGTTAGGTTTAAGTAGTTCTGAGTTCTAGGGCACTGATGACCTCAGAAGTTAAGTCCCATAGTGCACAGAGCCATTTGAACCATTAAATTTCTTTCTGGAGATCCTTTTCTTTGTCTATAAGGATCACTGCATCGTCAGCATAAAGTAAGTTATTTAAAACAGTTTTCCGTCTAGGAATATATATTTCTGAAATTCTGTTTCCTATACATGCAAGTGTTTCAAGTATGTACATGCTGAACAAAGTTGGGGAGATGCAGTAACCTTGTTAGTCGGTATCTCATTAGTCATTTTTCCTATGAACTCAGTGAGTGAATTCCTATTCACCTTCTACTTGCTTGCCATGACAAAGAAACTCTCCGCAGCAAAAAAATTCCAAAATTATACAGATGTCACACATTAAATAAAAACGCTCCAGCGATGCATTGTATTGTCGCACAAAGAACTAAATTTGTTATCGACAGGTTCAATCGTTAGGTCATCCTCTTTTTGATGAAATCTGTGATTTTTCAATAGCATCTAATATTTGGAACATTGATAATGTAGTACAAACGAGGCACTTAAATCAAGATGACGAAGAATGTTGGGTACTATCTATGAATGTTGTTCATGCTTTAGGCTTATAAGGCCAGCGTCACAAAAAAATTATCGCTGTCAGAAACGATTACATATTGGTAAATAACTATGGAAAACGTAATGGCCGAAAGGTACGCAGCAGTATAAAAATCATCTTCGACGTATCAGTAAAAGTGAAATCTAAGTTGCGAATAAATGTAAACGGAGATATAACAGAAAAAGTTGAAGCTAGGTAATCAGTAAATGTAAAGAGGTTGGAGGAAGATGCATTATTTTGGTCAAACTGGATTAAAACTAGGCAATAGTCAGCAATAGCCTGCCTTGGAAGCCAAAACCCGATAAACAAGATTAAGTGATAATGCAGAATATTCACTGCTTCTACTTTTTTTGCTTTTTAGACGTTCATAATTTTGAAATTTCTCCAATAAATAGCAACGAAATCCATCACGACAATACATCGATTGTTACCATCAGATATATGTGAAGAAGCAACATCACGAGGAGACTGAGAGGCACTAGAGACCTGGTCGTTCAATGTTCGCCTGTTGAACAAGCTACTGCGGCACGACTACCTATTAGTGTTCCCTGAATCCGTCACAGCAGCAGCAAGAGATTCTCCTGGTTTCGAGGTTCGCTCTTCACCACTTACGGCAGCGACTGCAGAGAGTCAGTCAATTTGTCGCCACTGGCGCAGTAGGATGTTTTTGTGCCACCATTCCTCCGCCCGCTTTTGATTTCCACGGTACGAAGTAGGCAGCCGCGACTTCTTATTTGTCACCACAGACCGCGCGCAGACCGCAGGGGTGGGCTTCGCGTGTGCTTCCAGAGGAACCACCAGCATCGTCTTCCTTCCCTGCAGCCGCGCCGGTACTGTTGCTTACTAACTTATTGCTGGTGAGAGTGCTTCTGGGAGTAACTTGTTTCACTTGCGTTCTCGGCTTCGGAGCGTTATGACCTGCCCCGCGTAAGTTACACGTGAGGTTTGAAGTAAATGCAGAATGGCTTGACTTCTGTTTGCACTCGTTAGCAATCGAAAGAAAAGAAGGAAGAAAGATGTAAGGGAGGAAGAAAGGAACGTAAAGCTCAACATACTTTTGCCAACGAATTCAGAAGAGAAGGAGTTCAAACTTCGCTTTTGTAACACGAGAGTAAAAACACGATTTGATTTTGTTGAAATTCTTTTTCCCTTTTTCTCAATTTTACGCTTTTGAAATACAGAATGCACTTTGTAAATACTTTGGTACAGTTTTATATACTATGAATAATGTATTCAGTTTACAAGAAAATGGTCATATGTGGGTTTTTATCAACCATGATAACTAATTCTACGTTAGTCGATGACGTAGACCCCATCAAAGAGTAGCCTCCCAATGAAATAGGAAATATTTTTGGAAGGAAACAGACTGTACTGGGCAGAGCAAGTAGAATATTTCGTAACTTTGTCATTGAAGGTGTCGTGCTGCTCAAACAGTTGGCGAGTGAAGTACTTTATCGGCAGATGTAGATGGATGAGAGTAGAAAGAGAGAAAACGTAAGCTGGCCATGTAGGAAGAGTACCAGCCGACTGACGTTAGCATTAGGAAGAGCAACACTGAAGGAATTCTACTACCTTCGAAGCAAAATAATCCTGGACAGACGAAGCAAGGAGGACATAAAAAGCAGACTACCTCAAGCAAACAGGGCATTCGTGAACAAGAGAAGTCTACTGCTATGAAATATTGTCCTTAATTTGAGGAAGAAGTTACCGTAAATGTACGTTAGAACACCCTATTGCATGGTAGACTGTGCGAAAACTGAAAAAGAAGAGAAATGAAGAGTTTGAGATGTGATAGTACAGAAGGATGGTAAAAATTAAGTGGACTGATGTAAAGAGACAGGAGGGTCTCTGCAGAACCAGTGAAGAAAGGATAATGCGGAAAACTCTGACAGTAAGAATGGTTCAAATGGCTCTGAGCATTATTGGACTTAACATCTGAGGTCATCAGTCACCCAGAACTTAGAACTACTTAAACCTAACTAACCTAAGGACATCACACATATCCATGCCCGTGGCAGGATTCGAACCTGCGACCGTAGCGGTCGCGCGGTTCCAGACTGTAGCGCCTAGAACCGTTCAGCCACAGCGGCCACCGACAGTAAGAAGGCACTGGATGATAGGACATGTGGTAAGCATCAGAGGACAACTTCCACGGTATTGAGGGGGGAGCCGTAGAGTGTAAAAACTACAGCGGAAGACAGAGATTGGAATGCATCCAACAGTTAATTGAGTAAAAAGGTGGCAAATGCTATTCTGAGATGAAGAATTTTGCAGAAGGGAGTAATTCGTGGGAGACCATTCCAAACCACTCAGTAGGCTGTTGAAAAAAAAATCACAGTAGGATTTACTTTAATAGAACAGTGAGGAGTAGCAGAGAAATTCAAAAGGGAAGAAGGAATAGGGGAAGAGGAAAAGGATGAGGGGGACGAGAAAAGCAAGTGTGTCAACCACAATGGTGATTAAAGTGTAGTAGCCAATATACCGATTGACCACACTGAGTAATGGGAAGCGAAGGTGACGAGAAGAAATGAAAAATTCGGATAGCAATAGTGCTACAGAAACAATTCCCACTGATAGAGACAGAGACGAAAGAAGATATGATTGAAGAAGCAAACGAACTAGATGAAAAAAATTGTTGGAGTTGTAATGATGACTGAGGAAGATAGGAGGATGGTGACGATGATGAGCAGGAGACGGAGGAGATGATGGTGGAGGTGAGGGAGGAGGTGGAGGGGGAGATGGTGGTGGAGGAGGAGGAGGTGAAGATGATAGAGGTGAATATGAAAGAAGAGGAGGTGGAAGAAGTGGAGATGAAAGAGTCAGAGATGAAGGTGAAGATAATTTAAGAGAAGATCGAAATAGTGAACACGAAAGAAGTGAAGATGGAGGATGTGAATATGGTGGAGGTGAAAATGGAAGGGAGGAGGTAAAGAACTGGAAACGTCGAAGAGGAAGAAAAGGAATACGTCACACTGGGCGCTGGTCTATGTCAGACTCGACGCCACAGCTGGCAAAGTGATGCCCGGACGTAAGCCGGGCGTTTGCGGGTGGGCTGGTCTGGCTAGCACTCGACCCCCTGCAGCTGCTATCACCACCAGCCGCGTTACGGCCGGCCAGCATTAAACTGCGCGCGTTGCTGCCTGAAAAATGCACGAAATGCGCTCGTAAAGCCTCGGCGCCAACTGTGAGTCCCCCTTTGACGCAAAGTGATCATTAATTTATGACCGCTCCATTCTCATTCAGAGGGCGCGATCCTTTTCTCCTCCGGCCGTTACGCTCTTTTCTTTTCCCTTTGTTTACGGCCCTGCGACGGCTCGATGATGCGGCCATAAACTTCTCCTCCTTGACGTGTCAGCACATGTGAGTGCGTTCTCCTTTCCACAAATCACTTGTCTCCCGGAGAGACGGCCCTGTTCCCTCGACTCTTTATTTTCCCGCTCACCGCGCGCTTGTAAAATACCCACAGTCCTCTTCGCACGTTATTTATTTCCTCGCACTAGGACAACGTTACGTCAGACTACCTTCCACAGAAGTGGTTAAGGCATAAGAAAAACTGTGTTTGCTTGGGCATGTTACTACTACAGTTCTTCATCATTTGGATGATTTACAACAACTTGATCGAAGTAGCCACACATAGTTGAGGAAGGACAGATCACCCAGGCCTTCAGAATTACCTCAAACTATGTGAATATACTGCAATAGATATCGCACTGGTTACTAACTCAATTGCTACAAAATGCTTGTTCTAAATATTTTCATCTTTGTGTACTACTATACCAAAAGCCTCGGTAGCCGGTCTTATACATTCTAATAGTAGTCTGCTTCTACGGTTTTTCTCTTCTACTGCAGGCAGCT
Organism: Schistocerca piceifrons; assembly: GCF_021461385.2. Taxonomy (NCBI): domain Eukaryota; kingdom Metazoa; phylum Arthropoda; class Insecta; order Orthoptera; family Acrididae; genus Schistocerca; species Schistocerca piceifrons. The sequence continues at coordinate 772,257,920 of NC_060139.1, read as the reverse complement.
TTTTCTTATGAAACGTAAAACAATGGCTTACAGGTATTGCTCATTAAAGACATCAAGCTACCTGCAATATTCATAGCTGACCATCAGTTCTAATACTCAATTTAGACATCTGTACTGTAAAACGACTCTAAAACCAACAGCGCAGCGCATCCATGGTTTGGGCTAGCAAGTGAGCTGGGAATGGGGGGATGACAAATAGTTCAAATGGCTATGAGCACTATGGGACTTAACATCTAAGGTCATCAGTCCCATAGAACTTAGAACTACTTAAACCTAAGGACATCACACACATCCATGCCCGAGGCAGGATTCGAACCTGCGACCGTAGCGGTCGCGCGGTTCCAGACTGAAGCGCCTAGAACCGCTCGGCCACTCTGGCCAGCTGGGGGGATGACAAACTGCGACTTTGCATGCCCGCTCCCCTTCCCGCTACCTGACCCCCTCACACCCACACCTGCACACCGACGTCTCACCATTTTTAGTTTAATCTAGTTGGCTGTTCAGCCCGTTTATTGAGATTTATCTTCATTGGTGTGTAGCCTCTTTATTGAGATCAGCATGACATTACAATAAAGTGGAAGGCGCTCAGTTCATTACTCTTTCTCGTATTATTGAATTCAAAATATGTAACAACACACAATCCAAAGTCGCTTTTCTTGCAAAAATAGCGTCACTCCTGGTCCATTTTTTCACTGGCGATTAGCGCAAAACTTCAACAAACTAAAAATAATACTACTTTCGCTTTTGTTACATTGGCTCACTTGGCATAATGAGAGTGGCTGAATACAGTACCAGAAAATCCGTTAGAGAACTGTTCTCAACGCATCATCAGTGATATATTTATGAAATCTGAGAGGCTGCTCAGTGGGTATGCCCGAAGTGCAGGACGTGTTGCTGCATTTTGACAATAACATGTTTATCTTTGCCATCCCACATGTTTTTACGTAGGGGAAAGCCACTCTGATGCGTCGACTGGCTTCGCGAATGTCTAAGAATTTTCGAACACTGCGGCACAGTAGTATTTTGTGTACCCCCTCCTGTACTAGCTTGCCTCCTGTAGCTTGAGATGCAAAGGTTCTCTAAGAACAGAATACTAATTAGGTAGGCGAGAGTGTTGCCTAAGATGGTTACCATAGTATAGGGCTCAGGAAGGGAACCTTTCTTCTGTGTTGCGACTGAACCTAACTAAACCGTCTTCCCAGTCACACGTCTCGCAGCTCGTATACCCGGGTCCGGAGCACGCTCGTAACACAAGCAATTTCTGTGACGTTTTTAGCGAATATTGACTAAAACTGGTCATGGAAAACAAGGAAATATTAGAACTGTGATATAGGCTATGTTATTCAGATAATTAGAACATACATATCACTCTGGCGTCTTCACGACAGCATACTGCCGTATGTTAGCAACCGTTAGTAATCTTTCTTATCTGAATGTCTATATTTTCTTTCCCTTCACATTTTAATGCCCTACAATCTTTACCCTTATTTTTCTTCTTCTTACACTATGTTCTTTACTTCCCACTGCTCTCTCACCGTTCGCCTTTTCTTTCCTCTTGCCTCTTTTTTTTTTTTTCTTTTTGCCTGCCCCTAAACTGCGCCTCTGTGGAAATAGTGCCCATTAGCATCTACATTTATATTTCGCAAACAAGTATGGAATGCACTGCTGAGAGTACTTCTCAATGAACTCGTGTAGCCGAGCGGTTCTAGGCGCTTCAGTCTGGAACCGCGCGACCGCTACGGTCGCAGGTTCGAATCCTGCCTCGGGCATGGATGTATGTGATGTTCTTAGGTTAGTTAGGTTTAAGTAGTTCTAAGTTACAGGTGACTGATGGCCTCAGGTGTTAAGTCCCATAGTGCTCAGAGCCACTTGAACCATATGAACTCGTTTCACCACGCGCCCCATTTGTGATACCATATATACCGGGTGACCAAAACGTCAGTATAAATTTGAAAACTTAATAAACCACGGAATAATGTAGATAGAGAGATAAAAATTGACGCACATGCTTCGAATGACATGGGGTTTTATTAGAACCAAAAAAAAAAGTATTGCTAGACGCGTGGAAGATCTCTTCCGCGCGTCGTTTGGTGATGATCGTGTGCTCAGCCGCCACTTTCGTCATGCTTGGCCTCCCAGGACCCCGGATTCAGTCCGTGCGATTATTGGCTTTGGGGTTACCTGAAGTCGCAAGTGTATCGTGATCGACCGACATCTCCAGGGATGCTGAAAGACAACATCCGACGCCAATGCCTCACCGTAACTCCGGACGTGATTTACAGTGCTGTTCACAACATTATTCCTCGACTACAGCTATTGTTGAGGAATGATGGTGGAAATATTGAGCATTTACTGTGAAGGACATCATCTTTGCTTTGTCTTACTTTGTTACGCTAATTATTGCTATTCTGATCAGATGCAGCGCCATCTGTCGGACATTTTTTGAACTTAATATTTTTTTTGGGTTCGAATAAAATCCCAAGTCATTCCAAGCATGTGTGTCAATTTGTACCTCTCTATCTACATTATTCCGTGATTTACTCTGTTTTCAAATTTATACTGACTTTTTGATCACCCGGTACTTGTAACAGACTAACAAAGTAATAGTCTCATAAGTTTCCTAAGCAACATCACAGTTTCAAAAAATGGTTCAAATGGCTCTGAGCACTATGGGACTTAACATCTGAGGTCATCAGTCCCCTAGAACTTAGAACTACTTAAACCTAACTAACCTAAGGACATCACACACATCCATGCCCGAGGCAGGATTCGAACCTGCGACCGTAGCAGTCACGCGGTTCCGGACTGAAGCGCCCTAACCGCACGGCCACCGCGGCCGGCCATCACAGTTTCAGAAATTCTATAAATGAAACCACAGTGACCTATTCATTCTCACGGGGGATTCAAGTAGCATTGTGGGTAGTTGGTGACTCAGGAGTCCAATGCGATAGCCCGCTAGGCCCCAACAGGTCTAGCAAAGACGGATTCGTCCTAAGCGCTTGTCTACACACTCCTTTCGCAGCAAAGTTGTTGAGCCACACACTGTCAGGCAACTTGGTAAGGTCCTTGAAACAATTACATGCCACTTCGAAAAAAGCATATGAGAGCAAAGCATTTATGTTACAGACCGCGACTATCGTCCGCAGCTGACTGGTGACAGCTGGGGTAGCAGAGCGGTATGACAACAGTCCACATGACAGGTGGTGTAACTGAACTTGCGTTCTGATACGATGCTGCTATGGTAGCTGTCGTGTAAACAACTAGTTGTCAAAAATTGTTCAAATGGCTCTGAGCAAAAAAATGGCTCTGAGCACTATGGGACTTAACATCTGAGGTCATCAGTCCCCTAGAACTTGGAGCTACTTAAATCTAACTAACCTAAGGACATCACACACATCCATGCCCGAGGCAGGATTCGAACCTGCGTCCGTAGCAGTCGCGTGCTTCCCGACTGAAGCGCCTAGAACCGCTCGGCCACCGCGGCCGGCAACTAGTTATCATTGTGATTCCTGTCCAGGTATAGTTTCGCAACTAACTCTGGGTACATCAGCTACTTTAGTCTCTCTTTAACTGAAGATCGAGCAGCGCTTGTGGTGGAGGAAATGACCTTTCCTAGAAGATCGCCTTACCTGCTGTAGAGAATGACTAAGAATCAGCTTCTCATCCAGCAATTAAGTGCGGGGTGTGGGGATTTGCGTAGATTCTGTTGATGTACGTTCCTTGAGTTATGTTATGTTATGTTAACCGGGGACCTAGAAACGACGGAGAGGCTCCGTCCCCGCCGCAGCCGCAGTCGTCCGCAACCCCACGGTGACCACCGCAGTCCACTTCACCTCTCCGCCGCCCCACACCGAACCCAGGGTTATTGTGCGGTTCGGTCCCCGGTGGACCCCCAGGGAACGTCTCACACCAGACGAGTGTAACCCCTATGTTTGCGAGGTAGAGTAATGGTGGTGTACGCGTACGTGGAGAACTTGTTTGAGCAATAATCGCCGACATAGTGTAGCTGAGGCGGAATAAAGGGAACCAGCCCGCAGTTGCCGAGGCAGATAGAAAACCGCCTAAAAGCCATCCACAGAGTGGGCGGCTCTCCGGACCTCGACACAAATCCGCCGGGCAGATTCGTGTTGGGGACCGGCGCTCCTGCCCGCCGTGCGTTAGACCGCACGGCCAACCGGGCGGACTTCCTTGAGTTAGTAGTATTAGTTATTAATTTTTCTATTCCGTGATTGTTAATACTCATAGTAGTGTCTGGATATTGTTGGCACTCATTAAAAAGACTCGCGGCGGAAGAACCGGAAAAACATTGGGAAACAGACTGTAGGTGTTCCTTGTGAAGTAGCTGGGCAGAGAGACGGGAGAGTCGCCTGCTCGTTTATCGTTAAACTATAGTCGATGTCCAGTACATGCTCTGAGCTGATAGCATTGATGCTTGTGTCTGTGGGCCAAAATGCGACTTCCGTTGCCTAAGATTTTCTTTTCCGTAGAGGAGAGGAAGGGAGGGAGGAGTGAGTACACCCTCCGCTAGAGCTTTGGGGCACCCTGTGAATTTCGGTCCAGTCAGCGATATTACGGAGCCGCACTTGGCGCGTTGTGAATTCCCCATCTATCTCCGCGCTTTGTATCCATCCGAGAGGAGCTTCGTGACGGGTAATTCCATTCACCTGCTGCCCGCACGTAGCCATTGTACACGTGTAAGTGGACGCGTCTGTGTCATGTCCGCCACATATCACGGCTGATCCATCTCTCTCTCCGCCGCAGATGACAGTGTCCTCCCGGCAGGCTTGCGCTTTTTCGGCGCCTTTTATTTCAGAAGGAGAGAGCAAACAAGTGGAATGCCGCGATTATGAGCGGCCGCGTTCCTGACCCGCGATGTGGGCGGCATGTGGCGGCGGCTTCTGGGAAGCAGCAGCGGCAGCGTGGACCACACAGCCGGGGCCCCCGCTGGCTGCCGCGGCAGGCGCTGCCCGCTGCCCGTCGGCCGCCAAAAAACCGACGCTGATGGCCCGCCTCCCAGCAGGCACCGCGCCACCGTCGGACCACTGCCCAAATTTGTCAGCCGGCGGCCGCTCCACACCACACCGTGCGGCTGCGGCCTCCGCTGGTACTCCCTGCCACAACGGGGGTCATTAATCTGAACCACGAGCTCGGCAATCGCTAACGGCTCTGCGTCACTGCAGGCCCGCCATCAGACGAGGCGGCACAAGGAAATGACGCCTGATGCTGGCACTTGGCATGGAGCTCACGATGTTCCTATCGTGGGAGCTTCTACTCTTGGGTTTCTCGTGAGTACGAGCGGTTCCAGTTTTGTGGACTTACCGGAGTAGGAGGGAAGCAAAGCGAGGGGAGACACAGCACCTCAGAAGGGTGTAAGTGCCGGGAAATGGAGTGGACCTTAGTTGCATCAAGTGGATTACATCGTACAGCCCAAAAACATGGAAGCCAGTGTGAACGTCTGTCACAACGAAAGACTGCAGCCCAGTCTATACGTCGAAGAAGCAGTGATGGAAATAACAGTAAGTTTCAAGAGTAGGATTAAAATTCAGAGTGAAAGGATATTAGTGTTCGCTACTGACGTTACTATCCCCAGTGGAAGTACAGAAGAATTACAGGACGTAATGTTTAATGGAATGGACAGTCTAATGAGTAAGAATATGGACTGAGAGTGAATCCAGGACAGACAAAAAACGAGAAGTAGCAGAAATGGAACAATGAGAAACTTAGACCAAAATTTTTTGATCACAAACCAGATGAATTTAAGGAATTCTGCTCCTTAAGCAGCGAAATAACCCATGATGGAAGGAGCAGGGATGACAGAAAAAGCAGACTAGCACTGGCAAAAAGGGCATTCCTGTCCAGAAAAAAGTATCAAGCGTAGGTCTTAATTTGAGGAAGAAATTTCTGAAAATATGCGTTTGTAGCATAGCATTGTGTTTCTGGGAGACGTGGACTGTGTGAAAACCTGTACAGATACGAATCGGAGAATTTGAGACGTGGTGCTACAGAGAAATATTGAGAATGACGTGGACAGATAAGGTAAGGAATGAGGAGCTTCTCCACAGAATCGTCGAGGAATTGAATATGTGGAAGAAACTAGCAAGAAGAACGGATATGATGACAGGACATCTGTTAAGACATCAGGGAATAACTTCCATGGTATTAGAGGGAGCTTTAGAGTGCAAAAACGGTAGAGGAAGGCAGAGATTGGGATACATCCACCAAATGATTGAGGACGTAGGTTGCGAGGGCTACTCTGAGACATTGTGACAGGAGAGGAATTCGTGGCAGACCATATCAAACGAGATGACGACAAAAAAATGTCTGACACCAGGTGCCGGGATTCCTACAGACTTCCCAATGCAAATCTACGGACTAAGTCTGGTGGATTGCCGATGAGATCTTGTTACATCACGGACTGCTGATACAACAAGAACTGATGTTACATTGCCAGGCAATTACCAGTTTAGAGGGCAGCCATGAACCAGAGAAAGGCAGGGTCACTATAATGTTAGCACCTTGTTTGTTTCACTTCCAAGCCATGGTTTGTTGTGACCTATGTGACAGAAACTGATGTAGCAGAACAAGGATGGACAAGCCTGTATACATACTCGTCATTGTCAAAGATAGCGCAGTCTCTCAGTCACCAGTCCTCAGGGGGTACTTGCGACTGTCTGTATGTCTGCGAGTCTACGCTGATCAACCATCTTCCACCTCCGGACTCTGGAAGTGACAGCTGCGGGCCTCCAGCTGGCGCTAATTCCAATGTTTTGGTCTTAGTGCCCTCCAACTTGCAGGCCACCTGGGGTCCTACTTCACTTGCTGACAGCCTCCTATTCTGAGGATCTACAATTCAAGCACAGGGCCATGTAGTCGTACAACTACCATCGCCTGTGCAGGTAAACTCCTAGCTTCCTGCCTCTCGTGCAGATCGTCACCACTGCTGTGAGCCATCTCATTCACCATGGGTCAACTATGTGATTCTGTATCCCTCTGCATGGTACACCCCGGGCTTCTGGCAGTCCCTAGTCTGCAAACGAACCGCCACGTGCTGCTGCGGTCGATTGCTGCCGCCATCACTACAGGCTGCCCAACAGTGCAAGCTGTAAGACCGCCCGCCTAAGGACACGTTTCCCCGCAGGCCTTACAAAGCTTACATCCCGGTGGCACTGACTTCTCCAAATAACATCACGATTGTTGTAGTTGATTAACGATAAATGAACATTTTAACAATGTTCGTTTTATGGAGCGCATCGACAATCAGTCATCCACTTACCGCTTCGTTGTATCCCGCAACAGCAGTGGTCATTCACCCCTATTCTTCTTAAACTGTTATACCATGACTTCTTCAGTACCACTGTCAAAGTGCTTCAGAGATGCTTAAGACTACTACTGCTAATATCACGCACGGTCTATTACTGGTGCTTTGCCTTCCTCTGACATTCAAACTGCCTTACCCAGCCAGTTGCTGGGAGACTTACAGTTTAGCACGTACTCCGAAGCACGCTGATTCCGTATTTTTAACATCAACGAACGTTGACTAAAGTGAAAGAAGTGATAGGTGACAGAAAAAATCCAAAGAATGATCAGGGATCATACCTTAGGCGTTACGGTCTTTAGTCTCGCACTCAACCACTCAGCCACGGAACCGCCCATCATGCGAGCTGTGTGGAAAGTAATGAGACTGACAACACTGCGAGCGATCTGGCAAAAGCTGTGTTGTTCTACTTGTGTAGACCGGTTTTTTCATTCCTTCCAGATGCTCAGTCCGAGTTTCAGCTTCGTACAGCCATCACGTGATTTTTGAGAGCTCCTTCAGTGAAGTTTGTTTTTGTTGTGTGTTACGAAAATGGAACAGGGGGATTCATAGCAACGTTATGCCATCAAGTTTTGTGTTAAACTTGGGGAATCTACGGCTGCGCCCTTTTAAAAGTTGAAACAGGCCTACGGAGAAAATTTTTTTATCAGAGCACAGGTGTTTCGCTAGCACAAATCGTTTTTGGAAGCCCAAGAACACGTTGAAGATGAATCTCGCTCAGGGAGACATTCAGCTTAAAAAGCCGGCGAAAACGTCAAATGTGTGCGAGCTCTTTTGAGATCGGACCGACGTTATACAATAAGTATAATGGCAGACCTGTTAAATACTTTCACCGTAAATCAAATTTTGACCGAACCTGTGTACATGAGCAAGGTTTATGGCAGAATGATGCCGAAAAAGATCACAACTGAGCAGAAATACAATCGAAAAAACGTGTGTAGTTATCTTCTTAAGAGGATTGATAATGACCACGAATTCGTCAACTGTGATCATACCACTGACCAGTGGTATGATCACAATTGACGAATCGTGGATTTTTTAACTACGGTTCTGAGACAAAGCAGCAAAGTGAAGTCTGGTACACTGAGACATCTCCTCGAACTAAAAACCTCGAATGAGCCAATAAAAACCTCGAATGAGCCAATCAAAGAACAAAGCGATGCTGATTTTTTTTTAGGGATATCGTACATAAACAATTTGTTCCTTCAGGACAAATTGTCAAGCAAGTGGTTTACAAACATGTCCTTGAAAGACACAAGAAAAGGGCGAATCGAGTGACACTGGACGTTGCAGACAAGTGGATACTGTATCATGACAACCGCCCCCTTCCTCCTCCCCCCCCCCATGTCACATGGCCACTTCTGTCACGGAATTTTTGACCTCAAAAGGCATTCCTGTTGTTCCAAAGTCCCCACATTCAAGTGATCTGAGCCCTTCTGACTTTTTACTTTTCCTTAAACAGAAAAATGTCTTAAAAGGAAATCATTTTGGGGCTGTGGAGAACATACAGAAGAATATCATCGACATGTTAAAGGCCTTACCAGCTGAAACATTCAGCGCTGCTACCAAGAATGGAGACAACGGCTCTGCCAGTGTATAGCTGCCGAAGGGAACTACATTGAAGGGCACAATACTGTTGTTTGATAAAAATAAAAATATGGGAGATAAGAAATCAGTTTCATTACTTTTCTCACATTTCTTGTATGTAAAAACAACAGCCAATACATTAATAGTAAATCTAATAAAACCAACCACATAAACCAAATCTAGAGATTTACGTCCATGTCTGAATGAAGGGGCATTGTTGACGAAAGACAGCAGATCGAAATTATTTCCAAATAAATTCGATGACTGCCAGTAATCTGGTTTCATCTCTGTTATGTATCGATGTACTGCTTATTGGTGGAGTGCACGGATGGCCTAATGGTACAGCGACTCCTCGCGATAAGCTAGAGATCCAGATTCGCGTCCCGATCCGGCACGAATTTTCGGATGTTATTGGGTTGTTTGTTTGGGGGAGGGGACCAAACGGCAAGGTCATCGGTCTCATCGCATTAGGGAAGGATGTCGGCCGTGCCCTTTCAAAGGTACCATCCCGGCATTTGCCTGGATCGATTTAGGGAAATCACGGAAAACCTAAATCAGGATGGCCGGACGCGGGATTGAACCGTCGTCCTCCCGAATGCGAGTCCAGTGTGCTAACCACTGCGCCACCTCGCCCGGTTTTCGGACGTTACCAACAGGTAGTATACAGATACTCAATACAGCTGAAGCCAGATTATTCGCATTCAGAGAATTTATTTCGAAATAATTTCGATAGGCTATTTTTCGTCAAGAATTGTCTGTTCATCCAGTCATGCAAGTAAATACTACATGCCGAGGCGGGCCATAGACGATAAAATTACGTGTGTCGTTTTCTCATAGTTGCTTTCTCACTGGTGCGGGAATACTGAGTATAGCTGCGAGTATGTATTTAAAACTTTGCAGTAAGGACTATGGGACCAAACTGCTGAGGTCATCGGTCCCTAGGCTTACGCACTACTTAATCTAACTTAAACTAACTTACGCTAAGGACAACACAGACACCCATGCCCGAGGGAGGACTCGAACCTCCGACGGGGGGAGCCGCGCGAATCGTGACAAGACGCCTAAGACCGCACGGTTACCCCACGCAGCTACGAGTATCTAGTGATGGATATAGGAGACTATGGTATAGGGATGTAGACAGCGCTACGATGGAAGTTTGGGTCGGTTCGGGAGGTGTGCACGGGTACCCTAATGTTAAGGCGAACACTCGCAATAAGCAGGAAATTCTGCTTCGAGTCCCCGTCTGACACAAATTTTCATATGTCACTAATAGGTAGTACATCGACACCTAAAACACCTGAAGCTAAATCATTCACATTCAGCGAATTTATTTCGAAGGAAATCGAGAAAGTTTCATATCGATAAATGGAATATCTTTAGATCTTGTCGGGGCGTAATGTTTCCTTCCGTCGTACACGTTAGTATCTTGCTCTCGCTGTGTCGTGAAATGTGTTTCGAAAAGCGCATCACGAATAATTCAAACAAATTTTCGTTCGTCTATGAAGTGCAGCGCGTAATGACCGCGAGATTTGAGGCACCATGATACGGTTTGCGCGGCCCTTCCCGCAGGAGGTTCAAGTTGTCACTCGGGCATGGGTGTGTGTGTTGTCCTTAGTGTAAGTTAACTTAGGTTAGTTTAAGTAGTGTGAAAGTCTAGGGACTGATGTCCTCAGCAGCTTGGTCGCTTAGGAATTCACATAAATTTGAACATTTGAACTTTACCTGTAAACTTACATTTTACAGTCTATCTTTACAGTTCCTTAATGCAGCCTGCCTGTTTATTAATAACCGAGTATTAATGCTGGGAAAGCTTCACTATTCCATTCAAGACGCCATACACATTAATTTATGGAATGACACTAGTGAAGATGGTAGGAAGCTATTCTGCAACATAAAAACGACGATCTGCTATAGGTTACTTCACTTTTGGAACTTTGTCGAAGCCTAATGGTCTTGCATTGGTGTTCGCAGCGCGTTTCGGATTTTATGTCCGATTTCCTGTCGATCTCTGTCAAGAAGAATGAGTGGTTCGACCTCAAGCTATTGATGTATGATTTGTTGATCTTACTAATCAGCTCTTGCATTTCATGAGGGTAACACACTGTTGCGATACCTGTTCCGTGTGAAACCCAAACACTCACAGGCGGAGATCGTTTGTTTAGCTTTTGGAAGACATCGACAAAGTTTTATGGTCTCGAGGAAGCTGGTCCACTCCATTCATTGCACTGCGGTTCAGATTCCGGCTCAAAGTTTTTGGTCTATGTTACATTAGCACGGTCACTTCAACAAAAGAAAGCTACACGTTGAATGTCCAATCTTTGTTTTAATAAGGGTTTAGTTCATCAGTGAAGCAGTGTTGAAGCTGTGCGCAAAAATTATTTTCTTTTAATATATTCTGTGCAGATGGGGCTTCATAGCTTCTAATTATTGGATAAAGCAAGACGGCACTGTTGGGAAGTTGCAAAATGACTTTACTTTATTAAACGAGATGTTTAGATAGATTATTATCATCATCTAGTGAGACCAGTATTACATTACCGAGACGAAGTGCATATTATAATCTGGTGCTGCGCAACAAACTGAACCGCATTACCTCACATTATAACGACGTCATAATTTCTCTAATTAATTTAATCTCTCATCCGCATGCACATCGCTCATTACCTACTTAGGTATCTATAAAGTCAATTTATCATTTGATGACAAGCTGAAGGTATCTTTCTCTACAGTTGTATAAGTTGCTGCCGTATGGTAATTGTTTCCCAACTTATAATTAATCAGATAGCTTTGAATATTCTCTTGTTTAAATCACTTCTCAGTTCAGAGTCTTAACACTGTTATAATCTCGGCACCAAGAGAGAGTTCTCATCTTCTACATGATATTGTTTTCCAACAGCACCTCTGACAATTTTCTCACTGTAGTCATCGTTGATCCATCAAGGACATGGTACATTGGTTGGTCAAGTAATTGTCAATTAAATTCGCCAACAGCTGTTTAATTGAGATTGTGATGCTGTGACTAATAACGAGATATAATTTTTTTTCTTTTACTACATTGTACTTCATAAATATATTTCTTATGACGTAGAATATTTTTTCGTTTGGTTATATAGTGTAGAACATGGATTGTGACTATGTTTACTTTGTGTTTTCTATACGAGTTGCTTACGGAAACACATAGATTTTTTTTCTGATAATCTTTCAAATAGTTTTATTATATGTATTGTATGAAACGGAATGCAGTATGAGAAGTATTGTAAGAACTGTGGAGCGAGAGAGAAGATATCGACAGTTTTCAGGTCGAACAGTGTGTGGCAGACAGTCGCGGATGGCGCGTAAGCGTGGCGGTACGAAAGCAAGTATTGTGTGTAGTAACGGTGCGCGTTTAATAATAGTATAGGACTTACGTGTGTCAGACACGGTCTGAAATGTGACTTCATGATAGACTTTCTAAACGGACGCTGTATTACGCGAAGCTATTGGTTTTTGCAAAATGATGCTTGCGGCAGTGACAATAGACTCGTGAAGAGACAGTATTGTCGTCAGTTTAGACTTGAACTGCATTACATGGGTCGACGTCTATACTCGTACAATCATTTAGGCAGGAGAATTTATGTGTTTTACTGTGAAATGTGGTCAAACGTGTAAGATGAGGCATCCGCCATTGAAGTTATTTACACCGACCGATTACAAAGGAGTAGCTTACTCGCCAATGGTTCAAGTCAGCGTATTATAGGGAACTTTGAATCTAACAGCTGTCAAAGTAAGCGATCTTTGTTTACATGTCACATAATGTCATATTTCCATTCATTCAGATTTAGGTGGAAATTTATCTGCGTTTAACTGTTACTGGTAAGTGAAATTACAGTACACTGTGTCCTTGTTTATCAAATTAACTTCAGAGTATTTTACTATTTTCGCTATCAAAGAATTTCATTATCAGAATTTTAACAGATTTGGGAAACTTCTCATATAGAGGCTTGCTTTTGAAGTTGCCGGAAGTAAAATCGGTTCTTGGGATTTATGTAATATTAATTTACTTCGTATTGCTTTTCTTTAAACATTTTCTGATTACAAATTCACGGCCATAGTAAATCTCCAAGAACTGTTTTCTTGACAAGATGTTATTTTGTTTTGTTTTGACCACGAGTTTCGACATTCCACCACGCCATCTTCAGGCCCCATAGTTATCTCTCAAAAATAAACGGTATTGTCATACAGTGCCATATATTTCTGGACATCGTGATTTGCCGAAACTGTTATTCAAAATAAAATAAAATAGCATCTCAATTACATGACTGTTGGCGAATTTCACTAATAATTATTTTCTCACTTAAATGATCTGTTGAAGTTTCGAGTCTTGATTTGATGCAGCCAGGTCGTGTCGAAGCGAGAGCAACCTTCAGTATGACTAAAAGCGACAGGAGAAGTTTTAACATCGTCTAGGGCAGAATATTTCGGAGTCCTTTGATCTTTCCTCACGAATTCACACCGAGGTGAGTGCTCCTTAGCCGGTTAGTGGCGGACATAATGGCGCGTCGGCGTTTGGATGAAATACGCGTTCAACAAAAGAGGTGTCGCGAAGCGGAAAGGAATGGAGCCGGACGAGAAAGAACGGCCGCTTGATTAGAGGGTGCGTTCCCGGGGACAGCCGGTAACGACTTGTGGCGGACGGCGACAGCTCGGACGTACGGCGGCGGCCTTCGTTACTGGCGCACCGAGCGCGAGTGGGCGACGAGGGCGCATGCGCAGAGGCCTGGTCACTGCTGGCTGTCCTGCAACGAAGACATACTGCAGGCGGACAGTGTTCAGCTAATGCAAAGGAGACACGCATTAACTATGGCAAGTATAATAACATTTCCTTGTTATTCTTCTGTGCTTCAAAGTGCAGGACCTAGCGACTTGGCGCCGTCATTAGCACTAGAGGCCTGACTGCGACAGAGTACGCACAAAATAACCTGGTCCGTAGCTGCGCAGAGAGGAAGGGGGAGAGAACAACGGCAGTGGAAGGGGTCCCTTGTGGATGGCCACTGCATGGTAGGGGGTATTCACTTCGATAGCTGCAGCTTATGCACAAATGCGTATCTTGCATAACTCGTATGCTATAGCTACCGGGTCTGTAGACGATCGTATTAACAGGTTTTTTCACAACCTGCGACGTGGTCGCCATAAAACAGTGACCCGAATATGGGACAAATTTCCTTTACTTTACCTCTATGGTCACTTTTTTTTTCATCAGACAACCGGTTTCGGTCTATAGTGACAATCTTCAGATCTGTTTCATAAAACAGATCTGAAGATGGTCATTATAGAACGAAACCGGTAGTCTTTGCTGGTCATCGGGGCTCGACAGTGATGGCAATTCTACTCCAGTCAGTGAAATTCCAGGCAGAAGACATGTCTGGTGACGCCCTAGGCGGTGGTGGGATACCAACCTCACTGTCACCCGCCATACTGCCCGACATCTAGGTGTGATGCTCTGGGGCGCCATTTCTTTTCATAGCAAGATCCCTTTGGTTGTCATCCGAAATACCCCTACAGCATAGCGGTTCGTTGACGATATACTACGCGTCATTGTGTTGTCCTTCATGGCATGCCATCCTGGGCTTAAATGTCAGTAAGATAGTGCACATACGAACACAACAAGAGTTTCTACTGCTTGTCTTCAGAGTTGGCAAAACGTACTTTGGCAAGCAAGGTCACCCGATCTCCCCCCCCCCCCCAAAATTGATAATGTTTGGAGAATTATGGGTAGGGCCCTCCAACTAGTTCTGAATTTTGATGATACAACTAAAAAATTGAACAGAATTTGGCACTATATGCCCCAGGACGACTTCTAACAACTCTGTCAATCAGTGCCAAGTCAAATAACTGCTCGCGTAAGGGTGAGACGTGGACAACGCTTTACTGACTTTCTCAGTTTGTGCAGTTCTTCTCTTGAATAAATAATCCAATCTTTTTGACGTTGTAATAATTTGTTTCTCTGAACATGTACGTCATATCTAACGATTTCCATCCCATTGGAGTAATTACTTCATGATGTGTGTGTTTCTGCTAGTCTTAGAGTGTAATTAATTACGTTACTTTTAATGTTAGGCCGGCCGGGGTGGCCGAACGGTTAAAGGCGCTACAGTCTGGAACCGCACGACCGCTACGGTCGCAGGTTCGAATCTTGCCTCGGGCATGGATGTCTGTGATGTCCTTAGGTTAGTTAGGTTTAAGTAGTTCTAAGTTCCAGGGGACTTATGACCACAGCAGTTGAGTCCCATAGTGCTCAGAGCCATTTGAACCATTTTTTAATGTTAACTGATTACGTTAAGAAGTGCCTGTTAATGTTTATAACGTTACAAAGGTCACTTTTAGTTTTTATTTGCTGAACGGCTTTATTTTTGGCTGATCCTATCAGACTGCAAAAAGAAGTCTTCAAAATGGTTCAAATGGCTCTAAGCACTATGGGACTTAACATCTGAGGTCATCAGTCCCCTAGATTTACAGCTACTTAAACCTAACTAGCGTAAGCAGATCACACACATCCGTGCCCGACGCAGGGTTCGAACCTGCGACCGTAGCAGCAGCGCGGTTCCGGACTGAAGCGCCTAGAACCTCTCGGCCACAGCGGTCGGCCAAGAAGTGTAAGTGAAAGACTCTGTGACAAGCAATGTTTGTTCTTGAGCACCGAATCCTATAATCTTTATGTTAGTGTCTTGGTACGTGTTCTGTGTTTGAAGGGATGGCCTCCGGACAATGTGTCATGGTAGCGAACCGTTGTTCAATGTTTTGCTGTTTTCATGCCGTCACCGTAAATTTCCGTTGCAGTAATTTTTGTGATTAAAGTAAGCCCTCAGTTAGTCGTACTTTTGAGTTGTAAATTTTTATTCTTCATTTTGCTTTTCGGCATTAACTGTTACCGTACAGAATAGTACTGATTTCCCACGTTACACACTTTTTCAGGCACTGAAATAACTTCTGTATCTGTTTCATTATTTTACTTGTAACACTTGTCTCGGATGCTGATCATAATGCAAGCTTATATATGAATATATTTTATGACTCTCATCTGATTTTTAATATATTTAAAAATTCCCTAAACAGAATTTTTTATATTTATCTATTGTTTAGTTGCGAATTATAGCCAGTTGGAAACTGAGGTAGGTAGTACCAAGTGCTACAGTTTCGAAGAGTTGGATAATTTTACACAGCTCTGCGCCTGCTAAAAGATACATCAACGTAGCAACCTATTGAGTATATAGCAGTGTATGGAGTGAAACTCTTCGTCGCAGCAACCTTCACAAGCAGCAATTTAAAATAAGTCTCGCAGTGGATTGGGAGAAGTGGGGCAAGATGCACGACTTAAAAGACATAACTTTAATAGGCGTTAGGCTTAAGACAACTGCAAGCTGTGGGAAAAGTACGTTTGTAGTAACAAAGATGGGCAAACAAAATTTGGAATCAAAAAATAAAACAAAATATCTCTCCCGATAACGGTGCAAAAGTAGCAAACATATCTAAGTCAAAGTATGAAATATAACACAAGAAAGCAATTGAGCTTCCCTCCAGGTATAGTCTTCAATACACATTTTTTATTTCCATTTTGGGGTATGAACACATGGCAGTTTCATTTCTTTTCTTTTCTTCCAACATTATTTCATCTTTTCACCAATTCTTTCTTTCTTTCTTTCCTTCTTTGTTCAGACCACTTGACACATATTCTTACCGCTTTTGCCTTAGAATCCTTTAAAATTAAACTCGTTCCTTTCAGAAAAATTTTCTTCTACTGTTACGTTGTGTATTTCTATATCTTTTTTAACTTCACGGAACCACTTACTTGTTAACTGTTTTCCCCAAAGATATCTGAAATTATGTTTTGTGAGCCTACTGTTATTCATCCTGCATTAACATCCAAAAATATATGGTATGCTTCTCCATATAGTTTCTGTCGTTTTTGTATATTTTAATATGTTTCGCCATTGGTTGTTACTTTCCAGCCTTTTGTCCTTCTTACTGGTCGTAAAACTTTCCTCATGCTTCTTCTCTCCAATAGTTCTAGTTTGTCTAATTTATAATACAGTGCAAGACAGCCACTTGTGCAGAGGAATTCTGGTTTCGGTGCCAAGTTGCAATGAATAATTTTTGCATTTCTTGGTTGGTTGGTTGCTTTGGGGGAGGGGGCCAAACAGCGAGGTCATTGGTCCCATCGGATTAGGGAAGGATGGGGAAGGAAGCCGTCCGTGCCCCTTTAAAGGAACCATCCCAACATTTGCCTCAACCGATTTAGGGAAATCACGGAAAACCTAAATCAGGACGGCCGTCCTCCCGAATGCGAGTAGTGTGTGCCAACCACTGCGCCACCTCGCTCGGTGCAATTTTTGATACACACTGTTCATTGTATAGTGCAGACTCAGATGATGCACCAGTATTTAGTATATTCGCTCATTTAAAAACACGAAAAGAAAACTACGAATTACGCACAACACAAAGAAAAGCGGAGAATACAGAGCATTTGGTTACGGCTACCACGCAGTTGCTTGCTTGCGTTGCAATTGTTGTAGAATTGGAAGTTCAGAGCCGACCTCTAGCCGTATCTTATGGAACTATAGCTCACATCTCTCTCCCCCCTTACCACATCAGCCCGCCGCCATCGCCGCCACCACCACCACAAACTGCCATGTCACCGACATCGAGGAACGACCAACATCGGCCAGTCGGTTCAAACCAATACGTTAGTTCGTGCACGGTCTCGGTGCAACCGATCTGCCGGCCGATGTGGCCGTGCGGATCTAGGCGCTACAGTCTGGAACCGAGTGACCGCTACGGTCACAGGTTCGAATCCTGCCTAGGGCATGGATTTGTGTAATGTCCTTAGGTTAGTTAGGTTTAATTAGTTCTAAGTTCTAGGCGACTGATGACCTCAGAAGTTAAGTCGCATAGTGCTCAGAGCCAATTTGCAACCGATCTCAACACCTGAATCTACAGACTTCGGATGACTGTCGTCGGAATTCCAATCGGGTGACGTTCCTATAAGCAAAACATGGATTGCGAGAAATTTTGATGAATTTGTGGTCTACTGAGGATGAGAAATATATTAACTGGGTTTGGTCTCGGAACCTACTGTCCGAAATCACTACTTTATTGGAAACCACAAGTTTCGAACAACTTAAAAATTTGATAATAATTTATGCAACGTTACGTTGTATCACATTTTGAATGTTACGTGACTGTCTAGGCATTTCAGCCTCATGTCTATACTTTAGGCGGCTTGTCATGTGCAACACAGGAAAAAATCTGTATTGGAAAGTTTACGCCTAGATTGTGTGTTCGAGTAAGAGGGATACGCATATCAATTTTGAAGCTTAATGTTAGCGTAATGTTTTTTTTATTTTATTTTTTTTTATTTTAGGGAGCGTGTGTCTGTGTGATAGGTGGACATTAGTGGTCTGCAAATTATTCTTACTGTTTCTTTAGTATACTTTCTGTTAGATGACGTGGTTTCCATATGTGGTGCGTGTGTTTCCACTATTCAGTGTTTAGGTACTATCTTACTCGAAAACTTATTACTCTTTCACACACAGGCTGAACGATGGTCATTGAAGGTTAGTTGACGAATGTCTGTTTGCTGAATTTGTTTAAAGCTGTGCAGAATGTTTCTGATTATGCTGTTCACTATCATCACAAATTATATCAAGTATGTTGTAAAATGTTTCTCTGTGCATCTCATATGTTCTTATTTGATTATTCCATTAACGGAGATAAGAATGTAGAGTACTCGCCATGATCTTTTCGAGACAGATACAAGTAGAAACAGATTCGTACCTCCTGAATAGGGAAGCGAAAAACCGATAGATTAAAACCGATATCGGTACTTTACTTCCAAATAATCGGTATTTTTCAGTATTTGCTTGGTCTCAGTTATAACAGGTGTTTCTTATTTTTTATTAAAAACCGAGTAAAACATCCAAAATATCCATTACCCATAGAAAAAGTGCTAAAAATTTTCGTTTTTAAATAAACCGTACTTAAAAATGAGCAGTTTTTGTACATAAAATTTGCGTTATTTAGAAATATTATGGTATTACAGAAAATGAGAAGAGCGATCAGTGCTGTTTTAATAAAAATGCCAACAGAAACGAGCGACAATCACGTGGCATAAGAATTGGTAAATCACTGCTGAGATGATAATGTTCCCGTTACCGTGTGTCGTGGCTTAAGGTGCTCGTGTAGGTACGTAGTGCAAGACTTGCCTACACCTGGTCTACACTGCAGTTTCACGCCGTCATCGTCGGACATCCGTTGTATTGCACAATGGCCCCAACTCTAATTTGGAAATATTTTTACGAAGTGACGTAACAGTGAAGTACAATGTTTCATTTTCTTTAAAATGTTAAAGATTTATCTACCATTTCTATGTAATAATAAGAGAGGAAGGAGATAACAGTAGCAGTAATGAATTAGAAACTTAACTAACGATTCATAATGCCCAATAAAAACAGAACGTGGCTGATCTGTTACCGATGTCTTCATAATATGCCCTTAGCTGCTTATAACCCCTGGAAACAGTCAATTATAATGACAAATGGACTTCTTCAATCTAAGTTTTCACCTTATAACACTTAACACTCGTAATGCCCTAAACTGATTTAATCCCTGGGTACCACATGATTTTTGAGGAGATTTCCAAAAAATTAGAATCACTACTGGATATTTCTCTTTAGTATTCAATCACTTACCGCTTTTAGAGAATAGCAGCGAACGGTGCACAGACGAAATTTTCTTTTATTAATTTAATATTTTTATTCTATGTATCTTCAAACTAAGAGAGTAAACATTTTTCAATCTTTATTCGATTTCTACGTTTATTACACGAAATTATAGAACATAAAAACCGAAAGTTGTTTATTTCAGAAGCCGATTATTTTGAGTGGTTTACCACTCAGGTTAAACTGGTGTGGAGAAACACAAACGATATAACCAAAAACCAGTTGTTTCAGCAGTAACCGCCATCCCTACTCCTTAAAGGAATAGCTCCTAACCTCCACCTAAAACTGACGAGAAAGATGGGGCCCGCAGTGACCAGACTGCCGGCCGATGTTATCGCATCCTTAAATTGACGGCAAATAAAAGTTTTTGTGTTCCGTACACTGTTGTTAAGTAAACATGAACAAAAGCTGTGAGTTTGAAACAACTCTAACATGAAACTAGTTACAAAAACGTCACGTGCTTGGTTTTATGAAACAGGAAAAGTGAAACAAGTATTTTCCGCGGGCTTGGAGTTTAGCGAGCCAGCACCTGCGGCCGACACGGCAGGGGCGCGTGGTTGCGGCGGCCGCCGCAGTGTGGCGCTGGCATCGCGCCTCGCCACGGCTCGGCTCGCCCCTGCGCACGTATGCAGCCGGGCGGGGCGAGGCGTAATCCCGCGGGTCAGCTGACGTCATTATCGCGGGCTCGGCGCTGTCGGCCGGCTGGCAGCCACAAATCAGCGGCCGGCGCGCGCAGCACAACAGATTTGGGAATAGCGTGGCGTGGCTCTGCCCGCTGCGGTCGCTTTGTTAACACGCGCCGTGACGGACTGGCCGACACAAGCGCCGCGACACCTTCCACCAGCCGCACACTGTTGTTGCGCTCGCTCGCGGACTCGGGCTTTCCAGCACAGTGGCAATGCGCAGGCAACTTTTTTTTTCAGATTATTTGTTTGCCGCTGACTGCGCGCACAAAACGCACAGCGGCACAGGGAATGACAGGACAAACACCTTTTTCACCTTTTTCAAAAGCTTTCCTGCAAACCTGTTTGTCTAGGTAAAGACATTTGTTACCATCGCTATTTCTGCAACGGTATTTCATGTCGTCTGCTGGTGACACTTGAGACTACTAGTCTCTTCCATACAGACGTACAAATACAACGCGCAGTTTAATGCACACTATACTCTCAGACATATCATCAGGCTCTTCCAGAATGGTTTTTCACTCCCCAGTGGAATGTGAGCCGATATAAACCTTCCTGACAGAGTAAAACTATGCCCCGGTCCGAGACTTATAATGGGCAAGTGCTGTACCACCTGAGCTACCCAAGCACGATTCACGGCCCGTCCTCACACCTTTACGTCCGCCAGTGCCTTACCTCCTACCTTTTAAAATTCACAGAAGTTCTCAAAAACTTGCGGGACTAGCACTAGTGGAAGACAGGATTTTTCTGAGACGTGGTTTAGCTACAGCCAGGAGGATGTGTCCAGAATGAATAAGCACTCTGCAGACTAAAACTATGCGACAGATTGAGAGTCGAACTAGGGATCTTTGCCTTTTGCGGGCTGCTGAGTCTCACACGTTCCGCAGGAGAACTTCTGTGATGTCTAGCAGGCAGATGAGGTACTGTCGGAAATAAAGCTGTGAGGACATGTTTTGAGTCGTGCTTGGGTAGCTCAGTGGGTAGCGCATTCGTGCTTGAGAGGCAACGGTCTCGAGTTCGACTCTTGGTCCGCCATACAGTTTTAATCTGCCAGGTACTTTCACATAATGAATTATCTGATGATACCAACACCTTTGTCGAATTTCGTGGATGATAGGTCGAAATATTCGCATTTTTGGGTGGTTATTTCTGCCTTCCTCGCCTCCCGAAATGGCTGCGCAGTTTTTATTTATTTTGTCTGTGTCGCACCTGCGGTTTGAAGTGCAACACTCCCCACCGAGATAAAGTGAACGAAAGATTCCGGCTGCCCGTGGCACTGGAATTGTTCTCGTCGGTCCCATGTCGGCAACTCTGCATGTTAGCCAACGAGAGTCCGACCTGTCCGCTCGGCGCGCCGCTAGCAACGTGCAAACGTTCGCATCAGATGACAGACTAGGGGTAACTCTTCTTTAGTTATTCGTATTGGTAAGTGAGCTCTTGCAGCTAGCACGCACGCTTGTGAGATTTTAACTTTTCAATTGCAGTGAGTATCTCAGTCTCTAATTTCATCTATATGTATAAGCAAACAACCTTGTAGGTGGACCAACCTCAGCTACGAGTATTCACCTTGGGTATTAATAACCGCTTCAGCTGTATTTAGTTCTTCATTAGTGAATCACTACCGGTTTCGTGACACTAAAAGCCACATATTCAGCTGAAAATCTGTACAACAATAAATCGAGAAGGAACAACAATACTGAGACATACACTGGTATGGTAAATTACCTTAAGATTTTTTTTAAAAGAAAGAAAATATTAAAAACTTTTACATGAGAATATCCAAACGTTATTACCCACATAAGTACAACGTTAGAGTGGAAAAGCTCGGAATCTTTTTACCCAACCTTCGCTGTCTGTCAAAACAAAACACCTCTAAAACACGGTATGTCAAAGATTAAAAACTGCCAGATTTCAATACAGTGGATGGGTGCAAAACAAATCATACCACAGTGAACTATTGGTAAGGAAAAAAGAAATTAAAGCTATTACGACCTAACTTTGGGCCAGAATGAAAAACCAAGAAGTGGTTGCCACACAATGGAGGGATGCTCTACCTAGACAAAATCGTCAGGTAAACAGCTGTTGGAGGAAAAGCAGAATCTGAAACGCGCAGTTACCGCTTCTCCGACCTATACGGAACAGCGTGCAGGGGACGCAGCCGCATGCTCTGTCATACTGACGGCAAGAAAATAAAGTTTACCTGTGGAACCCTCGCGCTTGCGTTGATGATGGGCGGCCTCGACCGAATGATTGGTGGTCTTTTTGGGATTACACGAATGGCGAATGAGAGCAAGGAATATGGGGATAAAAAGTATAAAAACATTTTTCGAAAAATGATCTGTAGAATATCAGTATAATAGTGACAGCTGACATTGTTCATTCACCTGAAGATGTAGCTTTTAGTGCCGAAACCGGTAGTGATGCAGTAATAAATGACTATAAACAGCTGAAGTGGTTATTAATACTCAAGATATAAGATTTGACTAACATCTCATGTTACTAATCACGGTGTAACAACTGCGGTGATAAATGGTTCAAATGGCTCTGAGCACTGTGGCACTTAACTCCTGAGGCCATCAGCACCTAGAACTTAGAACTACTTAAATCTAACCAACCTAAGAACATCACACACATCCATGCCCGCGGCAGGATTCGAACCTGCGACAGTAGTGGTCGGGTGTTTCCAGACTGTAGCGCCTAGAACCGTTCGGCCACTCCGGCCGGCCGCGGTGATAAATGATAGTAGGAAAAGTTACAACATCGGTTATGACAGGTAAATGGGATGGAGTTTTTGATTTCGTTAAGTGTGGTTTGAGACTATTATAAATAACAGTCAGAAATACCAGTTATCAAAAAGTTAAGTTGCCTACGATAACTGTTATCAGAAAGAAACACTTTAGTCCATTCCTACTGTATATACTTTGTTCACAACGTCCTGACTGAATTTTCTGAGGTATGCGAGTGGCCTTCCGAAGACCAACTAACTATCTACCGGAAGTCTGCTGTTAACACTGTGGAACAAGCTGCACGCAGTGCTCTTGCTAGACATGTGATTACTTGGCTGTGAGCACTATGGGACTTAACATCTGATTTCATTAGTCCCCTAAAACTTATAAGTACCGTAGCGGTCGCGCGGTTCCGGACTGAAGCGCCTAGAACCGCTCGGCCACTCCGGCCGGTTGTGATTACTTGTTTGGCACGACACGGTACGCGAGACAGTCACATACTACTGGTGTGATAAGAACAGGTACTGTACTTTGAGGTCTCCAATATTCGTCTGCAAAGGAAACTGCCGATTTCCTACATGGAACCGAACTTGCGTTTCACCTCTGATGACTTCAACTTCAACAGGAAGTTAAACCCTAATCTTCCTTCCTTTTCATCTTGAAGTTATTGAAGACTCGGTTTAGCTTCTCACACTATCTTTAGTGAATTTAGTACATTTAGCGATTTGTGTAACAGGCTGAAAAGCCCCATCGCCGACGCCGTTATGAAGCAAGCAGACAGCCAGGTCCTCCTGGAGGGGACGCTGTGCTCAGTGAGCGGCTTTTCGCCGCCTGCCGGCGTCGTGCAGCGCAGCGCCGCCGCGGCGCCTGCCTGCCTGCCAGCGACGCACGATCGATACAGCGACGCCGACGCCGCCACCGCTTCCGCCTTCTGCCGGCTCAACAGCCGTCGCGGCTCTGCTTCTGCTGGAGGAGGCGCACGTAAGACCGGAAGAGCGGGAAGATGCTGGAGGTCACACTTACTTCTTGCCTTTCAGCTCTTTGTGCTGATGATCGATCCGAGCAGTGCTTTTAGCATAAGCCTCGTTGCCTCAGGGATAATGCATATCTAACATTGCTCGCGACTGTCTCACAAAATACCGGGTGATCAAAAAGTCAGTATAAATTTCAAGCCCGCATCTCGTGGTCGTGCGGTAGCGTTCTCGCTTCCCACGCCCGGGTTCCCGGGTTCGATTCCAGGCGGGGTCAGGGATTTTCTCTGCCTCGTGATCGCTGGGTGTTGTGTGCTGTCCTTAGGTTAGTTAGGTTTAAGTAGTTCTAAGTTCTAGGAGACTGATGACCATAGATGTTAAGTCCCACTGTGCTCAGAGCCATTTGAACCATTTTTTTATAAATTTCAAAAGTTAATAAACCACGGAATAATGTAGATAGAGAGGTAAAAATTGACACACATGCTTCGAATGACATGGGGTTTTATTAGAACAAAAAAAACCGTATTGCATCACGCGTGAAAGATCTCTCGCGCGCGTCGTTTGGTGATGATCGTGTGCTCAGCCGCCACTTTCGTCGTGCTTGGTCTCCCAGATCCCCAAACCGCAGTCCGTGCGATTATTGGCTTTGGGGTCACCTGAAGTCGCAAGTGTACCGTGTTCGACCGATATCTCTAGGGATGCTGAAAGACAACATCCGACGCCAATGCCTCACTCACCATAACTCCAGACATGCTTTACAGTGCTGTTCACAACATTATTCCTCGACTACAGCTATTGTTGAGGAGTGATGGTGGACATATTGAGTATTTCCACATAAAGAACATCACCTTTGCTTTGTCTTACTTTGTTATGCTAATTATTGCTATTCTGATCAGATGAAGCGCCATCTGTCGGAAAGTTGTTGAACGTTTGTATTTTTTTGATTCTTATAAAACCCCATGTCATTCCAAGCGTGTGAGTCGATTTGTACCTCTCTATCTATATTATTCCGTGATTTATTCAGTTTTCAAATTTATACTGACTTTTTCATCACCCGGTATATCAAATTACGTAGTAACTTGTGGCTGTGATCTGCGCATTAATTTTCATACATTCGAGAGCTCTAAAAGTTTAGCATTATCTGAACACTTGTGTCAGTAAGTCTACAGAAAAAGGTGAAATTTAATCTCAAGTGAAAAGTCAGACTTTATATGTGCGACAATTTCTTCTGCACAAAGTGCATTTCGCGTATTCTTTGTCAATACTCGCGAAATAATTCCATAACTCGGTCGTCGGCAGCAACAATGACTGACAACCGGAGAGGAAAACAACCGCAGATTCACAGGAATAAGTTGCAGTAGTAAATGTTTTTCGAGCTATTGAGTCGTTACTAGACTGATAATAAATCTCCCTAGTAGTATGTAATACATTACGTAGAGCTAAAAGTAAAAATTATTTATGCACTTTGATACTTCTGCTTTGAAGCTTTCCCGGAGACAATTCTGTGCATTCATAATACTCCAGACCAGGTGTTATAAGATCTGCTTTCCATGTAAAATGTGAAAAAGAAAATGAAACACATTGCGCCAGATAAGATAAAATCGTAACCAGTCTTCCGTTTCTGGCGGTCAACATGTGTTTGAAGGTGTAACAAAAGTAATCACATGATATTTTTACACAATTATTCACGATTTAGGATGGAATGCATTGCATGGCTAACTTTGCGAATTACAAGTATTCTGATGCCCCACAATGTTAAACTGGACGGCAATAACGAAATGAATAAAAATAACAAAAAATAACTTCACAATAAATGTCACTATCTTAATTTAGATAATAAATCCGCAGATTTGGTATGCCATGACGCTATAGAATATTGACAAGGTGATTCGTTCAGCAAAAGAAAGTCAAGTGGACGATTGTTTACAATGCTGAAAATCTAATTCGTATGTAATAATGAAGTATAATTGTAGTTAGTACAAATATAATTGTTATGAACAGTGCTACAGCAACTGACTACAAAAGCGAAAAAAATGAATTAACGATTTGTTCGCTCCAACAGCCAGCAGAAATACCGAAACCGAAACAGAGCCTGATCTGAATCGTACTAAAACTACGATTAAAGCCTTGCATTGCCAATAAGAACTGGCGGAGACAGACTTCATGAAGCCTGATGGTAGTATGTGCGAAATTTTAAAGTGATATAGTGGTTCAAAATGTCAATATTTAGCAATACTTGGTGCTGCGATTGATGTTTACACGAACAAACTAAAACACATGAAATTTTGAAATAATAAAAGAAACAACTGCCGTGACTGGTATCCTTCACAAGAGTCACTTAATACAGACATTTTGTGCAAAAAAGATTCAAAGACAGCACAATACCTACAGGAAGATCACTTATCTAATTCCAAATGCATTTTCTTCCTGTGTGTTTTATATCTTTTCTGTTTACAGTGAACCCACTGATTTCTTCGCCGGCCGAAGCGGCCGTGCGGTTAAAGGCGCTGCAGTCTGGAACCGCAAGACCGCTACGGTCGCAGGTTCGAACCCTGCCTCGGGCACGGATGTTTGTGATGTCCTTAGGTTAGTTAGGTTTAACTAGTTCTAAGTTATAGGGGACTAATGACCTCAGCAGTTGAGTCCCAGAGCCATTTGAACCATTTTTGAACTGATTTCTTCTTTCCTCTTTTCGTCAAAGTACGAGCATGAAATACCTTCTTATTTCTACAGATTGAACAGTATTATTTATGAATATAATTTATTTCATTTAACAATCAAGCATTTCGGATATCATCATCATCTCGTTCCAAGGGTTAGATGTTACAATCACCTATTCCGGCCCCTGTCATCCGTCGGCCTCTTACGAGGTCCACCTAGTTCGCTATTTGCAGTCGGCCGAGAATTTATTATGTTCTTTCTGTCAATACGAGCCTTTCATTTCACTCAGTTCTCTTTTATCTTGTTACTAACTGACAATAGTTTTGATTCTAATACTGTTGTTTCATTCCTTATTTCATCAGTCTTGTTATTGCCCCTTACGTACCTCATGAAAGTCTTATACACTACCTGTGTACTTCATTTTTCTTTTTCTGTTGTTGTTGTTCGCAATTCAGAACCATATACAAGAGCACGTACAGACGTAACTTTATAGAATTTCATTTGTGTTTCCTTTGTGGTTTTTCTTCTCAAAGCTTTTCCAATTGTTTCGTAGACAGCTTGAATTTTTTAACCTTCTTATCACTGTCTTTGTCATAGTTAAAACAAATATTACAACCTAAACAAATGAAATGGGATACTTCTTCTAAGATTTTCTCATTTATTATTCTTTTCGATCTGACTACATTCTTCCCGTTGACAGCTGTTAACATTGTCTTACTTGCAGATATTGTCAAATTGTATTATGTTGCGCTTTGGCTCAATCTATGTATTGGTCTTTGTAAATTATTGCCGGCCGGTGTGGCCGAGCGGTTCTAGGAGTTACAATCTGGAACCGCGCGACCGCTACGGTCGCAGGTTCGAATCCTGCCTCGGGCATGGATGTGTGTGATGTCCTTAGGTTAGTTAGGTTTTAGTAGTTCTAAGTTCTAGGGGACTGATGACCTCAGAAGTTAAGTCCCATAGCGCTCAGAGCCATTAAATTTCATTTAACAATGAGCCATATCATAGATCTATATTAAATTTTAATTTATCCTCATAAGACCAGTAATTAAATATAAAAATATTTTTAATTAGCTAATTACGATACAATATAAATTTATTAACATTTATATTTGATAATATAGAATTTAAATAAAATTGAAAAAATAGTTGTTCCTAACGACATTTGAACTGGACACTTGACAGACATCAAAGTACGGCACTAGCCACTCAGCTGCTGACGATTACTTCAAGAAGTGCGTTGTGTCTTTTACTAAAAATTGCTCAAAAATTATCGATTGTCGAGAGCGACATTTTTTCGATTTACTCTGAGAATTGAGTCGTGTTGTCCGGGTGTTTAAGTTCAAACTTCATAAGTACGAAGAAAATCGTAGATGGCCAGTCGGTAAGGTCCCATTGTCAGATAAAGGCCGATATTTACACTCACAGGCGTAAAATCTATGCAACCGTCTATCTGACCAAACATCAATCACATACATAGAGCTTAAGAACTCCGAAAATAACACTGTAATCGTACTGACAAGTCCTGAGAACAATATTTCAACATCGGAAACCACTGAGAACATACAGATTGAAAAAGACCTGAGGACCAACTCCAGTCATCTCCGCCCTCCCTCCCACCCACCTACCACCCCTCCCCCTCTCTCTCTCTCTCTCGGTATACTGGATCTGTAGACATTATAACGATACTTTTAGCCCTTTAGCTCTGTTATACTGTTCTTGAGGACAGTTGAAATAGCTGTCGAAATAACATGTGACTTCCGAGGTAGCGCGAATGCAGTAAAACACGGCGCGCCGTATACTGGTATCTTGCTATTCCGATAACTGTGAATTCTCAGTACCTTATTTGTAACATTTGCGTTATTTCTTGCTCACCCCTTTGTACAGCAGGGTCGGAGCGTGTGACTGCCGCCGTGCCCGCAGAGTGGGCAGCGGAATGAAGACATAAATCGGCGGCGTGCGATGCGTGGCTGCCGATAGCGCGCCGTGTATCTAATTAGGCGCGTGTTGAGGCTGGGCCGGCGGTCCGCGATACCGGCCGTTACTCATCGCCCACCACGACAGCCGCCGCCGCCGCCATCGCACGCGCGCCGCTGCAGCCCAGGCTTGATTACCTCTGCTCAGGCCAGCGGCTGCCCAGTTCAAAGGACAGCGTGGAAGTAAACGCTACTGTTGGGTTAGTGCATAAGTTTATAGCGTTTTTTTCTTCTTTGTAAGTTTAATAAACATAACAGAGACTTCTGTCATTAATAATATATTCTCCTTCTCTATTCACAACAATCTGCCACGCTGGGTCAACTTTCCGATTCCGCGACTGTACAAATCACATGGTTTTGAGGCGAAGAACTTGTCGAGCCATGTTCGGAGACCATTTTCATCCGTAAAAGAAGTTCTTTGAAGGTTTTTCGATAGATAGCGGAAAAGATGAAAATTTGATGGTGCAAGATCAGGTGAATTAGTCGGTGCGTAATCACTTCCCAACCCAACTCCTTCATAGTGTTTTTTTTTTTTTTTTTTTCAGTCTAGCAGAATGTGGGCGGGCATTATCGCGGAATAGTATCGCGTCACGCAGACTTCCTGGTTGTTGTTCTTCGATTGCGTCTGCAAGACGTCTCATTTGTTGACAATAAATGTCAGCAGTGATCATTACACATCGGAGAAGCAATTCATAGTACAACACACCGTCATTGTTTCACTAGATACAAAACACTGTCTTTCGTGGATGAGCGCAGGTCTTTGTACGGTATGTTGCTGCTTTGTTTGGACTCAACCATTTCTTTCTTTTCGTTATGTTGGCACAAAGACACTACTTCTCGTCAGCAGTAACGATTCAGCATAGAACTGGTCGATGTTGTTCACGAGCCAATCCACACTTCTTGCAAATGTGGCGTTCACCAAATCGAAGGTTTTGCTCAACATGGTGCGACTCTAATATCACAACCGTCATCCTTAAAATGAGAAAACCATTTTCTTGCCGTGCTCTGTCCAGCAGCATTATCCTCATTCATGACGCAAATATTTCTGGCTGCCTCCACTGCTGTCATCCCTTTATTAAACTCAAACGGAAGCATATGTCGGAAATGTTCTGATTTCTCTACATGGCACTCCATTTTGTACCAATCCTCAGTTCCACTCACTATCTCCAAATGAGTATAAGTAAACTAAAATAGCAACAGTGAACAACAAATAAAAAAAATGACAATCCATAAATAAACCCACTGCGACCGGAATACCGGCATGCAAAACAAAAACGCACCAAAATAATACGTTCTATCACAACACAGCGGTCTCTCTGCCTACCCCATCTGCTCGATGCGCTCGTAGTAAATAGTGTGGAGGAAGAACATCTGCTCTGCTGTACCACACATTACGGCTTCGTCGCTTCTCAATGAAGAAGACAATCTTTTCGTGAAACACTAGAGGTTAGAAGCCAAGGACTTAGATTACTGAACGATTCTACTGCCTCCAGTTTGACGCTTAAAGACGCCACGGATAGAATAACTCTCGTAAAGGCGATCATTTTCCCTCGCTCCATTGTGAAATGAAACAGGAAATGGAATGAAGAGCGTAGTACAAAATACCTCGACCACGTGCTGTACAGTGAATTATAAAGTATGTATGTAGACGTTTAAGGAACGAGAGATAGTAGAGTGATTGTTTACAGCGATTAGCTAAAACGTTGTAACCGCCTGATTAATAGTGCTCGTCCATTTTTGGAATGCAGTACAGTGGCAATTCTGCGTGTCATGGATTTGGCAATTACTCGCTAGGTTTCCAGTGTAATTAGTAGCAAATGACTACGCACCGGGTCAAGCAGTTTCCGTCAAATAAGGGCCTATGTCGCCGTGTTGGACAGACGACAGCCGACTGTACGTATCGAGTAGCGACCAGCTGCTGTGGACGACGACGGCTGCAGTGAGAGGCGAATCTGCGATTGGCGAGGGTAGTCGGCGTGTGCGGCCTGATGTGCGCATGCCGCTGTAGCGGCCGCCATTGTCTTCCGGGAAGAAGCGACGCCGCCTCTGCGCAGGCTCGTGACGTGCGAGGGGGGACCGGGCGCGTCCGAGCACCCTTCAGCCGACTTTATTGGTAGCTGGCGAGCGCGGCGCCTCCGTCTCGCGTGCCGCTGGTAGGCCTGTCCCAGAATCTTTAAGCAGAGGAATCAATTAGGTATTGCCCTTCATTCTTCGATACGAACGTTTTCAGGAGTAATTCACGAACGTTTCGAAACGGAATGTTCGACAAACACGTGGATTTTGCGATTCTTCAGTTGATCCCGGCGTATTTGTTGCTCGAACAGTCCACCGGTGTACTGTCGATTCATAGAGCCCAATGTGCACAATATTCCGGCGATCAGACATAGCGCCATCGTCAGGTGCGATGACGAACTTAAATATTAATGATCAGTCCGTGCTCCTTACCAGACAGAACTTATAAGAGAAGATAGAGAAGATGCAAAGAAGAACAACACGGTGCCCTACACATCCACTTAGCAAGCGCGAAAGCGTCCAGGAGATGCTCAGCCACCTTTGGTGTCAAAGGTTGAGAGGTGGCATGAGCCCCCTCTCATATTTCTATCTTACGATTTTCCTCTCTAATTGCATGCAGTGAAAAGTCGCTATTCCTTCACACGCGGACTTCCCACGCAGTGTCTCTCGTCACCCGGGTGGTCCGGTGAGAGGCGGGCTCCGCTGATCTGGAAAGGGTTAAGCCAACGGGTGCGAGGAAGTCGAGTGAACGCTTTGCAGACGCCGACATTGTCAAAAGACACGCCCGGAGGGGTCTGAAGTAGCGGCTGGGCTAGAGGTTCCGTTACTTGGCAGAATCTTAGCGAAAACACTTCCTGGCGGGCTACCAGCGAGGTGTGGGAATGACTTGTGTACCCAGGCAGTTGTGGCGGGAAAATTCCCGCGCTTTCTGCAAAATAGTAACTGTGATTGGCTTGCTCAGAGCATAGCTCCGTGACGTAGCAAAATCAGCGCAGAAATTGGCGCCAAGAATCTCCATTGGTGGAATGGTAGTGCTCCGGCAATGGAGTTGAATTTTCCGCCGGTTTTCGAGTTGCTGATTGGAACGTTTAACCACGGCCACTGTCGTGGGGGCGGGAATGTTGTGTGTTCGACCTGTACGGGTGCTCTAGGTAGTCGGCTCTCGCCTTTCGGTCGAGGACGTCGAAGCAACCAGCCATCGCCTCCGGTACGCCAGATCGTGTTCTGGCAGTTAAGAAGACAGTTTGGTAATGTATGTCCGCAGCACCGGCAGATAGGGATTTTCCTAGGTGATAATCAGAGCTCAGCAGAGCGCGCCTGTTCGTCTTTTTCTAACTTTGTTCTGTCTTGAGTAGCAGCAATTAATGTTGGGTTAGCTGTGTGTCTCTCTTAAGATTTGAGTGGCAAGGAATTGGCTCCACATACCACTTCGTCATAAACCTTACAATCTAGTTTAGGGACAACTTCACCTTCACAGCGTTTGTTTGAGTATCCAATTTGAGCCAATTTGATGTATTATAAATGTTTCATGTGTTTTTGTTTATTATTTTGTGTTTAGTCTTAATAAATCATATTGTTATTTTGGACAGAACTTTCATTCTGTTAATCGGTAGAGCAACCCATCATTTCTCACTACGTTAATGAAACCATCCTTTATTTAACTTATTTATCAAATTAAATTATTGCAGGTGCCAAACTCTTTTCTACTCCACTTGCAGGGTTGATTACAGTCAGTTCGCGTATATTTTTTAATCCATGAGCAACAGCAAAAGTCGGAGTTAGAATAGGGGGGGCTTAGAGCATCATTTACATATGTAGATTCTAGAAGAATTTAGTGTTAAATACACTGCTTGCCCCGGCACCTCGCAAGGTTACAAGAGCAGCTTTGTACTACACGTTGTGGTTTACTGTTAAAATTTCGAGAGCGTACGTTCCTAAAACAGTTAACCAATACATTCTCCTATGTAAAACTCGAGATGCAAGGAGGTCTACCAACTTTCATTCGTCCTCTACTTTTCCATGGATCGTTCGTGACTGGAACAGGAACCACTAAAAAGGGAATTGCGGAGATGCTGATGTATATGTGGATGTACTGATAGAGAACCGTACATATGCGGCGTAGTCATAACTACTTTGCAGATAAAACCATACACCGATGCCGATATCTGTACGTATTTCGCCCCTTATTAATAATTAGTTCGTAGTTAAATGCGACAGATATCAATAATTATTATTGTAGTAAGTCATTGTCATTACCCATTTGGGACGGAGTGTCACTATTTTGGCTTCGGCTTCTCTCTTATGTCCTGCCTTTTTTGCATTTGCCGGCCGGTGTGGCCGAGCGATTCTATGCGCTTCAGTCTTGAAGCGAGCTACCACTATGGTCGCAGGTTCGAATCCCGCCTCGGGCATGGGTGTGTGTGATGTCCTTAGGTTGGTTAGGTTTAAGTAGTTCTAAGTTCTAGGGGACTGATGACCTCAGAAGTTAAGTCCCATAGTGCTCAGAGCCATTTGAACCATTTTTTAGGAATAATAATCAAAAATATATCGTAATTACAGGAGTATACGAATCTTGCCAGATTTAAGGAAAAATTTTTACAGTGTTGACTGGGCTACACTCTTTGAATTCCGAAGGTTCAAATAATTCAAATAGCTCTGAGCACTATGCGACTTAACTTCTGAGGTCATCAGTCGCCTAGAACTTAGAACTAATTAAACCTAACTAACCTAGGGACATCACATACATCCATGCCCGAGGCAGGATTCGAACCTGCGACCGTAGCGGTTACGCAGTTCCAGACTGAAGCGTCTAGAACCGCACGGCCACACCGACCGGCAATTCCGAAGGTAGTGAAAGGATATTTGCAACTTTATTCTCAACTTGGAGAGAAACCAGACTGCAGTTTTAAGGGTCGAAGGACATGAAAGGGAAGCAGTAACTGAGAAGCGACTTAGACGCTTAGACTATCCGTGACGCTATTCAGTCTACAGACTGAGAAAGCTATAAAAAAATTAAAAAAACTTTAAAAAAAGAAAAACAAGGAGAAGTTTGCAAAAACAGAATTAAAATTCACGGATAAGAAATAAAAACTTGGATCATTTCTGATGACATTGTAATATTGTCAGAATGGGAAGAGCAATTGGCTGGAATAGATAGCGTACTGAAAAGAGGCTGTAAGAAGAACATCAGTAAAACTAAAACTAAAAATGCAGTCGATTCAGGTGATGCTTAGGGACTTAAATTAGGAAATGAGATACTAAAGGTAGGAGAGGAGTTGTGTTGTTTGGGCAGCAAAATAACTCGTAGGTGGTAAAAGAGAGAGGATAAAATTGGCGAATAGCATCAGCACGAAAAACTTGTCTGAACAAAAGAAATTCATTAATATCGAAAAAAATTTAATCCTTAGGACGTCTCCTAAGAAGATATTTGTCTGGAGTACCTTGTACGGAAATGACAAGATGACGCTATATAGTTCCGACAAGAAGAGAATAGAGGCTTTTCAAATGTGGTGCTACAGAAGAATTCTGAAGATTAAATTGTTAGACCTAGCTACTAACGAAAACATACCGATCAGCTGATATGACAAACCCTGAGGCATGAAGCGTTGGTCAATTTGGTGATGGAGGGAAGCGTGGGAGGTTAAAATTGTAGAGGGAAACCGAAGCCCGCAATCAGTAAGTAGGTCGTACGTTGCAATATTTATGCAGAGATGAAGAGGACTGCACAGGATCACCTGTCGTGGAGAGCTGCATCTAACTAGTTTTCGCACTGAAGCCCACAAAAACAACATCAACATGTATGCTGATACAGATCCGCCATTATAATGTTGTTTTGACAGCTAATGTTGTAAATGCAGAGTTCAGCGAAAGTGCATGCATCGAACGTTGGCTGCGTGGAGTCAGGTACAGCAGCAAAGTTTCCGACCATCCCTATATAATGCGTAATTGACTTATGGATGTCAGCAGTATGAAGGAGGCTGTGAGTATGTGCATGTCAGTAGACGGGCAGTAACGCGAGAAAGTCACTGGACGTCAAGTGAGTAACAGATACATCAGAGACAATTCAACCATTTTAAAGTTGCCCAAATGTAATGTGTCAAGTGGAAACCAGTGGAAACCAGAAGGAACAAGCACAGCTAAATGAACGCTGGGTAGGCATCATATACCGAGGGGCAGAGATCGTCAAGCACTGTTGAAGGTCGTTGTAAAAAAAGAAAAAAAACGGAAGAAATCAAGCGTCAGCAGTCCAGACAGCACGATTATTAGTTTGAGTTAAAAAGAATAGTGTACAATGGTCGAGTTTGTCCTCTATGCCACAAAAAATGTCTGTAGTCAAAAACTGGTTCAAATGGCTCTGAGCATTATGGGACTTAACTTCTGAGGTCATTAGTCCCATAGACTTAGAACTACTTAAACCTAACTAACCTAAGGACATCACACACAGCCATGTCCGAGGCAGGATTCGAACTTGCGACCGTAGCAGCAGCCCGATTCCGGACTGAAGCGCCTAGAACCGGTCGGCCACAACAGCCGGCTTTCTGTAGTCAATCGTAATCGATGCATGGCGTGGTGTAAATAGTGACGTCACTCGACAGTGGGCGACTGGAAACGACTGATATGTAGTGCTGAATTAGCTCTGCCCCGTGACAATCCGATGAAAAGGTTCGGTTTTGGTGAATCTGCCATATGTGTGATACCAACAGTGAAGTACGGAGGAGGCGGTGTAACGGCATTTCTGAAACGAACTCGCCTTCCCAGAGTCTCGCTGGACCTCAACATCACTAACTTCTCTGGTTTCAGCTTTTGAGGAACAATGGGCTACTACGCCTCCACAGACATTCATGCAACTCACTGAAAGTGTCCCCAGGAGAGATGAAGCCGTAAAGATGAACGAGGGACATACCGCTTATTAAAACTCATTATTAGGTGTCCTGATACTTTGGTTCAAAATGGTTCAAATGGCTCTGAGCACTATGGGACTAATCTTCTGAGGGCATCACTTCCCTAGAACTTAGAACTACTTAAACCTAACTAACCTCAGGACATCACACACATCAGTGCCCAAGGCAGGATTCGAACCTGCGACCGTAGCGGTCGCGCGGTTCCAGAGTGTAGCGCCTACAACCGCTCGGCCACCTCGGCCGGCTCTGATACTTTGGACCAGATAATATGTCACAGGTGTCCGTGCGACTTTGATGCACGCAGAAGTTGAGTACTAGAACGCTAATTGGTTTGTGGTTATTGACCACAAAATCAAACTGAGACAGCGCTAGGACCACCAGTCTCAGCAAGGTTCTCACAGTTCTCGCCACCTCCTTCACAACCCACGTTGGTGCAGTTCGATCTGCGGGCTGCAGCCGCGCTGTGTTTGACGTTTCCCAGCTGCAGTCGTCCAGACGCGCCCACTGTGGTGCGCCGCGCCGCCCCCAGAGTGGAGGAGCGCAGACCCCCCTGGTGGCGCCAGCCAGAGCCCAGAGGCGCCGCGCCGGCGCGACCCGCCGCTCTCAGTAGCGCCTGCACTCTGTCACGGCTCCAGACCTGCCGAAGCGGCCCGCGTGGGAATCACCCCACGCACGCTCTCGACGGGGCGCGCCGCTGTTTTCTCAAGTGGCCCAAAGCTGGCCGGCGGATTCTATCGCCGTCGCCTTATCACGAGCCTAGGGCAGGCGTGCCGCTTCTCTGTTTTCGAGGCCTTCTCGTCCTGCCGTATCTGAAACGCCGGCGGTGAATGGTCGCTGCGTACAAAACCCTTTCCTCTTTTCTCAAAGATCATCCCTCTCACCTCTCCAACCAATGTCACTGCGATGGCCAAATTAACTAATTTACATCTAAATCCGTATTCTCAAACCACTGTCGAATGCATGGCAAAGGGTATTTCCTGGTGTGTCACACATTAGGGATTCTTCCAGTTCTATTCGTGTGTGGAGCGTGGGTTGGGAGGAATAACAGTTACGTAAACTGAGTCCGCTATAAGCAGTCTAACATTACAAAATTGTTAAGGCTTTCGTGGCCACTTGCTGACAAACTGGCTATTGCCTTCTGTCTCGGGTTCTTCGGCCGGCGTTCATCTAATGATTTTACTGACGTTTCACCAGCACGAGTGGCTGGCATTGTCAAAGCTTCACCCTCCACTGCCGATGGTGAACTGGAGCCGAGCTCGCGGCTGCAGACTATATGTACCTGGCGCGCCAACGTCCGAGGGCTTCTCCGCGGTCATTTCCGGTGCGGTTCTCCTCTTGATACCTGCGACGGTCGTTCGATGCAGCACGGGAAGCCAGGATCCGTTTACCTTAAGGCTTTCCTCTTTCTTGTTGAAGCTGTTCGTCTAACATTACCTTACCGGTCCCTAAGTGAGCGAGACGCAGAGGGCTCTGCCGTGTTCATAAAGTACTCACTTAACAGATTTCTTGGAACTTCGTAAGCAGTCTTTTGCGGAATATTTGGCGTCTATTTTTAGCAGCCTACCAGTACAGACTTTCAGACTTTCTACGATGCTCTCCCGTGAGTGATGCAAACCTTGAGTATTCGTGATGCCTTTATTTGCATGCGAGATCTGTTCAGAAAATTTTAAAGAACATTTTGTATTACACGCCAGTGGAAATACACAGTCAGTCACATTAATGTGATCACCTGTCTAAAGTCAGACTAACCAGAACCTGCAGAAGACAGTCGCTGGTGTTCTGAAAGATACCGACAGGCATGGGGAACCATGCTGATTCCAATCCTGTGGCCAGCTGCACTAAAAGTTTCTCGGTTGACGATCCATGGTGGAACAGCCAGATCGATATGCGGAGGCCCATATGCAGCAACGTTCGCGGAACGGTGCTTATGGAGACGCTGTTGGTAGCCCTTCGCTCATCTGGACATGCGATTGCTCAACAGTTGCACACCTACTCGCCCGTACACACATCTGCAGCTATTGATCATCCCTCTCGTCTATGGCCCGTGGTACACGACAGTTGCCTCGGCGCCTGTTTTGTATGGCGCCATTTTGCCACGCACGTTATACTTTAACCACGAAATGCGAACATACAAATTTAATCGTTTCAGAAATGCTTCCAGATTTGTCCCGAAAGCCAGTGATTATACCATTTTGGTCGTCAGATAAATAGCTCCGTTTCCGCATTACGGCCATGAATGCACTGTTGTCCGTGTTCCCCCGACACGCTTTATATACCCTCCGCTGTTAATGCTGTCAACTGCCGTCTGTATGTGCTTATTGCATGTTGACGTCGAACATTCGCGACTCTCACTTTAATGCGTCTGGGCCGTGTGTTTTGTGATACTCGGCTGGTTCCACTGCCTTGCGCATTACCTCATTTGTAAACACGGGCTTTTGGTGTGTTGATATTTCGTTCAGTTTTCGCGATATTGTTATTTGAGTGCAGGTGATTAAGTGTTAGTGGCTATTTTTGAAATCTGTGATTTTCTGGAGCAACGATGTAACGTAAAATTTTGCGTGAAACGAAGAAAACCTTTGCCAGAAACGTTTCAATTTTTGGAACACGCTTGCGGATATGAGCCTCTGGATCAAAAATGGTTCAAATGGCTCTGAGCACTATGGGACTTAACATCTGAGGTCATCAGTCCCCTAGAACTTAGAACAACTTAAACCTAACTAACCTAAGGACATCACACACATCCATGCCCAAGGCAGGATTCGAACCTGCGACGTAGTGGTCGCGCGCTTCCAGACTGAAGCCCCTAGAACCGCTCGGCCACTCCGGCCGGCCTATGAACCTCTGGATTTCGCAAATATTTTGTGATTCGAAAGTGGTTGTCAGTCAATTGAAGATGCTCCTCGACTAGGAAGGCGCTCCACCTCAACTGGTGACTCCACACGTTCAGAAAACTAACGACCTGGTGGGTGCAAATCGCGACTGCCTGTCAGAAAAAGTGCAAAAGAGGTTAGCATCTCAATCCACGAAATTGTGACGGTAAAACTGAACACCTGTGGAGTTGCAACAAAATTTGTTCCTCATTTATGACAGATTAACAGTAAGAAAATTGAGTGCTAGTTCGCTGTGAACTCCTTGAACAAGAAAATGACGATGAAACGTTCATGTAAAGGATTATAATAGGAGGCGAAAGCTGGATTTACGGATATGACAATGAGACAAAAGTTCAGTCATCACACTGGATTGGCAAAGGATCCCCACGCCCCAGTCCCAGTCTAATGTTAGAGTGATGCTGGTAGTTTTTATCGACTTTAATGGAATTGTGCATTTTGAATTCTTATCTTAAGTTGAAACAGTAAATCATAACATAGTTGCGACATGAAGTCATGTAGGAGGTGTGCGACCATGTTGAAAACTATGTGCAGTTTGCAAAATGCTGAATAAGTCACTGCAGACTGCGCATACAGCGAACCGTGTGTATATCAAGGCATTTTGTAATGTTTACGTGAAAATATCCGCAAAAACTAACCAGGGTGGTGTTTCTTGCACCAAGACAACGCCCCCACGTACTCAGTTTTGTCAATACGTCAGTTTTGTGCCAAAAATCAGATGAATGTTATCCCGCAACCTCCTTACTCGGCAGTCCTAGCTCCTTGTCATTTCTTCTTGTTTCCGAATCTGAAATCAATGCTGAAAGGACACCCTATACAGGTTACTGATGAAATCAAAGCAAATTCATCACAGATCTTGAAGCCCATCTCAACTGGAGCTGTCCAGGTCTGCTTCGCGAAGTGGGAACACTACGGGGAAAGGTGTGTGAATAAGAGGGAGGAGCACTATGAAGGAAATAAAGACCTACAATCCATAAAATTAATAATGTAACTAAGAAAATAAAATTCTGTTATTTTCTGAACATACCTTGCACCTCTAATAACCTCCTGTTAGTTATACGTAGTATGGGCCCCACACACCTCAGCGTATTCTAGCATGAGACGCACGGATCTATTGTGTAAGCATTCGTGTTTGTAGGCTGATTACATTTCCCAGTACCCTACCATTTAATTGGCTCTTCAGTTTGATTTGCCTACTACTGAGCCTATTTGATTATTTCATATCGCCATGCATTGTTATATCCAAGTATTTGTATGAGTTCGCTCATGCCAGTTGTGAGTCACTGTATTGTAGTCATACGGTATCACTTTTCTGCGTGTTATGAAGTGGAGTCTTTTACATTTCTAAACATTTAAATCAACTTCCCAATCTTGAAACCACTTTCAAATCTTATCAAAATATGTCTGTATATTCGTGCAGCTTTCTTTATATGGTACTTTTTACACATAAGTGACTCACCTGCAAATCTGAGGTTACTACGTATTTGTCTGCAGGTTATAACATATATGAATAGCAACGGTCATTATTCACTGCCCTGGGGCACGCCTGATGGTACATCTGTTGATGACACGCTGTACTTAAATAACATGTTGCGGCTACACTTCGAAAAAATTATGTCCGTTTCATAGTTTTTTTTATATTCCATATAATAAGAGTTTCGTCAATCATTACTGTGGTAGTAAGCCAAATGCATCTTTGAAGCAAAGAAATACTACATCCAGTTATTTCCTTTATCGAGGATAAAGAAGTCGTGCGAGGAAAGCGCAAGTTGTATTTCACAATGCCGATATTTTTGGAATTCATGCCGGTTGGCACTGAGTAGTTCATTACGTTAACTGCTCCATAATCAAGCTTCTTACTCAAAACCAGATTAACTCCACTACTTTCATCAATTCCACCGTAATCATCTTTGGACGCTTGTGATTGTCCCTGGATGCCAGTGGTACATTGTCCTATTTTCTATTAGTCTATAACGACATTCCAATACTCTGATAGCCCGTATCAGTTACGTAAGTCTCTGAGGATGCTAAGAATTCAGTTCCTAATAATGCTCGTCCTAGAAGTAGCTGCTTCAAATCTTTGTGAAAGAAAAATTCTCGTCAGCAATATTTAATCTGGGACGCAGACGTCTAAACGAACAGTTCATGGTTCAACGGCCTGCGCGCCAATGTAGCAGCTAAGATCGCAACCTCTGCAACAACCCTTTCACTGCCGTTACATATCGCAGCGTTCTTGCAGTTGCCCGGAGTATTCAGTAAGACACATTTCTTAACAAAGGCGCTCTGGATAAACATAACTGACAAATCTCACAACAATGAACGCAACCAGTTGAGTCTTGAAACGTGTAGTTCAGTGTGTTAAGCTGAAAAGCCATTTGAATCTAACTTTATAATAATACTGTGTGTTTCTATCCTCTTCTGGCCATCACGTTTCGAAATTACTGCTGTTGTGTGCGACTGTCAAGCGACTGAACACCTGCGAGAGCAGTTGTTAATCGACTGGAAAATACTGTTGGCTAAAAAACTATCAGAAAATTTTGTGAAGATTGTGCTTCAACGAGATAAGAGCAACACAACGTTTCCAGCGTTTCTTAAGTAATGTGGGCATGTGACACTGCTAGCGATTGTCTGTCAGTCGAGTGCAACCATTCTCGGGTGAACTCCTTAGAGCTATTCGAAAGGACTGATTTGTATTGCTTTTTACACAAGATGGGTAAAAGTGTAATTATTCACTACACATATAGCATCGTGCGCTGGTATTGGTCATAGGCCGATAGAGTACTTATAAGCTGCTATTCAGCCAACGCTTGACTCTGCATGGCACAAATGGAATACTCTCTACGACAGTTCTATTATAGCCCTTCCACAAAGCATTCGGATTATTGTATTTAAAGCTGTCCTTTCATAAAACATTTGTAGTTATAGGTTTACAAGCAGTTTTAACGGATTTTTCAGTTCGTCAAGATTAGTCTTCTTTATCCCTTCGTAGGCACCCCCCCCCCGCCCCCCACCCCATTCCTTCAATTGCGGCATCGGATTTTAAAACATTTTTAACAACGAAGACATTATGTAAGTTATTTTGTGTGCCGTTTTTAAATCTATTCCCCTCCCATCCTTTACTAAGATCTATAATTTTTATTAATTTCTTTAACTGTCATGCGTAAATTACAGCTATGATTAGTTATACAGTTATACTAGTTTCTGTAAGAGTGTTATTTGACTACTGGAGGAAAACAGTGAAATGTAACACAAGTAAAAGAAAAGAAGTTATTCTAGGTAGCACAACTGCAGTTGTACCATTAGCACTGGTTTTTACATGATTGCAGTTTTGATAGTAGTTAAACTGATGTTTGAGATTTAAGGAATGGTGATGAGCAATTTGGGATGATTTTCATATGCTGCTGATGGATCTGATGTATGGGGTTCCAAGACTGAGCCTTTTCATGTTGTTTGAATTTCCTGTACACATGCATTTTCTCGAAATTCCTTTATGCGAAGTAAGGATGAAAACGCAGTTGCATAGTTGTAAACAAACAAATACAGCGTATATATGTATTACATGTATAAAATCAGGGACCTAGAAACGACGGAGAGGCTTCGTCCCCCCGTTGGCCTCAGTGGTTCACAACCCCACAACTGGCGACAGCAATCCACCTACTC
Source organism: Schistocerca piceifrons (assembly GCF_021461385.2). Lineage (NCBI taxonomy): Eukaryota > Metazoa > Arthropoda > Insecta > Orthoptera > Acrididae > Schistocerca > Schistocerca piceifrons. The sequence continues at coordinate 772,215,785 of NC_060139.1, read as the reverse complement.
CAACGCCGCCCCATACTGAACCCAGGGTTACTGTACGGTTCGGCCCCCGGTGCACTCCGCCGGGAACGTCTCATACCAGACGAGTGTAACCCCAATTGTTTGCGTGGTAGAATAATTATGGTGTAAGCGTACGTGGAAACGGTGTTTCCGCAGCAATCGCCGACACAGTGTAACTGAGGCGAAATAGGGGGAACCAGGCCGCATTCGCCGAGGCAGATGGAAAACCACCTTAAAAACCATCCACAGGTTGGCCGGCACACCGAACCTCGACACTAATCCGCCGGGTGCTGAGGCCGGAATAAGATCCTGCAAGAACGCGACCAACGACGAGTGAAGAGAATTGTTCAGATCATCCAGATTACTGCAGATTTCAAATTGTGTCTAGCGGAAGGACGTATATGGGTATGGAGACAACCTCATGAATTCATGGACCCTGCATACTGTTCAAGCTGGTGGAGGTTCTGTAATGGTGTGAGCATTTGCAGATGGAGTGATGTGGGACCCCTGATACGTCCAGATACGACTCTGACAGGGGAAACATACGTAAGCATCCTGTCTGATCACCTGCATTCATTCATGTCTATTGTGCATTCCGATGGACTTGGGCAATTCCAGCAGGAAAATGCGACACCCACACGTCTAGAATTGCTACAGAGTGGCTCAAAGAACACTCTTCTGAGTTTAAACACTTCCGCTCGCCACCGAACTTTCCAGACATGAACATTATTGAGCATATCTAGGGTGCCTTGGAACGTGCTGTTCAAAAGAGATCTCCATCCCCTCGTATTCTTACTGATTTATGGACGGCCTTGCAGGATTCATGGTGTCACTTCCCTCCAGCACTAGTTCAGGCACAGTCGAGTCCAAGCCACGTCGTTTCGCGACACTTCTGCGTGCTTTCGGTGGCCATACACGATGTTAGGCATATGTTCCAATTTCTTTGGCTCTTCATTGTATTTGAAGCTTTACATGAGAAATGAGCGTCTACACAGTCCGATGTCGAACAATATACTAGTGCCGTGTGAGCAGGCAGGCCCCAGCAGAAGGGTGTCGTGAGGCTGTCGTATTGAAAAATAGGGGTTTGTAGCCGAAAGAGTGAGGAATAATGTGGTGTACTGGAATCCTGAACAAAACTAATCTGCTTTCAGAAAAATATGTATTGCGTTACTTAGAACGCCCTTATAGTAAGGGCTACAGTCCGTATCGGAGCCCGTTAAACGTATTCGATATACTGTAGGCAATGCGGCTTAGAGCCGCTCCAAGTATCTTAACTATATCGTAATTAATCTTCTAGGGACACCGCTGTGCGACCAGTTTGCACCTGTGTATACAGTTACGACCTGTTAGAGGCGATAGCATCTTCTATTACATTATAAAGCTCAACGACATTGTTTCCCTATTAACTGCGGACGCTAATTGTATCCGACTCATAAATTGACAGGCAATATCTTCGGCAGTTAATTTAATGTGTATTTTTTCGCTCCATTTTTCTGTAAATCCGCAATGTGACGTAGCGTCGGGAGGGAAACGCCTGACGCCGGTCATTAGTCAATTTTTCATTTTTAGCCGGAAAGACTGGAAAAGCTGGACGCCGGTTTGTGGTGGGGGGGGATTCGAGACCGGACGGCGCCGGACGTTATAGGCAGGTAATAACTGGCTAAGAGAAATACGCGAAGGCGTACAATAATTAAGAGCTCATTAATTGGCGTCGCAGCTTCACGGGCCAGACGCGCCACCTGTCCGAGTCTCATTAGGCTAAAAGTGTGCAGATGCTATCTGTCGGCCGCCCCATGAATTTATATCACGTTCCCTGGCGCCGTGCCGTTAATGCCGGCCAGTCACGGCTTATTGCTCTCTTGTCCGCTCGACGCATTTCCGTATGCAAATTCTCTCGCCGCTGACCAACGTGAATGAAAACTTGTTAACTAATCGAACACCTCGTTCATTGGTGCTGAAAGTCTGGCCTGCGGGGTGACGTACGTACTTCTAAAGTAAATAACTGAATCTGAATAACCCACACGCAGGTGCAAAGAACACAGTACGAACTACTCATCGCCACTGCCGTAGAAGATAATATATGCGCGGTTCGTCGTAGGACGAAAGGAACGCTAGCTCGGGAGTTGGGCGTATACCAGAGTGCTGGACCGATATATTTAACTGCCACGTGTACTGAGACCCGTTTACTCCTGCAGCATAAAGTTGTCATCAAAATGAGTATGTCACTCTGCAGCGGAGTGTACGCTGTTTTGTAACGTGCTGGTAGATTAATCCACCTAACACCGTGGGGTCTGCAGTGACCCCAGAGTGTAATTTTCTCTTAAAATAAACCCCGTTCTATATTCCTCAAAATTTTCATGAAATAAATAATACTTTCATAATGCATTAATAAACCTTTATAAACGTATTTAGTTTTGCAGAAAATCATGAGAGAACCACTGAACACCACTAGTGTCATACTTGACCGCACTTCTCTCTTGGGGTTTTATGATACATCAGTGTTGTTACATAATCTATAATTGTTGCTTTATTTGCTTTGTTACATTCTTGAAGATAATGCTGGAAAGTGCAATTGCTGACGTGACTTCATACATCCTCTGTTATTTGTTGCAAGCTTTTGGAGACTAGTTCTGTGTCTGTTGCATTTAGTTGAAAATGGCTCGTCACCTTTCCGGAAAGGAAGAGCTCGAAATATTACTGCAACATAATCCTCTCTCAGGAGCATCAAACAGTGATACCAGTCATACAGATTCTGATGTATCATGTAGTGATGGAGAAATAGAGATAATTAAATATTCTTAAATCAGACGTCCAGCCTGTAAAGAAACTGATGCGTACTTCGGACATTTATAGGTAAGTACCTATAGTATTTTAAGTTACTATATACGTGCGATAGGATCTAGTGCCAGGATATAAGCTCTACTTTTTATCTCTTTGCTCTAGGTTCAAAATGTTTCAAATGGTTCCAAGCACCATGAAACTTAACATCTGAGGTCATCAGTTCCCTAGCTCTAGGTCAACAAAAGAAATGTGGCTGAAACATAAGTTGAGAAGACCTTGTGGAAGAGAGGAAAGACAAAACACAATACAAGTAAAGCCAGGCCCAACAAAATTCGCATTAAAAAATGTGGACTTCAGAGAATCATCTTTTCAGTTGTATTGTAGGAATAACCTAGTCCACGAAATACTGAAGTGGACCAACAAAGAGGGAGGTCTTGTTTACGGCAGTAGGTAGACACCAATAGATGAGGATGAACTGAAGTGCTTCATCGATGTCTTGATCTTAGCAGATGCTTGAAAGACGAATAATGAAGCAATTACGCATCTGTGGAATAAAGAGGATGGTAGACCCATTTTAGTGAAGGAAATCGTTTTACCCAAAATTCCAGATGCATACGATCTGACGGCGCAGATGCGAGACACCGAAGTCGTGTACCTGACAAGGTGGCTCCTATCAGAGAAATATCGACCAAAGGTTGAGTCACACATTCATTCAAATATTCATCCATTTTTGGATTCCAAGAGAATGTAACAACAGCTTCGTATTATCCAAAAAAAACGGTGAAGTTGTAATTTTGCGTAATACAATGCATTCATCGTGAAGAATCCAAGTTAATAATGATTCTGTTTTATAATAAAACAAGTCAGGAGTAGATACAATGGAGAGACTGGTCATAACATACACAACAAAGAGAATGAGCAGAAGGTGGACCAATGATATTGTTTTATAACATGATTGATATCAGTACACTGAATGCATTTGTAATATGGCTGCAACATGCGTCAGGCTGGCCATTCCTCACAGAACTAAGAAAGCAACACACTGGCAGAAAACCAGAGAAATGTTAGTTCTCCTGTACTTTTAAGAACACCATTAACGAAAAACGAGGACGGTGTCCATTTTGTGAAGGATCTGTGGACAGAAAACACACCGGTAAGTGTTCAAAATGTAGATGTTCTACGTGTAAAAACTAATCGGCAATTTCTTGCCTTAAATCCAATGCCTCATAATTGTCACTTCGGAAACTGATCAAAAATATTTGCAGTTTCATCAGAATCTTTTGTGTCCTTTAGTGAAATAAATGGTTGGAAATAATTTTGCATTTTCATTCATGTTCATTCCACTACTGCCAAGTTTTAGAAAGCGAAGAGAATATAACGAATGTGATTATATTCCACAGCTATTAAAATTTTCCTTAATAAAGAATAGATTCTTGTGAGATCAATACAGACCCCAGTGGAGCTCAGTGTAACAAAAAATAGAAACCCAAGTGGTACACAGTGTAACAAAAAATATTCGGTATTAGGAGTGTTGAAACTACTTGTTGGACCACGATTCGAAAGCGGAAGCGTGCACTGCGTGCAGTGTTTTTACTACTGAGCTATCGAGAGGCAAGCAACAACCCGCCGTCGTATTTATAGTTTCTTGTAAGTTATCCTTCTTTCTTCGATACTTGAGTCATTGGCCCATGACAGACAACGATTCGACGCTCCCTGCTCTCCTCTGTCCTGTGTGTGTCCTAATCTGTTGGTAACTTCGTCCACTGTTAATGCCATCCAGCATTCCAGTTCGTCTTCTTCCTCTTTGTCTCTCTTTCATGCATTCTTTCCGTGAATAACTGTTGTTTGCGGGAAAAATATTCCCAGTATATGACCCAGCCAACGTCTTCTCTCCAATGATATTTCGATGGCATGTTCGTGTTCGTTGTGTTTCATCACTGTGAACTTGCCTACATCCGTCCTCATTCGATCCTTCCTTCTCCGCTTTTACTCCCGCCTCTAGCGTAAATTGTAGCCCTTCCCCTGGTTCAATCAACACTGCTAGACCTTCTGTATACCGATTCCTGTTTTTAGAAAATACTACGTCTATTAGTTTCCCCGCATAGGTGTAAACGAAAGGAGCACCTAGAGGACAGTAAAACAAGAAAATAATCCCAATAAATATAGATCCGGAGATCAAAGATTTCCCCGTTATGGCGGGGTACGACTGAGTACATAAACACCTCAAAACAGAGTCCTAGAGGATCCAGAACTGCAGGTATGCACTTGAAGATAAACATATTACGACGAATGTTCCACATAGCGACCGTCTCTTCTTCAGTGCCCCTACACGTTCAAAACGCCCAGGCGTGTTTCGAATGTATTGACAACCATCCAAAATTCGTTCTTGGGATTCATCGACGTTATCAACTACGATTTCAAATGTCTCCACAAAATAAAAATCTAACGGATTCAAGTCGGGGGGTCCACACAGCCACGAGTGATACACTTGTTGTCGGAAGATTAATGTTACATGTTCCTCCGCTAAGCACTTTAAAGTACCTTGCAGAGTGTTTATTAAGTACAGACATCAGGCGAAAGGTGGGAATACAACAGTTGGTCGGAAGTAGTGTAGTCTGCAACCGTTGCATTCGAATATAATGCTACTCGTCATTATCTGTTCAGCATATAGCTCATGCCATTGCGTTTATGTTCCTGGAGAACATGGAGAAACACTTAACATTCCGCGCAGTTTCTAAGTGATGTCTACAAATAAGGCGGTCCAGTTGTTTTTTAACACTGCAATAATTAGACCAGGAAACTAACGATATCCGGATAGAAGTCGTAGTTTTATTGGTGATCGTTTTGTATGTGAACAATGAAATAACGCAGTTGGTCTACTAGATCTGTTTCTTGGTTCCACGTGGAGCGTAGCTGTAGTTATTGTCTCTCGTTCGAAATAGTCAGTGAGACTGTTGTCTGCCACAGTGGGATGACGGCTACCGGACGCAGAACCACCAGTGTTTCTGTGACTAGGCAAGTGGTCTTCCGTTGCGCCCGCTTGTTTGCTGTGCGGGCAGCAACATCTGTCGGCTGACACAACTGTGGCGATTGCCATCGCTGGAGGCGGTGGGCGAGTTTTTCTGCTCCATCCGCTGGGCGGGACGCTTCTTACAGGGCCCGCTCGCTAATAGCGCGTAATTAGCCGAGCTGCGCGGCGTCGCCACGGCGCTGAGGCGGGCCTCACCTGCCGGCCCGCCGCCCATTGCAGCTGTATGCCGTAGTCGTGGGCACCAACAGACTGCGCTGTTTACAGTGTTACTCCGCGAGGAGAGTCTGTCAAAGAAACGGCAGTATGGACAGCGGAACATTGGTGGGGACTAACTTTGTCTAACTTTACACACTGAGGTGACAAAAGGCATGAGACACCTCCTAAAATCGTGGTGAACCTTCTTTTGCCCTGCGTAGTGCACCAGATCGACGTGGCGTGGACTGAACAAGTCGCTGGAGGTCACCTGAAGAAATACTGTGCCATGTTGTCTGTAGAGATGCACTTCATTGCGAAAGTGTTGCCGGCACAAACTGACCTCTCGATTATGTACAATGAGTGGCCAAATCGTTCATTCGAATTGTCCAAATTGTTCTTGAAACCAATAGAGAACAGCTGTGGCCCAGTGACATGGCCATTGTTATCCATAAAAATTCCATGATTGTTTGGGACCATTACGTCCACGAATGGCTGCCAATGGTGTCCTAGCAACCGAACATCCAGAAGAAATAGTCCATTCCATGTATATAAAGCCCACACCATCCTGGAGCTGCCACCAGCTTGTCCAGTGCCGTGCTGACAGCTTGAGTCAATGGCTTCGTGGGGTCTCCACCGCACTCGAAACCTACCATCAACTCTTACCAACTGAAATTGGGACTCATCTGACCAGGCAACGGTTTCCAGTAGTCTGGGTTGCAAACGATGTGGTCACGAGCCCAGGAGACGAGCTGCAGGCGATGTCGTGCTGTTAGGAGAGGCACTCACGTCGGTCGTCTGCTGCCATAGTCCTTTAACGCTGGATTTCGTCGCAATGTCCTAACGGATAAGTTAGTCGTACGTCCCACTTTGATTTCAGCCGTTTTGCTGCTTGTCTGTTAGCACTGACAACTCTACGCAAAGCGTCTGCTGTCGGTCGTTAATTAAAGGCCGTCAGCAATGCGTCGTCCGTGGTGAGAGGTATGCCTAAATTTTGGTATTCTTTGCACACTCATGTCACTGTAGACCTCGGAATATAGAACTCAGTAACGATTTTCGAAATCGAATATCCCATGTGTCTAGCTCCAGCTAATATTCCGTCTTCAATATCTGTTATTTCCCGTCGTGAAGCCGTAATCACGTCGTACACCGTTTCGCTTGCATCAGCTGAGTGCAGATGACAGCGCGACCAATGAACCGTCCTTTTGTACCTTGTGGACGTGATACAATCACCATTTGTATATGTGCACACCGTTATCTCACATTTAGCGGCCGGAGTGGCCTAGCGGTTCTAGGCGCTACAGTGTGGAACCACGCGGCCGCTACGGTCGCAGGTTCGAATCCTGCATCGGGCGTGGATGCGTGTGATGTCCTTAGGTCAGTTAGATTTAAGTAGTTCTAAGTTCTAGGGGACTGAGGACATCAGAAGTTAAGTCCCATAGTGCTCAGAGCCATTTTAACCATTTATCCCACATTTGTCACCTCAGTGTACATTCCAGCAGAAAGAACACCGAGGTTCGTCGTAAGCATACATTTTCATCCTTAGATGCCACAAAAACCCGCACATCACAAACAGTCCAGAGATCGTACAGAGAAACGCCGCTATCATACATGAAGTGTATATCACACGTATGATGCTCAACACTAACATTAAGAATATTATGAAGGGTGCCACAGTTATTTATTTATAACATGTGTACAATGTGGAATTCAACAACATCGGCCTGGAACATCAAATGGACTACAGCAAAACACATCGCCATTTATTGGAAGTTATTGTGGAAGCAAACGACATGCTGTTGGTCAAAAAACCTATATAACTAAAACTATTAGCTTACTGAAGATGGACATCGTAGCTCCACACCAGTTATGGCATCAAAATGAAACATTAATAAGTACTTGTGGCTTGTTACGATCTCGATGTCCTAACCAGCTCAGCAGCTATAGTGACACGGACGCACTTGTTCTTCACATTCAAGGATCCGACCTTTCTCATAGATATGTAACGTGCTGTCCACAACAGGCGGTAAGGTACTTGGTCTATAGTGTATCAGATGGAAGCGCTGGTCACCAGTCAATGATCACACAGTGTGTGGGCAGAAATTGACTGAAAAATAGATTTGACGGATTAAGAAAAAACGCATTGCACAGTTCACAATTGCCTGCGGGATGCTCGGCCCTTCGTTACAACCTATATGGTGGAGGCATGAGTTCTGAATCAATTTGGAACTCCTGGTTTGATTTTATTGAAAATTAAGGATTATCCTCTTTCAAACTTTTACTTGTAGAAACAATTTTTACAGTACGTTTCTTGCCATCAGAGTCTGTTATTGGCAGTTTTTGGTATTCTCTGGTTGAGAAAATGAATGCTGTACATTCAGCCGATTGATGGTGAATTGCGATGATTTTTACTGTCTATCCAACGCAACTGCCCAGCACTGAACGAACCCTTTTGGAACTGCAGCTTCTGTCCTTATTTGGAACTTAATTTTTGTTGAAAATAATTACGAAGAAGTAATGAAGTAACTTTTCGTTTGAAACGAGTTCTCATCTTTCCTTGAAGCAGAGTTAAGTGTTGATTTCTCAATAGATAACCTTCCTAGAGGAAATGACCAAATTGAGGAGGAATTTCATCGTATGAGACAAGTCACTGTTTGTGTAACGAAAATGTGTGTGAATCCTAGCATCCCTTGTTAAAGATGAACTGGATGATGAGATTATAATGGCAGACCTCTAATTTCCGACACAATTGAAGCCTACACCAGACCAGTAATTAACTAATCTACAATCGCAACAAGAAATTTCTCTGAAGCAGTTGGACTCACCGAAAAAATGTCTTGATGTACAACAGGAACATCTGTCTCTCTATTCTTCAATCATGTATATTTGTTTTGGCAGTGATGTTTGATGGTTAGTCCTGTGCTAACCTACGTTGTGCAAAATATGATTCTATCCGTAACGCCAGTAACTAGTGATTAACAACGACATCGTTCGAGAAATAGTAGATGATGCATATTAAAATGGTTAAATTTTCAGTGGGGCAGGGCATGGAGAGTACGTACGATCTGCAGGATATGTTGGCGAAAGCGCGGTAGAATACTGAGGATAATGACAAGGTATGAAACGACAGGGTCGCTTGTGTCAATTATGCGGGAAGCGTACATAGTCCGAAAGTGTTGAGTATGGGAGAGACGAGAAGGGAAGGGAAATTACCAAGTTCACGCACATTTCGAGTAGTGGATGGTAAGCCAAAGACGGAAATACAGTTCACATACACTTCTTTTCATTAGCGTTTACTCCGTTTAGGATGGGCTCCGCTGTATACAAGTTTTGACAAATTTATTTTATTTAAGTTAGCAGTTGACCGCCCTGAAGAAGACCGCAGCAGGTCGGTCGGAACGTCGACAATTTAGTTTCTTTAGTGTTTTATAATGACACGGCCTAGAGCCAAAAATTATTTTATTCAAAGTGACACTAGCCTTGGAAGCAAACGGGCTTACATCTGTGTAAATTTGTTCTGTGTGTGATCGTATTTTAACTAGTGATTAAAATTCTTCTGGGTATTATGCCGCGGGGAGTCGTCCCCTGAGGAAGGCCGTTGCAATTCGGCCGATACGTCGGTTTTAGTTTATTATTGTTGTTAGTTTTTATCAATGACGCGGCATGATATCCAGAAGAATTTTAATCACTATGACACCGGCCGCGGAAGCCTGCGTTCTCGTGTTTTAACTGTTTGTGTGTGGTATTTTCTGTGTCAGAAACTGGGACCACCCCAAGCTAAATGATCGTGGGAAAGCGCCTATAAACCACACTCAGGCTGGATGGTGAACCAGCCATGTTCGTTAATCCACCACGCGTATTCGTTCCTGATGTGGTTCACCTTAGTCTTGTGCTCTGTGTTCGTGGTATCGTGGTATCATGGTATCGTGGTATCTTAGCTGCCTCGCCCTGTATATGTTGCTTCACTTCTCATTAGTTTGTCGAAGAAATTTAATCAAGGTCATACAATATGAAATTGGCTTTGACCAACAACAAACTTTGCCACTCCTAGTTTCTTAATTCTGATATAATGTTCGGAACTTTTGTGTCACGGGTGATATCCCATAACCTCATTCCCACCGTTCGGTACTGGGCAAAGGAAATGACGTAGTTTTAACGTTCCATCTAGTGTTAACACACCACTGTTTGACGGTGACGTCGCCTCTCGTTCCGTTGACGTCTAAAGTGAATTGTAGTTGAAGCGCTATGGGTGTTTATACTTACGTTCTGGCAGTTGCTGTACTTGCACTCCTTTATGACCGGATGTTATAAAGCGATACAAAATGACACAGTGTCGGCAGTTTCAGACTGGCACTTCCCGCTTTCCGGGGAATTCAACGGACCTCTTTCGCGGTAATACTACAGTGGTCACACGGGACAGTCACAAAAGCAGCGGCGATTTCCTGGTCACCTTTGGTTGTTACAAGGAAACTAATGACCAGTTCGGTGGGTTTCCTACTTGCGGCACCTTGAGGTGAATGGCGGGGGGCTGAAGCAGCTCTTCCCAAGTCTGCATCGGGGAGATGGTGGCCGGCAGATAGCGGCGGCCTGCAAAGGAAGCAGCGGTAGCCGGTGGGGTCTGGTCCCAGGGGCAATGTGATTAAACAGACTCTCTTCCTGAGGGCGCGAGCCGTGTGACTGACGTCCGAGCCACACATACTAATGGCACTTCGCAGCCTGACCAGCGCTCTGGCTTACATAGCTATTACACAATCAAATATCTTTGACGAAGTTACTTTCTCGAATATACGAAGACTGTTCAATAAAGAATGGTCATAATTTCTTTATTGTCATAATTTCTAGCGCTAAAATTGAATCTTATGATATTCTTTTAGCTCAATATGCAACAAACACGCCGTAGTAGTTTGCTGGTTCCCGCCTGTGAGGGGCAGGCAAGGTCAGACATGTTTAGTATCGCCTACGGCTGCAATGGAGGTAACAGGCGAGGAACAATATGCGGCTTTGAAATTTTGCTTTCGTCTCAACATATCTTCATCTGAGGCCCATACAATGTTTCAGGAGCCCTATGGAGAGTCTGTTCTTCCCTACAACACAGCTCGAAGGTGGTTTAAAATGTTTAAAGAGGGTAGACAATCAATTTCAAAGGAAGTTGGACCCGGTGCACCAGTTATTGCTCTTACGGAAGAAAACATCAGCACTGCTGCCGTCATTGTGAGAGAGGATCGACAAATTACCTTAAGATCACTTTCTGAAATACTGAACATTTCATTGGGTGCCATCCACACGTTGGTGACAGAAAAATTACACGTGTTTGTGTTTGTGAGCGATGGGTTCCAAGACTGTTGATTCCCGAACAAAATGACATTAAAATGATGTTAGAGGAAGATCCGGAGTTTCTTTCAAATGTAATCTCTGCTGGTGAAACTAGGTTACATCATTTTGATCCTAAGAGCAAACAGTAAAGCTCAGTGTGGAAATCTGCTTCATCATCAACCCCCAACCCCCCCCCCCCCCCGAAAAAGTGGTTACTTCTGCTGGGAAAGTTATGGTCATCTTATTCTTTGATATTCATGGAATGGTTTATCAGCATGTTGTACCTGCACACACATCAATAACTGGACAATACTACAGCGATGTCCCGAAATCATTGCAAGTCCATATCAGATGCAAAAGACCACATTTCCGTGAAGCAGGCTGGATGCTGCACCACGATAATGCGCAGCCTCATATCGTCAATGTTGTTGCTGAATATCTTGCAAAAATCAACGTGAAGTGCATCCCTCAACCACCCTATAGTCCGAATTTAGTCCCACGTGACTTTTTTAAATTACCTAACATGAAGAAACGCCTTCATGGTAGGCATTATCAATCATCAGAAGCAGTGGTGAAGGCTGCGAAGGCGATTTTGAAGGACCTATCAAGAAATGATTTCCAGCATGTATTTGAAGACTGGCAGAAACTCTGGGACAAGTGCATCGCATTAATGGGAAACTACTTTGAGAAGGACCATCAAAATTATGAAGATGAGTAAAGGCATGTGGTCAAAAAAAAATTATGATCATTCTTTATTGAACAGCTCTCGTATTTGACCTAGCGAACTTTTATCAAATGTTGCCTTTCGTCAAATTTATATGATCAGGTTTAGCGCCTCGACTTACATTTGATGAAAGATGAAGAGCGCCCTCTGTTTACTGACAAGAGGCTGGAGTGTTTAAACATAATCTGAAACCATTGTGTATTGTATATATGGAGTGGAGAAGAATATTCAAAACGCAAAGGTCGTAATTCGGAGCTTATTGTGGCGTTAAAAATATGGAAAGTCGTTTTATAATCTGGGATGAAAAAAAAAATGTTTTTACTTTTTTATGCTACAAATCCAGTCTAATTCTTCAAAGTAAATTAGATTACTCTACACTGAGAGATTTGTATAAGATGTCAAATCCAGGAAAGATGTAAGGCAACTTAATGGTCGCCACATATGTTTCTTTGGTCACTGAAAAGGTAATTAAAAAAAATGTTGTTGTTTGTCGAGGACAGAAAATTAGATAAACTCAGTTCATTGATGTTGCAGCAGTAGTAGCTGAGAGTAAATGAGAATTAAGTTTGGTGCTAAGTATAACGGCACATGAGTTGGCTGTAAGTTAAAGTATGTACATAAAGAAGAAAAAGTCGTAGGCGGACATCCTAAGGAACTAAATGTTGCAACTACGAAAGAGAAATTATATACGTACAAGCAGGGCACAGAAGCAAGGCCAAGGCCAAGGCCAAAGAGCATTGTATAGGAACAAACAGCAGCTAATGTCAAAGAATATAAAAATCGTGCCTAATTTTTAACCTATTACAGAGTCTGAAATCCATAAAGAAATTCACGAAACGAACTACAATCGGCGTAAGGCATCAGAAAGTACATGGCAAGCACACGAAATACTCATAATCTGTTCTTTTAGAACTTAAAAAAATCAGGGCACAATTCAATTCTCACGTTAGTTGATACGACTATGACTCGGCTGCCGTGAACTGTATGCACTACAATGCACTCAAATTTAATTATTATGTAAGATTAATAAGAGGAAAGATACTAGATTAAATACATTTCGTATTCATCTTGGAAAAATCGATACCATGTTTAGTGGCTGGGAACTATGAAACCTGTTTTGAGTCATCAGTCTTCACTCTTGTTTGATGCGGCCCGCCACGAATTCCTCCACTGTGCCGTCCTCTTTATCTCACAGTGACACTTGTAACCGACATCCTGAATTATTTGCTGGATCATGGCCCAGTTTCTGTATTCCTCTACAGTTTTACCGTCTGCAGCTCCTTCTGTACCATGTAAGCTATTCCCCGATGTCTCAAAAGAGGTCCTACCATCCTGTCTCTAATTCTTTTCAGTATTTGCCAGATATGGAACTGACAGTAACAAAAACAGCAGTTTCTCAGTTGATACCATGTTGTTCTTCTTTTACTATATGCCCCCCCCCCCCCCCCTATTCTGAAGAAACTAGGACGAAATATTTGATGTTAATCTAACACCCCTTTCTGCGGCGAGTAAAAGATCTTTGTCAAAAACATTTGATAGTAATACCAGCCAGAGACCCGTAATACACTGAAACAATTCTTTGTCAAACATCTTTTGTAACTGACGTTCTATAACATCTTTGACAATTTGTAAAATAGCTTTTATAAAATTTAATTTTGGTCCTAGCTTTTATGAAAGATTTACCACAGAGCTTAAACACTGTTTTATGGGCCTTATCGCCATCTGTCTCCAACTGTGGAAAGTCGTGTTCACCACCTGTCTGTGAATTGTGAACATTTTGTTCTGAGGTGTTTGTGCATCGCATTGTCTGAGACGGAAAGAAAGTGGACCAGCGCAGAATTTAGCAAAACACTCTTGGTCATCAATCCACCGTGGTCTGGCGCATATTCCAAGCTCGTAATATAGCGGGCTGCCCGTTGGGCATTACGAGCAGGTCATAGTTCACATACGTTCCTGGTGCACCTTTGGAGGGCAATACAGCAGCGATTCTATTTAGCACTGACTCGACAAATCTGGTGAGCTTCTGAATGTATGTCACATCAGATGTCTACACATGGCGCACTCAATTCCTCCAAGTTACGCGTCTGTGGTTTATGGATGTATTGCTAGAGCCCAATAGCACCTCAGATGTGTTTATCGAAAAGACATCTGGTGGATTTGGTAGCAAAGATATTAACATGAATTCACCACCATGCTTCTCAAACGACTGCAGCATAGTTCTGGCCTTTCTACAGTACAGTTATACTGGTGGAAGATGCCATTGGCGTCAGGGGAGATCTCAAGCTTGAAGGGATGCAGATGGTCCGCAGAAATGTTCACGTGGTTCCTGCATCGTCAGTGTTGCTGTGATTGTTTCGAGCAGGCAATTGCCTGGATGACGGCCTATTCAAGCATGACCATCAGTCTGGTGTAACAAGAAACGCTGATCATCTGATCACGCGACACTCGGTTCCGTTGATCCACTGTCCAGTCTCGATGACCTAGTGCACACTGCAATCGTAAATGGTGATGTCCTTGGGTCAACATGGAAACATGTAACAGCCGTCTTCTGAGGAACCCCATGTTAAATAACACGCGCTGGACGGTGTCCTCCGAATCACATGTGCCTGCATTAGCACTGTACTCTGTCTCTCGATCTGCCACAGATCACCGCCTATTCCGCATTACAGAGTAGGTAAGCCTCCGGGCTCCATGTTGTGTAATGAGGCTTGGACGTCCAACACCTTGTCGCCCACTCGTAGTTTCACTGCTTTTCACCTACTTTTCCTATGTACTGAAGACAACAGCATGTGAATAGCCGACCAGCTCCGCTGTCGTTATCAGGCCTCGGGCTTAAAAATCTGCCTTTAATCATATTCGTTTATGCCAGCGGATTTTCCCGTTTCGCAGCCCGCATCGTCACTACAATGATTCCTACGCTCATTGTCTTTCTTCGTTAAAAGGAGTAAAGTCACTGCAAGGGTAGGCTGGGTACACATTTCGGAAACATCTCTTTATCTGAAAGTGGGTTTGATCATACAATGTAAGCTTTCACGGCTGCTACTGAAGCCTATTAGGCCGTCGGCGATGCATAGTTTTATAAATCGACCACGGCCTAATAGCCCGGAAGTGTTAAGTGATGATTGTACGTTATTAACGGGAACTATTATCTGGTATTTTGTTTTAACCTTGGCTCTGATATCTGCCAGTGACCGCTTATAGCTCTCTTTATTGATAACCAGCCTTCCTATATGCCGAGCAACTGTGTCTGTTGTCGCTCGTCTCCTTGTAGAGTTTTTCAGTTGTCCGCTTCACTCTTTCTATACTTCCAGCTTTTTGGTGACTTTGTATAAGTAGCGTATTGGTAAACTGGCTGGCACGCAGCGCCTTAATTTGTTGCGTCAGGAACCTCTGTATGTGGGTCATACCGGCGTTGCCCCTAACAACGCTGGCGTAGTCCATAACGGACAGAAGGAACGTCCTGTATATATAGCGAGTACGCAGCTGATAGAAAGCTCAGACTTCGCATCAAGGGTAAGCTGATGGGATGCCCTGTTTCTAAATTATTGTACTGTTACTGCCACGCAAATTGTCTCTCGACGGCTACTCAAAGACATTTCACTGTGTCAGCCAACGGAACATTTCTCGCAGACGTAGGACTTCTGGGATGGCTGCTCTGTGACGTGTCATGATGACAACGACCTGACTCTTGGTGTTGCTAAAGTCAGTGCGCCATTGTGATGTCTGGCTTCTAGCGCTTGACAGGAGTTTTTAAGTCTTCGGCGTAACGCTTCCGGTCACCAGCGACTGTCATCAGCGTAGGTTTCTCGCGTCACTCGTGGTATGATCCCCATTCGTCTCTGCTCCGCTTGCACACGGACGGAAAAAATCACATCATCAAGAAATAGTTAATGTAGAGTAATGAAATTTCGGGAACACGTTTATTTAGGTAAAATTTTTAAATGATTAATTTTGTAAGACCAGAGGTTAATGTACGCACGAGATAAGCCATTTCAAATGTGAAATACTGGTACATTAATAACCGATGTAGCCGCCAGAATGTTAAATGCAGGCATGCAAACGTGGATTTATTGTGTTGTACAGGTGCCGGATCCCAGTTTATGAAACAGAGTTCTATGGCCATTGCACTAGGTCGATCAGCACAGGGGAGGTTAACGCTGTTTGCGGATGATGCGGGAATTGCCGTCCGATGATGTCTCACAGTACTCAATTAGATCTGCCGATCGAGCAGATGAAGATAATATATCGACATTGTGCAAAACATGTTGGGTTACAATATCGGTATATGGGCGAGCGTTATCCTATTGGAAGTTACTCCCGCAAAGCTGTTCATGAATTACAGCGTAACAAGTCTAATCACCAGACTGACGTACAGTTTTGCAGTCAGGGTGCGCGGAATAACCACGAGAGTGCTCCTGCTGTCCTACGAAATCGCACCCCAGGCCATAACACTAGGTGTAGGTCAGTATGTCCAGTACCTAGATGGTTGATTTAGACCCTCAACCTGCCTTCTTCTAATCAACAGAGGGCTATTACTGGCAGCAAGGAAGAACCAGCTTTCATCATAAAACACAACAGACCACTCTAACCTCCAATGAGCTTTCGCTTGACACCACTGAAGTCGCAAATGGCGGTTGTTTGAGGTCCGTGGAATACACTCTGCAGGATGCCTGTCCTGGAGCTATTCTTGAAGTAACAAATTTGTAAGAGTTGGTCCTCTCACTGTGGTGAAACAATGAGGGTTATACGCGCCGCGCCCATGAGAGAACCGGAGAACACGAAAAAAAGAACGCAAAAAAGGAGTTAAAAGCGACTACACGATAAGCCCAATCGATGGAAGGAAAAACAGCTTAAACCAGGTACTTGGAGAAAGGTCCATAAAAGGCGCCTTAGAGAAACAGAGGTCCTGAACTAAAGATTAACTGTCCTTCGCCATATTACTATGATGGATGAAAAGTAAAACGCGATCGACAACCCTCGCGTCGTTCGCTAAAACTGACGATAACTCTGACGGTAAACATAAATTGGTAAGTGGTTAAAAAAAAGGCATTCCGTCAAGAAATGGCGAACCGTCAAAGGTTGAGGGCAATGAGCACAAAGTGGTAGGGGTGCTCTTGTAGATGCAGTAGGATACGTCAGGCCCATACAATGATGTACACAGTGGTCTTCCCTCTCGGCAGTGCCACGTTGTTGTCTGGAGCTCGTTCTCCTTGCGACCGTACATTCTCATGACCATCGCTATTAGCAGTAATGTGCAGTGGCTACACTTCGGCCAATATCTAACCAGGAACACGACCTCGTTCAAATTCAGTGCTGATAATGGTGTCTTGACTAAAATTAACTCACCACATCCAATCTGAAAGGTAAGTAACGCTCACGACCGTTAGAGCTCGTATTTAAAGCAAACCTGATTTGCCTCCTCATAGCGGCGCTACTACCGCCCCAAAAATGTGACTGCAGCGAAGTGTGATGAGGCATCATCTTTCGGATGCTGAAAAATGTCTATCATCTTTCGTTTATGTCGCACAACTTCCTCTTGGTGTTGCGATTTTTTTTCCTTCAGTGTATATTTGCCTTATCGCGTCACGTGTCAGAATCTCCACCAGACTGGCATTCAGCCTCGCGGTGGGCAACAGTCAGATTGTTTTGGCTCATCACTGCAATTGGACTAGGGCTCTTACTGCACGCGATACGCTACAGACTGCTGTAGCAACCACAGCTGCTACTCTCTTACGCAATCTCTCTGGGCGAAACGTTTCTCCTAACGATATCAGTCACCGCTACCGAACCCGTATCCTGCTATATGGACGCCTCAGCTGGCGTTCCGTTAGCCCATACGAGATGGCGACGCGGCGGTCAGGCGGCGAACATCGGGCGGCTGGCAGCGGCAGCAGCGTGCGGCCGAGCGCGCCTCGTAATCCATCACGAGATTACGGCGTGTTAATGGTCTCGTGCTGACCCGCCCCTGGAGGCAAGGCGGCCGCTACGCTGCCGTGACACCACCCCGCGCCGCGCAACCCCTTCAGCCGAGTAATTAATTGTTTCGTTGGCGCCTGTATCACCCCTGTCTCCGCGACGCGTGCTCAACGACGCGCCGTTCTCCGCTTTGTTGTGCGTGACGAAGACATGGGAGGGCATAGCTTTGAAGATGAACGTTTTAGGCAGAGCCTAATGCTGGCTCTTGTGAACTACTGTGAATATTTTCATCTTCATCTACATAGACTGAAGCGCCAAAGAAACTGGTATAGGCATGTGTATTCAAATACAGAGGTATCTAAACAGGCAGAATACGGCGCTGCGGTCGGCTACGTCTATACAAGACAACAAGTGTATGTCGCAGTTGTTAGATCGGTTACTGCTGCTACAGTGGCAGGTTATCAAGATTTAAGTGAGTTTGAACGTGGTGCTATGTCAGCGCACGAGCAATGGGACATAGCATCTCAGAGGTAGCGATGAACTGGGGATTTTCCCCTACGACCATTTCATGAGAGTATCGTGAACATCAGAAATCCGGCAAAGCATCAAATCTCCGACATCGCTGCGGCTGGAGAAAGATCTTGCTAGAAAGGGACCAAAGACGACTGAATAAAATCGTTCAACCTGACAGAAGTGCAACCCTTCCGTAAATTGCTGCAATTTCTATGTCGACTCGTTCCAAATTGTATCGAGCAGTGGGACGTGTACGGGTATGGAGACAACCTCATGAATCCATCGACCCTGCATGTCAGCAGGGGACTGTTCAAGCTGGTGAAGGCTCTGTAATGGTGTGGAGCGTATGCAGTTGGAGTGATATGAGACCCCTGATACGTCTAGATACGACTCTGACAGGTGACACGTACGTAAGCATCCTGTCTGATCACCTGCATCTATTCATGTCCATTGTGCATTCCGACGGACTTGGGAAATTCCTGCAGGACAATGCGACATCCCAAACTTCCATAATTGCTACCAGTGGCTGCAGGAACACTCTTCTGAGTTTAAACAACTCCTTTGGCCACCAAGCTCCCCCGACATGAACATTATTGAGTATATCTGGGATGCCTTGAAACGTGCTGTTCAGAAGACATATCCACCCCGTTGTACTCTTACGGATTTATAGACAGCCCTGCAGGATTGATGGTGTAAATTGCCTCCAATTCTACAAACTGGCGAATGACGATGATTTACTAATGAAAACAATTTAATGGCTTGTTACTACAACGCAACATACACGTCGGCCAAAAGATCAACCACGTAAGTGATTTTGAACAGCAACACCTTACACGTAGGTGCTTAAGTCTGAAAAAAAAAATAACAAGGTAATTTTAGATCCATTTTGAAAGAAAAAGGTCTGCAGATGACAAACAGCAGAATTCCTGTGTCAGTCGCAGAGTAGTTAAACTACAACATTCACAGCAAAACGTGGAACTGAAAAAATAACTTGTTGATAAGGGTACAATAGTACCGAAAAAAATGCGTTGAATTAAAGATAGAAGACGTGCCTCTCGCTCAAGCCGATTATATCCCAGGATTTTAGCCGGCCGAAGTGGCCGTGCGGTTAAAGGCGCTGCAGTCTGGAACCGCAAGACCGCTACGGTCGCAGGTTCGAATCCTGCCTCGGGCATGGATGTTTGTGATGTCCTTAGGTTAGTTAGGTTTAACTAGTTCTAAGTTCTAGGGGACTAATGACCTCAGCAGTTTAGTCCCATAGTGCTCAGAGCCATTTGCACCATTTGCACCCAGGATTTTTAAGCATAACCATTTGTTCGGACAATGTTATAGTACTTCCAGTAGCCAGCACGCGATCTTTGGACGACGTATGTTTCAATTGTAGGCACTGTGATGTAAGAGCCAGACTTTCCTTTGAAAATAGTTGATATTTGGGTGTTATCATTTCTTTTTGAGAATAAATTTTTGTAAAGTAGTGAAAGAGGAGAAAGTGTTAATTAAAGAATACAGCCAACGATCGTGTGTTGACCGAATCCCAAGTCTTTAATTTCATTCTAAAACTCATTCACTGACGCACTACTCAACGCTAAATTCCCAAATAGATGATGAAGATTTGGAGTGATAAATGAGCACGAAATTGTCTGCGGCCTCTTCCTACCGAACAGTTTCGGCAGATGCCTTAAAAGCGTCACACTAAGGGGACAAAAGACATGGGACATCTCCTAAAATCCTGTCGGACCTCCTTTCGCCCGGCGTAGTGCAGTAACCCAACGTGGCATGGATTCACCAAGTTGTTGGAAGTCCCCTGCATAATATTGAGCTGTACTGATTCTATAGCCGTCCACAACTGCGAAAGTGTTGGCGGTGCAGGGTTTTCTTCATGAAATGACCTTTCGATTATGCCAACAGTTGTTGGATGGGAATGTTAACACTAACAAGTCTACGAAAACGTTGCTGTTCTTGGTCGTTAAGTGATGGCCGTCGGCTTCTGTGTTGTCCGTGGTGAGAGGTAACACCTAAAATGTGGTATTCTCGGCACACTCTTGACACTGTGGATCTCCGAAATTGACTTCCCTAACGATTTCCGAAATTGAATGCCTAATGCTTCCAATTGCAACTGCCAATCCGCATTCAAAGTCTGTTAATTCACGTCGTGCAGCCATAATCACGTTGGAAACCTATTCAAATGAATTACCTGAGGACAAATGGCAGCTCCACCAATACACTGTCCTTTTATGTCTTGTGTACACGATACTACTGTCATCTATATACGAGCAAATCGCTAACCCATGACTCTTTGTCACCTCAGTGTGAGGACACTGTGGAAGATAATTTCGATGGAGATGTGGGGATTTGAACCGTGCTCGTTTTGAACGTGAGTCCAACGCATTACCCACTGCGCCACTTCCAAAAGAATTAAGAAGAAGCACGCGCCGCGATTGACACGACAAATGAGATACAGAAATAATAGGTACGCGCCACTGTCGGCAGAGCTACAAATTACAAGGCGACACTTCGAGGACGTTTTCAGGTGGTACTGCACTTGTCGGCAGTCGTAATCACCGTCCCCGGCACCAAATTAGCCACTGCTACAAGAGGGATAAACGCTGCACAATAATACACGGGAGCCGGAAGCGGGCTTATCGACTGAGAGGGGGTGCCAGCTCACAACTGCGTATTACCCTGAGCAGTAGCGTGCACCCTTAAAGGCCGCTTCCCGGACGAGGAGGTGCATCCGATTATATTATTACTACCGATCCCATCGAGCTGTAGATGCGATCGACCCCTCCGGCGCTTCTGACGCGAGACCACTCGGTCGCGATGGCCGCTTCTCCGGTCGATTAGGAAGAGGCGTCGATTAATTACGGCCAGTGGCGCGCCTTTGTCGGAGAGCAGGAAGCGCGGGTTGACTGCTAAATTGGTGCGAGAGGCAGCAGAGGGAGTGGAGGGGTGTGATTACAGGGGTTGGTGCTGAGCTGGGCTGGTGCCGGCGCTACTTGCGCGGCCGGGCCGACGGGCAGCGCCAGCTGTTGCTCGCGTGCCCGCGGCAGCTGGCGCGATCGTCAGGTGCCAATAACCTGCACGCGAGCCCGGCATTAATCAGCGCCACCGCCTTCCTCGGACCGGCTTATCCTCGGCCGGCCAAACCACTGGAAAATCTACATCAGTCGCGGCCAGCCCCTCTCGTGTTGGGGGACAGAAAACCACCTGACGCGATCACGAATTTCTTGTAGTAAGAATTGGGTACAGCTCTTCGCATCTGTACTTTGTGAAAGACGTATTAGAGTAAGCAGTGGTACTTCTCCGACAGTTCTGTAAAATACTCAGACAACAAAAATAGGGAAAACTACTTGAGCTATTTGCGCGCACGGTATCTGAATTTCACACTAGACAATCCAATTAAACTACAGTAGAGCGTCGATTATCCGAAGTAATTGGGGGGCATGGGTGTTCGGACAACTGGATTGTTCGGATAATCGAACTGTACAGGTTTATTTGCCAAAAAGAAGTATTGTACAGTAAATTTATTCATAAAAACAGGCATCTCTTTTAGTACTACAAAGTAACATACAAAGCCAACTTCAGTAGGAATGTATAGTATGTGGCACAGTTTATTAAACAAAAATATATACATATTACATACGCATTCTGCATGAACAATACACACAGTATACAAAATTAACGTTTAAAAATATCCTTTATTTTGGTCTGTCTAAGCAAGCCTACACGCTTACGAGCAGCTAAGTCACGTACTTTTTTCATTACAGATATCTGAAACTGGTCACTTTCATCTTGGGCTTCAAACCATCGCAAGGCAGTATCTAAACAAGTGAACGCCTCAGAAGCCGTTGGTATACTTTCATCTTCACTTTCTGGAGCACTGATTGATGAGATGCTGGCGGCGTCATTTTTATCAGTGACGACGTTTACAATCCTTCAAACTGCGCGGAGCGGCACGCCTCAACTTTAAGCTGGCGCAGCTGTTGCTGTGAACAGCTTTGATACTGCCGCTACTTCTACTGCCAGTGCCAACCCGAGAGAAATGAGAGAAATGTGCTGATTGTTGAAACACAGCGACTGGCGGCTTGGCCGGTCAGCAGCGCCTCGTGAAGGCCCCATTAGAAGCAATGTTCCACCAGCGGTGGCCCAGTGCGGCGACTACGGTGGGAAACTTGGTTTGGGAGTGAGGGGGGTGATAGACGGTAGGGTGGGAGAGTAACAGGTGCGAGCGAGTACATGCGAGCGAGTACACAGTTCGGTTAAGCGGTCGTTCGGATAATCGACGCTCTACTGTATTTAAAACACTAAAATCTATAAGAGTAAAACTCGACCAGAAGTTGATCCGGAATCTACTAACCATAAAGACAGAAAAACGCAAATAAATTAAAACTGCTGAAAGGAGTACCCGTCCGAATATGGGGATTAAATCCCACTATCTGCACAAAGACAATCAGTGGACCTTTCCTGATCTATGATAAAGTAGCATAGATCTCTAATACTCCCAAATTTTACCAGTCCTTTCAAAACGGAGTATCCGATTGCCCCACGTTTAATGCGCCAGCTCGAAAAGATACCATCGCGCAGGTAACTGGATTAGCTAGACCCGTCCTGTATGGCCAGTGAATTTGAGACCGAACGCTATACTGCAAAACTGCATCCCCCCGACGTATAGAAACCTACCCTATATCTGCAACCTTTCCCATGGTACTTAGAATCGACTCACCCTTTCAGACTATTTGCTCAGTTGATAAACTGTAGCCGGCCACTGTGACCGAGCGGTTCTTGGCGCTTCAGTCCGGAGCGGCGCTGCTGCTACGGCCGCAGTTTCGAATCCTGCCTCGGGCATGGATGTGTGTGATGTCCTTAGGTTAGTTGGGTTTAAGTAGTACTAAGTCTAGGGGACTGATGACTTCAGATGTTAAGTCCCATAGTGCTCAGAGCCATTTCGAACCATTTGATAAACTGTAACCTACCTCACTCTCCTCATTTAAATGAAGGCATCAATTCCACAATCATCTCTGTCTGAAAATCTTACCAACCTTCGATCAACAATGCGTTATCCATATAGCAATCAATTCTTATTGCGCCACAGACACACCCACACCCGTACCCACAGACCCACATATATATGACAAGACATGGGATGATATATAAGTCACATGCGATCTTCTTAGTTCAGTAGGACTATTGGGATTGACAGCTCCAGGTAATATTTTGTAGGCAAACGATTTACTACGTGAAAATCGCTTGCCTACTGTACGTCTTATCAGAGACTGTTTTTTCAACCATACATAAGTAGTTTGTGTTTGTCTTTATTTTAACAGGAGGAGCTTAAATCACAATTTAGTAAGATACATGCTGACTGTAGATGGATGAATCTGTGGAAATCATTTCACTCTGACTTACGTGTAGTATTTTCGACCAGATGCCACACAAAGAAGTATTCTGAAATAAACACAGAAGAAGAAGAAGGCGGACACCGATTGTGTTTAGAATAGACACTTCATTATTGTGCTAGTTTATCATCTCAGAATTCAATTTGCCGTCGGTAACGAAGACAGAGTTCTGTACCTCTTGAAGTCGTGACACTTGATGTTACGTTCTGTTTGCACTAGATCAGTGGTCACCAACTTGCTCCCTACAGCCCATTAGTGGGCGTTCCAGCTCTTATGCTAGGTTGTAGGAGACAGTTATTTTAAAAATATTTTCGTTAGTTTTCCATAAAATTTTGATATAAAGTATTTGGTAAGTAATTGTTATAATATGCTTTAACTTGCTGTAGCTGGACTTCATAAATTTTATAAGGTGTAGTAACTTCCCTACTTCATAAATCACCATTTCTTCGGAACCGGTGGTAGTCAGAAAAATTTCGTACTAACAGAGACGGAAGAGTGGACGGTAAGAAAAAAGATAGACTACTACCGCACAAGATGAGGTGAAATAAAAATGCCCGTGACCCTTAGAAATCTTATTGTACTGAAAACCAACAAATCATTGTAGCGCGTTTCTAAATGTCCTACACCTCGCTAACGGAGATGAATTGACTAACAATCATATCAAATGCGGTCGGTTCGATGTTTTGAATGTAAATAAGTTCAGCAGCGTTTACATGGGTTCTTCTGTCAAAGCAGAATGTGGAGTTCATATCACCTAATTCCACATCATCTGCTTAGCAAATAGTTCAGCGTTCTGTCCACAACAAGGAACACTGACTTTAGAGGGTAAGTATGGCGAAGAAATCGGTCAAGACTTTATTGAAGCTGCCACCTGGACCTTGGGCAAAGGTGTAAAAAAGGGAGCACCCAGACGATCTGTTATAAGTATGCAGAGCGATGATTACGTGAATTAATTTGCACAGTATAGAAAGAAATGGCAAGTAAAGTCGTGCCAAATGACAAACTGATTATTCAAAAGAAGGTATAGTAACATAAAATATGGACAGGTCTAGACATCTTTTGCTGGGTTCACTTGTTTAAATCAAGGTGTATGCTTTTCTATCTGTTATAATGTTCACTCAAACTTGTCAGGAACAATTCTGCGGAGTCACGAGCCTCTAGGAATCAAATGGTTCAAATGGCTCTGAGCACTATGGGACTTAACATCTGTGGTCATCAGTCCCCTAGAACTTAGAACTACTTAAACCTAACTGACCTAAGGACATCATACACATCCATGCCCGAGGCAGGATTCGAACCTGCGACCGTAGCAGTCCCGCGGTTTAGGAATCAAATAGAAAAATACTATTTCGTTCGGCAACACTCATTTGTGGAACCGTCGCTGCTGACTGCTCTGTTGTCGAAAAGACAAGGATGCTGTTGTAACTGTGAACAGTGTTAATTAGCGACTGCTTGTGTCTGTTATTATGAGGGACACAGTTTCAGAATACGCTTTTTAGCTGATATTTGCATAATCTGCACATTTATATCGTGTCCCAGAAACCATTCACTCATCTCTGATTGTCAAGAACCCTTTTGGAAGATTTTTAATTTTTATTTTTTTAAGCGTCATCATCTTAGCAGTCTGTAGATAATACTATGAAGAAGTCACTCGACAGGGTAGCCACAGGCTACCTGTATATGAAATCGAGAATCACTAGCATGTTTTAAATGATTTACTTCTTCTCAGTATTCACGTATTATTTTATTTCTAATTTTACACACTGTCATCAGCGTTCTCATAATCTGGAAGTTTCTAGTTAATCGTTCCACTGAGAAAATTACGTATAAAAGACAGAATAACACGGTTCCCTGTCTGTGTTTTCAGATTGTCACGAGTAAAGTCCTCACTGTTACTTAAGTAGATGGCATCAAGAGATTTTTGAATGTATTGTTTGTCGCTGGTTTTCGAAGCAGAGCTTGTCTCATCAGCTTCATAAGTTCCTTGAGACACTGAGCCGATTTCATTTATTGCAAGAAAAGAAAATCGCATAAAGTGCCAAATACACTGTGTAAAAACCTTGTAGAAAACGAAGTTGCTCCT
Source organism: Schistocerca piceifrons (assembly GCF_021461385.2). Taxonomy (NCBI): domain Eukaryota; kingdom Metazoa; phylum Arthropoda; class Insecta; order Orthoptera; family Acrididae; genus Schistocerca; species Schistocerca piceifrons. The sequence continues at coordinate 772,189,839 of NC_060139.1, read as the reverse complement.
AAGAGAAGAGAGATGGCACGAACCGCAGACAGCTGCTTGCCGGCCGTTGTTCACGGGAATTCTAGGCGCGTGCCACTCGACGTTTCCGCTTTAGCCTGTGGGCAGAAAGCTGACAGAGGACCAGAGGACCGAGTGGAGAGGGGGGCTGCAGGACGGCTTTTGGAGAAATCGTAGCTTTCTTTGTGTCTGGAAGGGTCTGTTCAAAGAAACCGCTACGCGTTGTCCGGAGTGGGCGGAGATTTTTGGAGGCTCGGATAACGGGTTCTCAGTGGGTCGCCCGGTCGCGGAACGCTTTCAGAGTGGTCGAGCCCGGCTCGTGGCAGAAGCTAATCGAATTTACAACTTCATTTAGATAGGTCAGTCGCTGACTAGTTGCCCAAACTGTAAATTTCTCATTAGGGACTTGGTGTACGATTTTTAAAGAAATACACGAAAATAGCAACGGAATAACGCCAGTTTCAAAACAGATGGCTCTGAGCACTATGGGACTTAACTTCTGATTTCATCAGTCTCCTAGAACTTAGAACTACCTAAAACCTAACTAACCTAAGGACATCACATACATCCATGTCCGAGGCAGGATTCGAACCTGCGACCGTAGCGGTCGCGCGGTTCCAGACTGTAGCGCCTAGAACCGCTCGGCCACACAGGCCGGCCGCCAGTTTCACTACACTACTACCTTGCCTAAACTGCTGGTAACAACAGTATTCTGCACCTGTAACCACTTCTCTGGATCAGCATCGTCTATTAGCGAATCACGCACCGCGGTATACAGTCACATATCAGATGTGGAATAACGGAAAAAAATATCATAAAATTAGTTCTAAGCGTCCGCCTGTTGTGTTTGAGGATATTTACAATTTTGAAACATGCTAGTAAAAACTGTACATTAATACGTACGGAAAAGAAGATGAAAACTGGATTTTAGGAAACGGATGGTAATGACAGAAAAGATACGAATAGCTCCGTGCAATAATATGGTGATGATTACGATGAAGATCATAAGGATGAGGATGACAAACAGTAGCCTCTAGACATTACTGATATCTCTTTCAGTACTACAGAACGTAAAGCAGTTTTCTAGGTAAAAGCCTTACGTTCTGTAGTAACTCTTGCACTAACCAAGAACAGTCAGTGCGTCCCATTATTGTGTACCGAATGATCACAATTTCTTCACCATTTGTAGCAGTGGTGCTGCACGGTCATTCGAGCACAGCCTTTCACAACTGCTGTCCACTTTCTTGAAATCTCTCTAGGATTCTAGTGTCTTCTCGTGTTGTGAAAGATTATGGTCACCGCCAACAAATACATCATCGTTACTTCCTTGCACCTTCTGGGACATGCAACATTTGCTAATACCATACGTAAAAATTTATTTCAAAATTAATTCTCTGTCTTTGTAGCATTTCTGTCCAAGTATCAGTACGTCATCTTGATCATCTATGTGTATCGCTTGTGATGGCAGATGAGCAAAGGAGCAGAGCACGGTTTTCCACTCGTCTGCGTTCCAACTCTTACAGTCGCGAGCCCAGGAGAAGCTCTGCAGCCAACGTCGTGCTGTTAGGAAGGTTCAAATTCAAATGGCTCTGAGCACTATGGGACTTTACATCTGTGGTCATCAGTCCCCTAGAACTTAGAACTACTTAAACCTAACTAACCTAAGGACATCACACACATCCATGCCCGAGGCAGGCTTCGAACCTGCGACTGTAGCGGTCACACGGTTCCAGACTGAAGCGCCTAGAACCGCACGGCCACACCGGTCGGCTTGTTAGGAAGGTACCCGCGTCGGTCATCTGCCGGTATAGCCCATTAATGCTAAATTTCACCGCACTGTCCCAACGGATACGTTCATCGTACGTTCTTCATTGATATCTGCTGTTATTTTATGCAGTATTGCTTGTTTGTTAGCACAGACAGCTCTACGAAAACGCCGCTGCTCCCGGTCGTTAAGTGAAGGCCGTCGGCCACGGTGTTCTCCGTGGTAACAGGTAATGCCTGAAATTTGGTACTCTCGCCAGCACACTCTTGACACTGTGGATCTCAGAATATTGAATTCCCTAACGATTTTCGAAATGGAATGTCTGGTAATCCCCGTCGTGTGGCCATATTCACGTCGGACACCATTTTACCTTAATCACGTGAGTACGAATGGCAGCTCCGCCAGTGCAATGCCCTTTTATATCGTGTGTACACGATACTACCGCCATCTGTACACGTGCATGTCACTATCCCATAACTTTTTGTCAGCTCAGCCTAATACAAAAAGTAAGTTAAGAACAGCCTCGAAAGAACATAAGCTAGTGATAATTAGTGGTCTCCATCTACATGTCATGAGCGAAGAGCATTTACTGGGAAGCCACTCTTCCCGTGTAAATTGTTCCTATTGCTTAGCAGGTTTCACGCGACTGCGCCTACATTTGTTGGACAGGAAGCGGGGCGACTGTTTTCGTTATTATCGCGGGTGGGCTGCGACAGTAATTAGGGGACGCCGCCGCCGCCCGCCATTCCCCATGGGCCACGCAAAAAGACGCCAACCGTGTACTGTTCACTGTACACCGTGTTGTGTTGACTCACAGGAACCGCCGCGAGCCACGGCGCTGGGTCGCATCGATTCCGCGCAGACGGCGCGCCGTCGCGTTTTCCGGAAAAAGCGACCGCAGGGAAATGAGCAGAGAACAGGTGGCAGCACGCGAGACAATTATTAGCGCATTAATAGTAGCGTAAAAAGCGGGCAAAAGCAGAAGCGGCTCCGAATAAGGGGGCTGGCCCGACCGTGTCTCATCGAACGCCGTATCTGGTCGCCCCAGTGAAGAGTGGTGGAGCCAACGCCGAGTTTCTGGTCGAGTAGCTGAAACGTCGTCCCTGCATTTGCCACAGCTACAGGCTTCACGTTCCCATATGTCCGAAAACGTTGCTTTCCACCACTCCTCGGAGATTCCGTGGCGTCACGCAAAGTCACGCTCGTTGTCGTGAATAGAATACAAGCAATCTCGGCGATGTCCAACGCGCGAGGCAAATTATGCGAAGTACTGCTCCACGACTTAATTGGGAACATTTATTGGTGCACCCGGGTTAATTCTTTGCACTGAACGTCCCGTCGACAACGAGGTCGTTAGAGACGGAGCACAACTTCGGATGGTGTCAAACATGGGGAAGGAAATCGGCTGTGCCCTTTCAAAGAAACCGTCCCGGCATTTGCCTCAAGCGACTTAGGGCAGTCATGGGAAACCAAAATGAGGACGGCCGGACGCGGGCTTGTACAGTCGTCCTCCCGAATGCGATTATAGTGTTCTAACCACTGGGCCACCTCACTCGATGTGATAGATACTGGCAAAGTCGGTACATAAGAGAATTTGCGCGATCTGTCACTGCTCCTTATATCTGCCGTCTTAGCGGTAGTCATTAATGCACACTTGTGTGATGTCTACCGACTGGCAGAATGGGAGATTGCTGCTTCGAATCTTGGTGATGGTAAGAAATTTCCATCACCATTATTTGCTCGGAAACGGGGTGATGGCATATATTTCCTTGTCCACAGACTGTTCCGTAGCGTCTCGCAGAGTGAAGACTTGTGGCATTGTATATGGTGATCAGCCCGTCGTTATCAGGACGTTAAGCACCGTAACACCCTTGCAGCTGATCCCAACAGCACTTACGCACCACACTCACTGACTACAGTCAACTAAACTACGCAGAGGCACCTAGGAGAAAAACTCGCACTTTGCGTGGACAGAAAACATTTCTAACTACACGGCTCAAACTATTGTACAGTTTCCTCAACCAACAATATCAACTTCTGCAGCGGAAAATTTCTGAGCTATTTGAGCACCTCAAGACGAAGGGGGGGGGGGGGGGGGTGCGAGGAAGGGGACGGGCATTATTAGGTGGAGTGAATTTCGATTACAGAGACGCGTGAAAGTTAAGTGGTGAGCTGTAGTGGCTCAAGGTCCACCTTAATGACCAACTAAGCTTAGGGGTATCACGTTGTGTCTCTCACAACTATTCACCAAACGCTGTCCTGCAAAGAAGATGGGTGGTGTCTGTGCTCATCTTAGCGAGCTTGCATTGAAAATTTATGGATTCGATAAACAGGATTGGAACCTGACTACCGTTTATTGGCAAGAAGCAGCTTTCGACAGAAAGTTATCTTTTCATTTCAAGGAATGTGGGCATGTTTTTTCGTTTCAGCAAAATATGTCAGGGCCAAACGGCCCGAATTCTTGTGTAGATTATATAAACTGGCTGATGCTACATTTTGATCTGGTTTTCTGTAGGACAGTTTATACACTGGAAATGCATTTCTTAGTTACGACGTCACTTTTTCAGATCGTAGTCGTTCCTACAGGATGTTTGCCTTCACTGAGGAATATGGATTCTTTAAGCAAGACAATGCGCATTGCTGCACGGCTTTGGTGAAGGAGGACTAGCCCGTCTTCTATGGATTTTATTTGTTAACATTCACGGTGAAATCTTCAGCTATCATTTATTTTCCACAATTCGCTACTAGTTTCTGTCAGTGCCCATTATCAAGCTTAGCTGACATAAACGTCAGCTAAGCTTGGTATGGTCACTGACCGAAACTAGTGGCGAAATGCGCAAAATAAATGACAGCTGAAAGTTTCACCACGAATTTAAATAATTGTTTGGCGGCTAAATATCCCCACCTGCCAACATACATAAATTCTAAGATTTTCCCTGGCCCTGAGATTCCTCGCTTCTGTACCAAGCTGCACATTCTGGGACCTAAATGTAGTGTATGCTGCCTGAACCCTCTGCTACTAATCACTAAAGGCGCAAACTCCACAGGTACTGCTTAGTGGCGAGATGCACTGCTTAAGACATTGCTGTCGTGCTCTGAAAAAGTGCAGCTCCAATCTCCATCCAGTCATCCTGAAACAGTTTAACGGTTCCCGTGGAATATTCACTGGTGAACGTCTAGATAATTTTTTTGGAGTTCTATCGGATCAATACGTCAATCCGAATTGGTGTTCTGTCACTCATATCTCGTCGTCGACGAAAAGCTCGACTCTGACATTTCCTACCTTTCCATGTACTTTGTGCGTCTACTCAACGGAGTCGGACAGTGCAATTTCCTCGAGAAGGTCGTTTCGGCTTAGTCTTAACGAAAGTGTTTGCAGAAACGAGTTTTGGTGTTTATGCCAGACGGTGAAAATTATGCTTCGTAGAGGTTAACGGTAAGCCCGTTTCCTTTTGAGTGCTCGTGCTGTAAATTTTCCTGTTTCTTTGAGTCTCTACATCGATCTTCGAAACATAAAACAAGCTGAGCCTAAACAATCATCATCTGAAATGTTAAGCTTCTGGTAAAGACAACATCAAGTTGTGTCTCTCAGAACTATTCGTCAAACGCTGTCCTGCAAAGAAGATGGGTGGCGTCCGTGCTCATCTTAGCGAGCTTGCATTGAAAATTTATGGATTCGATAAACAGGATTGGAACCTGACTACCGTTTATTGGCAAGAAGCAGCTTTCGACAGAAAGTTATCTTTTCATTTCAAGGAATGTGGGCATGTTTTTTGGTTTCGGAAAAATATATCAGGGCCAAACGGCCAGAATTCTTGTGTAGATAACATAAGCTGGCTGATGCTACATTATGATCTGGTTTTCTGTAGGACACAGTTCGATTGGGAGTGAATTACTGTGCGATGTACGTAAAACCGACATCAACTGAAGTATTGCCGCGGTATGTTACTGAGCTCTGCTACACATGATCCCATAAAAAAACGGTGTGTTCTTGTTTTCTTTCTACCTGGAAACGACATCAAACTACACCTGGGATGCAATACAACTACCACAACTACCATTAAATCTGAGTCACATCCATATATGATCTTTCGTACGTGTAAAAAGACTCTCCAGGCAAAGTAATTGTGTGTAAGAAGATTTATTTGAGCAGAATGTTGTTTGATGGTGTTCGTTTAGGCAATTCGGTCGTAACACATGCATCGTTAGTTTTAATTACTGGACATATTATGCTGCGTCAACTATGTGTGTTCGAACTGTCGTCTGGAGCGAGATGTCTGATGCGTAGTCAATTAGGTATACCTGTAACGGCTGCGCAGAAAATCCCGAGGAAGTATGAAACAGAGAACTGTGAACGAAAGTGTGCGGCTCAAAGGATTTTCCTTTATCCGAACTGTCAGCAGCCGTTAGACCACTCCGACAAGTGGGAGTTTGAGGTCCGCACAATGGGGCTATGCGGAACAGCTGCTACCTGGCCACCCAGGACGTGCGAAAGTCACGAAGCGCGGTCCCTCTCACGACGGGAATCCGTTCTTGAGTAGCTCCTCTCCGCACGTATTGCAGGTGATTGACGGCAGAGGAAAGGTCCCCTATAACAATGCTGCAGGCTCGATCTGCATTTAGAAGGAAGGGTGGAAGATTAGGGCTTGCACCTCGGTCGTTAGCGAAGGAATGAAAGCTCAGATTGTTTCAAGGATGGGAAAAAAATCGGCCGTGACATCCATGATCACGGAAAACCTAAATATAGATGGACGGACGAGGATTTGAACCGTCCTTCTCTCGAATGCGAGTCCAGATGCTCGGTGTGATCTGAATTTACAATGCGTGGAAATGCTTTATAAGTTACCGCTGCAGAGGGTAATATTTATATCTACATCCACCTACATACTCCGCAAGCGCTTCGCAGTGTATGGCAGAGGGTAATTTATGAATCAGTGTGATTTCTCCCTTTTCCTGTTCCGGTCGCGAGTGATTCGCGGAATGAACGATTGCTGTTAAGCCCCTGCGTGGGCTTGGATCTCTCCGATTTTATATCCGTGCCCTTTTCGCGAGATACATTTAGGAGGAAACAATATGTCGATTGACTCTTCGAGGAATGTCTGCCCTCGTAATTTTAATGGTAAACCACACAATGATGCGGAACGTCCCTCTTGCAGCATCTGCCACTGGACGCGGTTAGGCACGTCTGTGACGCTTTCGCGCTCACTAAATGAACTTGTTAGGAAACGTGCTGCTCTTCTTTGGATCTTTCTATTTCCTCTGTCAGTCTTACCTGCTAAGGATCCCACACTGACGAGCAATATTCAACAACATGTTGAAAGACTGTTTTGTAAACGACCTCCTTTGTTGATGGACTACATTTCCTGAGCATTCTTCCAATGAATCTCAGCTGGTACATACCATACCCGAAATTAATTTTATGTGGTCGATATGGCTCTAAGCACAATGGGACTTAACATTTGAGGTCATCAGTCCCCTAGACTTAGAACTACTTAAACCTAACTAACCTAAGGACATCACACACATCCCTGCCCGAGGCAGGATTCGAACCTGCGACCGTAGCGTAGCGGACGCGCGGTTCCAGACTGAAGCGCCTAGAACCGCTCGTCCACAGCGGCCGGCCTTATGTGGTCGTTCCACTTCAAATTTCTCCGTACTCAACTACGCATACGCCTAGGTATTTTATGGAACTAACTGTTTCCAGTGATTGTTCAGCAATTGTGTAATCATCAGGGGTATTTCTATTTTTGTACACGCAGTACGTTACATTTATGTTGACGACAATCATCACTCCCTGAACCAAGCTTCGATCCTCTGCCAGTCTTCCTGCATTTCGCGGCAATTTCTCTGCACCAACAACATCGTTCGCGAAAAACCTCATGAAACTTCCGAAGTTATCCACTACTTTATTTATGTATACTGTGGAAAGTAATGGTCCTATAAAACTCCCTTGAGGAACACCCGAAGCTACTTTAACTTCTGAAGACTTCTCTCCTTTCAGAATGACATGATGTGCTCTGTTTGCTGGGGACTCTTCAGTCCAGTCACACAATACGTTCGCATTTTGTTCATTAGGCAGTAGTGCAAAATATATATAAAGCCTTCCGGAAGCCTAGGAACACGGCATCTAGCTGTGCGCCTGCATATACTGTTCTGTGTTCCTCGTAGACGAACAGAACGAGCTGCTACCCACACGTTCATTGTTTTCGGAAGCTTGTTGATTCCTATAGAGGAGATTTTCAAAATCCAGAAAAGTTGTAATATACGTGCATAAAACATTTTCCAAAATTCTACAACAGACCGACTTTAGAGACGTAAGGCTACAGTTCTGTACGTCTGATTGACGACCCTTTTCGACAACGTGAATGGCGTGTGCTTTTTTGCAGTCATTAGGAATGCTTCCAGTGTCCAGAAATCTACAGTACACTACTGCCGCTACTGCTATCCGATACTTTGCGAACTTATTCTGCAAGCATCTAGAATATCATATATTGTCTCTGTGATATATTTACGACCAGACTGTCATTAGTAATTAATTGCGAGGCAGAAAACGAGTAATGGTCCCTTACGTCGTACGTATGTCATTCTTGCTCAATGTCACATACTCTCCACCAGGTCATAGAATGAAACTTGTCTGGAAAATTATCCGCTGCATTTGCTTATGAAATCGCACATTCCTGCGGTCGTCATTTTCTCGTAAATTGGTCTTGTTAGACAAAAAAATTATGATTGAAATGCTATTTTCTTTGATACTAAGCGTACACACAAGATCGTCGTAAATATCCTCAGTTTTCTCGATGAAAGTCATGAATGTCAAGGCTCGATGGCGGAACAGTCTGGAAACTAATTTTGCAGAAAAACACTGTCGTCTCTTTTTCATTCAATAGGTAGCAACAACGGCCAATACAAGAAAACAATCTGACAATAGCTCAGAGGACAGCAGAGCAGAGGGCATAGTGTCGAGAAAAATTTACCAGATAATCACAGAGTGGAAAGCACCGTAGGGGGAAGTATGGCCATAAAACTACAGTCAATGAGCGAAGAGCACACAGAAGGGTGTGATTAAACCAGCTGGCCAAATAATTGGCCCCAGGAAGTATTTGTTATTCTAAATAGCGTCATTACTAATTGAAGTAGCTAATGATAATTATTTTAGAAGAATGATCAAAGCTAGGAATACTTGTAGTTCCTTTCAATGGCTGTTTATGTTACAACGAGAAATTTCTGCGATTTTAATGGGTAAAGCTTGACTACTAAATCAACTACTCTAAAAGTAATTTAACGCTATTTATTTGGCAAGGCACGAGTAATAACCATAGCAGTTGCTTAGTTGGATAAAACTGTGCTTTAAGACACACCTAAAGTCGTTTGCATAGGCCCAAAATTGTGAGTGCTCGACACTTACTGGCTGTCCTTTTAGGGCTGTGGCTCTACAGCGGCGCATTTCCCATTTCCGATTATCTGGTCCCTACCCTGCTCTTATCTCATTATTAGATTATTTTTTTCACAACCCTGTAATGTAAACACGACTCTGAGGCCACTACGATCCTCACAGCACACAACATGTCTGGTTTTCTTAGGCTCCCGAAATATGACTTTCCACCTCAGTTGTGCTCAGACTTAACTATGGTGGACATTTCCGTAAACTGCGATTCTTTCAGAGAATTAACGCGACATGTGGACCACGAATATTTAACACAAGGAGGATCTTTGCTACATGTCGAGAAGTAAGACACGACCGTAGTTACTAATTACATTGGTTGAAAATAATTATTTGAGCTGAACAGTTAGAACTAGGCAAACTTTAAATTCCTGTCAATGCTAGTACACTGATATGCTTGCAAGTAGTACCTAAGTCACAGTGTCATATTGTTTATACACTCTAAAAACGAAAAGATTCACCTTGAAGGAATTATCCCAGCAGGATGGAAATCGACTGATGTGATGTACGTATACAGACAAATAAATGATTACAATTTCAAAAAAATGGATGATTTATTCAAGAGAAAGAACTTCACAAATTGAGCAAAGTCAATAACATGTTGGTCCATTTCCGGCTCTTATGCAAGCAGTTATTCGGCTTGGCATTGATTAACATTGTTGTATGTCTTCCTGAGGGATATCATGTGAAATTCTGTCCAACTGGCGCGTTAGATCGCCAAAATCCCGAGATGGTTGGAAGGCCCTGCCCATAATGCTCCAAACGTTCTCATCTATAGAGATATCCAGCGGCCTTGTTGGCCTTTTGGCAAGCACGAAGACAAGCGGCAGGAACTCTCGCCGCGTGCTGGCTGGCATTGTCTTGCTGAAATGTAAGCGGAGGTTGGCCTGCCGTGAAGGCCAATAAAACGGCCGTAGAATATCAGGACGTATCGCCTTCCTGTAAGGATGCCACAGATGAGAACCAAAGGTCTCCTACTATAAAAATAAATGACACAGTTGTCCAGGGCAATTGCATACACGTCCTCGGACTGGAAACTCATTGACTGGAGTACAGTTCAGTTGTGAGTTCTGCCTGCAACTGAACCCCGATGATCGATTTGTCTTAGAATGCATTAAAGTTTGGCCACCTCACTGGAGTTTAACAATGTATGACCAGGATAAGATTTCTATGTAACCCAGCCAAGTCCGTTTGACGGTTCATACCAGACACTCGAAAATGGCTACGGACCCAAAACTGTTTGGTAGAAAAAAAGACATAATAAAACGATATATTAATCGAAATTATAGCAATCAGTGCGACAGACTTCTAGTTCTTTGCCTTTTCCCGAGTCTCTATGCAGTCTCAGTCTGCAACGTTTGTGGCAGTTTGTGTCGGATGTCCTTCCTGAAGCTTCTCCTCTCCATCGTCTCGTGCCGCCCCTCCCCCCCCCCCCCCCCCCACAGTTCCTCCAGACGTTCTCTTGTGTTCAAGCGTACAGACGTGTTCTGAATGTTTGAGTAGCATGTATCTGAGGTAGAACGTGGGTAACAGGCCGCTGTTCATCTTGTCAGCTGTGGAAAACCTCCTAAATATCACATCCATGCTGGCCAGCACACCAGTCCTCATGGTTAATCAGCGAGGCGGTTTCGATCCGACTCAGGCTATTGTCCCTGCATCCAGGAAGCGGCACGTCAACGCGCTCTGCTACCTTGTCTGCTCAGCCAGTGCCCTTGACAATTGTCATAGAAAAATAAGAGAAAGGACAAAAATCGAACCAACTATCAAACGGGGGTTGCGTAGATGCCATTAGAAACCAGGCAGGGACAACAGGATGCATATAGCTGAAGACTTTTACGCATAGTAGCTCAGAGAATGCTTCTACTGTAAAGAGGCTGTCAAATGACAGATGATGACGATAGTGGTGATGACGCTATGAAGAAAGTTAATCAAACTTTCCTCGAAATGATAATAAGAAAGTAAGTAAACATCCTGTCACTGGCGGGCAAAGTAAGCAACTAGCATGAATATGAAGCCACAATACTGACGCTCGCTATGCGCTGATGTAGGCTCCTACAAGCACTGTGACGGTGAATGATGCCACAAATTCTCAGATCATTTCTGTTCACAAATCATCGTTAAAGAAACAGTAAATTGACTAGCTTTGACTATTACGACTCTGATACGACTTCTGCTTCTGCAACCCATAGGACGGATCCACTAATCCCACTTTCCGAATTCCGCGACATGCCCCTCACAAAAGTCCTAACAGCTGCGTCAGGCAACATAACGTTACAGCCAGGCAGCTTATAGTTTGTGGTGGAGAGAAGGCTGGTTGATTGATTTTGGGGGGAGTGGAACAAACAGCGAGGTCACCTGTCCCATCGGAATAGGGAAGGATAAGGAAGGAAGCTACTTGTGCCATTCAGATGAATCATCCCGGCATTTGCCTGAAGCGATTTCCTGAGAGAAGTATAATAGTGTTGAATCTAATGCCGACGAAGTAAGTTACTGCAGAATGCTACTAGACATGTATGGGAGATGGAGAATAGTGTCAAAGTAACGCACAAACAAGGTCCCTACTTTATAAGTAAATTACATACAGACATTGAAGGAAAGTGAAATCTACTGACCAACAGGGTTGTAGATGTTAGAACAAGAAGTATTATAACGCCAAAATTTTTACAGTGAGAAGTGGCATCAAACGCAATAAAAATAGAAAGAAAACTAACTACGAAAAAGAGAGGTGGTTTCATTACTGTTCATCTCTAACTCACTTCAAATATGAAGTAGTAGTTCACTTTCTCTCACACAAAACTATACTGAGAGAAAAAATGTATCTTCCTGTCCATCTGCATGGTCTAGCAGTAGTGTCTTTGATTAGTAACCAAAACGCACTTAATCCCGGTTCGAACCCCACTAGCGCTTAGATTTTAAATAAAAATGATCAACATTGGCGGTCGAAGACTTCGTTAGAAGAAATCGCCCTCATTCTGCCAACGGCCTTGTCAAAGAGGGTGGAGGAACGGACAGAGTTCAGGATACTCTCTTGTCCTTGGGGTGGGAAACTGCCTGTAAAGGTGGAAGAATCAGCAGTGATCAACGGCATGGAGATGCAGAAGGCAATGTAAACCACTGCACTGAAGACACATAATGTGTATCCACAGGACATGTCGCTTGTAACTGAAAAGTGTTAACGTCAAAATGTCTGCTGAATAATAGTACTTTCAGTGGAAGGTCATTATTATTTAAGTACTTTCCTGTAAACTCTTTTCCACTTTCATCTTCCAGTTAGGGTACATCAGAGAAATTCACATTGCTACACTTTTACTGTACAGAGTTATTCTGCTGTTCTTACCTGTGGGTTTCATGCAACTTCAAATACCTTCTAATACCACGAGCAAGATATTCATTCATGCAATTTTGTGATATGACGACATGGTTGGAGACCATGGCTGATATTTGAAAACAAATGTTGATGGTGTTGAGACAGCAACTAGCCACAAATTTAAGTTATAAGTTCCTTTATTCGAAAGGTACCATTACCGGTTTCGAACCATTACAACTCATCGCCAGACGGCTTTCATGCTTTCATTAGAACACGTGGTGCGCTTTTTATTGATTAGTCGTCCTAAAATAGAAATAATACTAATTACAAGCGCGCTACACAGATGGTTGCGTTACAGATTTTCACTGGGATGTGACTTACGTGAAATGTCGGTCTGGAGCGCCATTTGGAAAATTGAAATAAATTCCCATGCTTCTTGACATAGCATAGGGTAACGATGCAGGAGACCCGCACCGCCGTTCTAGGCAAGGTCCTAACGGTAGTGGTTTGACGTTGTCTTCCTCCGACCGTAATGGGGATGAATGATGATGATGATGACGACAACAACAACACCCAGTCATCTCGGGGGAGGTTAAAATCACTGACCCCATCGGGAATCGAACCAGAGACCCCGTGCTAGGGAAGTGAGAACGCTACCGCGAGACCACGAGCGGCGGACGGAATATCATTTGTTGGACAAAAACTATGAAAACAAATACTCCAGTCCGATATTTCACATAAGTCAAATCCCAATGCAAATCTGTAACGCAACTATCTGTGTGGCGCGCATATAATTATGTATTATTTATATTTTAGGACAACTAATCAATAAAAAATGTATCACATGTTCTCATGAAACCATGGAAGCCGTCTGACGATGAACTGTAATGATTCGAAACCGGTAATGGTACCCTTTGAATGAAGGAACTTAAAATAAATTTGTGGCTGGTTGCTGTCTCAACACCATCAAGATATTCATTTTCTCTCCCTCACTCTGCACCCACTATTAGTCCTATACAAAGAATAAATAGGACGTTTTTGTAGGAAATTAAATGTTGTTAAGTTTTATACTGGGATACGTTTTCGCTAGAAGTCACGATTTATTATTCATGAAAAACTTACAGAAGTGACCTTCAAAAGCGTTTTTATTGGATAACTCAAAAACTGTGGCCTCCAACGAAAATGTATACTAGCGCAAAATGTAACTACATTAGATTTACTTTAACAAGTTACTGCTCATTTTTTTCCATAGGACTAATACTTTGCACATAGCGAGCGAAAGGATATAAAAAACTCATTTGTGGTTTTGAAAGTGTTGTGGGTTCATAAAACCCATAGGTTCTCCTGAGTCACCGTGTATAGCTCAATGATATGTTGTGGAAACTGGTCAAGAGAAAATCTTAAGTTTGCTACTAGGTTTGGAGTTCGTGCACTGGTGGTAATGACGGCTGGGGTAAATTAGGGAGCTCGTGGACTGAGCAGGTAAAAGTTGTGGAGGTCACGAGTTGAGCAGGTAAAAGTTGCCTAATGCGAGTGAGCCGGTGCAATAGTGTGTTTAGTAGTAAAGGAAAAGAAGGATAGTGGAGCAGCGCTCATGTTTCGAGCAGATGTACGTTGCCACTGTCACATAATGACAGCATGTTGTGCCCAGAGACGCTCGTGTCCCAAGTGGTCCGACGTGCCTAAGTACCCACATCCACATCAGGTAGCGCCAGCTGCCACACACCAGCTGGTCGCAGCGCGGCCCGGCTTGGAGCCCACAGCTATGAGGAAGGAGGGTTGGTGCTGTTGGACATTAGGCGGCTGGCCTGGCCCCGCTCAGAGGCCGGCCGGGTTTCAATTACCGTAATGCCGGCGGCCGCGCACCAGCTGACAGCCAAGGAGCATCCAAGTGATGGATGACCTGCTGAGGAGGGGGGGGGGGGGGGACGACGGCGGGCGGGGGGAGCAGGAGGGTATGCAACCCGTTACCTAGGGACTGAAGACGACTCCCAGAAGGTTCCGGCGCTCTTCATCTACTTGCTTATGGACGTTATAAATCGTGGATGGACACACAGTTTCAGGAGTGGTGTTAACATTCACAGTGACAGACATTGATAAGATTCGCCGACGACATTCTATCCTTAGTGAAAATAAGGAGAAATGATAGGACCTGTTGAATGGGATGAACACTCTAATGGGCTCAGAATATGGGTTCGTAGCAGATTAATGAAAGACGAAAGAGCAGGTACGAGACTAGTAACAAACTTAAAATCAAATGCGGGACCCACAAAGTAGGCGAAATGAAAAAATTCTGCTACCTTGAAAGCAAAATAGCATACGACATACGACGAAAGGAAGATATATAAGGCAGACTAACAGAGACATAGAGGGTATCCCTGACTAAGATAAGTCTGCTAGTGATTGACATTGGTCATTTATTGAGGAGGGTCGTTTGAGAATACGCGGTTTGATCACAGCGTTGTATGAATGTAAATCATTGACCGTGGGAAAAACCAGACAACAGGAGAATCGAAGCGGTTGCTCTGTGATGCTGTAGAATGATACTGAAATTTAGGTGCGTTAATAAGATAAGAAATAAGGAGTTGCTGCATAGCATCAGTGAAGGAAGGAATAACTTTCGTCCTAGAAGGATCTTTAGGAAATGACAAAAATTAAAACGTATCCAAAAAACAATTTAGAATGTGGTATTTGCAACTCTGTGATGAAGAGAGTAGAACAGGGAAGGAAGTCGTGACTTATCCGCATTAAATGAGTCATAAGGAAGTTCTAGTCCAGGCGCGAATTAACACAGATACGTTACTGCGTCCTTAGAACATGCCTTTGTCACCTGATAAAATCCTATTTTCTAATATGTAACTTGCAGTTTACAGAGAAACCTATTCCTCGTTAGCTTTTAGTTGTTATACAGATGCGCTTCGGGAGGCAGACTAATTTGGTGACACTAAACCCGTAGGTATCAGGTTCGAATCAACCATAAATATACAGCAATGCGAGAACAGTATGTGGTCAGTGTCACTGTCCGCACGCCAATCCCTAGCACAGATGAATAGCACCTAAGCTTCTCCGCTGTCTCACTGTATGAAAAGATCCATTATTACGGACTAAACTGCTACTTTCATCAGTTAACAGTGTTGATTTACTTCCTCTTGTAATGCGTAGGAAGGCAATATGCAAATGCTTACGGTAGTGGTCAGACGTTTTTATATTTATCGGTTTGTTATCTTTATTTATTGCACTAGGGTATTGCGCTATTCGCGAGAAGGACAAATAGGCTGTTATATTCACAGTATAAGGTCGATTTGATAAAAGGATGGTCACCTATTAAGAACAGTCCTTTCACTGATGAGCTTCCTGTTGACGGTTTGGGCGAAGAAACTCTCCATTCCCCTTTAACGGCCTAACACAATAAGCGGTTACGCCTTACATATACTGCTGAATAAATTATGTTCAGTATTTGGTGCGTATGTGAGTGAAATCCCCCTAACGTTTTCTCACACATCCTAAGCTTCACGCATTGAAGATGCCGTGAATTACAAGGTGAGTCCTAGGGGCTGGGGTGTGGGCACGGAGGTTTGCTTGCAAACAACCTGTCCTTTAATTGTTTACTAGAAAACATGTCGTGGTGGTGCTACATATGACAAGAACTGCAACTGAGGTGCAACCTTTCACGAAGCGCCGTAGTATACTCAACTATTTCGTTTACTTTACGTCTATGGTCACAAATTTTCGTCATCAGACTACCGGTTTCGGTCTATATCGGGCATGTTCAGATCTGTTTTAAAAAAGCATGTCCTAATGTAATGCAGCCATAGTGGCATCGTCAAATGTTAAACACAAAATCAGCAACAGAATCGTCACATAACAGAATATGCAAGAGTCATCTTGTCAGTAGCACTGTCCTCTATAGTATATTCAGCAGAGAAAATCCAAACTATACAGCTCGGCACTTCTTGCTTCAATGACTCGCGGTGTGTACTGGACAAGCATATATACACCCCCGACAAAAAAAGTCAACACAAGACATAACGCTAACGGCGTGTAACACCGCCTTTAGCACCGATAATGGACTCCATTTGACGATAAAGAGTGTCCACAAGCTTCTTCAGGTATGCCGTATCCAGATGAGCCCTCACAATGATAATTTGACGGCGTCCAGCGGGGATGTTGACAGCTACGTTTAACTGCTGTTCCGAATAGCCTCTGACATTTTCTGTGGAATTAAGATCCGGTGATGTAGCGAACCACTCGAGGTGCGACAGGGTACCTGACGGATAGTCATATCAGAAACGTAATGCGTGCGGCGCTGTGAACGCGGCTGTGGTCGTCCTGGAAGATGCGAGTGTCTACAGCACTCTCATCATGAAGACGTAGAAGAAATGGCAGCAATAGGGCACAAACAATACCCAATACGGAAAGAAACATCGAGGTACATGTTCACGGTAAACTGAATGAGTGAGCCCACATCTTCGTAAGTACTATAGAGAACTAGCTCTGACATGAACTGGGGGTCACATGCCACGTTGGCCTGTCGCTACGTTCGACGGCTTGCATATTACGAAAAGAGGCAAAATCGCGACTCGTCGGACTACGCTACACGCCCCGTCAGCTACTGTCCATTTTCTGTCTTATTTGGCTCATTCGAGACGTGTAGCTTTATATCATTTAAGATGTGTAGCTTTATATGCCGCTGTACGTAATGACCTTTTTTGAAGTACCCGTCTCCGGATGTCACAGCATGAAACTCTCTTCGCATTGTCTCCTCGGAGACTCGCCACAATGTACTTGCATTCACCAACATCAACACTATCTCTTCGGTTTGAAACCGATTTTCACAAAAAAAAAAAAAAAAAAAAAACACGGTACTCGTCTCCAGTCCTCCTGGTTGGGACCCTTTTGCAGCCACTGTTCTTAATTCGTGTTACACGTTTGCGAGTTGTACACCATTTCTTGCAGACACGGCGGACAGTCCGTGTTGATCCATCAAGAAATCGACCAACTTCATTTACGGTGTGGTCACAGGCACCTCCAACCACGGAAGCTCTTTTTTGACGTTCTGTCTCCATGCCAAGCCATCTTGATTTGGTGATTACCTACAATCAATTGGCACATACACATTACTTCACTACCATGTCAGAGGTGTAGAGATCATACTACTGCATGGGACCAGTTGCACACCATATATAGCGGTCCAAAGCCACCATTGTGCCTTCTAAGAGAGTGCCTAATAATACACTCTAAGACAAAAAACGGAGCACCACGATGAAATTTTCGAAACAAGACGGAAATCGGTAGATGTACATGTACAGACAAACAGATAATTAAAAATTCATAAAAGTTGGATGATTTATTCAAGAGAAAGAGCTTCACAAATTTGTCCACCTCTGGCCCTTATCAAGCAGTTATTCCGCTTGGCACTGCTTGATAAATTTGTAAGATATCCTCCTGAGGAAAATCAAGTCAAATTCTGTCCAATTGACGCGTTAAATCCTCAAAACCCCGAACTGGTTGGATGGCCCTGCCCGTAAAGCTTCAAACATTCTAAACTGAGGAGATCCGGCGAACTTGATTGCCAAGGTAGGATCTAGCATGCATGAAGACATACAGTGTGCAGCCGGACGTTATCTTACTGAAACGCAAGCCCAGGTTGGATTGCCATGAAGGACAACAGAATGGCGCGTAAAATATCGTCGACGTACCGACCGCTGCGCTGTAAGGATGCCGTGGATGACAATGGGAGAGATCCTGCTGTGAAATGAAATGGCATTCCAAACCATCACTCCAGTTGTCGTGCCATATGGCTGGCGAGGATTAGTTTAGTATCCCACCGCTGCCCCGGGGCGTCTTTCCTGGTCATTGGGGCTCAGTTCGAAACGGGAGACATCACTGAAGTCAATTCTCCTCTAGTCAATGTGAAATGTGCCCGACGCCACTGCAAACGGACTTGTCTGTATACAGATGTCAACGGTAGTCGTTTAAAGGGGTGCCTTGAGCTCAGTCCCCTTTCTGCCAACCGCCTATTAATGGCCCTTGCGGTAACTGAAGCACCAGTTGCATGTCGTATCGAAGATAAAGATGAATTCGTGGCTCTGAGTGCCTCTGCGACGATTGCTCGATTCTCACGTTCTTTCGTCTCTCTAGGTCGACCTTTCCCTGCTTGGATCTGGCATGCACGAAGACATACAGAGTGCGGCCGGATGTTATCTTGCCGAAACGCAAGCCCAGGATGGATTGCCATGGCGTCTGGCCGTGGCTCATCTATTCCTGCCAACATAGCGATATCGCTCCTATTCAAATGTCGAGCGATACGCCGATTACTCCAACCGGCTTCTTTAGCCCAACTACGCGTCCTCTGTCAAGTGGTGATATTTGCATATATTTTTCACGCGCCTGTCTGCGAGGCATAGTTGCTGTGCATCTGAGTGCACGGAATGGCATAAGCAAAGACTTTACGCAGACGTGTTTTCTGTTTATTATACTTTTTTCTGGTGAGCTTATTGAAGAGGAAACTAGACGATCTTCCTGCTAGAGTATTTACCACGAACACCAGATCTAGGGCATTGCAGGTACAGACAGTACTTCCGCGGTTCGCAGCCGGGTGGTCCGCGGGCAGCGCAGCACCTGCAAACCAGAGGCGTCGCGCTGCGACAAAGCGCTGGCGGTCATAAATCTGACAGCAGGAGGCCGCGGCCGCCGGCGTGGGTGGTACGCACGCGCCCGCGCCCTGCCGTGTTTGCCCACGTGACAAAAGCGCGCAGATCCGGATAATGACCTGGACCCGCCGGCGCTTCGACCGTCCATCTTTCACCGAGATCATCACGAGCCCGCCGCAGTCTCCCTTCAGTTACACCCCGTAAATGACCGTCGCTAGAAAGAGCCCGACAACCATTGTTATGGTTACACCTCTTTCAGTCTTGGACTCAAGACAGCACAGGACCGCTGCTGGCTACGTTCGCTGTTGCAGGCTTTACCCGACGTCCTAGATTATTTAAAGCGCCGCGTCTCAAGGTGTTACTGAAACCGCAGTATTTCGAGCGAGCATCAGCAAGACACCTTCAGATGATAGTACGATTGTTACTAGATGTCTCCAGCAGGGAGCAAACTAACTATGGCGACAGGGCCTGCTCAGGAGCTATAGACTTTTATATGATCTTCAGGAATCGGGATACAGCGCACTTTGCTGGAAGTTGAAGAAAGTAATGAAACATCTGGTTTGTAGGCTTCCGTCGTCGTTATCACTGGAGATAAAATCTTCTAGGTTGTTAGACAACATCATGTTTCTCGTCAAATTTCTTCTTGACAATCGATGTTTCGACCCCTCTGATGGGATCATCTTCAGAATATTCTGGTGTCCCCGGTTACCGAACACACTGGTAAGCTACCAAATCTGAAACCATAAGGCTCTGGACATTTTACTTCTCTAGTAATAAGTGAAACCAACAACTGGAACGCAGTCCAACTTCATTTATTGAAAACATGCTACCAGTGTCGACTCCAGAACGCAAGTGTAATCTGCCATCGTGGATTACCAGAGATTTTACTTCTGTCGTCTTCGTGATTTTGTACCATACCAGAGCTTCCTGTTAAAAAAACTAGCGCTCTATGCGTTTTGCTGTACGAGCTCCACACCGAGACCTTGAAAGTTCAAGGAACGTCGACCGACTGCCTTGTCATCCTCTGCCTTGAGGCATCATGCGATATGTAGGCGCCGTTACGCGGACATTCCAGACTGTGGAGCCGCTCCTCAATTGATATAACGAGGCTGAGTGCCCCCTATACCTGGTCTCCCACGAAGGAAAAACCCTTGCAGTCATTGGAATCGAACCCGGGTATCCCACATGGCTACCTTCCACACTGACTTTTCAGCTACAGAGGCAGACTATGCCATAAAACACTTCAATTTTTTACCTGCAAAAATTTTTATGGTCTATATGATCGTCTACCTGTGGTGGAACCTGGCAAGTCATACAGAACTAAAGTGTTTCATAAACACACAGTCCAATTGTAAAATTAGTCACTGAGCAGTGATTACCTGAGTGGTGAGGCGAGTACATGCTGAGCGAGTTCCTGAGTTTTATTAATCGAGAACAATTTGTCATTACGAAAGTAGTGCTTCCCGCCATGCCGCGATACTTCATTCATGAATTGGTCCATTCCACACTATAATATTAACTTACTTACCAGCACTTTCCATAACTGTAGTAGAGCTATCCATAATCTTCCTCGCTGGTATAGCTTTTGTCACTGTCCCTATCATTTCATATGGATCATAATCCGGACTGTGGTACAGACAAACCACAGTGCGAAGAAGATTTGCAGAGAGTGTAGTTAGGAAACGACGGCGCAGAATAATGTAAAATTTTAGTAGTCGCTGAAATTTGTCAGGATGTGTCCTACATCTTTTCATTAAAACGTCGACAAATACCTTAAAACCAAAAGTTTCACTATAACCAACAGAGCAGGATTATAAAAAATTGTGATAAGACTTAAAATGAAGCAGAACAGCGTACAAATAACGCGCAGAATGAGTGCTAATTTGCTGCACCCGGCAGCCTTGTTGTGGCACATACACTGATTTCTGTACTGGTTTAGACAAATTTGACACCTATGTCTCACACGCATATACAGAAAAAGTTAAACTGCGGAAGCACACTGGAATGCAGACGAGAGATTATGCAGTTGGCAGTCCATTGGCGCCGTTCGAGTTTCATTAAGATAACAAACGGCGTTCCCACCACAACACTAAATGCCCAAACGACGTTGCTCAAGACGCGGGATCCTTTGAAGGCAGAAATAACGGTAGGAATTCATGTAGCTGGGATCGTTTTAGCGGTAGTAAGCCAAAGAATTATCGCGAGAGCACAGCGTTTTCTGGAAGCGTGACTTAAACCTGGAGTGGGAAGTGTAGTCAGTTCATTTCCTCGGTGCGGTGCTGAACTGCGTAACTCGAACTCAATCGAGAATTCACGTCCGTATTTTTGGCATTTGTTGTCTGTCTACAGCTACTTAATAATTGCGCAAGCTATTTAAGCTATTGCATAAGTTTATGCGTTTTTCTAAGGGCCAATTTCTTTTATCTTGTGGTACTGTCGTGACATGTAGGATGGAGTCAAAAAATGTGTAGTTTATCTAGTAAATCAGATCTTGTCTTTCCTCGAAAGATTGTTGTAAGGTCCCTAAGAATTCTGTAAGGCACTTGTTCGGACTGAACTACTGGGATACATATTAAACTGCCAACCTTTAAATTCCTTCGAACTCCTTTAACGATCACTGGTGGGAATCCTAGTTATACTCAGAAGCGGGTTACAGAGGAGATATACACCTTCATGGTTGCCCTACTATGTCCTAGACTGTTCCTGTTAAATCTGTTTGTCGTTCCTTCAACTTAATCGTTCTCCTTTATGTCTCTTGTAATGTTGCCCAAACATTTAATCGATGCGACTGAGTACGTTAATGTACTCAAAAGTCAGTAGTTTTCCTCCTACCCAAACGCAGCATCTTGCATTTATCCTCATTTAAGGTAAGTTGTTGATCATTACATCTACAAGCTACTTTGCTTTAATCCTCCTGCAATACTCTATTGTTCTCGAAGGATTTAATTTTCCTGTATACGTCTCTGTCACCAGTAAATACTCTCAATGTCGTGCACGACAGATTGGCAGGTCACATTTCAACATTGCGAATAAAGATGTTCCTGCCTAGCTTCCGAGGAGCACATCACAAACGTGTAGACCTGTAACTCATTTGACGAACCAATCCTAACTCGTTATACTGGACGTTGAAGGTTCAAAAGGAAACTAAATGAAGATAGGTAGTGTCCCGAGGAAGCAGAAAAGAACTACCAATAATCGCAGCAGATCTATATAGGTCTACGCAAGTATAAGGGAGATTCTCAGGAAAGTAAAATGGAAATCTTTGTAAGATTGGCTGTAATAACCAAATTTAGAGAATCGGTTTTCGTAGAAGTCTGTGCATGAATTTTGCAATCTCCACAGTATTTCTCATATCAAGGTCGTCAGCGTAAGATGATTTAGATAATGTCGCGTACCGAAGTATGAAGTACAGGTTGTGTCAAAAAGAAGCATCCGATTTGGCACGTCTATATTTCTGAAACCAATAAACATATAAAACTAATTCTGTTATTTGATGAACGGGAAACACAAAAAGGTTTTTTTTCTATAACTTTTTCATAGGTGTTCAATATGCCCCCCTTGAGATGCACGGCCAATGCTGTATTCAAATTGTTCCCGTACTGCAGTGAACATTTTTTGAGTTACAGCTTCCACAGCTGCTGTTATGCGATGCCTCAGTTCATTCATTGTTGTTGGTAGAGGAGGCACATAAATAGAATATGTTATAAGGCCCCACAAGAAATAATAGCATGCAGTCAGGTCTGGTGACCTTGGAGGCCAGTAATGTAAGGCTAACTCATTTGGTCCAGTGCGACCGATCCATCGTTCAGTAATCCTTTGATTTAAAAATTCCGGTCCTTCCAGACGCCAATGTAGCGGTACCCCACCCTGTTGGTAAATGAAGTTGTTCGAATCAGTCTCCATCTGTGGGAAAAGAAAGTTCTCAAGCATATCGAGATATGAGCTTCCTATAACAGTGATCTCGGCAAAGTAAAATTAACCATACACCTTTTCCCGTGAAACTGCACAAAACACATTGTACGACTCCATGCAGGTTCGAATCCTGCCTCGGGCATGGGTGTGATGTCCTTAGGTTAGTTAGGTTTAAGTAGTTCTAAGTTCTAGGGGACTGATGACCTCAGATGTTAAGTCCCAGAATGCTCAGAGCTATTTGAACCATTTGAACCACATTATGACGGTTCACCTTTCCACTTAAATGTAATGTTGACTCGTCATTAAAAACCAAGCGTGGAAGAAAACTGTCATCCTCTATCTTGCCAAGAATGAAATTACAGAACTCCACACGTTGTTGTTTGTCGCCTTCGCGAAGAGCTTCCAGTAGCTGAATTTTATATGGTTTCATGTGTAAGCGTCGACGCAACACGCACCAGTCGGACATCGGGGACATGTCGAGCTGTCGAAATGCACTGCGAACGGATTTCTGCGGACTCCTTGAAAAACTATGGCGGATGCCTTCGACGTCTGTGTCAGACACTCGGGTATGGCCCGGCGATTTGCCTTTACAGGAATAACCTGTTTCTCAGGATTGTTCGTGCCATCGTCTAATGCTGTGTGCTGTAGGAGGATCCACGCCATACCTATTACGAAAGTCACGCTGAGCAGTTATTACTGTTCCGCAATGCGCAAAACGTAGACCACATAACGATTTCTATTGTGCCGACACCATTTTTACTAGAACTGAAGTGGGTGTACACTGTTGCTACATAGCGGAAACTATATAAAACTCGAGAATTTACCCTTTCTAACAGACCGTTGTTCACGCACATATCTCAAATAACATAATACTTATGATTCTTTTTGATACACCGTGTAGTTTTTTCCTTCTCTCAATACATGACAGGATGAGGCAGGCAACGTAGCTTGCGGCGTTTAGTTGCAGATGTGTACAGATTTTAATATAACGGGTAAGCAGTTTCTCACGCATGAGGCACAACTTTCAAACCCACTTACGCAACCATTACTGCATCACTCTTATGCACTTCCGACGACAGTAATGTGGAAGTTTTCTTTTTGTGGAACGTCGAAGTCGAGCCTTTCCTGCGGAAAGGTGATAAACCTGCCAGGAGGAGATGGAGTGCGACGTCAATCGCGGGCCGGTTTTGATTTCTCGCCACGGGCGGAGACACTAGGAGGCTGATAGGCGGCGGACACCTGTTACGGCGCTGCGGGCATTGTTTCCGGTCGCCGAACAATGGGCAAGCGGCCCCCCGCGGGCGGGCGCGCGTCACTCATGAATCACGGCGACGATATCGTAAAAGCCCGGCCGTAAAACCCACAAAAGGAACGCGGATAAATCACGGGGCGGTGATAAGCCTGCATTATTCCCGATGGAGATTGATTCCGCTCGTTCCGCGCGCACCTGGTGGCCGCTCTCCGTAATGGCACGTCCCGATCGCCCGCTGCCTGCGTCCCTCGAGCACGCTTCAGCTACTAACGCGAAACGCCCCGCATGCACACTCCAGCTTGCTACATCTCTCCTTTGACAATCAAACCTTCACGGACTGTAAACCATCTGCCAACTACTCAGTGAACACATTTCTTTTCGTTGACGCAAATATGGCGACACTGCTTAGGGCAGGGACACTGCAGGAACACTGCAGGAACACTTCGTTTCAAAATGACAGCTGAAGATATGCTATATGATTGAAAGTAGGTACCGTAACCGAAGGGCATTGCCACCGGGTAGTTATAATTAAAGTGCAGCTACTCAAAGAGGTACAGTGTGGGGTGTAATTTTCGTATGGCAGCGAAACTTGGTACTCTAATTCGTTAATGCGAAAGCGATTTACGTTGGAAAAAAATTAATTCCAATTTTATTCCTGGTAAGCCTTTCGGGGTATAAGATAGTAGACCAAGAAAATTTTCAGTTTCTAACGTTCGCGCAGAACTGCGCTGGATATCATCAGGCGCATTGCTCCTCCGTTGAGACTTGCCGACTGACGGGTCGGACGTTTCAGAGCGACATATGTACTGCAGGAAAAGGACGTGGCCGGAGTTACACGTGATAAGCAGAGGTGATACTTACCAAAGGTAAAATTATAAATTATCGTCTCGTCAAACATAAAAGACTGTTTACCGGTTCTGCAGAGCTACTATCCGTATGTCGCTAAGATTTATGGTCTCCTTCCTATTAAAATCATCCCTATGTTTATATCTTTCAGTGGCTTCTTTGCATTGCCGTGGATAATAGTTCTTCGTCGTAGGTAGCATTTTTGTTTCAGAGAACTTCACTTTGTGACTTCCTGCCAAAAAGGTACGTTCTGCTACAGCCGATTTGTCTGTTTTCCCTATTCGACAAGAACTTTCGTGTTACTTTATCCTCTTTCTTGTTTGTTCCACTATATAGGCTTTACATACTTACAAGGAAATTTTTGTACGCCACATGCTGATAGAGGAGGGTATTTATTGTTTATATATCGGGGTGCCTGAGCTATTTTCTTTGTTATATGAAGATGGTACAAGTTCTTTCTGACATGTCGACGCAGCTCTCTTAGAATGAAATGATAATTAAATCAAGACCATGAGCTGTCGACAGGCGTTGATATAAATCGACTGTGACAGTTGAAAATGTGTGCCCCGATCGGGACTGGAACACGTGGTCTCCTGCTTACAGGGCAGATGGTCTATCTATCGGACCCACCGAGTGCACAGAGGATAGTGCGATTGCATGGATTTATCCCCTGTACGCTCTCCTAGAGACCCACATTCCCAACTTCATATCCACACACTACATTCGTAGTGCCCCTGCCCATTACACTCATTACTCGCGGCAGACAATATTACCGAGCCCCGTAAGAGTTCGGGCTATGCGTGTGCATCCAGCACAGAAGAAGGAGGTCAACGGCCGGTTAGCCTTAACTACAAGAAGATGGTATCTGTAATCAGACAGAATCCCGAGCCGCATGAGTTTCTAATCTTTGCAGTACTTTAAAATAAGCTTTCTAATTACATTTAATAATACTGATAACTTCGTTATGAGACCTCGTGGACAAAGCTATACCGACTAACTCCTGCAATTTCCTGTACTGTGGCCATCTTTGGCAATCAGTGGGTAGGGGCTTGTCGTTAGAGGACAGCTCTCCAGCCTTCATTGTTTACATTCGCGAGCTGGAGACTCCCAGAGGTTAGGAAAGTTCGTTGTTTTCGTTTTTCTATCAAGGAAAATCGTTGCCATTACCGCGAATCATGGTAAACCCGCAGACCTATATGCGACTGGGGATCTTACTTCTACCGCTGTCAGTAGATCGCAGCGTTAGTCTCTGTTCCGGTCATCTGTAGTTCCGTTCAAAACCGTCGTCAAGCTTTCAGCTGAAAATACGTTTCTGTTAGGCAAGACGATCTCGTCTATAGCGTAGAACTTACGTTCCTTAGTGACTGAATACACTTCCTTCGGAAGACATTTTCTTGTCTATATTTAATAGTAGCTTGCGCATCTATGATCTAAGTCGTGCATTTAATATTCTTGCCGAGCCGCAAGAGGGAGGAGATGGTAGCGACCGACTCCCCGCTGAGAGCGCCACCGTCGCAAAATTCTGCAAGTCGCAGTAAGGCTGTCCGGAGATACAGTCTGCGGACACGGAGACTTGCGGGCACCAGAGATTTGCGGACACCTAAGATTACACAACAACATACGGCACGGTCGCAACCTCGACGTCGGTATGACGACAAACAATGCTCACAATATTTTAGGATGACCATCACAAATATGTTTCACTTATAGTAGCATTTCATTTGTACACTACTGGCCATTAAAATTGCTACATCAAGAAGAAATGCAGATGATAAACGGGTATTCATTGGACAAATACATTATACTAGAACTGACATGTCATTACTTTTTTATGAAATTTGGGTGCATAGATCCCGAGAAATCAGCACCCAGAACAACCACCTGTGGCCGTAATAACGGCCTTGATACGCCTGGCCATTGAGTCAAACAGAGCTTGGATGTCGTGTACAGGTACAGCTGCCCATGCAGCTTCAACACGATACCACAGTTCATCAAGAGTAGTGACTGGCGTATTGTGACGACCCAGTTGCTCGGCCACTACCAGACTTTTCAGTTGGCGAGAGATCTGGAGAATGTGCTGGCCAGGGCAACAGTCGAACATTTTCTGCATCTAGAAAGGCCCGTACAGGACCTGCAACATGCGGTCCTGCATTACACTGCTGAAATGTAGGGTTTCGCAGGGATCGAATGAAGGGTAGAGCCACAGGTCGGAACACATCTGAAATGTAACGTCCACCGTTCAAAGTGCCGTCAATGCGAACAAGAGGTGACCGAGACGTGTAACCAATGGCACCCCATACCATCACGCCGGGTGACACACCAGTATGGCAATGATGAATACACGCTTCAAATGTGCGTTCACCGCGACGTCCCCAAACACGGATGCGACCATCATGATGTTGTAAACAGAACCTGGATTCATTCGAAAAAATGACGTTGTGGCATTCGCGCACCCAGGTTCGTCGATGAGTACACCATCACAGGCGCTCCTGTCTGTGATGCAGCGTCAAGGGTAACCGCAGCCATGGTCTCCGAGCTGATAGTCCATGCTGCTGCAAACGTCGTCGATCTGTTCGTGAAGATAGATGTTGTCTTGCAAGCGTCTCCATGTGTTGGCTCAGGGTTCGAGACGTGGCTGCACGATCCGTTACAGTCATGTGGATAAGATGCCTGTCATCTCGACTGCTAGTGATACGAGGCCGTTGGGATCCAGCACGGCGGTCCATATTACACTGCTGAACCCACCGATTCCATATTCCGCAAACAGTCATTGGATGTCGAACAACGCGAGCAGCTATGTCGCGATACGATAAACCGTAATCGCGATAGGCTACAATCCAACCTTTATCGATGTCGGAAACGTGATGATACGCATTTCTCCTCCTTACGCGAGGCATCACAACAACGTTTCATGAGGCAACGCCGGTTAACTGCTGTTTGTGTTTGAGAAATCGGTTGGAAACTTTCCTCGTGTCAGCACGTTGTAGGTGTCGCCACCGGCGCCAACCTTGTGTGAATGCTCTGATAAGCTAATCATTTGCATATCATAGCATCTTCTTCCTGTCGGTTAAATTTCGCGTCTGTGGCACGTGATCTTCGTGGTGTAGCAATTTTAATGGCCAGTAGTGTATTTGCCTACCTAATTCTTTCCTATATATGAGAACAGTTGTAGAGGATATCAGCTCCCTCTTCTCTAGCAGCTATAATTTTTTCACCTTTATTAGTGCTTTGCTAAGAGACTTGGTGAAACTGCAGTACTTGTTCCCAACCTGAACACAAACACTGTTATCGGAGTATACGTAGAATGATTACAGGACGTTATACTTCTTCATTATACTAACAGACTTGCACTTGCAAGACACACCACAAATTAATGTGGATATTAAACAAAAACCAGTGCATTTTAATACATAAATAATATTTAATGTAACTTCCTGGCAGATTAAAACTGTGTGCCGGACTGAGACTCGAACTCGGGACCTTTGCCTTTCGCGGGCAAATTGCTAGAGCACTTGCCCGCGAAAGGCAAAGATCCCAAGTTCGAGTCTCGGTCCGGCGCACAGTTTTAATCTGCCAGGAAGTTTCATAACAGCGCACACTCCGCTGCAGAGTGAAAATCTCATTCTGGAAACATCCCCCAGGCTGTGGCTAAGGCATGTCTCCGCGGTATCCTTTCTTCCAGGAGTGCTAGTTCTGCAAGATTCGCAGGAGAGCTTCTGTGAAGTTTGGAAAGTAGGAGACGAGGTACTGGCGGAAGTAAAGCTGTGAGGACGAGGCTTGAGTCGTGCTTGGGTAACTCAGATGGGAGAGCACTTGCCCGTGAAAGGCAAAGTTCCCAAGTTCGAGTTTCGGTCCGGCACACAGTTTTAATCTCCCAGGAAGTTACATATCAGCGCACACTCCGCTGCAGAGTGAAAATCTCATTCTGGAATATTTAACTTAACACATATTTATTGCGTTTGTACCCTCAGAAGCTACAAAAGAACCTTACGCTACACGGACCTGGACTTCTTTGGGAAGTTCTTATACGAGATTTGGATATAAGCTACCACGACCCTGCTGTTCTGGAATTCGTACTGTACGTATCTTTACATACCCACCTTAAGCTAGCACTGGAGAGCTTACATACACTCAAGTTGTGCAAAAACGGAAGTCCGTTATTGTTACAATCCATCACCTTGGTAAGTCCTAATCGTCAGAAAACGGAGAACATACACGTAGCTCGAAGAAACAGCCACACGCCTCACTTTCCTGCGCAGAGCTGTGGCGCTCCGCGATTGGTCGTGTGTCAGAGGGCAGGATGCCGGCGGAGTCTGTGCCACGGGAGAGAAGTCTTGGGGGAGGCAGCAGTTCGGCGCCGGCGCGCTGAGGGGAAACAGGCGGGCGTTGCCGATCGATGTGGCCCCGACACCCCGAGCCACAACCGTACACAACAGGAACAACTCTCCATGTCCGTCGCGGCACATTACACTCACAGCGAAATGTTATTCTTACACATTTAATCTAGCGTACCAGCCGGGCAAAACTGTTCCACGGCATGTAAAGCTTGTCTTCCTACCATTTTCGGATCATGATCGAATGCGTCAAGTTCACTAACATTTTCAAGCGTCAGATTG
The DNA here is from genome assembly GCF_021461385.2 of Schistocerca piceifrons. NCBI lineage: Eukaryota > Metazoa > Arthropoda > Insecta > Orthoptera > Acrididae > Schistocerca > Schistocerca piceifrons. The sequence goes on along the minus strand of NC_060139.1, from coordinate 772,160,050 downwards.
TTTAAGGGGGGTAGGACGTCAAACGGGCCGACTTGGAGCAGGAGAGGCACCACCACACGACATTTTAATTTCCACTGTCTATACTTTTACAAATAAATTCATAAAACATTGTCAACACGACCAGGAAGAATTCAGGATTCAAACTCATAGCAATGTAAGTTCAAAAGTATAACAAAATAATTTTTTTTATGTGTGAAATTTCATCATTTTTTTCACTTACTACTGGCTGCATTTGTTGCTATAAGTACATTTTTCTTCACAAGTAAGAGAGATCCTTCGGTGAATTTTGCACAGCATACAAACCATACTTACAGGTGTATGAAACTCTAGAATTTATTTAAATAATGAAAAAATGAATGAGCTGTTACATTTTAAACTTCATGTTTAGAAAAAACTCAAATTTTATGGTTAATTATCTCAATTTTTAGCACAATTTTTAATAGATCTGGAAAATTCTAGAGTTTCATACACCTGTAAGTATAGTTTGTATACTGTGCAAAATTCATCGAAGAATTTCCCTTACTTATGAAGAAAAGTGTAGCTATTGCAACGAAAGCAGCCAATAGTAAGTGAAAAAATGATGACATTTCACATGTAAAAAAAATATATTTTGTTATATTTTTGAACTTCCTCTGCTATGAGCTTGAATCCTGACCCCGTCCTGGTCATGCTGACAAAGTTTTATAAATTTAATTGTAAAAGTATAGACAGTGGAAATTAAGATGTCCTGTGGTGCCTCTCCTGCCTCGGCCAGTTTGACGTCCTACCCCCCTTAAGCATTTAGAGATAATGCTAAAAACCGATATGAAATGCGACGAGCATGTAAAATCAGTGTTGGGGAAGGCGAACTGAACATTTTTTGGAAGGGTTCTACGATACTTCCACGCTTATGTAAAGGAAATTGCGTTCAAGACGCCAGTGCCACTAGTTCTATTGTCCGATTGTTTGGAATCGGGATAAGAATAAAAGTCGAGCAGTCAGAGGTGCCCAGAGGGCAGTCATCTAACAGTGCCAAACACCATCTCAGAGGAGCTCTGGCAGTTTACGACCTCAATTACTTGCTGGATGTATTCCAGTCTATGTCTTCCTCAATAGTTTTTACTCTCTACAGCTCCCTCTAGTACCATGGTCGTAGCCCACAGCTCGTGGTCGTGCGGTAGCGTTCTCGCTTCCCGCGCTCGGGTTCCCGGGTTCGATTCCCGGCGGGGTCGGGGATTTTCTCTGCCTCGTGATGACTGGGTGTTGTGTGATGTCCTTAGGTTAGTTAGGTTTAAGTAGTTCTAGGGGACTGATGACCATAGATGTTAAGTCCCATCGTACTCAGAGCCATTTGAACCATGGTCTTAACAGACAAACATCTCATCCTGTTCGTTCTTCTTCACAGTGTTTTCACACATTCCTTTTCTCGGCGATTCTCCGAATCTCCTCATTCCTTACCTTATCAGTCTACCTAATTTCCAACAATCTTCCGTAGCACCACATCTCAAATGCTTAGATTCTCTTCTGTTCCGGTTTTCCCGCAGTTCATGCTTCATTACCACACAATTTTGTGCTCTAAACGTACATTCTCAGAAATTTATTCCTCAAATTAAGGCCTATGTTTGATAATAATAGACTCCTCTTAACCATGAATGCCCTTTTTTCCAGTGCTAGTCTGTTTTTGATGTTCTCTTTGCTATGTCCATCATGGATTATTTTGCTTTTTACGTAGCAGAATGCCTTAACTTCTCTACTTCTCTATCACCAGTCCTGATGTTAAGTTACTCGCTGTTCTCATTTCTTCTTCTTGTCACTATTTCCGACTTTCTTCGGTTTACTCTCAATCCATGTTCTATACTCTTTGGGCTGTTCATTCCGTTCAATAGATCCTGTGATTCTTCGTCACTTTCACAGACCACAGCAATGTCATCAGCGAATCTTACCATTAGTAACTTCACCTTGAGTTTTACTCTCACTCTTGAACCTTCTTTTATCTTCGTCATTGCTTCTTCAATGTGGAGATTGAACAGTATAGACGAAAAATTGTATTTTACCCGTCGTTCCCTAAAGCCTACCCCTATTTTTCTCAGAATTTCGAACATCTTTCACCATTTGACATTGCCGAACGCTTTTTCCAGGTCCTCAAGTCCTATGAACGTTTCTTGATTTTTCTTCAGTTTTGCTTTCATCATCGACAGCAAGGTCAGAGCTGCCTCTCTGGTGCCTTCACCTTTTCTAAACCCAATCTCATTGTCATCTAACAGATCATCAATTTTATTTTCCATTCTTCTGTATATTATTCTGGTCAGCAGCTTGGACTGGTAAGCTGATTTTGCGATGATTGTCGAACTTGCCGCCTCTTGCTATCTTAGGAATTGTGTGGATAATGTTTCTCCGAAAGTTGATGATATATTGCCAGTCTCATACTTCCTACACACCAACGTGAATAGTTGATTTGTTGCCATTGGAAATTCCGATGGAATATTGTCTATTCCTCCTCCCTTATTACACCTGAACTATTCCAAATTTTAAATTTCTAAAACTGGATTCCATACCCCTTCCCTACCGCTTCCTGTTCCTTCTTTTGTAATGACATTAGACAAGTCCTCCATGTCATGAAGGCCTTCAATGTGTTCTTTTCCACCTATTCGCTCCCTCCTCTGCATGTAATAGTGGAATTCCAATTACAATTTTAGTGTTATCGTCCTTGCTTTTAATTTCATAGAAAGTTGTTTTGACTTTTCTGCTCAGTGAGTCAGTCCTTTCGACAATCACTTCTTTTTCGATTTCTTCACATTTTTAAGCAGCCATTTCGCCTTAGCTTCCCTGTATTTCGTATTTATTTCACTCCTAAGCCACGGACGTACAGGCTTTGGACGACAATTCGTGTAATTCAAATGAATTTGCTTTCTTCGGTCGGCGCAATACGAAATACGGAGTGTCAGGAAATGATAAGTATAGACAAACAAGAATTTTTTGGCATCTCAACTGAATTACAGTTCGGAATCAGTGAATTCAAATCACAGCTTTATTGGAAACAACGAGTCGCAAGTTTTAGGCGTAAATTACAACCTCAAAAAGTAATTTTTACTACCGGAAAGGTTGTGTATCTTATGCTTAAAGTTAATGTAGTGAATCTTTTTGGGATGTGGTAGGCGGTCATTAGCTACGCATTAATTACTCGTGTTATTATTGCTTACCAGTGGGTTCAAAATGGTTCAAATGGCTCTGAGCACTATGGGACTTAACTTCTGAGGTCATCAGTCCCCTAGAACTTAGAACTACTTAAACCTAACCAACCTAAGGACATCACACACATCCATGCCCGAGGCAGAACTCGAACCTGCGACAGTAGTGGTCGCGCGGTTCCAGACTGTAGCGCCTAGAACCGATCGGCCACCCCGGCCGGCTTACCAGTGGGTTTTACGTCTGTAGGGTGCTGATTATGATACATGAAGTGGTTTGGAAACTTGCTGTATGTGTTTCCACTTTCCTGTGCTTCATATGTTCAGCCTTATTCTAAACCTTAGGTTTGTCTTTCAGACATGTGTGGAATGAAATACATTGAAAGTTAATTAGGGTATGGCCGCACAACTTAAAATAAATTCAGTAAAACAGGGTGTTTGTAATCTTGATTTTCAGAGTCCCCACGAATCATACCGAATATGTAAGAAAACGTCTCCCCCTTCATCTCGTATTTTCGTAAAACTTGTCGGTAATTTATAACTGAGGATAGCGTGTACAATACTCGCCATGTTCTTTTCGAGATAGAAATACAGTAGCTCACTCAAGTGCTTTTGCCATCTTTTTATTAGCAAAAGCTGAAACGTAGCACCCATCTCCAAGCAAAGAGACGTCTTAGTATCCATACCACCCTAGGAGGGTCATACATAGAACAGAATCTGATCTAACTTAACCTCTTTGACCCCGTCAGAATCTGACGAAGGAGACAGGATGAACTTTGGCCAAGCTGTCGGCCGATGTTGTCAGGCGACCCCTGACGACGGCGTCTGACGACCGTTGTCGGTGCCACAGTGAATGCAGTCTAATCTGACAGAAAGTCGCTTATATTGGTATCAAGTACCATTTGCCTTGCATTATGTGGTAGCTGGCAGTGTGTGCACATATCAACCAAAACATTATGACAACTGAAACTTTCTGAGTCTTCCGGACCGAGGCTCGAATTCGGCACCTTTGCTTTTGCGTGTAAGTGCTCTACTGACTGACTTACCAAAGGACGACTCACGACCCGTCCTCACAGCCCTATACTCTGCAGCTTTAAGGCTGTGAGAATGGTTCGTGAGCCGTCCTTTGGTAGGTCAGTCAGTAGAGCACTTACCTGCGAAACGCAAAGGTCCCGAGTTTGAATCTAGGTCCGGCAACCAAGAAGTTTCATATTAGCGCGCACTCCGCTGCAGATGACAGATCCGGAAACATATAAAGGACTTGCCTAATTCGTGCTACCCAGAACTACTCCTTCACTGCGCTTCAAAGGTGATCCAACACGCTGGTGGTCATAGTGTTCTGATACCTCATTATTTATGCAGATACAGCAGTGAGGCAAAGTCTGGCCACATGGTATGTGGAAGATTTCGTCTAAGGTCGATTCGTGTATAGACGATTCGTGTATACCACCGATTCTTGACCTACAGGGAACACATCTGTTTCCCAGCAAGTTTTCCGTGACGGTCCTCCAGCAATCACTGTTGATGCTTTGTGGATTTTGAATGTAAAACATGTCAAGTGACGAACATCTTCAGGTTCTTTTTCTTCCGTGTGAGGCGTAGCGCCGTTTACCGATCCTGCCTTGGAGGCGGTTAAGTGGGAGATGTGTCTCAGAGCTGGATAGTGACAGATGGTGACGCGAGACTGGATGCGCACGTAGTTTATGTATCAGCCGATAGAGGACAATATTGGATAGGGGGACTGTGATTTTAGTTTCGATTGTGCCCACTAGAGTGCACTAAAGTAATAGAATGTTTTTCATAAACTGTTCTAGTATTTTCATAAAGTGTTATTATTTCTTTTTATGTACGTAAAATGTTTTAAATGTGTTTTAGCAGTATGAACGATGCGTCAGTGTGGGTTAATGTTGATATGAAGATAATCGTTTAACGAGTGATGTAGTAGGATTTAGTGTGGGAACATTTCGAAGAAGTATGGATACGGACAAAGGGGATTTTTGTGGAATAGATTTGTAAAGTAAGTTTATTGTAAAGGGAAAGTTAATTCAGGTATAAACAACAATAGTAAATAACTTTATGCATAAGCAAAACTGCAGCATATTAGATAATTACGCTGGTAAAAAGTGCAGTCGTAAGGTTTACTATTTTGCGATTGGTTATGGATGAAAAGCGCAGACTGACGTGGGAGAGTGTTGTTTTACTATTGGCTGTTGAGTAAACTGACCAATGGTAAAGCAATATTCTTCGCGCGCCTTTCTCTGCTGGTAGAGAAGACTTATAGAGTATTCTAGAAATGAGTCGAAGCCTAGCCATGAAAGAGATCGGACGTGTGCAGTAGTATATCCGATGGAAATGATAAGTTGCCGGATCTAGCAGTGTTTCATACATCAAAAGTGTTGGAAAGTGACGGCATAATTATACCGTTGTGTGTGTAGAAATTTCGGAATTTTTAAGTGAATTTTGTGAGAAGAAAAGACATAAATTCAGTGTGGCGTATTGAGCAGGTCGGTGTCTAAAAACTGTGACTGCATTTGGTACCGACAGACTTAATATTTGGCGAGCATTCTCATTCAAAAACAATCAGTGTTTTTGTAGCTATTACGTTTTCGGGAAATGCAAGACCATAAACTTGCTAACGTGAGTGAAAGGTATTATGAGTGACTGTGTTAAGACTTGCACGGGCTTGGCAGTGATACTTGTTCATCTAAGTTTCAGAATATATTAATTGAGGACAAAATTTCCAACCTTTCATTTCGTGTTTCTCCCGAAACGTAGATTAGTGACTTTAATTGCAGCCTGGTTCACGTCGAAGTACAGTAGGTTTCACTCGGCTTTCCTACTGATGATCTGCTGAGACAATGTTCACAGGTAGGTGCAGGTTCGTCGTAAAGGGACGGAAAGAACCGTTCCGCCGCACGTGGCATAACGTTTGGAGACTGCAGCATGTGTGGACTTCACACTCTGTGTCAGAAAACAGGTACAGTTGCGTAATCTTAAGAAGTTGTGTCTAGTCCAGCCTGCGATACAAGTTTCATTTCAGGCAAATGTACACTTCGTTGTGTTGCAATTTTTACGGAGGTTTGTGTACTTTTTTGTGAGGATCAGGCAGATGCATGCAAAACGCGCCTTCTGAGAAGAGGCCGTCCCCCTTGATGATGATCACGACAGGTTGCCGCTGCCGGTTGGACGCGGCGGCTGCCCCGAGCGTTAATTGGAAGAAGCGTGAGCAGCCGCGGGGCAGTAAACGTCCCCGTAAGTCAGCAGCCGGCCCAGGGCACGTCACTTATTGTTGCACCGCCTCGCCGAGAGGTCCTTAGCTGCCGCGCGGCCAGCTCTCGTGTCGCGGGAAAAAACTAATGTATTCCCCACTGTGCACGACTACCAGCTCTTGATGTCCTTTAATTTCAGCGCCTGATCCGCTGCCGATATCGTAATGACCACTGGTCATACTAATGGAGGAATTGTCCAGCTGCCGATACAATAAAAAAGAAATAAAAGTAACAAAGGCGAGCAAATTGAGTTTCCCGCGAGTTCTTCGAAGACTGGCGTCCCTGTCTGGATCCCGTGCGGCGCTTTGCTCTCCTTATCTGTAGCGACAAACGTTCAGGGAATAATGTCAGCGCAGGAGCAAGTTTATACATGTTTAACCTTTGTTTATGCGTTCTTCAGTAGTCTTTCAAACCGTCTACCGAGCTAGTGCGGCAGGGCTCATTAACTGCAGGGGCGATTATCGAAGTTTTATAGCCCCTGATTTGTTGCATGATTGCAAATAGGTCATCCGCTTCTAAAGGGTTTCAATAATTCTTCGTGCCCCTTTTGGATTAAAGCTTTTGTGAAATGTGTTCTACGCAAGTCCTTTGTCACATAAGTGCGGCTCTAATTTACAGGTAGAGGTAGCTTAATTATCTTCTGATAAGTTAAACACCGTATGTTTTTAATAATGATAGATCAAAACCAATACCAATAATCACAAGGCTCTCAGATTCATCAACCCGTTTTGTATGCTCACAAACCACCAAGGCCATTACATCCTCCACTCACATATAACTGTTATTCGGTAGCTCAGAGGGTGTCAGACTGAAAATTCAAAGGTCAGGGATTACTTATCGCTTTTTTCATCTCTGACAATGATTTCTTTATATGAAAAATGCACAACTACACTATGGTTCGGAATTCACCTCTAACTGCTGGTCCCCTTGTAATTAGCTGTGTAAGTCATCTCGAAGGCCGGAGAAAGGCAAGGGCGTACAACCTTCAACAAGATCATGTTAGTTGTACAGTGGTAAAACCTACACAGGAATACACAGAGATATTGTTGCATTACTCTGTCTTCTGGTTCAAATGGCTCTGAGCACTATGGGACTCAACTGCTGAGGTCATTAGTCACCTAGAACTTAGAACTAGTTAAACCTAACTAACCTAAGGACATCACAAACATCCATGCCCGAGGCAGGATTCGAACCTGCGACCGTAGCGGTCTTGCGGTTCCAGACTGCAGCGCCTTTAACCGCACGGCCACTTCGGCCGGCTCTGTCTTCTGTGTTCCACGTTTAGTTGTATGCATATTACTAGATCTACCACTGTTGTGAAAGTATTTTCACAGAAACAAAGCCAACTGAGGTAACAAACCGATGAAATCATAATTACATGTTTACTCTGTAAGGATCCACGGGGGATCTCACCTCATTTATACCAAAATAACTGTGAACAGCCTCCAACATTTTGTGGCTGAATTTCGGACTCAATTTATATAGGAATACGATCTGAGCAGTGGGAGCACGTGAGTGCTAGGGAAGAGCTCAACTCTTCGGGGCGTAGCGCTGCAGCCGAATGTCAACGATAACTTGAGACAAAGGCTAAACAAATGAAGAAATGCTGACAATAATGGGAAGGGGTCTACATTTTGTAAAGTAATAAGGAGGCGGCAGACCTGGATGTGTCACGTTTTAAGACACGAAACTAATGTACGGGAAAAAAAATTGCAACACCAAAAAATAATTAGAGTAGTGAAATTTCGAGAATGGGTGTGTATGGATAACATATTTAGTTAACAAAACAAAATCATATGTTAATGTATGTGCAACATAAGCTACAGCAGATGTGAAATGCTGCTACATTAATAACAAGTGTAACCGCCAGAATCTTGAGTGCAAGTTCGCAAATGAGCATGCTTGCATTGCGTTATATAGGTGTCGGATGTCAGTTTGTGGGATGGAGTTCCATGCCTGTTGCACTTGGTCAGTCAATACAGAGACGGTTAATGCTAATTGGGGGCCGGCCGGTGTGACCGAGCGGTTCTAGACCCTTTAGTCTGGAACCGCGCGACCGCTACGGTCGCAGGTTCGAATCCTGCCTCGAGCATAGATGTGTATGATGTCCTTAGGTTAGTTAGGTTTAAATGATGCTGGAGTTGTCCGATGATGTCCCATATGTGCTCCATTGGAGACATATCTAGTGATCGAAAAGACCAAGGCAATATGTCGACACTCTCTAGAGTGCAGTATTTTGGTGAGAACTATCCCGTTGGGAACACCCCTTGGAATGCTGTTCATGAATTCCAGCACAACAAATCAAATCACCACATTAAAGCAGACGTTCGCGGTCCACATATATGAGAGAGTGAAAGGTCTCTGTTGGATTCCTTTCATGTTTGATTTCTTAAATCTGTTGTCATTTACGGCATAAATTCCTCTTCTAAATTTACTGTGGCGTTTCTGACTATCTGGGAGGAGACTGAGTCGTGGAACGTGTTACTTTTACACATAAACAAGAACGATCTGTCACACTACTACACTTTAAAACGCAGTTTATATGTAATTCATGTTACACAGTCTCATACGGAACCTACATCCGCTTTCTTTTATATACTGTATATGATAAGATACTGTCATCCCCCTTCCCTTCTGTGTGAGAGCATGAATGAGCAAATGTATTTCTAGTTGCATGCTTGAGGGTAGCAGACAAGCCTGTCTGCTAGAGAACAGTAGGACCAACGTCGGAACAGGTAGCTACGCTTTCTAAAAGCAGAGAGGTTTCCGTTCTTAGCATGGTCCTGGCCGTCCCTTGTCATGTTGGTATAGGAAGCTGCCCCTCTGGCCACTTCCGTTGGTATTTGTGAGCCACCCTGAGGAAGCACGCTCGGTAGGAGCGCAGGTCAGTCTGTCCGTGGCGAGCGTCTGAAGTGGTAAGATCTCCGGCTAAGCGCGTGTCTGCTAAGTCCGTAGGACAATGGATTTCTTAAGTTCAGCCTAACTGAAAACTTAATCACCTTTATTTCAGGTTTAGCTTTAAAATATCTAATGTTATCTTAAATTGCAACGCAGTGTAATTCGCGTGTGAAGTTCAGATTATTTTCCGGTAGTTTCTTTGTCACTACTTTGTGAGTAAAGTGGAACCACGTGTTGATCAGTAACTCTAACTAAGATCATCAATCTTAAATCCGAATGTGCGTGAGATTATAACGTCTCGTCTTGACAGTATTTTTCAATATAGCAACTTTTCTTTATGTTCAACCCACGTGGGGTGTACTTTGTGAGACCACTACCACGTGCTTATATAATTGTTTGACCCATCAGGTTAATAGTAAGACGTTAGTAACCAGTTCGAGGTTTTTCTTTTGTAAATTGCTTTTCGATCTAATTTATTTTAATTATCAAAATTATTGTGGAGTTACACGCTTTGTGTAAACCATGTTGACCACGTGAAGCATGTGGTGTAATCATCAAAGTAGCCCTCAGCTATTCTTTTTGGGAAGATTTCACAGAGAGTTAGTATGAATTTAGTATACCAGTGTGTGGTAACTACATGACGGGCAGGATTGTGCTACGAACGTAATTTCTTTGGGTGAAAATTGAATCGGTTGGTTGTGGTTAATTTCCTATTGCATATGTTTCAACGTTCTTCGTGTGTTATTTTATGAATGCAGTGTTGTATGCAGTCTCCCAATCTTGGCTCCATATTTGATGTGTTCCGTAAGATTACAAACTCACATTTTCCACGATCCTAAATAAGGCACCAGTTTATTTATGAATCAAATTTAATATGCTGAAATTTCAATGATCAATGTTCAAATAAATTTCCAAATATAAACTGATTTATTTCTTTTTATTTAAATTCTCTTTTTTTATATATATATCACCGGTTGTCATATGACTATTAAAAGATTATAATTAATGTTAGTCTGGTTGGGAATTTGGTAAGCTAGACTGGATACCTGGTGAAACAGTTGCGCAGTAATGCAAGGTTAACTTCCCCAGACAGCTCACAGCTTTTAACCCGCTTTTATTGTCTATCAGTACCGCTTTCATAGCACAATAAAGCTACAACGTTACAAGAGTGCTCCTGCTGTCATACGAAATCGTCCCCAAACATAACTCCATGTCCAGTGTGTCTAGCACGCAGGCAGATTGGTTGCAATTCCTCAACTGGCCTCCTCTTAACCAACACACGGTTATCACTGGTACCGGGGCAGAACCAACGTTCACCAGAAAGGGCAATAGACTTCCACTCTGCCCTCCAATGAACTCTCGCTTAACGCCGCTGAAATCGCAATCGGCGGTGGCTTGGGGTCAGTGGAACGCTCGCTACAGGGCGTCTGGCTCTGAGTTATCCTTGAAGTAACCAATTGTAACACTTCGTTCTATCACTGTGGTGCCAACTGATGCTCAAATTGCTGCTGCTGATGCAGCTACGACCCGACAGAACAAAACGCCGGTCTTCCTTCTCGTAGAGCCAAACGCTCATCCAGAACCCGGTCTTCTTGCGACTGCACAGACATTCTCGTGATAACGGATCCCAGCAATCATGTGCAGTAGATACATTCCTGTCATGACTTTCTGGAGTAATGCGAAAGGAACATCCAGGTTCTCGTAGCGGTGTTACACGAGCTCGCTCAGACTCAGTGAGGTACTGATAAAGGCATTCTTCATTAACATCAGGCTACCACTTACAATCTCAAAGGTAACTAACACTTATGCAGTTGTAGTCACATACATGAGAAGCCTTTCCTGGGCTTGACTCAGGCGCGGGTGGAACGCTTGATGCGCTATTCCTGCAGTACTTCTCTTTGATGGCGATGGTGTGTCTCTCTGCATGGATTTCCCTCTGGTATGACTGGCGTATGTGTCATCCTCTGTGTGCTACTGGAGGTGTTTAGTCTCGCAGCAGGTCAGGCCAACGCGTAGTCGACCTGACTGACGCTCACGAACGTTCCAGTGTGTATTTGAAGCAAACCTGATTTGCATCCTCATTGTGGCACAGTAAGCGCCACTCTTATGCGACTGGCAAATAGACGACACCTTTCAAATGCAGAAACACGGTTACCAACTACGTACAACTCCTCCTTAGTGTTGCGATCTTTTTTCCGACAGTATTTATGGTGGAAATCGTACTGAAATGTTTAGTACAGCGTAAGAATAGAGGAAGACCTATGACTGATAAATGCCGCAAGAGTTACAATCAGCTGAAAAGAGTGGCTTCAGATAGCTGCCAAAGGAAGACAGCTGTTGTAAACCAGATCAGAAATTGAAACCCGAAGAGCTGGCCATCGTGACTATTATACCATAGCACTACGAAAATTAGGAACTGCTCAACACGAGCGTATTTCCCTTTTTCTGGTAACTACCTCTGTCGGGAATCGTACTGGCCGCCACAAGGTTTGGGTAACCATCAGATAACAGCCATTTAGCCACTACGGCCAGAGCAGATGACTAATATGATAGCAAAGCAAGTTATAATTGATGGCTGAAGGGAATGCCTAGCTTCTTGCCTCGATACATATCGCTTAATGGCGTTCGTCAGTCATTAATCGGACAGAGAGCTAAGTGCAGCGCAGAGGAAGTCAAATTAATCGAGCGTAGTTTTGCGAGACAAGGTGGCCAGCCTCGGCTGCAGAAACTGGTACATTTGTTAGTGTCGCCAAGTGCGAACAGCTGGCGGCGGCTATCAACCGGCCGCTTCCTCGCCTGCTCGAATTCCGATCCGCGACGAACTCGCGTACAAAGAAACCGGACGGGCGGGCTCACATAAAGAAGCGGGTTTATTCGGGAAACCACTTATCCGCCCGGCCTTCGCCGCCGCCACCGCACACACATATACACACACACACTCACACACACACACACACACACACACACACACGTTCGTGCGGACGAATTTATCAAGAACGAGGTGTTAGGCTGGGTACGTTAAGATTAGCAGTGGAGGGGGAAAACGGTTTAATTACCGCGCCTGTGCCGAAGGAACAGGTTGGCTCGCTGGAAATTCGCCGCTTCACAAACTTTCCCTGGCCGGCCGGCGCCAGCTGCGATGCTGCTTAGCATGCGGCCCGCCGCCGCTTCCGCCGCCGACGCGAGCCGTCCGCCCGGCGTGAACGAGCTATCGCCGCTATCGCATGGGCGCCTGCAATGCCCGCTGCAGTACCCGGTACACACCGACGCCTTTATTCGCAGTGTATCTTTCTTTTTGTTTCCTCCTCGGTTTCTTTTCGCGGCCCGTCACCTGCCGTTACGACATACCGCTGCACAAGCACGTCTGCAGGTAATTAAAGACCGTTTGATAATGGGCCTACAAGGCCAAGAGGTTGTGTTTACCTTACGCGCAGCGACGGAAGTCATACTTTCATTGAAATAAGTATGCTGCATGGCGATTTTTTTAAACAGCCGTAACGCAAACAAGCGGAAGTACACGGACCGAGAGCCTGCTATACGCGGCCTCGAGAATATCGGTCCCTAAAATCTGTCTTTCGGATAGCATCTCGCGTTTCCGGACGTAAGTCATGTTCTGCAACAAGTAGAAAAAAACACAACCCAGGTAGTATCTCTTTTTTATTTCCTACAACTCTAAAATACATAACGAGTCATAAAAAAGTTTTCAGTGATCCATGAAAATATTTGCTTTATTCCAGTCTCGGATCGCAATGTCTATTAGTAATCACGTAATCAATTGCAGTTGGTAATGACAGCTTCGGACGTAGAAAAATATAAACACGTAGAGGTAGCCTAATTTAGAAATGCACTTCTATCTATACGTATGTAAAGCAGAAAATTCTACAAACAACTCTACAACATATCCATACCCGAGTAGAAACGTGTTGCATTGTACATACCACGCCATTACATGTGATGGTGCAGTCAAAATCATTAGCCATTTTGGCTTCGTCAAACAAACAAAATTGTGGTAAGAACTGAGCTGTGACGGCCAATGATACTTTTACTCTATTTCACTGTTGTGGCTGTAGTTTATTGCGAGCTACCGTCTAGCGAGCTTGCTACCTGAGTGCATTGGCCATATATGATAATGTTTTCATTGTATAAGTAGACTATGTAATCTTTTAACAGAGGTGTTTGTTTCAATAAGACATTCTTTCCCATTAAATTTTATTATATGACATGTAACCAAAACCATTTACGTTTTATCTTCCACATTTCCTTTTATGAAATGGGAAGTAAGTTTTTATGTAACTGTGTATACGGAACGCAGGTTCTGAAAATCACGTAAACTGATGAGCAGCGGTGACATGTAGCAGGCTTGGATAAAGGCACGTTTCTTACCTCTGCGCGGCAGTATAACTGTGTCTCTCTTCATGTGTAGTATCTACGGTTCAATGGCGCACTTTACAATCACAATTTTATTTCTTTAACGAAGTCGAAATGGTTAATGATTCTGACTGCAACACCACTTACAACGGCTTGACGTGTATAATATAACGGGTTTCTATTCAGGTTCAAAATGGTTCAAATGGCTCTGAGCACTATGGGACTTAACATCTGAGGTCATCAGTCCCCTAGACTTAGAACGACTGAAACCTAACTAACCTAAGGACATCACACACATCCATGCCCGAGGCAGGATTCGAACCTGCGACCGTAGCAGCAGCGCGGTTCCAGACTGAAGCGCCTAGAACCGCTCGGCCACAGCGGCCGGCGGACCCATTATTACTGTACTTATTTTTCTTGTTTCGATGAGTACCAACACTTCTCAAAGTATTCGGCACCATTTTTTGCACACCCTCCACATACACTTTGACTATACCAGTTTTATATCGTAAAAGCTTTGTGATCGGTAACTGGAATATATGAAAATACTCTCCTGGATCGCTGTGTAAAAGGTGCTTCATTTTTTTTACAGTTTTTCATTGATCGGCAATGGAACAATGAAAAAAGAACGGCGTCAGTGGTGCAAGCAATGCGACGTTGGACAGTGTGTTTTCCATGTTTTGAATTCTAATCAGACCAGCAAACATATTGTACAGTACAGGTAACATCAGTAAGCGAATGAACGACCTAAGCAGCCATGGCAGTGAAACATAAAAATAGGGCGATGTTGGTAAAAGGGTAGGAATTTGCGGGGAAGAAGGTGGGGGTAAGGGGTTGCCGGAGGCTAGTTGCACCGCTATTTGCGGAGGTACGACCCACATGGCCGCAATCCGTCTGAGGCCTCTAGAAGAGTGAGCGGGTTCACGGCACGCCATTTCTTCGCACAGCGGTCCCCGATTGGTGACCCTACAGGAATCGACGGCTAATGGAGCGCTCGCGGGGGAGGAGACGGCGCGGATAATTCAGCGTCTGCGCGTCACCGACTGGGCGGCTGCCGCTGCTGCTGCTAAACTCCACGTGGCGCTACACGGCACTGCTGCAGTCCGTGGGTCTCAGTCTCATCAGGAAATGCAAACACTGTTATCTTTTCACGATGTCTATCATTCTAGCATGAGGTTTTCCTGTTCCGAGACCATATTACGATAACCAAAACTTAACACTGTTAACTATTGTGAACTATTTTAGGACAAGATCTACGCGAAATTTGATGGAAAAGTCAAAAGGGTATAAATTATCTTCGACAGTGTATCAAACAATAACACAAAAGCCAAAAGCACTTATGCTACCAAACACAAGAGGTTTGCGTCATAGCTCTGGTAATCGTCACCAGTTGCACAGGGTGTTTCAAAATCTTTCCATCTAACGTGTAGGGATGATAGGTCACGTCATGGGGAACAACTTTTGTTCGAGAAAAGATATTCGCTGATGCCTCCCGGCAACGCAAGGCATCCTTTTGAATTGGTTATGCCTCCGAGAGACGGCAGTGCGTAGGCTTTCTGAGGCATGAGTAGGCCTTGTGTGTTGCAAACACTGCTCTCTATATAAGGGGGTCAGCGCAGTTCCCGATTTGTTTCTTAAATAATCTCCACCACATACAGATACTCATTCTTACGGTTGCCTGTTGAAAGTCCCTCTATCAATTTAGTAAGCTAGGTACTAGGAAACCTTGTTAGTTTGGTGATATCTCGTCGTCCTAGTGCCGGTGAATACTAAACGACTTCTAGCATCACCAGGAAGCGTCAGTCAACGTTTTGTCTCCTATGACGTGAACTACCACCCACACACTTTTGATGCAAATACTTTGAAACACCTTATGTACCAGTCACGATTTTCTCTGTCATTTTAGATGAGCAATTTTCTATGTAGGTCAGCAGCTGATAGTTTTTCTGAAAATAGCAGTGGCGCGTCTGCACTTCGTTCTTATTTTTATAATTGTTTACATTTCTAACTCTGCGACCAGTTTCGGAATCCGGCTCAAATTCTTTCTTTCTTTCTTTCTCTTGCGCTTTAGTCCCTCAACGAACGCAGGGTCGGCGTGATTACAACGGATTTGGCAGTGTCAGTGGTTAGGGATGGCCGGATGCCCTTCCTGCCGCCACCCCGTACCCCCCAGTACGGAATCAGTGTACCCCAACTGTCTGCGACTAGTGTAAATCGTGAAATAGTGCGGACGTGTTGCAAATGTCTGCGACGCGTGTAACTGAGAACGAACGTGGGGACCAGCCCGGTATTCACATAGCGGGATGTGGAAAACCGCCTAAAAACCACATCCAGGCTGGCCAACACACTGGCCCTCGGCGGATTCGATCCGGGGCAAGCGCGCCTACCCGAGTCCAGGAAGCAGGGCGTTAGTGCGCTCGGCTATCTTGGCAGGTTCGGAATCCGGCTCAAATCTCAAGCGTCAATTCTTGACGTCAAACTAGACTTCGCTGTAACGTCATCATAATCTGTAAGCTGAAGGTCGAGAGGGGAAGAAACGAAAACAAAGGGGAGGGATCAGTGCTGTCAGCTGCATTGGGACATCACGCAGAATCGGTGACAACGAGTGGAAATGTGTACCGGTCCGGGATTTGAACCCGGGATCTCCTTGCATACTAGGCAGGTGGAGTAACCACACCGCCATCCGGGACACAGTTTTATCGCAACTGCACGGAATATCTCGGCTGACCTCACGGCCGATCCACTCTTCCATCGAGCGCCACCTATCCGCATCATAATCACAAGCTACACTTAGACTAAAATTAGACAGGAATGTCGCATAGAACATATTTCAGCCTAACTGTGAGCAGTGATGATTCAAGGGTCCAGTTGAGATCTAGGCTGCTTACAAGAACGAGCACTTGGGAAAGGATCTGTCATCACGAACCGAGTCGCTAAGATAAAAACGTGCATACATAAAATTAAAAAAAATAAAGTGTAGCTTCTGTGGCACTCCTATTTCCAGAAAAAATGTATAATTTCGTCTTTTACTACTGTAAAAAGGTGAAGCTGTCGCCAACACTTTACCCGGCAAGCTCCTGTTGGTGGTGATGTGCTCTTCCTTCCTCCAGCCTTTCACGCTTCCAATGTTTGGGGGACCTGAAGTATAACGTGGCCTCCCAACCGAGGTGCAACTAGGAGTTTTTCATGTTATCTAACTCTTCCAGAAGTGAAATAGGTGTGTAGGAAACGCATCCAGACAGTGTCTGCGCAATAACCACTGCACTCGAAGCAATTCAGAGACGGGCTGCTACACTTGTTACCGATAGGTACAAATAACACGCAGACATTACGGAGATGCTTCGGGAACTCAAATAGGAAATCCTAGAGGAAAGGCGACTTTCTTTCCCAGGACCACTATTGAGAAGATTTAGAGAAACGGCATTTGAAGCTGACTGCAGAACGATCCTACTGGCGCGAACGCACTTCGCGTAACTATCAGAAAGATAAGAGAGATTGCGGCTCGTACGGAGGAATATAGACAGTCTTTTAGCTCGTTCAATTATCGAGTTGCAATGGAAAGAAAATGACTGAAGGTTACCGTTCGCCACGCACCGTAGGGTGGCTTGCGGAGTGTGTATGTAGCTGCAGCAAACCCAGGATAACAAGACAAGGGACAGGGCCAAGAAAAAGAAGACAGGGCGTGGCATTAGTCTCTGATCTGCTTCGTTTAGGATCTTTTAACTACCATTGGTCTTTCGCATGTTACCTGGCTGCCGGTGATACACCACTGCGTGCAGATGTGTTGGACAGTGCGCGTTGATACACCAAATAAATCGGTAACTTGAGTCATAGTGTCGTCACAGACACATCGAAACACTAAAGCTCCTTGTGAAATTCGGTCACGTCCCAGCGTAGACTCATGCTATTGCGCTGATTCCATACAACCGACTAATACATACACATCAATTCACCGTTGTGAGTTAGGTCGGGTGTGGGGGGCACATAACCGCCATCTACAGCGCTCCAAAGCGACTAGAGTGCTCTTTTAAGTGGGTAACTAATGCTTTGTCTGGTGAGGTTATTTGTCATACAAAACACTGATGCCTCTCAAAGATAGGCTGTGTACACAGTATGTCCCAGTTCCGGTAGGACTGCTTGTATGAGATTCCAAACTGCAAACCTATCTTCTCGTGGAGAGTTGCGGTATTACGATCCTTGAAGTTTCAAAAACACTGTGCAGAAAGTGAAAGAACTAGCACTGGTGTAACAGGTATACTGGGCGCGAACGTAAGAAGGTGTCTGACAGAAAGTGAGAGTGGAGCAGCGAGACAACATAAAGCTGACTTTTTTTGCGTCCTTCAGAAATCGGGGTCGAGAATTCGTCGAATTCGACCCGAATGCCGACAGGCACGTTCCTGGTTCCTGTTTCATGAACACAGCCAACATCCAAACTAAATTAATACTGTGCACGAGTTTTTGGTCAGCAAACGACCCAAGTGGATCTGAGCACTATGGTACTTAACTTCTGAGGTCATCAGTCCCCTAGAACTTAGAACTACTTAAAGCTAACTAACCTAAGGACATCACACATATCCATGCGCACGGCAGGATTCGAACCTGCGACCGTAGCGGTCGTGTGGTTCCAGACTGTAGCGCCGAGAACCGTTCGGCCACTCAGGCCGGCGGTCAGCAAATGGATAACTGGTCTGACTCACCCTCCAGACGACTTCTAGTTCCCCAAATTGAGAGCCACGCGGGGTAGCCGAGCGGTCTTGGGCGCCTTGTCACGGCCCGCGCGGCTTCCCTCGCCGGAGGTTCGAGTTCTCCCTCGGCCATGGGTGTGTCTGTTGTCCTTAGCTTAAGTTAGTTGAAGTTAGATTAAGTAGTGCGTAAACTTAGGGACCGATGACCTCAGCAGTTTGGTCCCAGAAGACCTTACAACAGATTTCCAAAAAAATTTTCCAGATTGAAGTTGGCAATGAAAGGACATGTTATGATGCAAGAAAACTGCACTGCAGTATTAAACACAACCCCAAAAAATACAGTGACTTTTTCAAAACACTTCTAAAACGATTTTAGCTGTGTTTTAATTCACGAGGAGTCTATTTCGAATAAAGAAAGTGATTTTATGAACATAATCGACGACTTTTATACTTCATAGCCACAGTCCTAACCCAAGCGGGGCACTCTAAATATAGCTTCAATGGACAAAGAGAAACACTAAACTCTTTCAAAAAGCAATATACAGTTTGGTTAAATAAAGTAGTCTGTTCCCGCCATCAAGTAACACCCTCGAGTGAAATAAAATAACTTGCTTGTCCTGATGGCCCTATGTGCCAGACGGATCTGTAGTGGCGGCGTCCCTAAGGAGGATAAGAAAAAAAGGTTTGCTTTTTTACAAGGTGTATCAAAAAATAAAGAAAAATACCGTGTGCTGCAAAGTTGTTACGACTGTTTTCTGCATAACTAATACCACTTCCTGGTCTTAATACAGCTTTCATTGTTGGGTGTTTTTACTTGTGCCACGTCAGCGTATCAAGCTGCTTTCAGACTTGCGAGCCCCCTGCAGCTAATCTGATTGTCACTGCTGCCACAGTGCACGGTGACACCGGGTTCTTAAAGAAAACGTCGAGGAGCCCGCTCCGGGGAAATGATCGGAATTCACAGCCCAACACCTCGGGCTAAACTCGCTAAATGTGCCGGGAGACGGATACGGGCCCGGCCGTGG
The DNA here is from genome assembly GCF_021461385.2 of Schistocerca piceifrons. Taxonomy (NCBI): domain Eukaryota; kingdom Metazoa; phylum Arthropoda; class Insecta; order Orthoptera; family Acrididae; genus Schistocerca; species Schistocerca piceifrons. Next base: position 772,140,641 of record NC_060139.1, on the reverse strand, counting down.
TACTCCGCCGTGACAGCAGCGACTGGGAGGGGAGGCAGAGGCCGTGCTAACAAGGAGTGATGTATCCAGCAGGAGTCCCCCGCGGCGAGGCGAGGCGCGCCGCCCCCAGGTGCGGGGGTGGCGGCCGCGCTCCACTCCACGAGTCGGCCGCCGCCTGCGTTCCAGAATATTAATACGCGCGGGGGCGGGGCGGCTCCGGCCGCGCCACACCGCGGCTGTCAGCCCGCTCGGCCTGCCGCTCGTCATGAAGAATGCACGCACCGCCTCTCCCCTGCCAGTCGAGACTTTGTTTGTCGAATTACCGGCGTGAATCATTCAGTGACAAGCCATCACGAGCGCGCGCAGGCGCCACGCTGAAACGCCTCTCGTCGGTGGATGACGGACGCGGCACGCACCGCCACCGGCTTATTAGTAACTGTCCGCTTCCAGCCCGTCGCGCTCTTCTCCACGGCTTAAGCGCGCCATCAGCTTGAAGCTCTACACGTAGCTCAGTTAACAAGGAACAGCAGCGAGGCGGTATTTATGTTCGTTCAGAAGAACCGGGAATTTTTAACCTGCACCCTCGGCAACAGCAAGTTTGGATGGTATGTTCGGTTCTCTGGAGGGAGCAAAGGCTGCATTGGGGACGGGGGTGGGGGGAGGGAGGATAAAAAAATGATCAAATGTGTGTGAAATCTTATGGGACTTACATGCTATGGTCATCAGTCTCTACTTAACCTAAATTATCCTAAGGACAAACACACAAACCCATTCCCGAGGGAGCACTCGAACTTCCGCCGGGACCTGCCGTACAGTCCATGACTGCAGCGTCTGAGACCGCTCGGCTAATCCCGCGCGGCGGGGGAGGATCGCACAGCACGTTTCGTGTCACTCTTCCCTTTACAAAATACAGAGTGTAACAGGTATATTTCTGTCGGTGACTGACGACGGTATAGTCAACGACACGTCAGTATTTATTTCATTCCTAGACAGATTTATAGCAATTACAAGTCGCACGTTTTTACAAGTACATGTGGCAAGAACAAGCCATTAATGCCCATTTTGCCTTGGCAGCAGGTCAGGTGTTGCAGTGTGGATGCCTGGACGCAAAACGGGTGGTCTTTACTGACAGACGAGGTCCAGTTAATGGTGCATTACGGCCATGCAAAAGACATCAGATAGTAAAGTTTGTGACGTGTTTGTGAGAAGACTGTTCGACGAAGAGAGAAAACATCCAACACACAGGAATGAAATTTTCACTCCGCTGCAGAGTGAAAATTTCATTCTGGAAAAATCTTCCAGATTGTGCCTAAGCCATGTCTCTTCTTCTACGAGTGCTAGTCCTGCAAGGACTGCAGGAGAGCTTCTGTGAAGTTTGGAACGGAGGTGACGAGGTACTGGTGGAACTGAAGATGTGAGGACGGGTCGTGAGTCGTGCTTGCCTAGCTCAGACGTTAGAGCACTTGCCAGCGAAAAGCAAAGGTCCCGAGTTCGAGTCTCGGTCCGGCACACAGCTTTAATCTACCAGGAAATTTCAACCAACACACTGATTTGCCGTACATATTATGGTACCACATATAAAAATATCTGTACTTGTGCCCATTACACACTGTACAACTTTCTGTCACTTACTTTTTCAAACGTAACACAAATGACTAGAATGATAAGTACAATATGTTTAATCTGTATTTCTAAACAGCTAGCCTAGGGTAAAGTCCCAGTTCAGGTAGCCCATCCAGTGCCTTCCGCGGCAACAAAACTTTGATTTTAAATACTTCATTCACTTACTGACCATATTTAAAAATTTCAAAGGCTGTCGTAATTTACTCATTAAGAACTGTAATCTCATGTTAAAGTTAGCAAATCAGGTCCTTGTGCGCTGTCTACTGGAGTCAGTGTTACCAAACGTGTTATTCATTTGGTTTCTTCAACCTGAACAAGATAGGGATACAAAAACTGGACACGGGACGGTAGCAAGAATCAAACGGTCTAATGGTTTCCCATGTTTTTTTCCCCTCTGTTTCAGCTGATCAAACGAAGAAGACGTCGTTTGGAGACTCCGCTTTTAGCAGGCTGCTTGTATTTGTGCGCGAAACGAAGTGATTGGCTAACTTAAATATTAGTTAATTCGAAAACAGCCCAGCGTGTCGATTTTTTTTCTTCATAATTATTTTCTCAGTGTAACCTACCGTGCAACACGCTTACAAGATTTGCAGTCTGTTTGTGGCCACCCAGGATACGCATAAATTACAAAATACAGGTAAGTGGACAAGACAAAGCAAGTGACCAAACCTACGTTCATAAAACATTTCTCCAAAACTGAGTCACGCCTAGGGATCTGTCATGAGCAAGCAATAAATCTTATTGTGAGCACAGAAATGGACAGAGAGGACATAAGGAATTTGGCTGTTACCTTAGGTGGTGACTCAGCCCTGCCGACACCAGTCGTTATTTGATTAAGAAACTTCTTAACACACCAGTCCCTGTTGTAGCAATCCGGAAGACATTCAGACTGCTCCGTCCTGTCTTGGTACTTACATTTCCACGCTGGATGTCTTGCGTTACTTGGAGGTGCTTACAAAGGTTTCGATGTCTCTAAGAAACTTGTTCTTGATTTCAGCGGAGGGTGAGACTGTTGGTGGCAGAGCGGTGACTCAGCTTCAACATTCTCATCCTTCAGCTGTTTTTAATCAGCACCGACTTCTCGACAAATAATTGTTACAGGTACTACCCCCAAAAACTTCAAAATACTCCTAATCTTTGCATGTATATGTCTTTAGACAGTACAAACTCTATTGCAGACATCTTGTTGATTTTGTACCCTTGCAGACCGACAAACCACAGGTACACTATATGATCGATACTTCATCATCCACCTTCACTCTACTTTTGCAACCAACTTCCTGCGCCGCGGTATAGACCTACTCTAACATATGTGTGGCAAAAATCAGGATACGATATTTTTGTTCCTGTCACATCATTTGATAGTGTGGTTTTTCATACTGGACTATTGCGGTGCGGATACACTGAAGAAAATGTAGCATGCCCACATGTTGCCCTTGTCAGGTGCCCATACTGTTCCATTCCGTTGTGTTTTAATTACTTCAGTGAAGCTCCACGTTTGCACTTTGATGACGACTAAAGGAAGAACATTCCACAACATAGTATCTATTAGTTTTGAAAATTCGGTCAGGTACGTACTGCATCTGTTAAAACATAATACTGTTTACAGCAAAAGTTGTGCAACTTTTTGCCGGATAATACCTCATTTATGTCTTTTGTGGATCTGCTGGTCGCAGCTATATATTAGATGATATTATTTCATCAGAGACCTGTGCTTCTCTAGTATTTACATTCGTTCTCCTTCAAATATCGATTATACACAACTGTGGAGTTTTACAGATAAATAACCCTCATGGGTGGTAGTGCAAGCACAGCTTCGTATTGCAAACACATTTGTGCTCGGTTTTAGCCGTTCTAGCTGGCATACTTCCCTTGTAAGAATTTGTTTGCAATCTAGCACCGTACCACAGCGTATTATAGACTACGATACGTGTTACTAGGGATTAGTTCCAATATAAGTTTAAAGGTTAAAAAAACAGGATCAGTCACTTTTTTTTGTCTTTAATACTTCATGCTAGTTTTTCCATCTTTAGACGAGGTCTAGGATAGCCTGAATGTGACAATATGGGCGTGAGTTGGCGAAGCCAATATATCAGAAGAAAACAAAGCTGAATGCCTGCTATCGATATCGATATGGCAGTATATCTGTCCAGGGAATTCAAAGACCGTATAAAAGTTTCTGCAATAGTTTCTGAGATTAGATTGGACATAAAAAATAAGCGAGCAACGGACTTCAGTTTCTCTACGTATATAGAGAAGATGTAATAAAATATTTTCTGTTTACTTACTAAAACATGACTAGGGCTTACATGTTATGTTTGCATATAGAGACATAAAAGGCATCACCCCTGTTCCGAGAGCTCCGGAACCTGTACAGAAAATTGGAATAGAGATCAACATAAACATAACTTCCGCATTTTTATTGCTCATGAAGACCACACATTGCATTTTGTACCTCCATACAGCGAGACCTCCAGAGGTGGTCGTCCAGATTCCTGTACACACCGGTTCCTGTGATACCCAGTAGCACGTCCTCTGGCATTGATGCATGCCTGTATTTATCGTGGCATACTATCCACAAATTCATCAAGGCACTGTTGGTCCAGATTGTCCGACTCCTCGACGGCATCTCGGCATAGCTCCCTCAGAGCGGTTGGTGGGTCATGTCATGCATAAACAGCCATTTTCAATCCATCCCAGGCATATTCGATAGGGTTCATGTCTGGAGAACATGCTGGCAATGCCGTTATCCTGAAGGAAGTCATTCACAAGATGTGCACGATGGGGGCGCAAATTGTCGTCCATGAAGACGGGTGCCTCGCCAGTATGCTGCCGATATGGTTGCACTATCGGTCGGAGGATGACATGCACGTATCGTATAGCCGTTACGCCGCCTTCCATGACCACCAGCGGCGTACGTCCGCCCCACATAATGCCACCCCAAAACTTCATGGAATCTCCACCTTGCTCCACTCGCTGGACAGTATATCTAAGGCGTTCAGCATCATCGGCTTGCCTCCAGACACGTCTCCGACGAGTGTGTGGTTGATGGCATATGCGACACTCATCGGTGAAGAGAACGTGATGCCAATCCTGAGCGGTCCATTCGGCATGTTGTTGGACCCATCTGTACCGCGCTGCATGGTGTCGTGGTTGCAAAGATAGACCTCGCGATGGAAGTCGGGAGTGAAGTTGCAAATGATGCAGCCTATTGAGCACAGTTTGAGTCGTAACACGACGCCCTGTAGCTGCTCGGCCTGAGCGAGGCATGTCATCGACAGTTCCTGTCTCCCTGTATCTCCTCCATGTCGGAACAACATCGCTTTGGTTCACTTCGAAACGCCTGGACGCTTTACTTGTTGAGAGCCCTTCCTGGCACAAAGTAACAATGCGGACACGATCGAGTCGCGGTATTGACCGTGTAAGCATGGTTGTACTACAGACAACACGAGGCGTGTACCCTTTTCCTGGTGGAATGACTGGAACTGACCGGCTGTCAGACCCCCTCCGTCTAATAGGCGCTGTTCACGCACGGTTGTTTACATCTTTGGACGGTTCAGTGACATCTCTGAACAGTCAAAGGGACTGCGTTTGTGATACAATATCCACTGCCAACGATTATCTTCACGGGTTCTGGGAAGCGGGGTGATGCAAAACTTGTTCTGATGTGTGTACTTTTCTGTTATGCGTTTGACGGATGACGAATGCAATGTAATTTCTGACGGAAAGAAATACTTTTTACGTTATGAAATTACAATTAAACAATATTTTGCCTTTACTTGTACGGGGAAGCGTTGTGTTGCCAAATTTTATGATTCTAGGTGGATCGAAAGTACCCTGTAGGTTTTTATGAGTGAGTTTGCGAGTATAAAAATATATGACGCACATGGCCGTAGCTTTTGATTGCTCTGACTTCGAACTTTAATCTATCATAGCGCCGAAGTAAGGCGGACCTTAGTATGTGATAAATTTCATCTCGATACATCTCTCCGTTCCTGCGAGAAAGGGTTCTTAAGAGTAGGACAGACAACAAAGCGAGCGTTTAAGGGTTCAGTTATTACTGATTGGTGTAGGAAACCCAAAACTGAAGGCAAGACTGGTTTAAGCTCAGTCTTGTACAGAGTATCACGCTCGGAAATCACCAAATGCACCGTATATCGAATCTCGTTGAATGGACAGGAATTTGTTTGTCAAATTCGAACATTCAAGTCCAGAACTACTTTTGTCCAGTTTGACTTGCACATAAACAGTAATTTAGTAAGTCCTAGGTTTCATGTTATTTACCCGTATTTTTGTAATGTTATCATACTAGAAAATGGGTGAGCACTCTGAAACGTAGATCGTATGAAAAGAAACATTCCAACGGGACAGAAATTCTTTTCATAAACTCAGACACGTCACTGTTGCTGCAATTTAATATTTATTTACGTCCCATACGCGTTTCACTTTTTATACTGAAGACATCATCACTGACCTATTTCTCCAAGATTCTGGGGAACGTACTCGTTCCATTCCATTCCTCTCAAGCGTCCATTGAAATTATCAGCTTGCGTTTCGCGTTCACTTAGGCGCTCATTGTGGCCGAATGGTTCTAGGCGCTTCATTCCGGAACGTCCCTGCTGCTGCGGTCGCAGGTTCAAATCCTGCCTCGGGCATGGATGTGTGTGATTTCCTTAGGTTAGTTAGGTTTAGGTAGTTCTAAGTCTAGGGGACTAATGACCTCAGATGTTAAGTCCCAAAGGGCTGAGAGCGATTAGAACCATTTCGCGTTCACTTTTTGTCATTCGTTTTATTTCCCGTACTATACTTGTCATGAATTTGAAATTTTCCCCCAACCACTGTCGCGTTTAGGTCAGGTATAACTTTTAGGTAATTAAATGTTCATGTTTCAGGCAGCCATAAGCCTGTTATAACCACTATACCACGACTTGGAGACGGCGTTTTACCGTGGAGGGAAGTGAACGGTACAGATGGGCGTGTGACAGAAATGACGGACGGTGTGAACCGGCGGCGAACGGATCGGGCGCGTGTTTATATTCACGGGGTGAGACGTTTACACCCATTAGGCGCATCGATTACCCGGCGACCCGTCGCTGCGTGGCGCATGATACAACGCATTCCGTGCGGGGCCATGTTTTATGCAGTAGCGGGCGCGCACTGCCACGCACTGGCTGCGTGGTGCGTGCGGGCGCCTACCTGTCTACGTGCGTGTACGCGGCCCGCTCGCCACGTAATTGGCGATAATCACAGGGGCTGTGCACGCCTCGCGTGTGCTCGTGTATGTGCTAAAGGCTTAGGGCCAAGCCGAGTCTTCAAACACATCCGCCTCGTACAGGTGGCGCCGTCTGACACACTAAAACGAACGCGCCTAGTTCGCACACGGGCGTTCTCGTGCAGTCAAACGCCCCCTGACACACACAGAATTACTGTTTCTGTTTATTCACGCTACATCAATACGACCTAATTCGAATGGCTGTGCGTCGTACGGTGTTTTACTCTTCGAATTAACATTACTTCCATCTCTGCCTAACTGTCGTGTGGCTGAAGAATATCAAAAAGAAAGCTACGTTACACCGTAGGGCATAGCAACCTTTTTCGGTAAGCTATTTCACAGGTCGGCTAAAAGCAAGAACGTAATGTCATCTACGCGTTGTGATAGCTGTACTACAACGATCCACAAAGAAAAATTTCTGGTTTTTTCCCTTTCCGTTTTGCCGGCCGGAGTGGTCGAGCGCTTCTAGGCGCCACAATCTAGAACCACGTGACCGCTACGGTCGCAGGTTCGAATCCTGCCTCGGACATGGCTGTGTGTGATGTCCTTAGGTTAGTTACGTTTAAGTAGTTCTAAGTTCTAGGGGACTGATGACCTCAGAAGTTAAGTCCCATAGTGCTCAGAGCCATTTGAACCATTTTTCCCTTTCCGTTTTGGCCTACTAGGGAAACGCGAAAATTTCAGTTATTTCTCATCTGTTGTTTTCTTTCCTCCAGTTTTCACAACACTCTCCTTTTCTTCTTTCTTCAAATCTCTTCACACCTGGTCTCTTTCTAAAAATAAGATTTTCCTTCTTAAAATATTGCGTTCTGCTGCTTCTTGTGCTTTTAAGTTACGCATTCTATTTCTCTCTTCGCTGATCCAATTTGTTATTAATTTATTTTCCCTGAGATATCTGATCTATCTTGTCGGCCTATTGCCGTTCATCACGTCTAAATCTCCAAAACGGTTGTCTTCTTTTTATTACTTTTTGTTATTGTTTTCTATGTACTTCATAATTTGCTTATTAATTTCGAGGCTTCTGTGCGTCTTATTTGGCCATAAAGTTTTCCTCGTGATTCTCCTCTCTGCTTTGTCCAACTAATGAGTCACCCATTCAGATGCGGAGAGGTGTTCTGGCTTCGCTAACGTTTTTCAATGCATTCTTTTTGCTTTTTTTATATGTACTCTTCACAAGTAAATATTTTTTTGTTACTCCATTTGCCATTATATTTTGTGTTTCCCTCTACTTAGGATAGACTTTTATTTTCTTAATTTATCTGATTCACCCGGATACCCGCGCGCGTTAGCGCGCCGCTTCAGGGATTCGGGGAGAGGCGCCGGCCCCGGATCGTTAACGACGATGGCCGGTGTGCCAGCCAGCGTGAATGTGGTTTTTAAGCGGTTTCTCACATCCGACTAGCTGAATACCTGGCTGGTAATCAAGCCCCACCTCAGTTATAAAATTCGCAAACATTTCGAAGTCGTTCTCACATTTTCTCATGGTTGAACACTAGATACAAGCAAATGGTGTAAACAAATTCCGTACTAGGTGCAGGTGGATGGCGTATACAAATTCCGTTAAGGGGGGGGGGGGATGAGGCGTGAGTAGAGGGCGGGTTTGTGGCCACCCTCTACCATTAACATTGCCAGATCCAGATTGACATGTCGACTGTGTGAAGACACGATATATGCACAGCAAGAAGAGTTTCTTGAATTACCTATTCTATATACCTGAACTTTTCGACCGTTCTTTTTCTATTTGACCACAGCCTGTCTGATAAAATTCTAATTTATAATGATTATCCTTACTTTGTAATGCATCCCCACCTTTCATTAGTCAATATTACAAACCGACCAATCCGGTTTATGGTTCATGGTTCTGTATCCTAGCCTTAGCTTGCCTATCTAACCGTTTCAACCGCCAAGAAAATTTTGATGTTCAGTATTTCATACAATTACTGAGCGAAATTAAAAATTTAAAAAGCTGTCATAATCTACCTGTTAAGAGGTACAATGCTATGTTAAAGATTTTACACAGCGAGCGATGTATTACAGCATTAGAAACTGTGTACACGTCTAGAGACAGCGTAAGCTCACTATACACGAATTACCCCGACTATAGTGGCCCACCATTTGAGAGTGAGAGCAGTTAGCGACGTCTCGATAAACTTCAGACATTTATGAAACTTTTTCGCGCTGACAACTCCCACCAGACAACGCAAGCAAAAAAGGAAATTGGTTACTACATTTTCGCTGTTAGCATAAGGCATGACGTTTTAATTTATGACATCTTAATTACTTGCTCTACTCGCAACATACCTTGCATACAGTATCCACACATACGACTGAATGTACCCGCAAAATTATACCACTGTAGGACATATAATTCGGGAGCTATGACGTCATGAACATTGAGCTACATGAAAAACTAGCTTTTGCTGAAAACGGAACGCAATCCACACTCTATCATCTAGTGTCTATAACGAGAGCACTGAGCGACTTCCAGCAAACTTTAAGTATAATTACAAACCTTTACTGAACTTCTTTTCACTTACATGCTTAGCGTTAAATACATGCGTAATCCACTAATTCATTTGTAATGTAATCAGACATTTGAATTTGTTTCATACGGAGGAACTATATTCTTTAAGGTACTGTGGGTTTACTGGGGTAATTCTAACATGCCACTTGGCTGCGCGACGTTATTGTATGACTATCTACGAAGGAAACATTTTATAGGCCGTCTAGCATCAGCTTGCGACACTACCACACTTTTGAAAATTAAGTGTCGTTAACCTCACTTTTAGCTTCAAGGCGAACTTAATTGGGCACAGTTGCAACAAAAGTGATTTGAACTCTGAAAATATCATGAGAAATTGCAGTTCTTGTTATCTAGTTAAGATGCCAATGTAGATAGAAAACAAAAAAGTGGCAAATCCACAAAAATGAAATAAATAATCTTAACATTGTCTGCTTATAAATTAGTATATTCCGTATGCTAAGTGACAGCTAATTTATTTTAAGGTACTAGCACTACTGTCAAACCAACATCACAGAAGCGTTGTAGACGAGCGGTGCATCGAATAATATCGAATACACTCAGTTCCGCGTTTATAAAACTATACACTAAGATAATTTTATACGGTGATGTGCATCACGAAACAGTAGCAACGCAATGAGATTATATACTTTCAGGTTTAAACAATGGACGATGAAAATAAATAAGACGAAGAGAAGAATATTCGTCCGTCATCGTCAAAAGAATTAAAATTAAACGTAAAACATTACTTGAACATGCCGACACAAGCACTTTACTGTTATCTTACTTCATTTAATTTGATACCGTTACTGTTCCGGGCCGGTATCGTCCATCAAATTACAGCACTCATTACTAGAACCAAAAGTCGCTGTGCGATTCCGCAACATGTTCAACACTACTTGTATGCAGTGTTCTAATGCGACAGTGTTGCATCCATCGGAACAAAACGAAAGGCAAAAATGAATCGTATGTCATTTCCTTTCGTTGCAGTTTGTAACGTTATAGCAAAACATATAAGAGAAAAACATCTGCGCATTCTATACCTGAATTAAAAGCCAGTGACTGCCTTCGAATCGTTTACAACTTTTTGTAAAGAAAGTACTTTTAGTGTGTTTTAATGCACTTTAAAGGAGCCAGGAGGATAATAAAGAGTATAAGTCTTTAAAAACGAATGAATGTAACAAAGAAAGTATTGTGTAATTAGCCAACGTCATACAGAATTGACTGTCAGCCAGGTCGGTTATCTTTCAACACAGAATAATAATGGAAACAGATGCTCACGTACTAAGAAGCAATGTTTTCATGCAATTGTTTCGTTATTGTTATTTGCATGGTGGGACCGATGAGTAGGTTTCTTTTGTAAATTATGCCGTTTGCATCAAGTGGTACTGAAATGTCGAAACGCTGACAAACGTCTCGACGAAAGTAGTATTATGCGCTCAGAACTGCTGTGTCTGAAGTATTCTAGCAGGTGATGTTAAACAAGAACTCGGCCCAGCTATCATGCCTCTGGAAAATTGGGGTACGCTTACTCTATCAGTTTGCATAAAATATTCCGCATAATAGCTGTAAATATAATTAAACACAGCACTTCGGCGCGTGTCCATTTTAGTAATGCAGACAGAGGACTAATTTCTTCCGCATTTGAAAAATATGCTCCATATGGAATGCAATCCGTTGACGACACTTCTCCTTAACAAACTTACCCTAATAAGATAAGCATCTGAATGCATACTTAATCAGCTCGTAGCAGGGTCCTACTGCATACAAGAGGAAATCATACATAAGAAAGCCAAATTAGAGCGTGACGGTCTGTCGTCATTCACCGGCGTTGTGGACAATGAATAAAATTTCGACTATCAAGGTTCCGTTGAATGTGCCAAGGGATACGTCGGAAAAGGACTTTTTTTTAAGATTTTTTCGTGTTCCCTAAAAAGTTTTGCGTTTAGGTTTCCGAGGCAGCTAAAATTCATATTCCCTCTTTATGCTCGATGTTTCAAAGCCGCTTCTGAGAAATTAAAAGAGCCCTCTAGTTCCACACAGTTCCTAGAAGGGACTTCATTCAACTATTAAACAAAAAGAGAAAAACTTGGCGACGATCTCATAAATTCTGGACTGAATATATAGCAGTAACTAAAAAAAGTAGTAAAGAATTTGTCTTACCGGTGGTTTCCGTGTTCGTACCTTCAGTGTAGTATCTTACACGATACTTTACGTAAATTCACATTAAACATGGAATAAAAGTCATGGTGTATGAAATGTACTGTGACCTAGTAGGACAAGCCTGTATTGGACAGGTATGGAGAAGAAAAGCTGGTTCCTTTGCCTTTTTTTCCTCAATAGAACCGTCACAGAATTCGGAATAAGAATTTCCAGAAATCAGAAGGAAACCTAAATAAGGATGCCCGAACAGCGATTTGATCTCATATCCTCCTAAACGCGAGACTGAAACAGGAGGAAGATTAAAATAATACTGTTAACTTGAATCTGAAGTTAGATACGATATTCGCTTGCAGAAATTCAATGAATATGGAGTTACGGCAAAGAGGAAAACTCTTCTGCAACAAAAGGGTTCTACTGGTAAAGGATATTTCTAAAAAAAAAATCGAGAAATACGCTTTTGAAACTGAACGTCTGGACTAAGTGTCGTTTGGAAGTTAAATATGGAGTATGAGAAAAGCGAAGTAGAATGAACTGGGAACGTTGGGCATATAGTGCTACACAAGGATGTAACAAATGTACTGGACAAGAAAATTACGAAACGAAATGGCGTTACCAACGCCAAACATGGAAAGAAGTGTGTCAAACCAAAAGATGGAACGAAGAGAGTAAATGTTGCGGTGGCTCATTCTTTCGATCCGACGCTACTTTTGTGGTCTGTGTGTCAGTGTAGCTGGTTGAAACCCATTTCCATACATGGTTACACTCCAGAAGGATACCTACAGAAAAGACTTCCTAGTACTTAAGTCTATATTCGATGATAACAAATTTCTCTTCTTCAGAAACGCTTTTCTTGCCATTGCCAGAAATTTCTCTTTTCCAGAAACACATTTCTTGCCATTGACAGTCTACATTTTATATCCTCTCTACTTCGACTATTATCAGTTATTTTGGTGCTCAAATAGCAAAATACTTCTACTACTTTAATGGTGTCATTTCCTTATCTAATTTCTTCAGTATCACCTGATTTAACTCAACTACATTCCATTATAATTGTTTTGTTTTTGTTGATGTTCATCTTATATCCTCCTTTCAAGACACTGTCCATTCTTTCAAGTGCTCTTCCAAGTCTTTTGCTATCTCTCACAGAATTACAATGTCGTCGGCAAAGCTCAAAGTTTTTGTTTGTTCTCCCTGAATTATAATTCCTACTCCAAATTTTTCTTTGGTTTCCCTTACTGCTTGCTCAATGTACTGAATAACATCAAGGAAAAGCTACAACCCCTTCTCAACTACTGTTTCCCTTTCACGTCCCTCGACTCTTGTAACTGCCATCTCGTTTCTGTAGAAGTCGTGAACAGCCTTTCGCTCCCTTTATTTTATCCCTGCTACCTTCAGAACTCCAAAGAGACTGCTGCAGTCAACATTGTTAAAAACTGTCTCTAGGTCTACAAATGCTATAAAAGTGGTTTTGCCTTTCCTTAACGTATCTTCTAAGGTAAGCCGTAGGGTCAGTATTGCCTCGCTTGTTACCTAAATTTCTCCGGAGCTGAGACTGATCTTACCCATGGTCAGCTTCGAACAGCTTTTCCATTCCTTTGTAAGGAATTCGTTTTAATATTTTGCAACCATGATTTATTAAACTAATATTTCGGTAATATTCACACCTGTTGGTACCTGTTTTCTTTGGAATTGATTCAAATTATTATACTCTTCTTGTAGTTTGAGGGTATTTCTCCCGTCTCACACATCTTGCACACCAGATGGAAGAAATTTGTCTGACTGGCTCTCCAAAGGCTATCAGTAGTTCTTTCGGAATGTCGTCTACTCTCGGAGCCTTGTTTCGACTTAGGTCTTTCTGTACATTGTCAAATTCTTCTCGTAGTATCATATCTCCCATCCCATCTTCATTTACGGCCTCTTCCATTTCTGTAATCTTGGCTTCAACTTCATCTCATTTGTACAGACCCTCTATACACTATTTCCACCTTTAAGCTTTCCCTTCTTTACTTAGGACTGGTTTTCCATCTGGGCTCTTGATATTCGTACAGCTCCTTCTCTTTCTAAATCCTTGCATTTGCCCTCTAGCCACTCCTGCTTAGCCATACACTTTCTGTCAATCTCATTTTTAAACGGAAATTATAAGATGTTAAAAGAAGCAATAATCTCTGTAAGTAACTTTTAAAGACTTAAACCATGCTCTTTCTTGCGTAGGCTGCTCTTTCATTTTGAAATAGACATTTTGTTTTAAAGTTTAGCCATTAGCTAATTTTGCTCCTTGGGCATTGTCAAACTAGATCATAATAAAAATTGATATGCTTACAGCATGCACACATAAATTTTGGAACAGTAACGTGTGATGAAGTCGCTTTTCCCCACACTAGTGTGTGAAACACAGCAGGCTGTAAATGTAACAATTTTTATTGTGGTGTAGCATGCTAATGCTCTGGGGAGAGAAATTAATTAATTTCTGAATAAGGAAAAAAGTATTTGCTTCAAAATAACAGTCTACACAGAAAAACAACTACCTTTAAAAAGTATACAGTCGATAAGGGCATAATAACTGCAGTTCGAAATAAAACTATTGTTAATTTTACAGCCGCGCGGGATTAGCCGAGCGGTCTCAGGCGCTGCAGTCATGGACTGTGCGGCTGGTCCTGGCGGAGGTCCGAGTCCTCCCTCGGGCATGGGTGTGTGTGTGTGTGTGTGTGTTTGTCCTTAGGTTAATTTAGGTTAAGTAGTGTGTAAGCTTAGGGACTGATGACCTTAGCAGTTAAGTCCCATAAGATTTCACAGACATTTGAACATTTGGCCAATTTGTTAATTTTACAGTAACTTAATTATACAAAAATTAACGGGAGGACGACGGTTCAATCCCGCGTCCGGCCATCCTGATTTAGGTTTTCCGTGATTTCCCTAAATCACTCCAGGCAAATGCCGGGATGGTTCCTTTGAAAGGGCACGGCCGACTTCCTTCCCCGTCCTTCCCTAATCCGATGAGACCGATGACCTCGCTGTCTCGTCTCCTTCCCCAAAATAACTAATAAACAAAAATTAATGTTTCTTAAAACGTTCACAGTATCAGCACTGAGGAATCTTTGCGAGTAAATATAAATGCTCATGGTGAAAAAAAAGTTTGCAGTTCGTTTAAGACTGAAAAATGCACGATTTCTCTTTCCGTTTTACAGAAGAGAACAGTAAGCTCAGATTTCGATAATTGTGGCTGACCATCTTCTTAACGCAAATGGAGTAGGAAAAAAGGGAAAATGCAGCAGATTATGGTTAAGGGAACTACCTCTAGATACAATTGCCCAAGCCACCATACGGTTCATAACTGAGGGTACTTTGTACCACTACTTGTCATTCCATTTCCTCTTCCACCCACAGATGGGACGAGGGACAAAACAGTCTAAATGCCTCCGTAAGGGCCCTAATGTCTCTCAACTTCTCTTTATGGTCCTTACGCGGGATGTAGAATCGTTCTGCAGTCAGCCGCAACTGCTGATTCTCAAAATTTTCTCAATAGTGTTTCGCAAAAAAACCTTTTCTCCCATCCAGGGATTCCCATTTGAGTTCACGAGGTATCTCCACAATATTAGTGTGTTGGTCGAACCTACCGGTAACAAAACTAGCAGCTCGGCACTGAATTGCTTCGGTGTCTTCCTTTAATCCGATCTGGTTGAGCTCCCGAACAGCCAAAGAGATTCAAGAATGGAATACACTAGTTTTATATACGCAGTCTCCTTTACTGATGAGTTACATTGCGTTTTTTACCGAAAAAATTCAAGCTTCTTAATGCTTTATACCAACAGTCACTTCACAAAGGAAATCAACATGCTTCGCCAAGCCTCAAACAGCACACCGACGTCAAAACGGGACGTTTTCACATTCAGACTTCTTACAAGACCATATTTTCACCTGATGGTAGAAAAGGGAATTATTATTTTTTTTCAGCACTCTCCACGAGCTCCCCGATTAGTGAACATACCTACGATGTTTCAGCGTCCTGTGCTGTATACAGCTTGCACTGCAACACTCGGAACGCTATCAGCTTAATTATAACCATCCATTACTTCCAAACATAGTGCACCATTTCATAGCAAATGTAACGTTTATAGCTCTTAAACCATAAGACAACTATCAGATGGAACCAAGTTGACGTTGAATTAGTGGGAACATGCCAAACTAAAGATACGAGGATCTTAGGTTTGATCCCTGGTCATTCCTAGGACTATGTCAGTAACTTTTCATATCTGGAAATATTTGTTAATGCAAAATATACCAAGTTCAAACGTTCTTTGGAATCCACACTACGCTACATGTCCTTCTATAACTGATTGTGTAAATCAGGTCAAACGCCGAGGTAAGCCAACAGTGTACCACTCCAAATGATATCCTGTCTAGAAAGGTGCTGTAGAGTTCAAACAAACCGTCGAGTTGATGAGAGCTTTACCTTAAGGTTCGTTTATCATGGTCATTGCGAAGACAGCAATTAATTCACTTACGTTACATTAACTGTCATGTGTAGCAAATAAAATTAAAGATTAATCAAAACTATATTAATTTGATAAAGAGCTCTTGCAGAAAATGGAAGTGGACCATTCGCATTGCAGCGTTACTCCTAGACATTTGATCGACGTGACCGAGTCGGGCAGCACATCGCTAATGCTGTATTCGAACATGCCAGGATTGGTTTTCCTACTCACCAGGATCAGCACATTTTTTCTACATTTAGAGAGACCTCCTATTCATCACATCAAACAAAAATTCTGTCCTCTGCGTCCTCCTTCTGCCATACTGCGCCTTCAACAAACAGTCCCAGACGTCCGTCACGGAATGAAGCGGGAACTCGCAAAGAACACGTCACCACTGAAACATGTACCGTATGTACACAAGGCGACTTTTCGGAAACTGCCAGAGAGACGAGCGGCGCAAACACGCTCCGTCACGCGGTTGCCTCCCGTTGGGTCCGTGATGGACGGCTTCATTATGGCAGACCGGGCACTCTTCATCGGAGAGACGAAATAATTAATATTGCGGCTATAAACGTCATCTGATTACCGTGTACCCCCATAATTTTTATTTCCTTGCCTAATTTAAGAGAACGGGCTCGTAAATGTCAATGCGGCAAGCGGGAGGTCTAAAGCCGGAAGGAAGTACGAAGCAGCATTAAGAGACGGCAACCTGCCCTACTACAGCTTGCTCGCGCTCTAACGGCTGCACTGCGGCGACCCGCAGCAGTAATCCAATTCCAACGCTGGTATAGCCTGTTTTAGCCTCGCTCGTACCATGAATCATATCTAAAAGTGCTCCTCTTGATGTTAGATAATTCGATAGTTATGCAGCATCTTATCCAGGAATTAAATTAATATAGTTTTGATTAATTTTTATTTTATTTGCTACACACAGTAGTTAATGTAACGTAAGTGAATTAATTACTGTCTTTGCAATGACCATGGAAAACGAACTTTAAGGTAAAACTGTCATCAATTTGAAGGTTTGTTCGAACTCTACAACGCTTTACAAGCCAGAGTATTTTTTGGGGTGGTACACTGTTGGCCTGCTCCGGCATTTGAACTGATTTACACAACCAGTTATAGACGGACATATAGCACTGTGGTGATTCCAAAGAACGTTTGAACTTGATATATTTTGCATTAACAAACATTGTCACATGTGAAAAGTTACTGATAAAATCCTAGAAATGACCGGGAATCAAACATAAGTCCCTTGGATCTTCAGTTTGGCGCGTTCCCACTGGTTCAGCGTCAACTTAGTTCCATCTGAAAGTGGTCTTATGGTTTAAGAGCTAAAAACGTTACATCTGCTATGAAATTGTGCACGATTTTTGAAAGTACTGTATGGTTAGAATTAAACTGATAGTGTTCTGAGTGCTGTAGTTCAAGCTGTATAAATTGCAGCACGCTGAAACTTCATACGTACGTTCACTAATCAGGGAGCTCGTGGGGAATGCTGAAAAAAATAGTAATTCCCTTTTCTGCTATCAGGTGAAAATATGGCCTTGTAAGCAGTCTGAATGTGAAAACTTCCCTTTTCGACGTCGGGGTGCTGTTTGAAGCTTGCCGAATCATGTTGATTTCTTTTGTGAAGTGACTGTTGGTGTAAAGGGTTAAGAAGCATGAAGTTTTCCGTAAAAACGTAATAGATATTCAGAATAAGGGTCGTACACCGCCGGTAATGTTGTTTAATCAGAACGGCAGCAATAGCAGCGATGCATTGCAAGAATATCGCCGACAGAAACAGCTGCAAGGAGACCACATGTCAATAAACGAGCTAAAGAATACGATCAATAAATTAGCAGAAACAGGTGAATGAGGTGGTGAAGCAGAGTGAGGGAGGCAGCCCATTCCCATGGTAGTTGTTGATGAAGTTGCTGTATCTACAGCTGACTGTGCTGCACGTGCCTCAAATTCTGTAGCCAGTGCTCGTGCTGTGTCACGGGAATTGTCTCTACCCTGGAAACAGTTCAAAAAATTTCGTGACGAATTTTACACTGATATATCACCAAGATTCAGAATCCCCCACGATAGGTTAGGACGCCGGGACTTTGCTCTTCGTTTCCTGGCAGGCGTGGAAATAGAAGACATGTGGCTGGGGAATATTCTTTGGACGGACGAGCAAATTTTATTCTGCATGGGGTGGTGAACGCAGAGAACTGTCGCATACGGGATTCTACTCCGCCACATGTTGTGCAGAAATATTCACTGCAAAGCTTTTCTGACCCTGTGGTGTGGTTTCACAAGCTGCTTCATTCTCGGTTCGTCTTTCTCGAAGGAGGTGAGACCTCGCGGGCCGGTTAGGTGTAAGGTGACATCTGCATGTTATTAGGACCTCCTTGTGCAACATGTGGTTTCAGCTTTGCAACAAAACAACTGTGTCCACATCACATGTTGACCAATCTGCTTCGAGAATCCATCAATAACGACTGCATCATAACTAGGCGATTTTAAGATGGACGGTCTTCCGGACTTAAATCTGTGTGACGTTTAGTTGTGGGGATATCTGAAAGGTAGTGTCTATTAGGGATGTATCCGAACTATTCCTCATCTGAAGGACAGCATACAAAGACATGCCGCTCTGATTACGCCAGACATGCTGCAAGCAACTGTCAACCATGCCTTGTTATGGATACAGTATATTTCTGAGTGGGGAGACAATACTGAACACTGTTAGCGTGTGTCTGATCGTCCCTCCCCTTTTCTTATGCCTACACCACATTCTGACTGATCAGAGCGCCGCATTTGCAGCTGGTGGCAGAAAGTGGAGATACTATTTTTTGCAGGTACTTCGCGATTGCACCTGTTAAAGAATATACGAATACCTGCGATGTTTCAGCGTCCTGCGATGGATACAGCTCGCTTGTAGCACTCATGACACTATCAGTTTAGTTATAAACACACGTTATCAGCTAAATTTGTATGCGATATAAGAAAAGACGGATAATAAACAGTATGTATAACTATATAAGAAGAGAGAACAATAATAATAGAAAGCTAAAAGAGGCGTAAGGTAAGGTTTCAGTTTTATACCTACTGTAACTGATTATAATCCCGACTGTTACCACTGGAACTGCTGAGAACACCAGCTTAATCGATGTGTAACGTTCAGTATGAGCTTCTCTGAGAATAGACCACACAGTGAGTTCGTAACAGGATATGTAGACATGCGTTGTTATAATAAGGGAGAGTGCTGTATCCTGGAACACTCTTTAAACTTTCGCTTCTAGCCAGCCATGCAATAGAAGTAATAAATGTTCTTATTCCGTTTTAAATGATGCCATACAGTTTTTGTATGCTGCAGTCTTTTTCTTAAGTTACAGAAATTATTGCGGAAAAGAAAAGGTTTCCAAATGTGAAAAAGATGTCGCAAGATACAAGGTTGTCCTGTACCTAGGAACAAATATTGTACTGAAAGTTAGAAGCTTTGCAATAGAGAAAATGCAGTCAATTGTGTATTTAATTATCTGTTACATTATTACTCTGATATACACCAACAATCAGTAAGCAAACTCAAATTAAGCAGAAATATTATAATAAACCAGTTACAAGTTTCCAACATTCTGAAATAAAAGCAGTTGGAAATTGACACAAATTTTCACTTTGAAGACGGGTAAAATTGTTAAGACTTTAAAGAAACTCAGTTCATTTGCAAATAATATGTGTTACATAGTAAAGAACTTCTTCTGTTTCAAGGTACAAGATGGTGCACGACCGACGGAGTATGGCCTAACCGTCCAATGTTATGTAACTAGTTTCAAAAAGATTTACAAATATATCAAATTTTACGTGTTATAAAATTCTGCAACTCAAGAATTAACAATATCTTACAAACAGATTTAATATATTATACAATACTTAAATAGTTACAACTCAAAATATTTACAAATTCTGCTCAAAACACAATCTACATGATTACTATGCAAATCACAATTAGTGCCTGACAGAAGATTCTTCGAACCACCTTCAAGCTATTTTCTACGATTCCACAACCGAAAGCGAGGGAGTAACGAGCATATAAATGTTTCTGTGCGAGCGCCGATTTCTCTTATTGTATCATGACGATCATTTCTCCCTACGTAGGCGGGTTCCAGCAGAATATTTTCGCAATCAGAGGAGAAAGTTGGTGCATGAAATTCCAAGAGAAGGTCCTGCCGTAACGCAAAACGCCATTGTTGTATGCCACCCCCGTTCACGTATTATGTCCATGGCATTTTCTATCCTATTTTGTGATAATACAAAGCGAGATGCACGCCTTCCGTCAGTCCCATCTGATGCTGATCGCACACTGCATGACAATATTCCAGAAGAGGGCGGACAAGCGTACTGTGTTCAGTCTCTTTACTAAAATTGTAGCGATCTTTAAGTATCCTGCCAATAACTCTGTCTTTGGTTTGCTTTACTCACAACATTCTCTATGTGATCGTCGTAATTCATATTATTCGTCACTGTGATCTGTAAGTATCTAGATGAATTTATAGTTTTTAGACACGTGTGATTTAACATGTAACCGAATTTAGCGGGTTTGTTTTAAAACTCATGCGGATTTCAACACGTTTCGTCATGTCTCAGAAAAGAAGTAGAAAATTCGGAAACTGATTAAGGCGGTCTCTAGGACGTATTCCTTCACATGATTCTAATGTCGGTCAGTATATCGAAACTTCTCGCAGGAAAATTATCTATTCCTAGGTACACTATATTCAAACTCCATCACTCTCCCCTACAGATTATCTGCTCCGAAATGGTTATTCGACAAGAGTTGAAGGCAAGGCGAACAACTAAATGGTTTCAGTGAACAAAATATTTGTGTTTGTGCCTAATGAACGTGGTGGTCGATGAAGCACTAGCTGCGTGAACCGCTGGCGAGCGCCGGAGCTAGAAGCTGAGGAGGCTAATTGGTTGCTGGTGTGACGGCTACGCCAGGATAACCCCGTGTAGCGCGAGGGGAAGTCGATCTGGGGGGCTTATAACCAGTTTAGGAGACAGACTGTTCGATGAAATTGGTATCGAATGTTGGCAGCAACAGCAGAGGCGCGGCGGCGGTGCGTGTAATCCTCTTAGGCGGGTCGGCGCGCCGAAACCCGAGCGTCGTATTGGCTACCGGCTCCCTCGCCGCCGACGCTACCATGTGAAGCGAGCACAGCAACCCTCGTGCGTAAAGGGAGACTAGCTGCACGGGAGACAGCTCACGGTTCTATAAGGGGAGTCGGAATGCTCTATATCGACAACGTTAAATTTTACTAGTTGGCATCCATGTAGTTCAGAAACCACTGCAGCAATGAGCATGTATCTTTAACTGACTTTGCACTTTCTCTTCTTAGGTTACTGTACTGAAAATCATTTCACTTCAGCCGTTAGTCTACAACATACAATTTTTTAACCAAACAGATTTTAGGACTGCAGACAGTGGTTGAATTAACAGTGCAAGCAGTGAAATGCGCGAGCTGCAGATAATAGAGTTGGCCAAGTGGTTCTAGGCGCTTCAGTCCGGAACCAGGTGGCTGCTACGGTCGCAGGTTCGAATCCTGCGTAGGGCGTGGATGTGAGACATCCTTAAGTTAGTTAGGTTTACTTGCAGTACTGGCCATTAAAATTGCTACACCACGAAGATGACGTGCTACAGACGCGAAATTTAACCGACAGGAAGCAGATGCTGTGATATGCAAATGATTAGCTTTTCAGAGCATTCACACAAGGTTGGCGCCGGTGGCGACACCTACAACGTGCTGACGTGAGGAAAGTTTCCAACCGATTTCTCATACACAAACAGCTGTTGACCGGCGTTGCCTGGTGAAACGTTGTTGTGATGCCTCGTGTAAGGAGCGGAAATGCGTACCATCACGTTTCCGACTTTGATAAAGGGCGAATTCTACCCTATCGCGATTGCAGTTTATCGTATCGCGACATTGCTGCTCGCGTTGGTCGACATCCAATGACTGTTAGCAGAATATGGAATCGGTGAGTTCAGGAGGGTAATACGGAACGCCGTGCTGGATCCCAACGGCCTCGTATCACTAGCAGTCGACATGACAGGCATCTTATCCGCATGGCTGTAACGGATCGTGGAGCAACGTCTCGATCCCTGAGTCAGCAGATGGGGACGTTTGCAAGACAACAACCATCTGCATGAACAGTTCGACGGCGTTTGCAGCAGCTGCGGTTACCCTTGACGCTGCATCACAGACAGGAGCGCCTGCGATGGTGTACTCAACGACGAACCTGGGTGCACGAATGGCAAAACGTCATTTTTTCGGATGAATCCAGGTTCTGTTTACATCAGCATGATGGTCGCATCCGTGTTTGGTGACATCACGGTGAACGCACATTGGAAGCGTGTACTCGTCATCGCCGTACTGGCGTATCACCCGGCGTGATTGAATGGGATGCCATTGGTTATACGTCTCGGTCACTCTTGTCCGCATTGACGGCACTTTGAACAGTGGACGTAACATTTCAGATGTTGTACGACCCGTGGCTGTACCCTCCTTCGATCCCTGCGAAATCCTGCGTTTCAGCAGGATAATGCACGACCGCATGTTGCAGGTCCTGTACGAGCATTTCTGGATATAGAAAACGTTCGACTGCTGCCCTGGCTAGCACATTCTCTAGATCTCTCACCAACTGAAAAGTCTGGTCAATGGTGGCCGAGCAACCGGCTCGTCACAATACGCCAGTCGCTACTCTTCTTGAACTGTGGTATCGTGTTGAAGCTGCATGGGCAGCTGTACCTGTACACACCATCTAAGCTCTGTTTGACACAATGTCCAGGCGTATCAAGGCCGTTATTACGGCGAGAGGTGGTTGTTCTGGGTAATGATTTCTCAGGATCTATGCACCCAAATTGCGTGAAAATGTAATCACATGTCAGTTCTAGTATAATATATTTGTCCAATGAATATCTGTTTATCATCTGTATTTCTTCTTGGTGTAGCAATTTTAATGGCCAGTAGTGTAATTCTAAGTCTAGGGGACTGATGACCTCAGATGTTAAGTCCCATAATGGTTAGAGTCATCTGAAGCATTTAGATAACAGGGAGACGGACGAATAGGTATGGAGGCGTCAGCGCCGTGCTCGCAACAGGGAGACGGACGAATAGGTATGGAGGCGTCAGCGCCGTGCTCGCAGCTGATTTACAAGAGGAGTGAGAAGTGACGGGCGAGACGGTGTTACGCGGCCGCGACCAGCGGGAGTCCAGAGCAGGAATGCACCGGCGCACTGCCGCGGTGGGTGACGAAGTGGGCCGGGCCTCCAGCAGCCATCCCGTGGGAACCGCCGCGCCCGCCCGCTGGGGCGACCACCACCTGTGACGCTCTGTCAGTGAGCACCCATTCTGGACACTACAGCCAACGCTTCTCTTTCCGCGCTCTCACCATCGTGATGGATGGACGTTGAGGAATTTCGTTGGGCCATGCAGCTAACTCCCAGTCCAATAATACGAGGATCACTCCAAAAGAAGTGCACAATGTTATCTATAAAAAATCCAATTTATTTTCCATTTCTATAATATTTTTACATAATGTTTATATATTCTTGATAAACAAAATGTCTTTTCTCCACATAATCTCGACCCTTCTCAACTGCTGGTACGGCACCTCAGAACTAAGGCACGCAGATGGCCGCGGTAACAGCCAGAAGGAGCTTGTGTGAAAGCGACAGTTTGCTTCAGAAGGGAGTCATCATCTTCAAATTTTATTGCGCGAATGAAATGCTTCAGCTTACTGAAAAGATGGTTATCACAGGTGCCAGATCAGGCTATATGGTGGGTGTTTCAGTGTTGTCCACCGAAACTTTCTGCTGATTTTCTCACTGACATTTAGTCGGGCATTATCAAGCAATAATAACAGCTTTCTTTGCATACAGTTGCCAAACGCGCTTCAGAACTGATGGTGGTTCCATTTGACAACGTTGTCCACAAACAATAATTTTTCACATTAAAAAGAAAAAGGAAAAAAAACAATAGCTGCCACTTTTCCTGCTGAAGGCGCTGATTTGAATTTTTCTTCTTCGGTGAGTTTGAATGATGTCATTCCATCAATTGTCTTTTGTTGTTGTTGTTGTGGTCTTCAGTCCTGAGACTGGTTTGATGCACCTCTCCATGCTACTCGATCCTGTGCAAGCTTCTTCATCTCCCAGTACCTACTGCAACCTACATCCTTCTGAACCTGCTTGGTGTATTCATCTCTTGGTCTCCCTCTACGATTTTTACCCTCCACGTTGCCCTCCAATACTAAATTGGTGATCCCTTGATGCCTCAGAACATTTCCTACCAATCGATCCCTTCTTCTAGTCACGTTGTGCCACGAACTCCTCTTCTCCTCAATCCTATTCAATACCTCCACATTAGTTATGTGATCTACCCATCTAATCTTCAGCATTCTTCTGTAGCACCACATTTCGAAAGCTTCTATTCTCTTCTTGTCTAAAGTATTTATCGTCCATGTCTCACTTCCGTACATGGCTACACTCCATACAAATACTTTCAGAAAAGACTTCCTGACACTTAAATCTGTACTCGATGTTAATAAATTTCTCTTCTTGAGAAACGCTTTCCTTGCCATTGCCAGTCTACATTTTATATTCTCTCTACTTCGACCATCATCAGTTATTTTGCTCCCGAAATAGCAAAACTCCTTTACTACTTTAAGTGTCTCATTTCCTAATCTGATACCCTCAGCATCACCCGACTTAATTCGACTTGTCTTTTGATCTCCGATTCAAAATGAAGGAACCAGGTTACATCTTCCACCATAATTCTCGTCTCCAGAATTCTAGAACTGTTCCAAAAGTTCTCTGCACACTGTCTTCAGTGTTTCTTTGTGGGCATCATAATATTCCGCTTTCTCTCGTTTCCCCAGTTCCCCCTCGGATTGATAATTCGTTCACTGTTTTGCGTTTGTCAGTCAAAATTACTCGCAGATCGTGAATACGTTGTACCTTGTCAGGAGTGCTCGGTGTGTCGCTGCAAGGGAGGTCCCGAGTATGGGTTTTCTAACTGACGAGATAAACTGCTTGCACAGCGACAGGCTGTATTGTAATCAACAGCGTTATCCTCACACGTCTTGCCGGCCGCGGTGGCCGAACGGTTCTAGGCGCCACAGTCTGGAACCGCGCGACTGCTATTGTCGCAGTTTCGAATCCTGCCTCGGTCATGGAAGAGTGTGATGTCCTTAGGTTAGTTAGGTTTAAGTAGTTCTAAGTTCTAGGGGACTGATGACCTCAGATGTTAAGTCTCATAGTGCTCAAAGCCATTTTTGAACCCACACGTCTTCTTCAATCACTTGTTAATGTTTGTTACTGTCTTGTTCTCACAACACAGGAATTCTTTGACAGCACCTTACTTCAAACGAACATCAAGTACAGCAGCCATCTTGATGGAGTTCTACGACTGCGTAACTTGAGGAAACTAGGTCGTATTATATTTGAATACAAGCGGGAAGAATGTTTCTGTGACCTCTGTGAACAGTAAAGATACAGAAAAGAAGTTGCGCTTTTGAAAAAAAAAATATATATATATATTTCGACTGATCCTTGTAAACGTAGTGCCAAAAGAGATACAAAATTATGGACGTTAACGGTTCTGGAGTTTTACTACTACCTCATTCTTGCCAGATTCTTCTGATCAGACCTTTCGGTCTTCTTGATAAGGCACTTTTCCGGAGACTGGCAGCACCCTGTGACGCACTGTCAAACTTAAGCGAATTTAAGTTTAATATTTCCCCTATTTACAACTACACTCCTGGAAATTGAAATAAGAACACCGTGAACTCATTGTCCCAGGAAGGGGAAACTTTATTGACACATTCCTGGGGTCAGATACATCACATGATCACACTGACAGAACCACAGGCACATAGACACAGGCAACAGAGCATGCACAATGTCGGCACTAGTACAATGTATATCCACCTTTCGCAGCAATGCAGGCTGCTATTCTCCCATGGAGACGATCGTAGAGATGCTGGATGTAGTCCTGTGGAACGGCTTGCCATGCCATTTCCACCTGGCGCCTCAGTTGGACCAGCGTTCGTGCTGGACGTGCAGACCGCGTGAGACGACGCTTCATCCAGTCCCAAACATGCTCAATGGGGGACAGATCCGGAGATCTTGCCGGCCAGGGTGGTTGACTTACACCTTCTAGAGCACGTTGGGTGGCACGGGATACATGCGGACGTGCATTGTCCTGTTGGAACAGCAAGTCCCCTTGCCGGTCTAGGAATGGTAGAACGATGGGTTCGATGACGGTTTGGATGTACCGTGCACTATTCAGTGTCCCCTCGACGATCACCAGTGGTGTACGGCCAGTGTAGGAGATCGCTCCCCACACCATGATGCCGGGTGTTGGCCCTGTGTGCCTCGGTCGTATGCAGTCCTGATTGTGGCGCTCACCTGCACGGCGCCAAACACGCATACGACCATCATTGGCACCAAGGCAGAAGCGACTCTCATCGCTGAAGACGACACGTCTCCATTCGTCCCTCCATTCACGCCTGTCGCGACACCACTGGAGGCGGGCTGCACGATGTTGGGGCGTGAGCGGAAGACGGCCTAACGGTGTGCGGGACCGTAGCCCAGCTTCATGGAGACGGTTGCGAATGGTCCTCGCCGATACCCCAGGAGCAACAGTGTCCCTAATTTGCTGGGAAGTGGCGGTGCGGTCCCCTACGGCACTGCGTAGGATCCTACGGTCTTGGCGTGCATCCGTGCGTCGCTGCGGTCCGGTCCCAGGTCGACGAGCACGTGCACCTTCCGCCGACCACTGGCGACAACATCGATGTACTGTGGAGACCTCACGCCCCACGTGTTGAGCAATTCGGCGGTACGTCCACCCGGCCTCCCGCATGCCCACTATACGCCCTCGCTCAAAGTCCGTCAACTGCACATACGGTTCACGTTCACGCTGTCACGGCATGCTACCAGTGTTAAAGACTGCGATGGAGCTCCGTATGCCACGGCAAACTGGCTGACACTGACGGCGGCGGTGCACAAATGCTGCGCAGCTAGCGCCATTCGACGGCCAACACCGCTGTTCCTGGTGTGTCCGCTGTGCCGTGCGTGTGATCATTGCTTGTACAGCCCTCTCGCAGTGTCCGGAGCAAGTATGGTGGGTCTGACACACCGGTGTCAATGTGTTCTTTTTTCCATTTCCAGGAGTGTATATAGCCTGCCTGTAACCCGAAGATCTCCCCACTCTACGAAACCACGTCATTAGAAGCAACAACAGGTTATTTCACAACATTGTATCTGACGTATCGTAGCGCACCTTCTAATCCACTGCTACTGAGAGGATCGACATGTCCGGAAAAAGGTATTTTCCACAAAATGGGTTAACACTGCACGGAATAAAGGAAATAGTAACTAACAGAACTAACGTAGGGACACAAACGAACAAAATTTATGAAATATATATAACCGCACCGTGCACTGCAGAGCTCGACGGTAAATACTGTAGATACTTAATGTCTTAAACATGACTGCGATTCAGCAACTGAATAAATTTGAAGAGGTTGAAAAAATCAGCCCACCAGTTGCAAACCAAAGGTTTATTTAGCTCTGGACCTAGGTTTCGATATTTATAAAAACATCTTCTTCAGGAGGAGTGAGCCCTTTTTAAAAATTTTAAAACTGATGTCCATATATATTTTCATAAATATCGAAACCTTGCTCAAGGGCTAAATAAACGTTTGGTTTGCAACTGATTGGCTGATTTTTTTTCAATCTCTTCAAGTACATTCGTAGTCACAGTGCAGGGCAATTGCAGCGTTCTTCAGGGAGAGGCCACTTCTTCCATCGCAAGCGTTGCTTGCTCTTCGGTTTACAGAGGAATGTATTGGTCATTCGAAGACTTTCCCAATAACACATCCCGAGAAAAAAAATCCAGGGTCTGCCAAAACAAGGAGTTCAAAAGACATTTGAAAATATACTGATCTTGCTGAATTCACTGATGTATTGTGCAGTTTTATGAGAGACCTCTATCCAAATTTGGGGCAGACGTATTCCACAACAAATCAGCGTAGATACTGAGGTCGAAATGTCCTAAGGACAGGCATCACCGAAGTTCAGTTTGTGCTTATCAGCACTTGCGTTATATATCTATAGAAAGTGTTGCTAATTATTGAGGACTCCATGTAGTGATTTCAAAATGCACTCTGAGCTTATGGAATAGTGTGTAAGTAGGCACTTATGTGATGCTAGACATAAGAAGAATGGAAACATGTCATAAAGTCCGGCGAGTCTCCTTTCTGCCTCTGAAGTTTGCCATTGTTGACTGCGGAGCCTCAGAGGGGGTACTCAACCGACAACTTCGAAAAGTCTTTCTTTCTTCTGCACAAGCGCTAAGTGTGAATGCTGTGTTGTAAGTATATTGGTCCAGTGTGGGCTATGGTATGTGTTTCTGTGTGTGTGTGTGTGTGTGTGTGTGTGTGTGCATGAGTGTTGGTGTGTGTGTCTGGAGGTTGGTATTAAGTTTGTTAAGCTGATAACTCACCGGAGAAATTTGGGATTCGACGCAGGGCTTCGCCACAAAGTCTAGTGATCAGAACTCGAACACGTTCATTCAAAGTCGAGCTCGACAGCACAAACCTGCTTTACAGGGGCAGGTTCCCTCCAGAAATGGTGCCTACAGGCCGTACAATACCCATAACAATGATCTTATATAAGGAGTGAGGTAAATCCCTGGTGTGACTCTATTAAGTATGATGTACGCATTGCTTGAAACCGACACTCGCCGTTCCCAGTATGTCTACACTCACATTCTGCACTTCGTTCTCTTTGAGGACCAGCAACCGAAATCAGATGTGTTAGGATTCAGAAAAAGTAACTTAATGTTTGGAGAGACAAATCTCTTACATAAATGGCTCTGAGCACTATGGGACTTAACTTCTGAGTTCATCAGTCCCCTAGAACTTAGAACTACTTAAACCTAACTAACCTAAGGACATCACACACAACCATGCCCGAGGCAGGATTCAAAACTGCGACCGTAGCGGTCGCGCGGTTCCAGACTGTGGCGCCTAGAACCGCTCGGCCTTACATAAATATAGGAAATCTTGGGTGTTAGTATGAACAACAAATTACTCATAATAATATATATCCAAAATACTTCTCTAGACTACAGGAAAAGTTGATACACTAGTTTTCATTGTATTTACACAGAGGCGGAGTCTTTACCTAGCCAAAGACGGAGCTTTTGTAATATGATTTCATATGATGTTATAATATGCAAGCGCAAACACATACACACGCACACACACACACACACACACACACACACACACAAACACAAACACAAACACACACACACACACACACACACACACACACACACAAGCGCGCGCGCGAAAGCAGTTTGTGTCACTTCTATCAAGCAGAGTACATTAAGTTCTCTTTGGAACGTATTTCTGTATAATTGCTCAGACAGTTATTTGAACGTTTAAGTCTCGTTTATGAAGCTGTCTATAGAACTGGTTCCTATACCTGTTGCGCCAAAAACATCTCTGTCTTCCAGTTACTCGCATCCGGATTTAAAGTGTCCAGGCGCTTTTCATTTAATGACAACGCTGCATTTCTCACTCACTTAAATTTCACGCTCCATCCGCAGCCGGCCCTCCCACTATTACATTTCGTGACAGCATTAGGGAATAAAGTATGCTGTTAATTGAGGTTACACAATAAACTAAACATTTAACGACACACACACACTTTTCTCATACTAGCAACTTTCGAGCTTTCTTCAACGGTTATCTCATTGTGTTCAACTAACTAGAGATTATCTTCCTTATATTTACGCTTTTCATTTCTCTTTTGTTAATTCACACCACTCTAGAGTATATTTTACTTGCATGTGCCATAAATTAGAAAAGCACTGAATAGCTTAAATCTACCTTGCTCTGTGGCAATAGGGCGACAGCGTTTGTTATAAAAGAAGTACTTACTGTCGCAAGTGTTTGAAAAATAACATTACGAATTATGCCTATTTTCAGATAGTAAATATTTTTTATACGAAAGGTAGAGGAGTAGATTGTATTGAAAATTTTCCAATCTTTTCAGTTATAAGGAGAATAGCAACGAACAACGAAATAGTTTTGAGATTTCACCACAAATGCTCCTACATACATTTTCTATCAGTCAATACGTACTACACGTCGTCATTTTCTTCATACTGGTACTTTACTGATTTTTTCGTCTATGTGGCAGCAAAGGGCATGAGTTCAGCTTGTGAAGACAGCGTGGTAGGGAGGGTCTGCTCTCTCTTGCCCCACGCTGGGTACGTCTTTCCTGGTGTCAATAAAAGATGATAGTCTGCAAGAAACCAATCCCTGAAAACTGCAGATATAGCCAAAAGAGACTCTTTGGGCATGTCATCAGGCGAGAAATGTCAAACCGAGTTCTCATCAGTTCTGTTATGTGTGGAATATGTTACAGCTACGTAGTGAATGAGGAAAAACTGCAATACGCATAAATTATGTAATCAAACATAATGAGTCCCTGTGCAAATATTTATATAAAAAGTTTGTGGTCTTTGCAGTGAAATAACCTGATTAAACTGATTAAGAGGAAACCCCATCAGTTGACGCCACATTGGGCGACTTGCGTGTCGATGATAATAAAATGATGATAAGGACAACATGAGATCAAGTCCCCGAGTTGAGAAAATCTCCGACCCGGCCGGGCATCTAACCCGGGCCCGCTAGACCTGAAATGGGAATAAAGTCCCATGCTTCTTGACAGAGCGTGGGGGAACGATGTGGGAGACCCGCACCTCCATATTAGGCAAGGTCCTAATGGAGGGATGAAAGATGATGATGAAGACGACACAACAACACCCAGTCATCTCGGGGCAGGTGAAAATCCCTGACTCCGCCGGGAATCGAACCTGGGACCCCATGCTCGGGAAGCGAGAACGCTACCGCGAGACCACGAGTTGCGGACCCGCTACACCCAGTGGAGAAAATCTCCGACAAGGCCGGGAATCGAACCCGGGCACGCTACAGGTCAGTGACACGCGTTGATGCCTCAGCCAAGGGAGGCGGACGTTCTTTGCAATGTGTAATGGAGATGAGGACGGATCTAGCTACAACCTATGCGGAGCTTTAACTCAACCTTTGTCAACGAACCCATTTTGAGTTCTCTTGATCCGTCTGTATAATTGGTTTCTCAGTAGTGTATTGTATTTAATGGAAGATTTATTTATCCCGCCCAGCTTAAGGCCGTAAGGCTTTCTGTTACATCCAGCTAGCCATTCTTCATACTTTACTAGTATCCTAACTACGGCATATGTATTAATAGGTTTTAAACTCAGTGAGGAATCCAGTATGTGCGTAAAACCGTCATCAACCCGAATACTGATCTGAACACCAATGGAGGTGGTTTGCCCTTGCCTCGTATCACAAGACCGAACGTGACCGAAATCTAAACTTTGGATACATACTGGATACTTGACAATTTTTTAGTAAGCCGACACAAAGAACCAGAGAACATAAGTACTGCCTTTGTTCATCAGTTTAACTGAATGGCTTATTACAGTCCCTCACACCATCTTGTGATGTTCAGCTTCGACAGACCGTACGCAGTATATCTGGTACGCCTCTGTCTTCGCCTGTCCAGTGTCTCCCCGTGCTAAACAAAATCATTCCACATCACCCAAGGAGACGGTAAAGAATCGGTCGCTTTTCATATACGTTATCATTCAACAAGGGTCTGTAATACGAACGCAAACTTGCTAACCTGAGCCTGGTAATCAGCGATTTCAAGTCTACGGCTGCCTGGAAATCAGAATAGTCATCCTCAAAAAAAAAAAAAAAAAAAAAAAATGGTTCAAATGGCTCTGAGCACTATGGGACTTAACATCTGAGGTCATCAGTCCCTTGAACTTAGAACTATTTAAACCTAACTAACCTAAGGACATCACACACATCCATGCCCCAGGCAGGATTCGAACCTGCGACCGTAGCGGTCCCGCGGTTCCAGACTGCAGCGCCTAGTACCGCTCGGCCACACCGGCCAGCAGTCATCCTCAACGTGATAGGCTTGGAGCACATTTACGGAATCATCACGCCTGACAGTTAGCACGGCCCTTGCTGACCATTCAGGTCACCTGATCTGTCAGAGTGCGATAACTTTGTATGGGGAGCCCTCTTGTCTAAGGTGTATCGCAACAACGCTCATAGTTCTTCAAGAACTGTAGCTGAGGATTTCGGATGCGATTGCAGCAATTACAGCAGTCCAGCTTCAATCCGCCTTCAGCTACTTGCTGACCAGCGCCCAAAAGTGCCAAGAGATGAATAGTGGTCACTTTCAAGCTCTGCCTTAGTCGGGTTAGTAATGTATTTCCTGTGCTATGTTTCTTTGTATCCTCGAACTCTGTTCTCTGGCCCACTTTCATTTACCCCACTCTGTACTTAAAAAACGTAAAATTGACTTTCGCGTAAATTTTACCTCAAAACATTGTGAATTTTACGGCATAAAATTAACAGTAAAATCATTTTGTTTGTCTAGCCTTCGTACTACAAAACTTCTGTACTTGTAAGTGTTAAATATAAACCGAACTGTAAACATAATTTTTTTCTGCATAACATTTTCAGAAGTCTTTTTTCTTTCATTACCGTCATGGGAAAGTTGAAATTAGTGATGTCAGCGAAAAAACCGACTACGTCGGTGGCGTAAAAGCGAGAGAAGATACTGAAAATTTGGCATTGCACGCATGCGTTCTTGCTTATGTAGCCCAATGTCAGGTTGTTTCCCGGCTTGGTAGACCGCAAGTGTCCTTTGTCAAACTGTTCGCATCTACCTCCGCTACGCCACTGTGGTACACTGTAGAGGCTTATCGTTACAACCTGTACACTCCGCAAGCCATCTTATGGTGTGTGGTGGAGTGTACTTACGTTATTGCTCTCTCTCTCTCTCTCTCTCTCTCTCTCTCTCTCTCTCTCTCTCTCTCTCCCTCCGTCCTTCCTTCCCTTCCCTCTTCCATTCGCCAAAGAAAATTGAAGTGAATGGTTATCAGTAAACCTCTGTATTAACTCTATCTCTCTGATGTTCTCCTCGTTGTCACTTTTCTTCTTTGGAATTTCTGTATCTCATCCATTAATCAGACCTGCTAAGAGTCCCATACTGATGAGCAATATTCAAGAACTAATCATACAAGTGTTTTGTAAGCCATTTCTTTTGTGGATTAATAACCTTTTCTTAATATCCTTCCAATAAATCTCGGCCTCGCAACTGCTTTTCCTACCATTTGATTTATGTGATCATTCCACTTCTGGTTCCTAGGTATGTTAAGGTAGTTCACGTTTCCAGTAATTTATCGGCAATAATGTAATCCAACATCAGTTGTTGTGTACTACTTCGTACACAATGGTAAGGAGATGGCCTGCAGAGTGGTGCAGCAGCTGACGTCGTAGGAGAAGCAAGACAGGAGCAGGAATGATTAGCGAACAAGCAAATATAGTAAACAGAAGTTTTAATTAACTCATAGCTTCCTCCAAGCGTTGCGAAGAAACTTTACAAAAGAACAAACAGCAATAAAGTCCAGCTATCACAAAATGAAGATCGTTGTGCAGTGTGAGGCTCCATCTGGTAACGCACGAGCTAACTGTTGAAGGCTCACTAAGACTGAAGGCTGTCGAAGGGTGCCACTGAGGCTGGGCGTGTAGCTGCCGCCGGCCATCCCATATCGTGGCGGCAGGGCGCTCGTAGCCCGAGGCGCTGAAGGTGTGGTTCAGTGGTAGCGCATCGCTGGATCCGCCAGGTCTCCGCGCGACCGCTGTCGGCATCTGTCGGAAACGTGCGTTTCTAGTGCTAACTCTGATATCCTGGTGAAGGTGGTATCGATCTGTGATACCACACTAGTGAATTCCTTCGCGCATTTATATGCAATCGATTAAATTCATTTACGTCCACAGTCAAGCGCCAGTAACTGCACCAAACATCGATCATCCGCAGGTTTTCTGCAGTTCTTCTTGTATAGAGCTTCCGACGTTACCTGCTGCATCATTTATAAACATTGTAAACCGTAACGGTCCAATCACACGTCTTTGCGTCGGAGTGATCGTCGGGATCACTGCAACATGTGCGCTCCGCACACCTGCGACTGGTGAAGAATGCTTGCCAGATGGCCGCCGGCAGCAGACCTCCGCTGACAGCTGCATAATGCGGACACAATACGCGTGTAACGAGCCGCACGTTGCCTCCGTACTGGCGACCGGGGGCGCCCTCTAGACGCAGCTGGGCGTGGTCGCTGCTACGGCACCCCTGGGCTCACCGTTGATAGCTTTCTCGCCTCTCCACGCAACCTGTTTCCATTGTCGCTGATGCGCTCAGTTTTCAAATTTCCACCCGCAATTTCACTGATAAACACGATGCGCAGTCGGTAGCTGTGTCATCGGACAGGACTCAAAGTATCCTGCAAATGTTTGATTGTTTTTGGACTACGACTTTTTTACGTTAATAACTGTATTCTAGGCTCTCAATTCATCAGCCGCGGACAAACATAGCCGCGAAAGAGTTCACAGTATCACAACAAAAGACTACATACGAGCACCCAAACATTTTAGAAGAGAGCAGGAAGTGGATATCTTAAATAAATTTGAAATGATGTATATCCACGGACATCTTAAAGAAATTTGAAATGATGTATATCCACAACCGATTTAATATAAAAATGCAGTAAATGAAGCAGGCAAAAAGGAATACAAACGTCTCAAAAATGATATCGACAGGAAGTGCAAAATGGCTAAGCAGGGATGGATAGAGGACAAATGTAAGGATGTAGAGGCTAGTCTCACTAGGGGTAAGATAGATACTGCCTAAAGGAAAATTAAAGAGACCTTTGGAGAGAAGAGAACCACTTGTATGAATATCAAGCGCTCAGATGGCAACCCAGTTCTAAGCAAAGAAGGGAAGGCAGAAAGGTGGAAGGAGTATATAGAGGGTTTATACAAAGGCGATGTACTTGAGGACAATATTATGGAAATGGAAGAGGATGTAGATGAAGACGAAATGGGAGATAAGATACTGCGTGAAGAGTTTGACAGAGCACTGAAAGACCTGAGTCGAAACAAGGCCCCGGGAGTAGACAACATTCCATTAGAACTACTGATGGCATTGGGAGAGCCAGTCATGACAAAACTCTACCACCTGGTGAGCAAGATGTATGAGACAGGCGAAATACCCTCAGACATCAAGAAGAATATAATAATTCCAATCTCAAAGAAAGCAGGTGTTGACAGATGTGAAAATTACCGAACTGTCAGTTTAATAAGTCACAGCTGCAAAATACTAACGCGACGAATGGAAAAACTGGTAGAAACGGACCTCAGGGAAGATCAGTTTGGATTCCGTAGAAATGTTGGAACACGTGAGGCAATACTAACCTTACGACTTATCTTAGAAGAAAGACTAAGAAAAGGCAAACCTATGTTTCTAGCATTTGTAGACTTAGAGAAAACTTTTGACAATGTTAACTGGAATACTCTCTTTCAAATTCTGAAGGTGGCAGGGCTAAAATACAGGGAGCGAAAGGCTATTTACAATTTGTACAGAAACCAGATGGCAGTTATAAGAGTCGAGGGGCATGAAAGGGAAGCAGTGGTTGGGAAAGGAGTGAGACAGGGTTGTAGCCTCTCCCCGATGTTATTCAATCTGTATATTGAGCAAGCAGTAAAGGAAACAAAAGAAAACTTCGGAGTAGGTATTAAAATTTATGGAGAAGAAGTAAAAACTTTGAGGTTCGCCGATGACATTGTAATTCTGTCAGAGACAGCAAAGGACTTGGAAGAGCAGTTGAATGGAATGGACAGTGTCTTGAAAGGAGGATATAAGATGAACATCAACAAAAGCAAAACGAGGATAATGGAATGTAGTCAAATTAAGTCGGGTGATGCTGAGGGAATTAGATTAGGAAATGAGACACTTAAAGTAGTAAAGGAGTTTTGCTATTTAGGGAGTAAAATAACTG
The DNA here is from genome assembly GCF_021461385.2 of Schistocerca piceifrons. Taxonomy (NCBI): domain Eukaryota; kingdom Metazoa; phylum Arthropoda; class Insecta; order Orthoptera; family Acrididae; genus Schistocerca; species Schistocerca piceifrons. The sequence continues at coordinate 772,104,614 of NC_060139.1, read as the reverse complement.
ATGATGGTCGAAGTAGAGAGGATAGAAAATGTAGACTGGCAATGGAAAGGAAAGCGTTTCTCGAGAAGAGAAATTTGTTAACATCGAGTATAGATTTAAGTGTCAGGAAGTCGTTTCTGAAAGTTTTTGTATGGAGTGTAGCCATGTATGGAAGTGAAACATGGACGATAACTAGTTTGGACAAGAAGAGAATAGAAGCTTTCGAAATGTGGTGCTACAGAAGAACGCTGAAAATAAGGTGGGTAGATCACGTAACTAATGAGGAGGTATTGAATAGGATTGGGGAGAAGAGAAGTTTGTGGCACAACTTGACTAGAAGAAGGGATCGGTTGGTAGGACATGTTTTGAGGCATCAAGGGATCACAAATTTAGCATTGGAGGGCACCGTGGAGGGTAAAAATCGTAGAGGGAGACCAAGAGATAAATACACTAAGCAGATTCAGAAGGATGTAGGTCGCAGTAGGTACTGGAAGATGAAGAAGCTTGCACAGGATAGAGTAGCATGGAGAGCTGCATCAAACCAGTCTCAGGACTGAAGACCACAACAACAAACGACTACTGCTTTCATGAGCAATATCGAAATGAAAGCACTGACGCAGTACGTAATTTTGATATAAATTTATAGAATTGTATGTCCATTTTTGATTGTTATTTAGGACTACTATTTATTTTAGGCATCATGAGTTAACGGAAATTTCGAGATGTGATATCTTGTCTAGGAAGATGCGAAACTGCTTTTAAATAAATCTCGTGAAATGACGAGTGGTGAAAACTGTATGTGCAAGTGGTCGCGAAGAGAAGCCACCTCCTTAAAACAATTGATTGTATACTTTTTTGCCAATTTCTTCTTGTTCACGTTGCTTACTATGTTAATAACGCTTAATTTGGCAAAACAAAGAATTTAAAATTATGTTTCAAAGCGAAACCACCTCCTTAAAACAACTGATTGTTAACTTTCCGCCATTTTCTTCTTCTTAAATTCTTTGCTTACTATGACGATGATGATGATCAATTTTGTGAAAAACTTAATTTTTTTGTATTATTGGAACTCAAAGCATTAAATGGAAGAATGGAATTCAGAATGAAATAACGGATTCCAAGTCCACACTTTCACAAGTTTAATTCAGTCTTCTTAAATTAAATTAAAACCCTCTTAGTATGAAGTATAGTTTTTTAGTAAGTTTATTAATGTGACCATGACACACCGCAGCTACATAAATACAGGGTGTAACAAAAATGTACAGAGCGTTTCCATGGACATCTTAATATAACATGATTTCTTCGTCTACTTGTGAGGAATGTGTCCTGCAATTTGTGCCGTACATTTTTGTTACACTCTATATTTGTTTACAAACAACACATTTTTTACTGCAGTTTTGGTAATAAAATAACTGGATGGAGCACAGAAGTACCAGGAAATAACGAGAAATATCAGTGGCAGAAATATCAGTGGCTCTCTATAAAAAGTAACTGATGCCTTCTGTTCTGTCGGCATGAAGTGTGTAGGCAATAAGATATTGCTGGACCCAATAGCATAAAATAGATATACTGTTCGATATTTGGTAATGATTTGGCAAGTACTACATTTTACAACGTGCGGTTTACAGTAAAAACTCAAATTTCTGTTCTATTCGAAATACTTATCCAGATAATAGATGAAAACAACAAATAATGCTGCTGAAAGTAAAAATTGTCATTGAGATTAGGTTACAAAAGGGTAGTAATATACACTCCTGGAAATGGAAAAAAGAACACATTGACACTGGTGTGTCAGACCCATCATACTTGCTCCGGACACTGCGAGAGGGCTGTACAAGCAATGATCACACGCACGGCACAGCGGACACACCAGGAACCGCAGTGTTGGCCGTCGAATGGCGCTAGCTGCGCAGCATTTGTGCACCTCCGCCGTCAGTGACAGCCAGTTTGCCGTGGCATACGGAGCTCCATCGCAGTCTTTAACACTGGTAGCATGCCGCGACAGCGCGGACGTGAACCATATGTGCAGTTGACGGACTTTGAGCGAGGGCGTATAGTGGGCATGCGGGAGGCCGGGTGGACGTACCGCCGAATTGCTCAACACGTGGGGCGTGAGGTCTCCACAGTACATCGATGTTGTCGCCAGTGGTCGGTGGAAGGTGCACGTGCCCGTCGACCTGGGACCGGACCGCAGCGACACACGGATGCACGCCAAGACCGTAGGATCCTACGCAGTGCCGTAGGGGACCGCACCGCCACTTCCCAGCAAATTACGGACACTGTTGCTGCTGGGGTATCGGCGAGGACCATTCGCAACCATCTCCATGAAGCTGGGCTACGGTCCCGCACACCGTTAGGCCGTCTTCCGCTCACGCCCCAACATCGTGCAGCCCGCCTCCAGTGGTGTCGCGACAGGCGTGAATGGAGGGACGAATGGAGACGTGTCGTCTTCAGCGATGAGAGTCGCTTCTGCCTTGGTGCCAATGATGGTCGTATGCGTGTTTGGCGCCGTGCAGGTGAGCGCCACAATCAGGACTGCATACGACCGAGGCACACAGGGCCAACACCCGGCATCATGGTGTGGGGAGTGATCTCCTACACTGGCCGTACACCACTGGTGATCGTCGAGGGGACACTGAATAGTGCACGGTACATCCAAACCGTCATCGAACCCATCGTTCTACCATTCCTAGACCGGCAAGGGAACTTGCTGTTCCAACAGGACAATGCACGTCCGCATGTATCCCGTGCCACCCAACGTGCTCTAGAAGGTGTAAGTCAACTACCCTGGCCAGCAAGATCTCCGGATCTGTCCCCCATTGAGCATGTTTGGGACTGGATGAAGCGTCGTCTCACGCGGTCTGCACGTCCAGCACGAACGCTGGTCCAACTGAGGCGCCAGGTGGAAATGGCATGGCAAGCCGTTCCACAGGACTACATCCAGCATCTCTACGATCGTCTCCATGGGAGAATAGCAGCCTGCATTGCTGCGAAAGGTGGATATACACTGTACTAGTGCCGACATTGTGCATGCTCTGTTGCCTGTGTCTATGTGCCTGTGGTTCTGTCAGTGTGATCATGTGATGTATCTGACCCCAGGAATGTGTCAATAAAGTTTCCCCTTCCTGGGACAATGAATTCACGGTGTTCTTATTTCAATTTCCAGGAGTGTAGTTTCAACTATAACCTCGAAGAATTGAAGGTAAATAGTTAATGTTTTGTTTGCTTGTAGAGTCCTTGTACACACTACCATCCCTGCACCACAAAATGGCAGGATGCAACTAGAGCACCCAAAACAGGAAGGCACAGCTCATTGCTAAGTTGAACCATTTCGTTTTCTCTCCAATAGCAGTGCTTCTACGTTATCTATTTTTTCGCGCTGAAAATTTAAGCTCCACGACCACCCGTCCGAGGTTCAGTTAAGTTTAGATGATGCATAAAAACTATATTTGAAATTAAATATGATTTTCTCTCATTTTTATTTGGTGATGCGGAAACTCCAATTACAGTATCAAATTAGAGATGTAAAAAAGGTCTGAAGAAATTTTCTCCATGACTAAGCTGCTCTTGCAGTGGGTTTGAAGAAGTACCAATTGGAGATTATGCCCCCCTCAACGGTGAAATACTTCGCCGAACTTGTGAAGCTCTACCGGGTGCGTGGGTGAAGCACAATAGTACTGAGGTCTACATGAATCAGGTTTGTTTACGGAAATGGTTCGTGAACACAAGGAGAAATCTTGAAAAATTTGTCGGTTTTCTAAATAGTGAAGCTCAACGAATAAGAGTTGCAAGGCCATGTAATCTTTTTCTAACAGGCCCTTTTGGGAACAATTTGATGCAGGAACTACAATTTTTGGTCTCACGCATTTTTCTGAACTTTATTTTGTATTGCAAGTGAAATAAAGTTGGTTAATTATTTGTATACAGCATAGGTACACATATCATGAAATAAAAACAAAGTAGACCCTTGATTTTTTTCTAGACATCCCTTATGCTACTATTTTTAAAGTAAACTTTTAAAATGTTGATGCTATCATAAACTATTGCACAATATTTTAATAATTACTATCAAACCTTCAGTAATTATGTCATAGTTTTTCTTTAAAAAGTTTTAGTTTTCATATTTAAGTCATGAGAATAATCTACTTTTTAGTAAATTATGTTTTAAGACAGTATTCAAAATTGCAGCCCTCTATCTTTAAGAGTTTTTAACCAGTGCCTACCAGAACCTCGAAAAGTAAACTTCCGGGAAATTTAAGTTAAATCTTATTTCTCTACCTACCCTTAATAACACCAATGCATCCCAAGTCCATATTCATCTTGATTGATTCTGTTGTTGTTCTCCCTCCCTTTTCTTTTTCAGACTTCTTATTCTTGTTCTTGCATCTTAGATGTCTTCAACACTGATTTCTCAGCTATGAAGAGTCTCCTACGGCAGTTGCAATTGAAGTCAATGGCAGTTAAAGTTATTTGCATACTGAGTTCACCAGATACTCCCATCAATTGCATAACCTTAAACTTTGACACTGCACCATCACTGAAACACAGCAAACTGTCCAGCGCAGCTATTTTCAAAATATAAGTCCTACCAGAGCAGCTTTTGGTATCCGTTCTCATCTGCAGTTGTCAAAACTTTCATTTAGTTTTCAGTCCTACTACGTAGTTACTTCTCTAATAATATTGTGTCACTAAGACATTGGAGACTAAAAAGTCATAATGACAAGTGAGAACAAGATTCTGTTTTTAACAGAGGCGTCTGCGGAACATGGGGACGTCGTGATGTGTGTAGATACATTTAAATTCTTCTAATTTTGGGGCTTCCTTCGTTGCAGTGTCTCGAAGTAAACTTTTTCTTGATCAGAAAACTACAGAGAATTTTTTAAATAAAAACTTAAAAATTTCCTAGCTTTGTTATGCCAACGGAAGGAGGTGGCCGAAGCGTTGGGGCAAGGCGACGGTTCGACCCACCTCCTTCCTCCCCATACTCTCTGTTTCATACAGCGTTTATTGATAAAATGACCTTTGTCTACGGGTATTTTGTTAAGTTTCCAATCCAGTCCATTTCTTTCGTGAGTTATCGTTTCAGCACTCGGTTCATTCTCTAAATCAGCCAGCGCTAGACGTGACGTCAAAGACACTGACTTTGCAAGTCGTGCTCCACGTGGCCAGTTCCTATCAGTAGCGCAGCGCCGTCGTAAACAAACAAGCCGAAAGCTGACCTTTTACGAGCTCCCGGACTGACGAGCAGGTGCTTCCCGGCCAAGTTTGTGGTAAAACTGGGATATCTCGTTTTTACCGACCGGTGGAGCCGTCTGCTACCCCTTCCCTTCCCGCAGGCCCGCGTGTACCGGCGATCGTAAATAATAAAGGCTTGCTCGAGCGGCCGTAACAGCGATGTACGCCGCGGTGAAAACGCCTAATTCCCGCCGCTTTTTGCCTGCTCACAGCCTGTTGCCGCGACGGTAGCACCTGCCGGGCCGCCGGGCCGCTACTTGTCAACAAAAACGTGCGCGGCTTCTGCGGGCAAGGTGTTTGCCTCGCGCGTCTGACTGACAGCACCTCGGCCCGTCGATAGCTCACTTTCACCATGTGCACGAGCCGCGCGGCATGACAGCCCATTAACAGTGCTCTCAAGTGCCTCTGATCCGAAGTGTCGATTAACTGCATCCGTACACCCGCATGCGGAAGAAACCTCGCAAAAAAGAGTCGAACACCTTGTTGCAAATTGCTCGAATTGATCGATCGCTGAATAAGGCTATCGCTGACCGTCGAGAACACTTTGCGAACACTGTAGTAGACATTGTAATTTCGAAAACAAGCGTTTATTGGACTCCTGAACCTCCTATCAATAAAAGTCTTCGCACCAGCGTATCGCACATCGTTGTAACGCAGCAACGAGAGCTATCGCCTCGGCTGTCCGATTTCTCAGTGTGTATTTCTCGTTTAACGGCTTTAACCCTTTGACTCCCAGTGGTTTCTGCATCAAACCACCATTTTACGAGGTGCATTCAAGTTCTAAGGCCTCCGATTTTTTTTCTTCGGACTGGAAAGAGATAGAAACATGCGCATTGTTTTAAAATGAGGCCGCGTTCATTGTCAATACGTCCCAGAGATGGCAGCACCGTACGGCAGATGGAATTTTACCGCCAGCGGCAAGAATGAGAACTTTTTTAAATACTTAAAATGGCGACGTTTTTCTTACTTGAACAGCGTGCAATCATTCGTTTTCTGAATTTGCATGGTGTGAAACCAATTGAAATTCATCGACAGTTGAAGGAGACATGTGGTGATGGAGTTATGGATGTGTCGAAAGTGCCTTCGTGGGTGCGACAGTTTAATGAAGGCAGAACATCGTGTGACTACAAACCGAAACAACCTCGGGCTCGCACAAGCCGGTCTGACGACATGATCGAGACAGTGGAGAGAATTGTTTTGGGGGATCGCCGAATGACTGTTGAACAGATCGCCTCCAGAGTTGGCATTTCTGTGGGTTCTGTGCACACAATCCTGCATGACGACCTGAAAATGCAAAAAGTGTCATCCAGGTGGGTGCCACGAATGCTGACGGAAGACCACATGGCTGCCCATGTGGCATGTTGCCAAGCAATGTTGAGGCGCAACGACAGCATGAATGGGACTTTCTTTTCGTCGGTTGTGACAATGGATGAGACGTGGATGCCATTTTTCAATCCAGAAACAAAGCGCCAGTCAGCTCAGTGGAAGCACACAGATTCACCGCCACCAAAAAAAATTTCGGGTAACCGCCAGTGCTGAAAAAATGATGGTGTCCATGTTCTGGGACAGCGAGGGCGCAATCCTTACCCATTGCGTTCCAAAGGGCACTACGGTAACAGGTGCATCCTACGAAAATGTTTTGAAGAACAAATTCCTTCCTGCACTGCAACAAAAACGTCCGGGAAGGGCTGCGCGTGTGCTGTTTCACCAAGACAACGCACCCGCACATCGACCTAACGTTACGCAACAGTTTCTTCGTGATAACAACTTTGAAGTGATTCCTCATGCTCCCTACTCACCTGACCTGGCTCCTAGTGACTTTTGGCTTTTTCCAACAATGAAAGACACTCTGCGTGGCCGCACATTCACCAGCCGTGCTGCTATTGCCTCAGCGATTTTCCAGTGGTCAAAACAGACTCCTAAAGAAGCCTTCGCCGCTGCCATGAAATCATGGCGTCAGCGTTGTGAAAAATGTGTACGTCTGCAGGGCGATTACGTCGAGAAGTAACGCCAGTTTCATCGGTTTCGGGTGAGTAGTTAACTAGAAAAAAAAAAATCGGAGGCCTTAGAACTTGAATGCACCTCGTATATCATTTTTCTTAAGTACCAGTGCCCTACTTGTGACACGCAGCGCCTTAATTTGTTGCATCAGGAACCTCTGTATGTGGGTCATACCGGCGTTGCCCCTAACAACGCTGGCGTAGTCCATAACGGACAGAAGGAACGTCCTGTATATATAGCGAGTACGCAGCTGATAGAAAGCTCAGACTTCGCATCAAGGGTAAGCTGATGGGATGCCCTGTTTCTAAATTATTGTACTGTTACTGCCACGCAAATTGTCTCTCGACGGCTACTCAAAGACATTTCACTGTGTCAGCCAACGGAACATTTCTCGCAGACGTAGGACTTCTGGGATGGCTGCTCTGTGACGTGTCATGATGACAACGACGCTCATGAGCGTATGGCATCGTTGGCCGGGAGGCTCCGTCCGGGGAAGTTCGGCTGCCAAGTGCAAGTCTTATTTCAGTCGACGCCACACTGGGCGACTTGCGCGCCGGTGATGAGGCTGAAATTATGATGAGGACAACACAACACCCAGTCACCGAACGGAGATAATCTCCAACCCGGCTGGGAATTGAACACGGGCCCGCTTGCATGGGAGGCGAGCATGTTATCACCCAGCTAAGCAGGCTGACTACCATAAATGCCTTCGAATGATCGTTCCTGTTATTTCCCTGAATACTGACCATTCCTCTCGGGACACCATGTGTCAGGATGTAGGCCCACATACACTGATCAACCAGAACATTATGACCACCGACCTGCTATCGATATAAACCCGTCCAGGCGCTAGTAGCGTCACCTGGAGAGGAATTACTTTTAGTCAGACACACACAATGTGCATGTAGCATCAGTGAGCCTGCTGCTCATGTGTAAACAAGGGAAGGCGCGCGATCTATCTGAGTTTGACCGAGGGAAGACTGTAGTGGCCCGGAGGTTCGGCACGAGCATTTCGAGACCTGCACCACTTGTCGAGTGTTCGAGGAATGCTGTGGTGTCTTCAACACTCGGCGAAACCGAGGTGAAACTACGTCTACACGTCGTGGGCTTGGGCGGCCACCCCTCATTACCCCTATCGGTCGTCGTATGCTGGGCAAACTGTTTAAACAGGAGAGGCGGCGAACTGTGCCGTTACTAACATCAGTCTTCAGTGTTGGGCAGCGTACAAGTGTGTCTTAGCACACTGTCCACCGACACACTCCTAACTACGTGGCTCCGCAGGCGATGACCAATGCATGTGCCAATGTTGACATCAGCATCTACGACTAAAATGAGCACTTGACTGTCGGCACTGGATGTTGGTGCGGAGGCAGAGCGGTGCATGATCTGATGAATCCCGATATTTATCTCATCATGCCGGTGGGAGGGCGAGAATCCCTCGTCTTCCAGAGGAACGACTCTCTGACACCTGTACTGCGGGATGGAGACAAGCCGGTGGTGCGTCCATTATGCCCTGGGAAACAATCACATAGGCATCCATGGGTCAATTGGAGCAAGGCAACACGACGGCCAAGGAGTATGGTACACCGGTTGCAGACCACGTACACCCCTTCATGATGATCATATTTTCCGAGAGCAGTGGAATTTTTCAATGAGATAGTGAGTCGTGTCACAAGACCAGGAGTGTGATGGAGTGGTTCGAGGGACACAGTGGCGAGTTCTAGTTAATGTGCTGGCCCCCAACTCGCCAGATCTGAACCCGAACCAACACATCTGGGTTGTGATTGAACGTGGCGTTAGAGCTCACCGCCCCCATTCTTGGAATTTACTACAATTAGTGACTTGCGACTTTATTGCACTGAATCTAAAGGTAGTCCCTTAGATGACTACAGTTTTCTATAATGTTAATAGTTCTTTCATTTAATATTATCAGCTTTTATGGATTTACAAATTTCTATTCAGAATTTTGAAAGTTTATTTTTATTCATTTATTTGTTTTTTTTTTCCTTACTTTTAAGTTCTATTAAGCATGCTCTGTGTGTCAGTCTGCAACAGTCTGTTGTAATATTTTTTTATTTCGTTTTCTTTTTCCGTATTTTACGAATGTTTTCGATGTCACGCTTGAACAGCTTGCTGCCACGGAAAAATTGTAAAATGCGTCATCTAAGCAGGGGGTGTGCACATTTTGACGTGCAATAATGAACGTTTTATAAATTCTTTCCGTGCCTGCGGAACATGTGATTCGAATTCCTATGCAAGTGTATTGAGGCTGACGGCAATAAAATAGCATAAATTTTATTGTTTTCTATAAACAGCAGCTCTGACGTTGGGTCAAATAAAATAGCTGCGTTTTTTGGGTAAATGGATTTTCATTTGTAGCAAGAATTCCGCAAACAACTGTATTTTGAACGAGTTTTATTAAAATTACTTGATCCACGAATTGCCCCATAGTAGAGGTATGCGATCATTCATATTTGACACAAATTGCAGTTGTGTCAATTTTATTAAGGCACTACCGGTTTTGTGACTTGTAGCCACAGCATCAGGTGCTTATAAACATTAAAGCATATTAAACAATATGATGGAGACTACAGAGGGCCCACCCTTTATAGCTATAAACATGATGTCCGTGGGGCGGATATTCAAAATATAAAACGCAGGGCGACAGTAAACAAGGACTCGCCAACAGGCTAGTACACCACCCACGTTTAAAAATGGTTCAAAATATAGCCATTTACAGCGTTCCTGTTACAAAACATATATATTACTTCTGCTGTGGATGCCTCAAACGCAAAGTGGTTTGAAATGTGTTTTCACTGGCAGTTTCCACTCCCTGCTCCTCGTTGTCCACCTTTCCAAATACAAATGTGTATGACCTTAAGTACTGAAATGAACTGCTTTCTTAACAACTCAAGATACAAAGCAGTGGCTACTTTCATCAAGTTCCTTGACCCCTGTATATCACGCGGTAACAGCCTTGCTGTTTCGAGTGTGGTATGTCGCTCAACTTGCCAGCAGCGCCATCGCTGTATAGTAGAATGGACTGGGCAAGAACTTTTAATGGTCGTCTCGAAAGAAAATCAAGCTGGAACCGTTATCCTCTGTCAGGCCCCCTTTATAATTCACCATTCAATGCGATACCTTTTTCCCATCGATGGACGACTTAGTGGTGATCTTGTAGAAGAGTGCATTTGTCTGTTCAGGAAACCCCGAAAATCTCGTCGTCATCATTGTGGTAAGCCTGCCAGACAGTGGTTTCTTCATCCGAGGAAATAGGGGAAAGTCACTTTCTTTCAAAGTGGGACATAACGGCATACAGACAGCCCGTGTTAGAGGTGGCAGTTTTACTACACCCATGAGTCAAGTACATATGCGAAAACTGACTGAAATTAATTGTAATAAAAATACATGACTGCACGTCGCGCATTCCTGCTTGTTCCGAATATTAGTCCATGGCCTTAAGCGTGATTCAGCTCGGTCGGTGTCTTATTCCGTCCTTCCGTGTCCCGTTGACAAGTCCCTTGTGAAGGTGATGAGTGAAGTTACCGCTTCGCTACAGACCAGATAACACTAGACGTTTCCGCCAAGAGTGTACGACTATTCGAAACAAAACGATGCCGCCGCTGCTTTCGCACTGGTGTAAAGGGGCAACAGATGCCGCCTTTCATCACCCAGACTGCCCTAGCTTGGAGCCCCTCACGGCCCACCGCCAACGATCCAGCTAACCCAGCTGTGTCTACTGTTTCAAAGGGGAGCCCGCCGCCACACAGGCCGATGCGGCAGATCTCGCACATGCTAACGGCGGCTGGGACCGATTGCGCTAACTATGAAGTAGCGGTAGATATAGATACATTGTAACTTCCTGACAGAGTAAAACTGTGTACCGGACCGAGACTCGAACTCGAGACATTTGCATTTCGCGGGCTGTGAGGACGGATCGTGAGTCGTGCTTGGGTAGTTCAGTTGGTAGAGCACTTGCCCGCAAAAGGCAAAGGTTCCGAGTTAGTCTCGTTCCGGCACACAGTTTCAATCTGTCAGGAAGTTTCATATCAGCTTACACTCCACTGCAGAGTGAAAATCTGATTCTAGATACATTGTGTTTTTCAACCACTCCTTTGCAAATGGCAACGGTCGTTTAAAACATGAAATTCACATCCCATAGACCATTATCCATACATATCATAAAAATTATTGTACGTACATATGTATGTATGTACGTATGTTTGTTCCACACCGCTTCCTAAACCACTGGACCAATTTCAACCAAACTTGGTACACAAATCGTTTATTGTCTGGTAATCATCACCGTGGGGATAAAAACCACCCACCCATCGAAGGGATGGGGTGGATCTGAGTGTGAGAAAAGCAGTGTAGCCCACGATGCGAATACCCATACTTTAGTCATCCAGTATTTGAGAACTTGCAACAAACTTCACACATAATTTCAACATTTTCGAAACTTTCTCTCGCTGACAAACCTCCACTAAATGATGAAGGAAAAAAGTTTATAGCTTACTTGATTTTCGCTGTTCATGCAATAATACTGGTGCTTGAAGCATGGCGTTTTAATTTATTACGTCTTTACTACTAACTCTGTTCGCAGGTGATTTTGCAGACCGTACTCACATATACCACTGAATGTACCACAAAAATATCACTGTATGACACACGGTTCAGGAGATATGACGATATAAACACTGAGATACCTGAAAGACTATCTCATGATTCGTAACAGTTTAATTTACTACTTCTTTACTTCTAACGCTATTCACCACACATTTCGCAGACAGTAGCCACACATATAACTGGATATACCTGCGAAGTTATACTACAGTACAGCATATACACTCCTGGAAATGGAAAAAAGAACACATTGACACCGGTGTGTCAGACCCACCATACTTGCTCCGGACACTGCGAGAGCGCTGTACAAGCAATGATCACACGCACGGCACAGCGGACACACCAGGAACCGCGGTGTTGGCCGTCGAATGGCGCTAGCTGCGCAGCATTTGTGCACCGCCGCCGTCAGTGTCAGCCAGTTTGCCGTGGCATACGGAGCTCCATCGCAGTCTTTAACACTGGTAGCATGCCGTGACAGCGTGGACGTGAACCGTATGTGCAGTTGACGGACTTTGAGCGAGGACGTATAGTGGGCATGCGGGAGGCCGGGTGGACGTACCGCCGAATTGCTCAACACGTGGGGCGTGAGGTCTCCACAGTACATCGATGTTGTCGCCAGTGGTCGGCGGAAGGTGCACGTGCCCGTCGACCTGGGACCGGACCGCAGCGACGCACGGATGCACGCCAAGACCGTAGGATCCTACGCAGTGCCGTAGGGGACCGCACCGCCACTTCCCAGCAAATTAGGGACACTGTTGCTCCTGGGGTATCGGCGAGGACCATTCGCAACCGTCTCCATGAAGCTGGGCTACGGTCCCGCACACCGTTAGGCCGTCTTCCGCTCACGCCCCAACATCGTGCAGCCCGCCTCCAGTGGTGTCGCGACAGGCGTGAATGGAGGGACGAATGGAGACGTGTCGTCTTCAGCGATGAGAGTCGCTTCTGCCTTGGTGCCAATGATGGTCGTATGCGTGTTTGGCGCCGTGCAGGTGAGCGCCACAATCAGGACTGCATACGACCGAGGCACACAGGGCCAACACCCAGCATCATGGTGTGGGGAGCGATCTCCTACACTGGCCGTACACCACTGGTGATCGTCGAGGGGACACTGAATAGTGCACGGTACATCCAAACCGTCATCGAACCTATCGTTCTACCATTCCTAGACCGGCAAGGGAACTTGCAGTTCCAACAGGACAATGCACGTCCGCATGTATCCCGTGCCACCCAACGTGCTCTAGAAGGTGTAAGTCAACTACCCTGGCCAGCAAGATCTCCGGATCTGTCCCCCATTGAGCATGTTTGGGACTGGATGAAGCGTCGTCTCACGCGGTCTGCACGTCCAGCACGAACGCTGGTCCAACTGAGGCACCAGGTGGAAATGGCATGGCAAGCCGTTCCACAGGACTACATCCAGCATCTCTACGATCGTCTCCATGGGAGAATAGCAGCCCGCATTGCTGCGAAAGGTGGATATACACTGTACTAGTGCCGACATTGTGCATGCTCTGTTGCCTGTGTCTATGTGCCTGTGGTTCTGTCAGTGTGATCATGTGATGTATCTGACCCCAGGAATGTGTCAATAAAGTTTCCCCTTCCTGGGACAATGAATTCACGGTGTTCTTATTTCAATTTCCAGGAGTGTAGTTCAGGATTTACGAAAATGAAGCTGCAGGGCGAAATTTGCTAGGGATACGGGAGTCCGCTGCTCGTGGTCTCGTGGTAGTGTTCTCGCTTCCCGTACACGGGGTCCCGGGTTCGATTCCCGGCGGGGTCGGGTATTTTCTCCGCCTCGTGATGACTGGCTGTTGTGTGTTCTTCATCATCATTGACGCACGCAAGTCGCCGATGTGGCGTCACCTAAAACGAACTTGCAATACGGCGGCCGAACTTCCTCCCGGCCAACAATGCGATACGATCATTTCATTTCATGTTAAATATATGTGAAAAGTATTTGGAATGTGCGTGCACGGGAAAAGCCACTGGCAGAAAGCTCGTCCTAAACTACTGGAACGACTTCAATCAATTTGTTACATATATCAGCTACAATCGGCAAACAAATACTGTGGGGATAAGAACCACCAGCCTCCAATTGCGGTGAGCGTGATAACTTGGAGAAAGAAGGGGGGAGGAAGAGATGGACAGACAACGAGGAGAAAGGAGGAGATGAGCACAGATAGCGGGGAGAGACAGGGAAGAAGAGGGCAGAGAATGGAAAGAGGAGGAGATGAACAGAAAGAGGGCAGGGCAGGACATGAATAGAGCAGGGAAGGAGGACGAGATGACTAGACAGAGGGCTGGAGTAGATGGTCAGAGATAGAGAGGTAAGGAAGAGATGGACTAATAGATGACTAGAATAAATACGTAGCGACCAACGTCGAGCACGCAATTTGTACTGTTTAAGAGCCGCAGTGTTCTCTTGTCATCACTACTTGCAGTTACTCGCACTTATGGAACCGCAATGAGAGAGGCTAATCAAAACCTCGTTGCGACTGTAGTGCAGTCACGTCATTTCAGTTGTGTTCACCAGAATAATATTTCGACTGCTGAACAGCTGTTAAGTGGCCGTTTGCAACCAACATTGTGAGCCGCTAGTTCTGTTTACACCAATTTTCCTGGAACTCTTGAAGGTAGCAAAACAGGCTTTTCGACAAGTGGTACTAAGCAGCGGGGCAAGTGCTTTCCTGTGTGGGCAATGCTCGCAACTTTTTTATCTTCTGCAGCACTGAAATACCTACATTTTCTAAACGCAAACATGTACTTTTTCATAGCATTCAAAGGACTTTCAAAACAGGAATATAAGGACACGGCGATTTATTTTTCTTTCAGGTGGAAATTTCATAGTAAGAAATGAAGGGAAGCCAGAGTTGAATCTCTAATGGAACAGGGAATGGAATCGACCGTGTCCTTTCCAAACAAACGTTCGAAAAGTGGTTTAGGAAAACTGCAGACACCCTATATCTGGAGGGCGGGAAGATAATTTGCGGTTTTAAAGCACACTCCACCTAAGTCTATTGTTTTGACCTCTTCACTGCCTCGCTCGGTCGTAGGAAACTTCGCATGGCTCAAATGGATCTGAGCACTATGGGACTCAACATCTGAGGTCATCAGTCCCCTAGAACTCAGAACTACTTAAACCTAACTAACCTAAGGACATCACACACATCCATGCCCGAGGCAGGATTCGAACCTGCGACCGTAGCGGTTGCGCGGTTCCATACTGAAGCGCCTAGAACCGCTCGGCCACACCGGCCGGCAAAACTTCGCATGTATTGCCCGAATTTCACGTCCAAGACTGCGAATATACGCTGTTGCCGCTGCGTTGTCAATTAAACTTATGGCAACAGAATGGGACTTACACTTTGTCTACTGAATCGGAGTTCGAAAGTATATCATGGTATTCATCGCCTACTTTTGGAAACAAAGAAACAAAGTTCATTACGAACTTCAACAAGCGTCTTAAAGCTATACGCTTATTTTCAAGGACACTCCAACGCCGTATGTGTGTGTTCAAGCGGTATGTTTCATAATTACTACTCCAGGCTTCCAGGGGCTACAGAGGAAACTTTGTAAATAAGGTTTTGACTCGGAACTCATGTTTAAAAACGTACCGCTTGGCTGTAAAATAAGTTAGAATATCGGATCACCCTCATATATCCCGCTTGTAAGACTACATTACTCTGTATTTTGTATGCTGACGGGAGCGAAGCTTTTGGTCTACCCAGGGACTTACCCTTAATTTTGGGCGACGACAGGACAGTAACAAGAAAATTGTTGACATTCTGTGTGGCGTCATGACTCCTGACCAATTTAACTGAACTAAGGATTTTTTGTGTTTTTGGGTGGATAGCTTATGGATCAGTTTCGCTATCAACCAGCCATGCCATCCACTGTTTATTAATACCATTAGCGTATGACAGCGGTATGACTAAATATACTGCAGATCATCTGTGAAATTTCTGCTGTTTCGATTCCCCGGGGGGTCCAGGTTCGATTCCACGGCGGTTCACCGATTTTATCCGCTCGTGGACTGTCCCCAACCTCGTCATCATCATCGTCGCGTAAGTCGCTAAAGTGCGATCGAACAACCCGAGATGGGGTCATCCGGCCAATAACGCCATACGACCATTTCGTTTCAGCTTTGTCAATAGGAGCATTGACCCAGAAATGGCGTCCAACACACAGTTTTAGCCTGGACAACACTTTATGATTAATAAATTGTTGAATTTGTTGTACTGAACTGACAAAACCGTGTTTCCAATTCCAGCAACCAAGTGATGCAGTTGTCTGATAAACTGAGTATCGCAGCCTCTGCGGTCGGCGGCAGTGCGGGACCTCCTCTATCAGCATAGGAAACCCAACGCCGCTGGCCGCGAGGGCCTGCACAGCATCTTGTCTGGACCTCGAAAGAATCTGCAGGAAGAGCGGTGACAGCCGACGCCATCACATCGCTCGGGCGCGAAACAGCGACACGGAAAAGCCATCACAGAACCTTTCATTTCTCGAAGCTGAGAAGTATCGAAATTCATGCATTAAAGGTGCGAGCCATGAGTGACCATAAATTCACCTTCAGTAAACACATTACATCCTTCTTTCTTTCACTCACAGCACTTGGCTAAGTTCTTGTATTGCTCCAAAAGTGAAGATGTCATTCCGATAACGTTCTGGAAAATACGAGAGTAATTCCAAAAGTAAGGTCTCTCATTTTTTTATAAGTACATAGACCTGTTTATTTCTACAATGGTTTACATCAGTTTACAGCTTGAACATTTAGCTATTTCTCGACATTATACCCATTTATGTCGATGCATTTTTGTAGACGCTGTGGCAGTTTCTGTATGCCCATGTCATACCAGCTCGCCGCCATGCTGTTCAGAAAGTTATGAACCTCTTCTTTCACCTCGTCGTCGGAGCTGAATCTCTGGGACCACAATTAACACTGACAGGTACTGTGAGACTCTGAAAAAACTCAAACGGGCGATTCAGAACCGGAGAAGAGCAATGTTGAGCAAGGGCGTACACATTCTCCATGACAACGTTCGCCCACACATCGCTCGGCAAACCTTTGTTCTCCTGCAACAGTTTCAAAGGATCACAATCACCCCTCCTCCCCCCCCCCCCCCCCCCTTACAATCCTGGCTTGGCGCCCAGTGACTATCACCTGTTCCCAAGGTTAAAAGAACATTTGGCCGGAAAGTGATTCAGCTCAGATGACGAGGTGAAAGAAGAGGTTCATAACTTTCTGAACAGCATGGGGGCGAGCTGGTATGACATGGGCATACAAAAACTGCCACAGAGTCTACAAAAATGCATCGACAGAAATGGTGATTATGTCGAAAAATAGCTAAACATTCAAGTTGTTAACTGATGTAAACCATTGTAGAAATAAATAGGTCTATGTACTTATAAAAAATAGGAGATCTTACTTTTGGGATTACCCTCGTAGTAAAGAATTATAACAAATGAACAGCTACAAAGAAAATAACGAGAAAAAAAACCTGAAATAAACAGGTATTGCAACTGTAGCTCTAAATGAAACGACATAAAAGTAAATTACGTGTGTTACTAGATAGTTAATACAATGCATAGTTCGGACAAATGACAACAGGCTGATAATGAAGATGGAGAAAAGACACCAGGCAGTATTCTAACAAAGCTGGCATGAGTTATTACTTAACCCCATCACAGAAATGCCGAGCGACATTAACGTAATTGGTAAGACACTCTGTGGTACCCAGAAGGAACGGGAATCTAAATTCGTATCCAGCGTTCTTGGTTTACAATTTCAGTCAGTTGAGGTAAATTGCGGTATGATACCTTAAATAAGACGACGGTCAGTTTACTGCCCCATCCGTCTCCAAGCAGAGTTTGTACTACTTCAAGAAACAGTAAGTCCTAATTTTCCTTTCTTCAGTGTGCTAGTGAGCAGGTCATGGCAGTAATATATAGTATTGGAAACATTAAGCTTACGGGGTCGACGGTGAAAAACATAAATTCCATAGTGAATCGGTTTGAAATGGGACAACTCTGGACTGATAAAATTTCGTGTGTTTGTGGTTATAGGAAAATCCAAAATTTAAAATAGCCTACCTATGCATTGTACTCGTCTACAGTATTTATAAATGAGTGATTTTCCCTGTTGTGAACAACATAGTTCTTTAGTAAGTTGATCTGAGGGTGACGCCTTGTCAGGCGAAACCGGCAATCACCAAGTTGCTATTATATAAGGGCCAGTAAAAAAGTTTCCGTTTGAGGGTTTTGCTACAGCATATATGCGATGTAAGCGCCACTCCCATACCGGTATGTAAGCACCGACATGTAGGCAAGGGCTCAGTGTGGCAGTCGTGTCTTTCCGGCGTGGACTACTGCGACGTTGTTAACAAATGCGCCCAAAGAGGATCAACGTGTTGTTATTATTTTCTTGGCTGCCGGAGGACAAACACCGGTAGACATCCATCGGAGAATGAATAATGTGCATGGGGCAGTAGCATCAACCATCGTCGCCTCGTCCCAAGAAGTTCAAGAGCCAGCGATTTGCTGGAAAGGTGATGCTCGTGCTGTTCTTTGATTACCGAGGCCCATTGCCTATAGATTTCAAGGAACGTGGTGTTTTCTCCATCACTGGGGAACAGTAACCGTGTGACTGTCGCGCTTTCGGTCTCTAAGAAACGGCCTAGAAGGATCAACGAATCCTGTCGGACGAGGGTGTGCAGCAGCAGGAGCTACGAACTTCTGCACCCTGGAGGACACAGTGTTCTACCAAACAGGTATCTTCAACTTGGTGCGTCGGTGGGATGATTGCCTCATTGTTCACGGCGATTTTGATTGTTTGGACTACTTGTTCTCGACTGTACAATCTTCGAATAGAAACTTTTCGATCAACTCTTATATTTCATTGCGATCAAATACAGATCGCTGTGTCCTTTTCACCAGAGGAAGTCAGGTCTTACATCTAACCACCAGTATGCATCTCATGTGTGTGGACGTGGACCATTTTAATTCAAAATTGTCTAATGGCTTTAGCCGGCCTGAGTGGCCGAGCGGTTCTAGGCGCTACAGTCTGGAGCCGCGCTACCGCTACGGTCGCAGGTTCGAATCCTGCCTCGGGCATGGATGTGTTTGATGTCATTAGGTTAGGTAGGTTTAAGTACGTCTATTTTCTAGGGGACTGATGACCTCAGAAGTTAAGTCCCATAGTGCTCAGAGCCATCTGAACCATTTTTCTGATGGCTTAGCTTGTCATTATTTATTACTTTTTACTTCATCTCGAATGCAAGATGTCTTTATCATCTTCAAGAAACCTGGGCGTCATCAAGAAAGCGAATTCACCACTCCAAAATGTTTGCAATAGCTGATGACGGTGCAAAAGGCTTTCAAACCGATCTTACACTAAGATCAATACTTTGCTATTGAGATGGTAAAATACACATGTACGGAATGTACTCTTATCGCGAGCGAGCGCCTTACAATAGGCTCTCAGCGCACGACTGCACAACTCACAGACAGACTAAAACTTCCACTTGTCGCCACCCACGTATCTACAGCCAGTACTTGCACGTCCATTACGCACATTCCGGTATAAGGGCGAATTTTAATTGAAAGTCACTTCCCCGAAGTCGGCAAATAAATACGATATGCAGTGCCTCTGTTGTTCCGAAGTGAGATGCAAAGTTCCTTCAGTGCCTGTCCCAAGGAACTCTGCATCGTACACGAGGACAACACAGGTACTGCAAAGTACGCGTACATTACAAACGGCACTGTCGTCGCTAAATCCTAGCGACGTAGTCATCATATATTAAAATTGTTTGTTTGGAGACGTTCCGGGTACGATTAACAATGTTCGTTGTTGTCTTCAGTCCAGAGACTGGTTTGATGCAGCTCTCCATGCTACTCTATCCTGTGCAAGCTTCTTCATCTCCCAGTACCTACTGCAACCTACATCCTTCTGATTCTGTTTAGTGTATTCATCTCTTGGTCTCCCTCTAGGAGTTTTACCCTCCGCGCTGCCCTCCAGTACTAAATTGGTCATCCATTGATACCTCAAAATATGCCCTACCAACCGATCCCTTCTTCTAGTCAAGTTGTACCACAAATTTCTTTTATCTCCAATTCTATTCAATACCTCCTCATTAGTTATGTGATCTACCCATCTAATCTTCAGCATTCTTCTGTAGCACCGCATTTCGAAAGCTTTTATCCACTTCTTGTCCAAACTATTTATCGTCCACGTTTCACTTCCATACATGGCTATCTCCATACAAACACTTTCAGAAACGACTTCCTGACACTTAAAAATCTATACTCGATGTTAACAAATTTCTCTTCTTCAGAAACGCTTTCCTTGCCATAGCCTGTCTACACTTTTTATCCTCTCTAATTCGACCATCATCAGTTATTTTGCTCCCCAAATAGCAAACCTCATTTACTACTTTAAGCGTCTCATTTCCTAATCTAATTCCCGCAGCATCAGCCGATTAAATCGACTACATTCCATTATCCTCGTTTTGCTTTTGTTGATGTTTATCTTTTATCCTCCTTTCAAGACACTGTCCATTCCGTTCATCTGCTCTTCCAAGTCCTTTGCTGTCTCTGACAGTATTACAATGTCATCGGCAAACCTCAAAGTTTTTATTTCTTCTCCATGGATTTTAATTCCTACTCCGAATTCTTCTTTTGATTCCTTTACTGCTTGCTCAATATACAGATTGAATAACGTCGGGGATTGGCTGCAACCCTGTCTCACTCCCTTCCCAATCACTGCTTCCCTTTCATGCCCCTCGACTCTTATAACCGCCATCTGGCTTCTGTACAAATTGTTAATAGTCTTTCGCTCCCTGCATTTTATCCCTGCCACCTTCAGAATTTGAAAGAGAGTATTCCAGTCAACGTTGTCAAAAGCTTTTCTCTAAGTATACAAGCCGGCCGGGGTGGCCGAGCGGTTCTAGGCGCTACAGTCTGGAACCACGCGACCGCTACGTCGCAGGTTCGAATCCTGCCTCGGGCATGGATGTGTGTGATGTGCTTAGGTTAGTTAGGTTTAAGTAGTTCTAAGTTCTAGGGGACTGATTACCTCAGAAGTTAAGTCCCATAGTGCTCAGAGCCATTTGAACCATTTTTAAGTCCACAAATGCTATAAACGTAGGTTTGCCTTTCATTAATCCATTTTCTAATATAAGTCGTGGGGTCAGTATTGCCTCACGTGCTCCAGTATTTCTACGGAATCCAAACTGATCTTCCCCGAGGTCGGCTTCTGCCAGTTTTTCGATTCGTCTGTAAAGAATTCGTGTTAGTATTTTGCAGCCGTGGCTTATTATACTGATAGTTCTGTAATTTTCACATCTGTCAACACCTGCTTTCTTTGGGATTGGAATTATTATATTCTTCTTGGAGTCTGAGGGTATTTCGCCTGTCTCATACATCTTGCTCACTAGATTCCAGAGTTTTGTTAGGCCTGGCCTGGCTCTCCCAGGCTGTCAGCAGCTCACGATTAACAATACATTAATGAATTCGTCGAGCGGCATTTCCAACTCTATCGGTTGGCCCAAACAATAACCACTTCATCGCAGGATAGATACCCGAACGCCAGAAATACAGTTACTGGCCAGGAAAGAAATTGTGTAATGATGCATTAACAGACGCAATGTGGCTTAATAACTAGCGGCTCCATTGCACCAAGAGCGCGATCGAGAACGGGCCGTTGCAGATTAGGAGAGAGCTGCACTTAGCGCCGCTGTCTTACAAGAAGCACCCGGGCCGAGACACGACAGACAGCACTCACAATCGCCTCGCCGAAACAGGTGGGCCGCGAAATGGCGGACGGCGGCGTCCGATAACCGAGCGTGTTATTACACGGAGGCGAGCAAATAGCGGCGCAGGCTTCCGTCATGCGGGTGCTGAATACATTACGCCGGTAATTGCGGTCCGCGTCGCCGGGCGGTGACGAGTCGCGGCGGAGAACCCGTCCTCGCAGAAACTAAGCGGCTATTAAGAGCTGGGCAGCCCCCATGGAGCCGGCGCGCCGACGTCACCGCATGCGGGCCGTTGGCGGCGGCGGCGGCGGCCGCGGCAGCAGGTGGGGCCTGAGCGGGCTCCAAGCGCCGCGAGGCTCCCGCTGCGGCGTATCGCGGCGGCCATCGAGAGCGCAGGTGAGCACCGCTTGCTCGCTTCCCCGGCTTATCGCCGGCATCCGGCTCCCCGAAGAAACTATTTGGAGTTGGGTAATTGCGCTCCTCAAGATGCCTAGATTTATTAGCGATGAACAAATACAGGCGAATATCGACACACGTTGAGAGTACGGACCGTTCCGCATCATCAGCAGTAACAGAATCCTTCATCTGACAGGAGTGTTCCAGCTTACATCTCGCGTAAGGTAGAATGTGGTAGTATCGTTCTATCGATCTCTGATCGAGTCAATTAATTGCTCATGACATAGTCGATGTTAGTTGAAGCAACTGAATAAAACATGACCGCCACACGTAGTAGCCATCACTATTTCGAACTAAATGTGTAAAATTTTAGCTTCATTAATTGATCTCTGTTGGAAAAAAATGTAATTCTTATAAAAGGTGATGTTAAATCGCTGGTGACAATTTTGGCTGCTCACGTAATCGAATACATTAATGTATTATTTATATAGAGTTGGACTGCCGACTACAGGATCTTCTGTTACATATTTTGCACAGCTATCCAAGATATGGAAAAGGGCATGTATCTAAGGCAAAATCTAATCCTTCGTTTACTCAATTTTAGTGAAAACTATATCATTCATTATTGTTAATATTCAGTACATCTTTTTTGTCCAAGTCTTTGTAATCGGGAAAGATTTTTACGTTGTTTCCCATACAACTGATGTCCGATGGCACTGCGAGAGAGGCATTATAGAGGTATTTTAAATATTTTTTTTTATACAAGATCGCCTTCGAAACCATTTTTATTGACTCGTTTCGACAGGTGCAACTGTCATCTCCAGATCTTCAAAAACTTTTTTTTGCTTGTAGGTCACGTTCTATTGTACGTTCATTACTCCATATCAAGAGTTTAATGGAGGGTATATTTCACAATCCACACAAGTTTGTAAAAAAACTTATCACAAGTAAAAATATACACAGCTAAAATGTACCTTGTGGGACTTTGCATGTGCAAATACTATATACTACGTAAACGGAAGGTGGAATAACGGGGAGGTGGGGAAGGCAGCAACTGAAAGGAAAGGGAAGGAATTCATGATGTTAGCTGCATCGAGATTTTATCCGGACTCAGCGGTCACGAGTGGAAGTGTGAGCCGAACCGGGATTCGAACGGGGAATCCCCTGCGTCACCCGACTACGTCTACGTCTACGTGATTACTCTGCTATTCACAATTTAGTGCTTGGCAGAGTGTTTAATGAACCACCTTCAAGCTGTCTCTCTACAGTTCCACTCTCGAATCTCGAACGGCGCACGGGAAAACGAGCACTTAAATTTTTCTGTGCGTGCCCTTATTTCTCTTATTTTATCGTGATTATCATTTCTCCCTATGTAGGTGGGTACCAACAGAATGTTTTCGCAATCGGGGAGAAAACTGGAGTGATAGCCACTCCAATTCACGTATCATGTCTGTGGCACTGTCTCCCCTATTTCGCGATAAAATAAAACGAGCTGCCCTTCTTTGAACTTTTTCGATGTCATCCGTCAGTCCCACCTGATGCGGATCCCACACCGCACAGCAATACTCCAGAATACGGCGGACAAATGTAGTGTAAGCAGTCTCTCTAGTAGACCTGCTGCACCTTCTAAGTTTTCTGCCAATGAATCGCAGTCTTTGGTTTGATCTACCCACAACATTATCTACGTGGTCGTTCCAATTTAGGTTATTTGTAATTGTAATCCCTGAGTATTTAGTTGTATTTGCAGCCTTCAGATTTGTGCGACTTATCGTGTAATCGAAATTTAGCGTATATCTTTTAGTACTCATGTGAATAACTTCACACTTTTCTTTATTCAGGGACAATTGCCACTTCTCACACTATACAGATGTCTTAAATAAATCACTTTGTAATTCGTTTTGGTCATCTCCTGCCTTTTCGAGACGGTAAAGGACAGCATCATCGCCGGCCGGAGTGGCCGAGCGGTTCTAGGTGCTACAGTCCGGAACCGCGCGAACGCTACGGTCGCAGGTTCGAATCCTGCCTAGGGGCCTCGCTCAGAGGACTAAAGAGGGAACGCGCGAAGCTCACATACAAATACGACGTCGGAATGTTCCATTCACTCGACGTCATTCGCCAAATAACGCTGCCTACAGGGAGTTCCGTGTTTCCAGAGGTGCTAAGACCTTTCACTTGCTTCACGACCGAAAATGTTCGTGCATTTTGCGATCAACGTGCTTCGTTAGGATGAAATAGCCCCATGAAATCTTTGTTACGTGATTATTTTACGCGTGATTAGTTAATCTCTTTCTGACTTGTCGTTTGTGATCTGAATAAGAGTTCAATAGCCCAAAATATACTCTGTACCTAGACGTAGATGATAACACGCATAGGGCAAAACAAACAAGGACTCTGACGCAATCACAATTATCTTGACAGAAATCGTTTTCGACAGTCTCAAACATTTGAGTGGCACGGCATGGTCCTCCTGTGTACTGACTGGATTTGAAGATCGAAACCGATGTAAAGATATCTGCTTCTATAGCTGAGTGGTGAGCCATGTGAAGGACCCGGGTTTGATTCCCAGCCGAGTCGCAGAGTTTCTGCGGAGCGTGTTACGTTGTCTTCATCATCATATCATCCTCATCCACACGCAAGCCGGCGAAGTGGCGTCAGTTACTCGTAAAAAGACTTGCACCATGCGACCGGCATACTCAATGGGAGGATCCAGCCACACGCACATTTTATTTCATTTCATCTGTGAAGGTAATTGTGACTGTATAGAAAAATAAAAGTAAAAAGAGAAAAAAAAACAGGTTAACTATTTTAGCAAATAACAGTCGTCTAGAGACAATAAAAATATGTCTTACTCCGCAAAAAAAGTCTGGGAAATAATATGAGAGAGATGTTTCTGTAAAAACAGGAGAATCTATCTTGTAGTATTATCTACGCACATATTTTAGCTATAGACTAACTCAGTTCAAAGAACGATCACAATAGATCGGTCTATACAGGATGTTCCGAATTTACCTGTACAAACTTTTCAGACTTGGAGAGGGTAGTATAATATTTTAAATAGGAACCCATGTCCGGAAACGTACAGTTTTCATGTTACAGCCGTTTGAAATCATGTGTGTTAGGTAAATTTACAACAGGGTAGTTATGGTGGGGGTGTTTATGTCGGATTGGCTGATGTCATTTGACGTCCATCATACTTCTCTCACCTGGTTCGAGCCTCATTCAAGTGTCTGTGAATGTCAGAGGTCGTATGGAGTGATGGAGGTGATATGGATGTAGTTGTTGGTCATCCAGCCCGCATCTCGTGGTCGTGCGGTAGCGTTCTCGCTTCCCACGCCCGGGTTCCCGGGTTCGATTCCCGGCGGGGTCAGGGATTTTCTCTGCCTCGTGATGGCTGGGTGTTGTGTGCTGTCCTTAGGTTAGTTAGGTTTAATTAGTTCTAAGTTCTAGGGGACTTATGACCACAGCAGTTGAGTCCCATAGTGCTCAGAGCCATTTGAACCATTTGTTGGTCATCCACAACAGACCAGACGGTGCTGGGACCAATATCCACTACAGGCGCAATTGCGCGTCTTCTCGTTGAGGGGTTGACGAGTTATCTTCCAATTCGGGTGTGTGGTGTCTCGGAGCACCACAGACACGCCTGCTGATGGTGAAGTTACCCTTTCTCAAAATGGTTCAAATGGCTCTGAGCACTATGGGACTTAACTGCTGAGGTCATCAATCCCCTAGAACTTAGAACTAACCTAAGGACATCACACACATCCGTGCCCGAGGCAGGATTCGAACCTGCGACCGTAGCGGTCACGGGGCTCCAGACTGTAGCGACTAGAACCGCACGGCCACTCCGGCCGGCTACCCTTTCTCGAAGTCGTTGTACGATTGTAACGAAACGGATATGCTATGGGGTCAGCCATTGTGGACAAGGATCTTGACAAAGGCGACGGGTAGTTCTACGGTTACCGTGAGCTTCGCCATACAGAGGGATTACGTCGGTGCATTCTGCAAATATGTACTCAACCATGTTGCTCTAGCACTCACAGGTACACGAATGAGGCTCGAACCAGGTGAGAGAGATAGGACAAATGTCAAATGACATCAGCCAATCCGACGTAAGCACCCTTACCATGACTACAAACCTAACTGGACATAGGTCTCTATTTTAGATTTTTATGTACTCACTCCCCTCTACAAGTTGAAGAAGTTTGTAACGCAAACTTCCCAACCCATTGTATGTACGTCTGTATCTCTAATACGGGGCTGTGTGGTGAAAGGAACCCAGGCTGGTGTGGCAGCCCGAGGCAACAGCCGGCGAGCAGGCAGCAGACGCAGGTAGCAGGCGCTGAGCTGGGCCTGAGCTGATGGAGGGATCGCGTGCTCGCCGCTTCCGCCTCGCGGACAGCTAACCTCTGCCTTCGCGTCCCTCACATCTCCGCCGGCTTTCCTCGGCTCGGCCACAGTGTCTTCGCGTCCGGCGCCACGAATATTCCCTCCACCCGCGAGCCGAACCGCTTGTTCCCTCCCCATTCCCTAAGAACACTCGCCTTCTTTTGTCTTCCGCGCCGCGGTCACCAGCTTGCGACGGTAAGCGGTCAGCTGCGATGCGCCATCATTTTTCATTTCCTCCCGAGTCGGATTCTGTCATTTTTATAGCCTCTTTTTACCGTCTCAGCCTTGCGGTGCTTCCACTGTGAGGTGTGAAATTGTACTTAATGAGAGCGCATTAGGAACAACGGAAGGAGCTGGAATAAAGGGGCACAGTCGTTCCGTCCCGACGAGAAACTTATGTGTTCTCACGAGCAACAGGCCGGCCGAGAAGTCTACTGCCGCCGCTTTTGTGGCTGCTGGGGAGGCTAATCAATTACATGGACCTTCATGCCGCAGTCTTTACGTCCGCTTACAGTATCAGTGCAATCAACTACGGCCTTTCCCTGCTAGCAACGTCATTACTATATTAGGTTACTTTCACTGTCTAATTGGGCGATATCAGCACAAATAACCACTTGACAACTTAGAGAATAGCTCATACATGAAAAAAGAAACGCTATGTTGTATGTACGAAAAGTCTAATGTTAAATGAGAACATTTTTATTTGCTGTATTTTAAATACCTACAACTTCTGACAATGTGTTAAAAATAACAATAGTTTTCCACTGCACTGCTAGTTGCTCGGAGGCTCTATATGCGGCAGAGACTCTTCCAATGAAAAGAAATGTGTACTGGAGAAACCTGAGGCCAAAGAAGCATTTTGTACAAAACTCTGGATTCCGTCGAAGAAAACACGGTATACAGAAGGCGTCAAAACCATCAACTTTGTTGGCACGTGGAGAAAGCAAGTGATACTTTTGGCATTGCCTTTTATGCAGACATGGCACAAATGAGCCCAGGATGAATATCTAAAATAGCATCAACCTGCTTTCAAGGTAAGAAACACAAAGGGGCATAGTGCACAGAAGCTCAAAAAGATTGAAGAGAACTAAAAATTTCTCCTAAAATACCTAGGAGCGTCATCCGTATAAGGAAGAGCTACGGACATACATAGGTTCCCAGCTGAAGATAGGGAAGACATGGATCCAAGAGAGAAAATAACGACATCGAAGAAAGGGAGAGTTGAGTTCATGTGGTCCCTGGTTGTAGGAAACGATGAAAGAGCAAGAGGAAAAAGGTTTTCTTTTTAATTTATTTTTTGCTGCAAGTTTCACTAAATGGTTGTAGCGTAACGTTTATAGTGTCCATCAAACAAGAGATACGCATATAACCGTACAAACTGTAATGTGTACTCTAACATTACGAGACTCTATCACCAGTAACAGAGCGGAGAAATTTTCAGACCACGTATCCGGACATTTCGAGTGACGACCAGGATTTCAACTTACGACAAGTTCACGAATGTAAGGTCTGTTACTGAGCTACCGCGAAGGGCGCAACCGTACACCTCAGCAGGGGGGAGTAGGGAGACGGTCTTTTGTGAGAAGTCTCAAGATCAAATTCGGTGCTTACAGTCAAGAATTTTCGTACGTATAATTATATACAAACATCTGTCATAGTTACGGCAAAATTATATATTGTGTCAAATTGTGTATACGCCTTTTTGGGTACCCTGATTCACAGATCACTGTGTCGCGTCGTTCGTTATATGCTCGTAGCTCTGAATTCAGTACCGCTAGACGTTGCACCTGTTTTAGGAACTGTAACTTGTACACTTCTGTATGACTTGATAGCACTAACAATGTTTTCTCCAAAGTTACCCACGGTGCAGATGGATACTTCTGGAAGTCTAGGAGGTCTGCTGATGTATCTTTGTTGTTATTTTCGGTGTAATGGAAAAAGTGTAAACTTGAAATGCAGCGCTAGAAGCTACAAACTGAAGAACGAAAGTGAGTGCCTGATTCGATGTGTGCTTCAGAGGGATACATATGGAACTATTAATGATATCCTCAGAAAAAATTTCTTTATATATAGTCTGCAACAATTGTTTTACTCTCCTCTACAGTGAGAGGTCACGAAAAAAGATGAACATTCTGGGGATACTGCGCTCAAATATTTCAAAAATACACGACTGTTCTACCAGGCACACAGTTCGCTTCGGCGGTTTCTATACGTCCCGTCGGCAAATTAATATTTATGCTCACGATTCGCAAGTGTATAATTTCGGACAGATATTTTTTATTACCATGGACGTTACAACGTAATTTGGTACTGAATAACTGCGAGACATCGCCTCTGATATCTCAGAAATCCAATAACGGTAATCAAAAAAGAAATTTAAACGAAATAAAGACTAGGTGAAAGCCATTTCTAATGAGAGGAGACTACGGAGGGAAGACAGAATCAAAGTACGGTGGCTGGCTATTGTTGTATGGTGGAGGGAGACAGTAAAGACGAATCGTTCTGCGAGAAAATAAAAAATGAGAAAATTCTTAAATGTAACAGAGTACTCATAACGTTGCTAAGATGTCTGTAGTATTTTTAGTATCCGCCTAGAAAAAATAAAAC
The DNA here is from genome assembly GCF_021461385.2 of Schistocerca piceifrons. Classification (NCBI taxonomy): domain Eukaryota; kingdom Metazoa; phylum Arthropoda; class Insecta; order Orthoptera; family Acrididae; genus Schistocerca; species Schistocerca piceifrons. Next base: position 772,075,638 of record NC_060139.1, on the reverse strand, counting down.
AATAATTACAACACTATGGAGCTTGGTAGTCTGCCTCCGTAGCCGAGTGGTCAGTGTGTCTGAATCCCATGCAGTGGATGTCGGCCCAGTTCCCGGTACTGCCAGGGATTTTTCCGCAATCAGAGGACTGGAACGGGCTGCACTAAGGCTGGTGATGCCGGGTGAGGGTACACTCGAATTACGTGAATGTGGAGTAGCGATTCCATCGTCTCTGAATTCAACAACGGCCGGGAGAGCGATGTGCTGACTCCATGCCCCTCATACCGCATGCTCGTGACGTCACACAGTAGAGGATGACACCGCGGCCTGTTGATATCCCGCGGTCTTCAGGGTTTGACTGCAAAATTTTTTGTCCTTTGTTGAAATTTTAATTGAATGTTTGTTCTTCAGTTGCTTAAATCTTCAAAATATGAGATATTACAACGACGGAAAAAAATTGCAAATCCAAAAAATAGTTAATGTAGGCTAATAACATTTCGGGGATACATTTGTCTGGGTAATATATTCAAGTGATTGACATTACAAGATCACGGTTAATGTAAGCGCGAGATAAGTCAATGCAAATCCTGGTACATTAATTATCGGTGTAACCGCCAGAATGTTAAACGCAAGTATGTAGTCGGCGTGCATTGTGCTGTATCGGTGTCAGTTTGTGGGATGGAGTTCCATGCCTGTTGCACTTCGTCGGTTAATACAGGGATGGTTAATGATGTTTATGAATGATAATGGAGTTTTCGTCCGATGGTGTCCCATATGTTCTCAATTGGAGACAAGTCTGACAAGTCTGGTGATTGAGCAGGAAAAAAAAAAAAAAAAAAAAAAAAAAGAAAAAAAAAAAGAAAAAAAAGACCACCCTGCCATCTAATGAGCTCTCGCGTAACACCACTGAAGTCGCAAATGGCGATGGTTTGGAGTCACTGAAATGACACGTTAAGGGCTTCTGTCTCAGAGTTATCCTTGAAGTAAGCGACTTGTAACAGTTTCTTGTGTCAATGTGGTTCCAGCTGGTGCTCAGATTGCTGATACAGACGCAGTACGATGCACCACAGGCATAAGCCGTACGCGATGGATTTCCTTCTCGGGCCAAGTGGCTACCAGGATCCCGGTCTTCTTGTGACCGTACATTTTGGTGACCACCAGTGCCAGCAGTAGTCTACAAAGGATACATTCATGCCAAGTCTTTCTCCTATATCGCAGAAGTAACATCTACCTTCTCGCAGCCCTATTACACGACCTCGTTCAAACTCAATGGGGTGATGGTAATGGCAATTTTCTCACCTTCGACGCATTCTTGGCTAACATCAGCTCACCACGTCCAGTCTCAAAGGTAACCATTGCTCACGACCGTTGCAGACTGTATTTCAAGCAAACCTAATTTGCATCCTCATAGTGGCGCTACTTGCGCCTCTCTTATTCGACTAGCATGAAATCTGAGTAGTTATCGTCTTCCAGACATAGAAAAATGCCTACCAACTTCAGTTAATGTCGCACAGCGTCTGCTTGGTGTTGCAATATTTTTCTCTCAATGTGTTTTGGAAAAAATCATGACGCGGCTGAGCAAACTGAAAATAAGTTTCAAATTTCAGAATCAGCTTTATGCAGGATGACTGAAAAGAATGGGAAATTGTGAAATTGTGGGACGTGTTGTGGTAACGCTGCGGGGTAGGTGGCGTAGAATGAAATATAAAATGCTACTCGCACTGTGTGGGGCAATGGAACGATGTGCAGTGTACCTTGCGCCAAAAGCCTATTAGAAGAATGGAAGCGTGAAGGGCGTGCGTTGAGAACAGCGGCGTCATTTCAACATCGGACGGCGTGGTCTTGTTCTCTGAACGTAAGCGATCAACACTTGGGTCTACCAATTTTGAAGCAACGGGTACTGCATGGAAGAAGCAATCTGTAGGGAGACTCTCTCCCCCCCCCCCCCCCCCTCTCCCTCACACCGCTCGTACAGGAGACAATATAAAGTCTGTACGAACTGCTTTCGCAAGAAGCCCACCGCGCTCTTTTCGACGTCACGCCGAGTCTCTACGGCTGTATCGTCCGATTGTTCAACAATACTAAAAGAGGATTGAAAGTTCCATTCGAACAAGCTTCACATCGTTCATCAACTTCAGCCTAACGATATGGTAATGCACAGACAATATGCTGAACGCACGTTAACAAAAGTGCACGAAAATGAGAATTTCATTAAAAACACGTGGATGTCGGACGAAACTCACTTCCACCTCAAGGGCTTTGTCAATAGACAGAACTTTCGCTGCTGGTATCAGCAAAATCCACATCAGCTGCACGAGCGTCCATTGCACAGGAGAAAAGTTACTGTATGGTGCACCTTGTCATCGAGTGGCATTACTGGATCTTAGTTTTTTGAATACGATGATAGGTGTGCAACCACTGCAGCTTCTGTTGGGCATGATGCGATGATGAAAAGTTTTGTTTCGCAAGAACTGCCCCATTTTCCTGCCAACAGTGGTTTCGACATGACGGAGCAACGACACGTACAACACGGGTATCGGTAGGAGCAGTGCTACGATTGTTTGGTAACCATGTCATTTTTGAAATGGCACGGTGATACTGCGAAGCCCTCAAGATCGCCTGACCTGACGATGTGTGATTTTTTCCTTGTGCGGCCACCTTAAGATCGCGGTTTACCGTACTAGACCTTGTACCACGGAAGCAAAGGCACGAAATAGACAGGATTCCTATTGAATCATTAGGTCGAACCTATCAGGCTGCAGAAATGTGTATACCGAGGGCGAGCTCTTCTATCGGATCTGATATCCGAGAAATAAAAATACTTGTAACATATAGTAATAGCATACTATGTATCATACTCTGACATAAGTAAATATGAATAAAGTAGCTACGCTCGTCTATTAATCTACATTCCAAAATTTGCTATTCTTTTGTGCCACCCTGTACATTGACAGCAGAACACCTGCTTCTGAAGAATAAGGTTTAAAAAAATTTAGAAATGGATCCTTGCGTTACGGTTTACACAATTTTCATTTCTCTGACTCCTAATCATAAAAATATCATCACGTAATAACTAAGTTATAACCAAGTATTCCCACTCATTATGCGGAACTCCCAAGCGCTCCTGGACCGTAAGAGTTTGGTTGGTTGGTTGGTTTCGGGAAGGAGACCAGACAGCGTGGTCATCGGTCTCATCGGCTTAGGGAAGGATGGGGAAGGAAGTCAGCCGTGCCCTTTCAGAGGAACCATTCCGGCATTTGCCTGGAGCGTAAGAGTTTGATGTCAGGAGACGGACGATGTGGAATCTGTGTACCTTCTCACGGGGTCGCGCTTCGGACAAGGGCGTTGGGTGAGAGTAGAGGTGGGTCACCAGGCGGCGCTGTTGGTTCCTGGCGAGTTACGGTGCGCCCTCCGTGTAAGGAGCCGGCACTAAAGTGCGTGACGTGGCCCACGCCGGCGGCGAAACAAAGAGCCGTCCCGCTTGCTGCTTGCCGCCCGGTAGCCCGGCCCGTCACGGCACATATGAAGCGTGGCTGGCGGCGTCTAGACTGGCACCGATCCGGATGACCTCCCGGCTCTATGAAGGCTGCTCTGCGGCGGGGGCGGTCGTAAAATTACTCTCAGCTCGACGGACACATCGCCGGTGCCCGATTGTAAAAGTGTTGTATACTGACTGCGTTCCTGTAGCCGAGGCCGGCGCTCCTTTATGAGATAATATTACGCATGTTCTACAGAGGTCATAAACTAGCTTTCTGTAGCCGAAACGGCTGCTCTGTCGCTTCGTTTACTGTGGAACGAGACAGCTCCTCTATTTTGTATGTGTAAGTCCAGTGATTAGTACCGAAATGTTGCTTCAGACTGTTTTTCTACTTCCTTAGAAGCACACTGGCTAGTCGGTAAAATATCGCCACTACTTATTTGCTTAAGAAACTATAAAGTAGTTCACTTGTACTCGCACGAAGTGTTTCCTGATGCCTCATGGCTTTTCATCTCGTGGTGAACTTGCCAGAGATGTGGATTTATTTACCACGTGAATAGTTAAACTCTAGAAAACAAAATATCTGAGAGAGTTAGAGGGAGGGGAGGGGAGGGGAGGGGAGGGAGGGAGGGAGGGATGGATGGAGAGAGAGAACGTCAGTACTTCCCTGTGATGTATATATGCAGACTGCAGCGAATAATGAAAATTTGTATCAAGGTCGGGATTCCGGTCTCCGGCTCGCTAGGCAGATGCGTTGACCACCACGCCACAGTGGCTCTGCACAACTGCACAGACTACCGTGGCATGCCTCCCTCCTCAGTCCGAATTCTTATTCACACCTCAGTTATCAAAGCCACTCTCCCAGGGTGGTGTAGTGGTTAGCGCACCTGCCTAGTGAGCAGGAGACCTGGGTTCAAATACCGGCCTTGTTACAAATTTCCATTCGTCGCTTCGTGTGTGCGCGTGCGTGTGTGTATGTGTGTGTCACAGATGTTGCAGACTTGACAAGGTCTCTGCAACCATAAAGTTTCATTTGATAGTTCGCCTTGTTCCTCTATTTTTTCGCTAATTCACCACATTCGTAAGCTGTTTGCTATAGCAAACGGACACACAAGGCACCCTTACGACACCCCTCCCACCTCCCACCCTTTTACACGGAACCCCACTTTATTTTGCTGATTCTCCATTCTCCCTTGTAAAGAATTATTTATATGGATTACTGTCGCTCCAGCGGATTTAATTTTGTTACCCAAAATCAGTAAAATAATAAGGAGACTGTGTACTGTGGCGATAGCCAGTATGTATAAAATGCTCTGGCCGTGTCACAAGCACTGCACTGGTTAAATCTGGTGGTAGGTTTAGCATCTCACAGCTTCCATTACAGATGAGTAATATTTCGGATTACCATTCCTAGGCAGACCACCATTACTAGACTTCGAGCTCTAACTGCCTTGATGAGATCTCTTCCGCCTCTTCTACCACTGGTTGATATATACGAGGACTGTCCAGAAAGCAAATTCCCATCGGTCACGAAATAGAAACCTCAGCGAAAATCCGAAGACTCTCTGCACAGATGTGTTGAGCAGTATCTCTAATATGTCTGTCGACCCCGTCATGTCGCTCTTTGCAGTTCTCAGCGCACAGTGAGCGCTAAAGATGCCTAGAAAATATTGTCTCCCACCAAGTACGGGTGTCTGATTTCATGCAACCGCACATAACGTAACTGTCACGCATTACCCTCTTCATACTAATTCTCACTGCAGGGGAAATGAAGACGCTCCTGCAGTGTTTTCGATGAGAAGTGTTTGATCACCTATCATACAGCCCGAATGTGGCTCCCTCTGATTTTCATCTCTGCTCACATGAACCGCTGGCTGTGAAGACAAGATTTTGGCTCATACAACGAGCTGCATACCAGTGTAGAGAACTGGCGAAAGCACAGGAGGCTGCCCTCTATGCCGAGGGTATTGGAAAGTTAGTACAACGCTGAGCCAAATGGCTAAGTCGGAGCGGTGTCTGTGTATAGAAGTAGCCGGATGGTGTAGCTAACTGTTGCAAATAAAATATTTCCATTTTCACTGTGATTTCCATTTCGCGACCGGTCGGAACATACTTTCTAGACAACCCCCGTAACATTCTCTTCAGACATCTCAGCCGTTGACTTCCTCTTGACTACAAAATGATAATGAATGACTGCCGCACGCTCGCAATCAAATACAGTCGGAGGCGAAAAAGCAAGAGCTGGTTACGAGAGGCGGATAGGAAACGAAAGAGATGTCTGACACAAGTAAAAAATAAGAAAAGTGAGGAAAGATCATAAAAGAAATTAGGGTCTGAAGAGCCAAAATGAACTGGCAGTGACCAATAATGACAGAAAAGGCACAAGTGCTGAAGAAGAAAAGAAAGAAGAAGAAGAAAAGACAATAGTGAGGAATCTGTCACCACACTTGGACTAACATGAAAATCGTTACTAACTGTTTCACGAGATTTCAGGTGTGGAATGAGGATCTTCTCAGTTTGCATTTAAATGGATTGGGAGACCAGGAAATCGTAGTGAGGCTACTAAGCGTTACAGCCGGTAAGTTCACATAGGCCCTGACACATTTTTACTGCCTAAAAGGTAAAGTTGTCCTCAGCCTGAAGGTTGATTTGGGTAGCACATTGCTTTTCTAGGCGTTGTCCTGTTACAGGTGATATGACGTCGCCTTCCCCCTCCCTCTGTACTGTCATATGCAGCAATTTATGCGGAAATCCACGTCTACGACGGACTCCAAACCACGGTACAGTTCACACATCATTAACAGATCACCGCTGCAGGTGAAAGAAGCGATAATTGACAGAAAGAATCCTAGAATCCTCCACCAACGGAGGCTTAAAACGAAGACCTTAGGATTTGTAGTCCGATACCTACCACCTTTGTCGCTGACACGCGTTTCACATTTTTCTCTAGAACATTTAAAGTGCAAGACAAAATTCGCGAGCTACTAGTAACTAATATGTCAACGAATATTTCAGCTGCTGAACTAGAAATTTTTCTGTTCCCGTGCATGGTCGATGAATTGTGTTCCCTCATTTCGCTAGTGTCAGAAGATCTTACACTAGACGACGAAATAAACGCAAAAATTGTCAAAGCGGTGAACACAGTTGGGAAGTTCCGCACAGTCGTATGGGACAACAAGCATCTTATAGTGACCACAAAAATGCTCGTCTATCAAGCATACATGCCGAGCATCCTCTTATATAGTGCTGATATCTCGACATCGTACTCCAAACAAGAGCGTAAGATCAACACTTTTCATCTGTGGTGCTTAAGAAACATTCTGGGCATAGCATGGAGAGATCATGTGATAAATGAGATGGTCCTGAATACTGCGAATCTACCGAGTATCACCGCCACTCTCAAGAGAGTCGCCTGCGGTGGCTAGGACGCTTATATCGTACAGACCACTCACGTCTTCCCCGACGCACTACTTAGTAAGACAGCACGTGACTAGAGATCCCCTGGAAGACCTTCTTTACGCTTTAATGGTTTGATGCGACCCGCCACGAATTTCTCTCTTTTGCCAAACTTTTCATCTCAGAGTAGCACTTGCAACCTGTGTCCTCAATCATTTTCTAGGTGCATTCTCTGTCTTCCATTACAAATTTTATCCCCTACAGCTCCCGCTAGTACCATGGAAATTATTATCTGTGTATCTAACATATTTCCTGTCATCCTATCCATAAGCGCCACGAGAACCCATTTAACATGAGACAGCAGGAGGAGCTCGCTGAAGACTGCAGTAGAGGGAGGAAACTCATCAAGGATGGCAGTGAGGTCCACGACGGCCCCTGGCTTAATAACATACCCGCACAACGAGCGGTTAGACAAGCGCCTACGACGAACCACTCTTTTTCTACGATATACATTTGCTCCACCTCTGGGCGCCAAGTGAGCTCTCGCATTGGACTTGTCAGTCATCAAAGAAAGTTCCTGCGTGACTTCCGATAGGAACTATAGGCCATTGACTGACTGGCATTTCCCAACATCTTGTATTCAAAGACTGTATTGTAAGTGCATTTGCTCGTAACAGATAGCTGCAGTGTCTGCCTGTGAAGTAATCAGTAATGCTTGGGTAGCTAATATGACGATACACTAAGGTAAAAAGAGTGAAAGTAGAGTGCAGTGTATACAACCTTTTAATTTTACAGATTTTAACATGACATTCTGAATGAAGAATCACTTTCATCACAGTTTTGCGCACCTGTTCTGTATGCCAATGTTGACGGATCTGACCCGGGTCACACGTACGGAAACCCTGCTTTAGAAAATACACTGAAGCGCCAAAGAAACTGGTATAGGCATGCGTATTCAAATACAGAGATATACAAATTGGCGCAGTTGTCTGATCGGTTACTGCTGCTACAATGGCAGGTTATCTAGATTTAAGTGAGTTTGAACGTGGTGTTGTAGTCGGCGCACGACCGATGATAGACAGCACATCCCAGGTAGCGATGAAGAGGGGATTTTTCCATAAGACCATTTCACGAGGGTACCGTGAATATCAGGAAACCGGTAAAACTTCAAATCTTCGATATCGCTGCGGCCGGAAAAAGAACTGCAAGAAAGGGACCGACGACGACTGAAGAGAATCATTCATCGTGACAGAAGTGCAAACCTTCCCCAAATTGCTGCAGATTTCAATGCTGGGCCATCAGCAAGTGTCAGTGTGCGAACCATTCAACGGAACATCACCGGTAGAGGTTTTCATTACCGATGACCCACTCATATACCCTTGATGATTGCACGACACAAAGCTTTACGCCTCGCCTGGGCCCCTCAACACCGACATTGAGCTGTTGATGACTGGAAACATGTTGCCTGGTCGGACAACTCCCGTTTCAAATTGTATGGAGCGGATGGACGTGTACGGGTGTGGGGACAAACTCATGATTCCATGGACCCTGCATGTCAGCAGGGGATTGTTCAAGCTGGTGGAGGGTCTGCAATGGTGTGAGGCGTGTGCAGTTCAAGTGATATAGGGCCTCAGATACGTCTAGATACGACTCTGAGAGGTGACACGTACGTAAGCCTCCTGTCTGATCACCTGCTTCCATTCACGTCCACTGTGCATTCCGACGGACCTGGGCAGTTCCAGCAGGACAATGCAGAATTACACACGTCCAGAATTGCTACAGAGTGGCTCCAGGAACACTTTTCTCGGTGTAAACACTTCCGCTGCCTACCAAACTCTCTAGACATGAACATCATTGAGCATATCTGGGGTGCCTTGCAACGTGCTGTTCAGAAGAGACCTCCACTCCCTCTTACTCTTACGGATTTATGGACATTCCTACAGGATTCAAGGAGTCAGTTCCCTCCAGCAGTATTTCAGACATCAGTCGAGTCCATGCCATGTCTTGCTGTGGCACTTCTGCGTGCTCGCGGGGGCCCAACACGATATTAGGCAGGTGTACCAGTTTCTTTGGCTCTTCAGAGTATATGCCACTAATTGTTCACACGGAAGTATGAGCTACTTTAGCAATTGCAATGAAGTAACTTCATGGCGACTGTATGTTGTCACTACTATTTGCGAAACAAGCAATAAAAAAAAAGGAAAATCAGAGTTTTACGTCGAGCTTGCTACAGAGTTCGTTAACCATGAACAGTTATTGATGACGGGGTAGGAGGGGAGAGAAATCTTTCTTTCCTTTCTTGTAGGAAATATCGCAGCTACGCTATGAAGTGCTGAGATCTAAATGAAGAAATATTTAGCCATTAACTTTATTTAATATTCATGGGAAGGGGATGGGAGTGCGGACCTCCTGGAATTCCCTAAACTAAAAGAGAAATTTTCTTGAAATGTGTCTTGCGACACTGGTGGGCTACACAAACCCGTTTTTATTTTCTTTTTCATTGTTATTATCTTGAAGTATAAGGCAGTTTGCAGATAGAGCCGTCGTCGACTGCTAACAACGATCCAAGTCCTATGAAAGCAGTCAGTATCGCAGTAGGAAGCTGTGAACTCTCCATCTCCGCCAGCGTTATAACCACATGTACATAATTAACAAGGAATGTCATATAGCCCGGCCAGTCCGGAGGCTCGTTGGCATGATTCACGGGTGTCTGAGGGCCGCAGCCGACGTAGGGACAACGGCCCAGCGGGGAAGAGAGTGTGGACTGCGGGCTGGGAGATACTGCGCAGATAGCATCGCCCGCTTGTCACGGCCAGAGACGAACACCCGCCGGCTGCCGTCCCCTGCCTGCACGATGCTACAAAAGCGCACGCTGCTAACTGAATGCACTGGGCTCAGCTCATTTGTCGCTATTTATATAATACTAACTCTTACCCGCAGTTGCTCTCACATATCAGTAAAATGAAATGAAATGTGCGTATGGCTTTATTGGCCAGGAGATAGCGTTCGGGTTTTCGGCCGCTTGTTGCAGGTACTGATTTGATGACAATTTTATGCGTTGATGATGATAAGCACAACACACGCACACAGTCCCGAGCGGAATAAATCCGAACCGAACCGCCTGGGAATCGAACCGAGACCCAGTGATCGTGCCTGCACGATGCTACAAAAGCGCACGCTGCTAACTGAATGCACTGGGCTCAGCTCATTTGTCGCTATTTATATAATACTAACTCTCACATATCAGTAAAATGAAATGAAATGTGCGTATGGCTTTATTGGCCAGGAGATAGCGTTCGGGTTTTCGGCCGCTTGTTGCAGGTACTGATTTGATGACAATTTTATGCGTTGATGATGATAAGCACAACACACGCACACAGTCCCGAGCGGAATAAATCCGAACCGAACCGCCTGGGAATCGAACCGAGACCCAGTGATCAAGGGTCAGCACGCTAACCAAAAGATGACGAACTATTGATGCGTATCACTAGTTTTGTTACGATGAGTGCCGGTGATGATTCTAAAATAAAATGTGGGCTTCCTAAAATTACGACATAGCTTTAAATTGACGAAGAAAGAAAGTAAATAATTTGTAGCTGGGTGCAGTGCAAATTTTATAACATTCGCACGTGCAATAAAGTCGGCAGCCGTCACTTTTCTGCCTATTACCCGCACCTGCGCTTGCATATCATTATCAAATGCAGCCTCAATAAAGGCCTACCACGATCTACACGTGAAGGAACGACGTCTCTGTTTGTCGCACAGCGTTTAAATGTCGGCGTCGTTCAGAGTCTTCAAGCGCCTCAGACCCTGTAAGAGGCTCTTGACGCTCAGAGGCTACAATGAGTCGTGGTTGTGACTGAAGGGAGTATGGATTAAACATGCTGAGAATTTTATAAGTACTGTGTTCATTACATTGAATCATATGACATAGAACGAATCAAACAATAAAAGCATATTCACAAATATGGTTAAGTTCAAAAGTGAAAGAGTAAGGAGATTTTTCAAGGACTAGTTATTATTCCATATTTCGCGTTATATTCTTCAGATCAATAAATATCTTGCCCTACACACTTCCTGAAGTAGCCTACGTCCTTCCTCGACGTTCGAGCTACTTCCATACCAGATATCATGAAAATCGGTTACGCGGTTTAGTCGTGAAAGCATAACAGACAGAGTTAGTTTCACGATTATAATAGTAGTATGGATACGAGGATGATTTCAGAAGTCAGGTAAAGAAGCAAGAAAAAAATTTTGTTTCGTGAACAACTCACTTTACTCCCCGAGATCGTCTCCTTTGAGGGGGTACACACTTGGACCACTGATCCTCCAGGTTTTTCATCCCATTGGAAAAATATGTTCTGTCAAACTTTGAAAAACACTCGTTGACTGCAACTATCACTTTCTCAGTTGATGAAAATTTCGTCACAGAAAGTGAAAAAGTGAAAGTTGCATGGAAGCGAACAGAAAGAATTAACTTCTGGCTGAGTCTGGTAAACAGGATTGATAAGAAAAAAAGTGAGCTTTCTGAGATTGTGGGCATCTCAGCTGGGTAAGTGTATAATATTCCGCGCGTGGAATTGGCTACGAAGAAGCGGATGCCACAATTGCTCGCAGTCGACCAAAAGTATACCCGGCACAATATGCCAACACAATGTCTGGCGATGTTTATCGCAATCCGCAAGACATTTTGCGCCGATTAGTGACTGTTGACCAGACATAGATCCATCATTAAATACCAGAGTCAAAACGCCAATCAAGACAAAGGGTAAAGGCTGTTGGAAGGGCTCCGAAGAGAGCGAAGACCATTTCGTAAGCTGGTAAGGTGATGGTCACTGGTTTTTGGGATTCACGAGGAATAGCGCTCATAGAATACTTGGAATAAAGCAGAACCGTAAATGGAGCCATTTAGCTTTGTTGGATCTTTTGAAACTTGCTTTGCCGTGCTTTGGCTGAGAAAAAAGACCAAGGCTGACAAGCAAAAAGTGCTCTTTCACCGGGGTTATGCACCGTCCCACACATCAGAGATAACAACGGCGAGAGTGCATGAAGTGGAATTTAAATTTATATTTCATCCACTCTAATCATCAGACTTAGCTCTAATTGACTTTTTCGTATTCCATAACATCAGAATTTGACTTGCTAGGAAGCAATTTTCATCCAATGAGGAACTAGCAGCTGCAGTCATCGAGTTTGACATAACCTATTTTTCCGATGTGATGAAACAGTTGGAAGATCACTGGACTAAGTGCGTACCCTCAAAGGAGACTTTGTCGAAAAGTAAGGTGAGCTGTTTACGAACCAAATATATTTTTTCCTGTCTCCTTACCAGACTTATCAAATCACCCTTGTATATTACTCCAGTCTAAAAGACTTCCTTAGCAGTCTGGATTGACCTGTCGAAGTGGCAACATTTCTGATGCTGCCTGAAATGAGTTAGCGCACGATATTCTACTTTGACATGGGCCTGTGCCAATTTTTTGTGGTTTCTCTCGCAGTGCGCTACGGTACTGTGGCGGGGTGATTTCGGTGTGTAGCAGGTATACAGAAATGCACCTGCGAACAAACAAAACGTTAATTATCTAATTTTATTTTTTCGAGGTGACAATTGAAACTTAGTAACTAACTCTCGCAAGATTACATGTTGTGGTCTTCAGTCCGGAGATCGGTTTGATGTATCTCTCCATACTACTCTATCCTGCTCAAGCTTTTTATTCTCTGAAAGACTACTGCAACTTACATCCTTCTGAATATGCTTAATGTATTCGTCTCTTGGTCTTCCTCTATGATTTATACCGCCCATACTTCCCCCAACAGATAACTTCTTACAGCCAGCTTGTGCCATAAATTTCTTGTCTCCCCATTTCTATTCAGGAACTCCTCATCAGTTACGTGATCTATCCACCTAATCTTCAGCTTCCTTCTGTAACAGCACATTTCAAAAGTTTCAATTTTGTTTTTGTCTAAACTGTTTAATCATCCACGTTTCACTTTCATAAATGGCTACACTCAGCACAAATACGCCAGAAAAGATTTCATTAAATTTAAATTTATAAACGAGTTAACAAATTTCTCTTCTTCAGGGACACCTTTCTTGCAGTTACCAGTCTACTTTTTTTATCCTCTCTATTCGGCCATCGTCAGTTATTTTTCCGCCCAAATAACAACAATCATCTACTACTTCAAGTGTTGGGGTTCTAATCGGATTTTCTCAGCATCACGTGATTAAATCTGACTACATTCCATTATCTTTATTTCGCTTTTGTTGATGTTCATCTTATATCCTCCTTTCAAGACATTGCCCATTCCATTCAACTGTTCTTCCAAGTACTTTGCTGTCTCTGACAGAATTACAATATAATCTGCAAAGTTTTTGTTTCTTCATACTGAACTTCAATTCCCACTCCAAATTTTTCTCATGTTTCCTTTACTGCTTGCTCACAACACAGATTGAGTTACATCAGATATAAGCTACAACCCCGTCTCACTCATTTCTCGGTCACTGCTTCCCTTTCATGCTCCTTGACTCTTAGAACTGCCGTTTGGTTCCTGTACAAGTTGTAGCTACTCTTTTGCTCCCTGTATTTTACCCTTGCTACCTTCATAATTTTCAAGAGTGCATGCCAGTCAATATCGTCAAAAGCTGTCTCTATGACTACAAATGCTATAAACAGAGCGTTGTTTTTCGTTAAGCTGTATCGAGGACTGTGCTTTGTGTCGATGAAGGAGATTTGTATGCTGGGAGTGCCAAAGATGGCGGACTTTGTGAAACCATAATGGCAGATATTTCACAGTTCATGTAGAAACTGATAATAGCCAGAGGAATCATATACCTCAAAACACGACGATTCTGATGGTGTGATCAGATTTTCAATATCTTTATTTGTTTAAAGTTTAGTATCTGATTGTAAAGTATGCAAGTAAGACCCAGCAACGAATTTCCAAAATCCAAACGGTTCATCCGATTTTGTCGACCAATGTTTTAGAAAGCTATTAGTGTGAACCTAAATTGGTATGAATTACAGGCATGTAACTTGAATAGTACTTGAGTTACTGGAGGTCAAAGTGGCCAATTACTGTTGATCGCGTCAGGCAATAAGTACACCACAGTTACACGAAAAAACGGTAGCAACATGCTTATAAATATATTTATTCGTGTATGTCTTTGTTCATATCCGATGTATACTATTCATGAAGAAATTGGTCAAATATTTACTGTCTTTTAGAAAGCACAGAGACATTAGGCTACTGGCCTACTTTTGTTTCTATACTTTTGATGTATGTTTATTTGATTTGCTTATGCATTTAATAATGTGTGTTAGAACGTGTTTATGGTCCAGCCGTAGGAATATTTATTTAATTTCAAGTTATTTAAATGTAAATCCAGTATTTCATATGTGTTAAAAATATGTCTGTGAGTGCGTTGGCTTGGAGACATGGCGGGTGCGCTCTAGCCAATCACAGCGCTCGTTACTACAGTAGGCGACTACCCAAGTTAATGGAGAGACGGTATGGAAGCGGGGGAGGAGCATCGGGACGCACAGGACACGGGGGAGTGCTGGATGGGGAGGCGCGATGGACGGTCGCAGGAAAATACTTGCAGAATGTTGGGCAGTTTGCGTGTGGCCGCGGGAGATAGAAATATTTCGTAGTGCCGACTTGTGCACTTGTGAGATTTCCGTGGCTTTTGCAGCGAAGACGTAGTATTCGTTTAAAGTTAATATCTCGCGATCTATGTTGTTAATCACAACTAATTACATGAAGTAGGAATCTATTGTTGCCCGCATCTCGTGGTCGTGCGGTAGCGTTCTCGCTTCCCACGCCCGGGTTCCCCGGTTCGATTCCCGGCGAGGTCAGGGATTTTCTCTGCCTCGCGATGGCTGGGTGTTGTGTGCTGTCCTTAGGTTTAAGTAGTTCTAAGTTCTAGGGGACTGATGACCATAGATGTTAAGTCCCATAGTGCTCAGAGCCAATCTATTGTTTCCCTGTTATTCAACTTTCATTTAATTGCTGGACCATCGACACCAATAAGTGTTTTGCAGCAATGAACGGCATTCTTAAAGGTACTTCTGCTATCGTACTCATCGTTTGAAGTCGTTAAAAATAGTTCCTGCAGACTTTATTTAACTGCAATCTTTCATTTACGAATTTCTATGTTACATTCAAAATTCGCAATAACCGAGTAATAGGAACCTTCGACCATTCGATTCATGTGTATATTCATATTGCATACTATAGACTCAGCAGTATTTGGCTTGTAATGCGGAACTGCGTATCCCAGCCCCTCGACAACGAAACCAGCCAACATTTTTGATATTTCAACTCTGAGTCTGTGGGTACGTAGTTGAGGGCCACCATTAATTATTTTGAGAGCCCACAGGGGCAATGTTTTCTACTAAGCATAATATTTTTGTGAATTCGTAGAAAACTAACCCCAACACAAGAGAAGCAAGACTGTGGTGCTACTCGCATTGCCGAATCTACACTGAGGTGACAAAAATGATGGGATACCTCCTAATATCGTGTCTGACCTCCTATTCCCCGGATCAGAACAGAAACTCGGTTTGGGATGGACTCAAATAGTTGTTGGGAGTCCTTGTAGAAATAATGA
The DNA here is from genome assembly GCF_021461385.2 of Schistocerca piceifrons. NCBI lineage: Eukaryota > Metazoa > Arthropoda > Insecta > Orthoptera > Acrididae > Schistocerca > Schistocerca piceifrons. Next base: position 772,060,174 of record NC_060139.1, on the reverse strand, counting down.
ATCATGCTGCCTTCATAGCCGTCCTAACTGCGATGGCGTTACTGCTGCAGAAATTTTGTGCACAAAGTGACCTCTCGATTATGTCCCACAAATTTTGTACATCTTGGGTGGTCAAATTATTGACTCTAACTGTCCAGGTTCTTCATACCAATTGCCGACAACTGTGGCCTGGTCATGGGATGCAGTGCCAGCCATAAAAATTTCAATGTTGTTTGGTTGCATGAAATGGCTGCAAGTGGTCACCAAGTAGACGTACATGTACATTCCCAGTCAATTATGGGTTCTGCGGTACAGAAGACACAGACCATACCATGTAAACAAGCCCATACCATCATGGATCCACAATCAACTTGTACAGCGCCTTGATGTCAATTTTCTCCATGGTTTCATGGGGTATGCGCCACACTTGAACCCCTCCATCAGCTCTTACTAACTGAAATCGGGACTCTTCTGGCCAGGCCACGCTTTCCAATCGTCTGAGCTACAACGGATATAGACATGATCCTATGAGATGCGCTGCAGGGGACGCAGTGCTGTTAGCAAAGGCATTCACGTAGGTCGTCTGCTTCATAGCCCGTTAACGCCAAATTTCGCCGCAGTGTCGTCACGGATAGGTTAGTCTTACGTCCATATTGATTCCTGGCGTTATTCACCCAGTGCTGCTAGTCAATTAGCACTGATAACTCTACACAAACGCCGCTGCCCTCGGTCGTTAAGTGAGGGCCGTCGGCCACCGCCTGCTTCTTGGTGAGAGGTAAAGCCTGGAATCTGGTATTCTCGTCACACTCTTGACACTGTGGATACCGAAATATTGAATTCCCCAACGATTTCTGGAATGGAATGTCCCATGCGTCTAGCTCTAACTACCATTTCGAATTCAAAGTCTGTTAATTCTCGTCGTGCTACCATAATTTCGTCGGAAGCCTTTTCATGTGAATTACCTGAGTAAAAATGACAGCTCCGTCAATGCAATGCTTTTTATACATTGCGTACGCGATGCTACCGCCATCTGTATATGTGATTATCGCAATCTTTAGACTTCTGTCACGTGAGTGTATTACGATGACGTGCGAGCTGAGAGCAAGTCGAAGAGGAAATGGAGTGGACGGCAGATATGACGGTCGTTTGTCGGGTGATTGAAGACAAGGGTGGAAGGTCGTGGCGCGGCAGCAGCTGCCAGAAGCTTTTGGGCAGTAGGAGTCGCCGGCGTCCCCATATGAGTCCGACCGGTCGGGCTGGCCGCCTCGGCAGATAGCATCGCACCGGCCACCGGCCGCGGCCGCCCGCCGCCCATTACACGTGGGAGCGCGTGTTAATCGTTTTATCGCGTTATTACCGCGATGAGTACTCGCCCCGCCGACCGGTTCCCCGTGTCACGTACTAGAGACGTAGACCGGAAATTAAGGCCTTCCCGCTCTTTGAGATGTTCCTGGAACAAATGAAATACGATCGACGTGATACAGCCGCTAGCTGTTTGCTCCGACCACTCTTCCCGAAACACCAGCTGTAGGTTTAAGGAACATCTGTAGCGTGCTGGCGCTCAGGCTTCTGCGATGTGGTGTGTTCTGATTACCTCAAGTGGTAGTCACAGTAATGCTCTCCAGATTGACGGAACGAGCTTCAGGGATGAAGAGGGCTGTAATCCCCGTCCCTTCATCTACATTAAGGGTCTCTGTTGTTTCCGCAGATCACTTAACGAATATGTCGGGTCCAGATGACTCTGATAAAGGCCCGGCCGATTTTCTACTCCATTCTTGTCCTATCCAAGAATGGTCTTCATCTCTAATGACCTCGTCATCGACGGAACACTAAGCTCTAGTTTTGCTTCTTCACTTCTTCAGACTTAAAGTCTACTACGCCAGCAAAGACTTTATTCACAGAGATATTGGAATTGACAATAGAGGCGCAACTTTGAATCGTTTAACGAAGCAAAAGTAACGATCGTGACGATAAATAAGGGTTTTTCGAGTAGTCACTCTTGTGTCTGGTTTGATGTGGTCCCCCATGAATTCCTCTCCTGTGGCAACATTTTCACCTCAGAGTAGCAATTGTAACCTACGTCCACAATTATTTGCTTACTGAACGTATTCCCATCTCTCTCTTCCTCTACAGTATTTACCCTCTACAGCTCCTTATTACTATTGAAGTTATAACCCCACATGTCTTAACCGGAGTCCTATCATCACATCCCTTCTTCTTGTCAGTATTTTCCACATATTCCTTTTCTTGCTGATTCTGTGGAGAACTTCCTCCTTCCTTACCATATCCATCCATTTCATTTTCAACAGTCTTCTGCAGCACCATACCTGAAATGCTTTGACTCGCTTCGGATCTGGTTTTTACACAGCACGTGTTTCGCTACTATAAAATGCTGACCTCCAGACATACATTCTCAGACACTTGTTCTTCAAATTAAGGTCAGTATTTGATGCTTCACTTGCCCAGGAACGCCCTTTCTCCTAGTCGTAATCTGCTTGTTATATCCTCCTTGCTCCATGCGTCATGGATTATTTTGCTGTCTAGGTTGCAGAATTCCTTAACTTCGCCTACTTCGTCATCGCCAATGCTGTTTTTAAGTTTCTCGTTGTTCTCATTTCTGCTACTTCTAATTACTTTCTCATTAATAAAGTAGCTAACAAAAATGATTCAGGGTATGCAGTTCCCGAATTTGCAATTATTATTACTCCATAACACTGACATTTTATTTCGAAGTTTATCAAGAAACAGAAATCGCGTGAAGCGTTGCCGGTTCGCATGAACCGAACGAGATTTAATCTCATAGTGTTATGACCATATCCTTTAAATGTCTAAGATTGGTACTTACGGAAAGAATATTACCAGTTATAAATCCCCATTAGCTTGCTTTTCTTAATAATCCTGTTTGAGGCATCCGCATGTTGTGAAACATTATTCAATTCAACACAGTTATTCTCGGTCAGCGAACTTTTTTTCGCATATATTCATAGGGTGTAAGTTATAATTGAAAGCTGACCAAATATGGGTTTCTATTGAAAACGATAAATCCAATACGGCGTCTCGTACGTTCTGCTTGTGATGTAGGGAGCGTTCTTGCCTCTTATAGGTTCAAACTTTCATAGCGCCTTACCGAAATATAGCGAGGCAATGGCTCCTCGACATGAAATAACAGTAAGTGGCGTCACAAAACTCGTACAGCTCCACGTCAACGTTAGCAGACGTGATGACGGGCTTTAGCGTCCTTCGTGGCAGGCGCTGCGATCCCGAAGAGGCCCGCTTCTGCAGGGATAACATCTCCAGCGGCGCCAGCGCAGGGAGGACTTGGCTGGCTGCAGCTGTTGTTGAGCGCCGGGGGCGCGCGTGCTGACGAGCGATTGTCGACGTGGGGGCGGCGCGCAGTCAGGGCGGGCGAGGGAGCCCGGACACGGTCCACTGCCTGCACACATGGCGCGCTCACTGCCAGCTGGGCCAACCTGCTGCTCTCCGGGGAGGCGCACTTAGCTGGCGCGACACCCGCGACCAAGCAGGCTGCTGAGTGGTCGCCAGCTAGGAGCAATTAAAGTCTGCATCGAGGAGCACAGCTTCATGAATAGATCACTTGGGAACGCTTGTCTGTAAATACCCCTCAACTTCAATCAAATATATACCCTGTCCATTTTTATTTTTAAACAGTGCACACAGTTCACACCACGTGACATTTTGTAGCTGAGAATCAAATAATCAGTGCTTCGAGCATTTGTAATTTTTCTGCCAGAACAGTAATTACATGTCTGTCTGATGAGGTGATTACGGAATGTTGTCGGGAGAGGTAAGTAGTTTCTGGAATATTGCTGCGCTGCAAGAAAAAAAGGAATATATATGGACTGCAGCTCACAGACGATGTTGCAGTATTTTCAGGATCTTTAGAGGATGCGATTAATCAAGCCATCCAGCTCCAGAGACAAGTGGGTACAGCAGGTTTACAGATCTCTATCGAGAAGAAACAGTATATGACGAACACCAAGACAGCTCCTTATGGATGTCAGAAGGCAGAGATTTATATGGCTAGGAGAAGGTAAACAAGTCTATCATGCAGCCAAGATCGAGTGTTGTAATATTTTTATTTTTAGTTTGTTTTCCCAATGACCGGTTTGGACAGAGTCTAACTGCCATCTTTGGATCTTGTGAAAATTAGCCGGCCGGGGTGGCCGAGCGGTTCTAGGCGCTACAGTCTGGAACCGCGCGACCGCTACGGTCGCAGGTATGAATCCTGCCTCGGGCATGGGTGTGTGTGATGTCCTTAGGTTAGTCAGGTTTATATAGTTCTAAGTTCTAGGGGACTGATGACCTCGGAAGTTAAGACCCCTAGTGCTCAGAGCCATTTGAACCTTTCTTTTTTGTGGAAATTATGTTACAGCACATGAATCGCACAAAAATAACGAGAGCACTCTCGACTTACAAGACAAAGGCGCCACTTTGTTTGTCAAATACAAAAAATGGTTCAAATTGCTCTAACCACTATAGGACTTAACATCTGAGGTCATCAGTCCCCTAGACTTAGAACTACTTAAACCTAACTAATGTAAAGACATCACACACAGCCATGCCCGAGGCAGGATTTTAACCTGCGACCGTAGCAGCAGCGCGGTTCCGGACTGAAGCCCCTAGAACCGCTCGGCCACATTGGCCGACCAAATGTAATAAATAGAATAAATAGAAAGTCCACATCACTAACAGCGTGCCCAAGAGACACAGGAAAGGCAGGAGAGGCTCATTGCTTATGAGTGGTAGCCGGTTCCACTGACGAACTCGCCTCCACTCCGGGAAACGCTGTTAGTGCTATGGAATTTTTATTTACTATGTTTTACGTAAATGACAAGCCAATGTGGCACTTTTGTTTTAGAAGTGGGATGTTCTCGCGTTATGTTTGTGTGATTCTTGCACAGTAATATCAGTAATATTCTTTGCGGAAGATGCGAAGATGACAGTTAGACTTTTTCGAAACCGGTTACTGGAGCAATAAAATAAAAACAGATGTATTACAACACACGATCTTGGCTTACAAATATATTATTTACCAAATATCAGTCGCTCTCAGCAACATGTATAACTTATACCTAGGAGAAGGGACAGAAATAGGTACGAGCGACGATCTGGTTTGCACAGTGGTGAGGCAGAACTATAGCTTGCATTTTATGATTTGAGCATGGCTCGTGCAGCCCGAAATTGGTTATTTAGTTAGAAATAAATATGTTTGCGGCGGATAATTTAAATTCTTCTTACACACTAGTCTGACGTAAGAACGGAGAAAATGAATTTTGCATAAAATTCCCTATAAACATCTGCAATAAGAACAATTTTACGGTCATTACAGAGTTGAGGCATTACGAGAGAGTGATCTGCCATTAAGCCTTATGTACAGCAGAAACTCAGAACTTTGTAAGAACGGGTTTACTTAGGAGGCTACAACGTAGGAAACGAAAAACAGGAGACAGTCAATATAGAACATTTGCGAGCTAAGAGCTCTATACGAACATACAGATACTTTAAGGAAACGAAGATCCTGTATTCTGTGGGTATATCCTTAGAACGAACTAGAGGATGCATCAGATAATGTAAAAAAATGGTTCAAATGGCTCTGAGCACTATGGGACTTAACTTCTGGGGTCATCAGTCCCCTAGAACTTAGAACTACTTAAACCTAACGAACCTAAGGACATCACACACATCCATGCCCGAGGCAGGATTCGAACCTGCGACCGTAGCGGTCGCGCGGTTCCAGACTGTAGCGCCTAGAACCGCTCGGCCACTTCGGCCGGCCAGATAATGTAGTACCACAATATGCGCGTTCCAAAAAGATGCAAAGGTATTCGGCAAGAATTCAGAAAACGGATTTGTAGATGGGCGACTTTGAAATCGAAAATTCCACTGTCGTAAGTTTCCCGGACACAATTAGACCGAGAACAAAACAGAACGAAGAAGGTTGGAAAGTGTGAGAATGAAAAAGTACTGGACATGGGTAAAGATCAAACGAAAAAAAGTTGATACAAATTAGCATGATTCTCGTATGACTAAAACGAAAGGAAGAAGAAATAGGTACTGCTAGAATGCATAATTTGGATGAAGATAATTTTTATTCCAGAAAGGGAATAGGTACATGGTCAACAATTCCATTTTATGCCTATCAGGATACCTTCCTGACATTGGTAGGTCTAGAGAAAGCCTTCAGAAATTTAAGGTTGACTAGAACATCTACAATCCTTGAAGATTAGGGCTCAAGTACAGGGCCAAGCGAATAATTCACAACATCTAGAAAACCCAAGTTGAAGTACTGAGAGTGAAATGTCAAGAACAACCAGTTCATGTTATGAAGAGTATAAAGCAAGATTGCAGATGGTCACTGTCGTTGTTTAACTTGTACGGTGAACAAGCAATGATAAAATTAAAATAAAGTTTCGAAAACGTTATAAAAGTGACAGGAGAACTGATACCAAACCTAAGGTCCGCAGGCAACAACACTTCTAGGTTCAAAGGTTCTGAGCGCTATGGGACTTAACAGCTATGGTAATCAGTCCCCTAGAACTTAGAACTACTTAAACCTAACTAACCTAAGGACATCACACAACACCCAGTCATCACGAGGCAGAGAAAATCCCTGACCCCGCCGGGAATCGAACCTGGAAACCCGGGTGTGGGAAGCGAGAACGCTACCGCACGACCACGAGCTGCGGACCAACACTTCTAGCCGGGCGCAAGAAAGAATTAACATGATGCCTCAGTTTCACACCAGAGAAAGCTTTACTATAGAAAGAACGCGACTGAATGTTTTCCTTGATTCTTTTCTGTACAAATTTTGTTGTATGTAGTCAAGTAAGCATTCTAAAACGAATGGTTTAGTGGTACACCTCCTACTTCAATCCCTTATTGTCAGGTCAGCGCATTATTGAGTAAACACCAGTCAAGAATACAAAGACATCTAAGTAAACTGTGGAGTGAGAATCATGTTAGTTCAGTGACGGATATGACTATAGTGTATTATGTAACATGTACACAGTGTATTATTTACTAGGAAATATTCTAGTCAGAAGGTTGCCTCAAAATAATACAGTGGTCGAAATTGGTAAAACCTTCGTCGGGGTCATCTTAATACCGGTTCTGCCGTGATATTCTAAACAGATCTACATAATAAACGTTTATATTTTTTATTTTGCAAGTAAAAAACTGACCTGGTCGTTTCATAATTGTCGAATCGAAATTTCCATTTGAACATATCCATTTCGTTGGATATGCCTTGACTCTTAGGTTGTTAAACCAATAAATGCTAAACCGACGACAGTTTATGCTTGCTGACGCTCTCAGAAATGATACACCTCGCAAAAATAAATTTTGGCATAGTTCGTTCAGTCCTTAACTTGCAAGTGTCAATAATATGTACCGTATCACATCACGTTATAGAATAAAGGTCTCGCTAGTTATCGTCTTTGGATGTACTGTCGCTAAGTTGGAACATCTGGTACATGTACACAAAAATGAGCATTCTCGCGATCGAGTCGACGGTAGTCGACTAACAACAGCGCAGCGGAAGTAGGCGGAGGTGTCTGACGTAAGCGGGCTTTCCAGGTAAAGGTCGCAGAACTAGCACAGCTCGTTAAGACTGCCACTGGAATAGGGAAAGGAACGAAGATCTTGTTCTAAAGTCCAGTCGGCGATCAGATCGTTGGAGTTATGGCCGAACTGGGGAAGGTAGGGAAGGAAATCGGCTGTTTGAAAGAAACCAAGGTCGTTAGCGTTTAGGAAATCACGGGAAACCTACATGCGAATGGCCGAAAGGGGACTGGAACTGCAGTCTTTCCGAAATCAAATCGTGTCTTAACCATAGCATCACCAGGCTCGTTAAAAGCGGGTACGAAACTAAAAGAGCCATTAAGATGTATATAAAAATTCGTCCAGTTCTTTGACAATTGAGAATCAAGTACTATATGGGAACAACTCCACGTCAGAAACATTACCCCTGGTAGTGGTAACGGTCTGTGGCATCATCGTTATACTGTCATTTATTCTGATGTAAACCCATTTTTTAAGAACTGCCGTACTAAGTATTGCACCTACCTGTCTTCCTATGCTTTTTGTGCTTTAATCATTATAAGCAATTCTTAAAGACGACAAAATTTACTATTCATTACTGCGATAACAAGGGTTTAAATTCTAGCTTAATTGTCCTACTCAAATTTGCCCATGAAAATGAGCTTTGCATATCCTCTTTCCTAAGTTTTTGATCCCTGAGATACAGTAACTATTCTTTAACGATTTCATTGTTGCTAACTCGATTTTTCTTAATGAAAATTCTTCCGATTTCATGTGTTGGAATGTGGGAAACGTGGCCACTCTAAGGGAAATTGAATTTTTACCAAACCATGATAGCTTATCTTTTACACATTTTAAATCCATATATTATATCACACCGATTATTTGAAAACGAAAAAGAAAGTAATATGTAGGACCCATATATATTTTTCGGAAGGCATACATAGTGACGACTTTTCCCAACCTAAGAAGGTAATATGGCTAGTGCTACAGCAACAGGATCCCATGTTCTTTGTTCTGATTTCCGGATATACTTTCTGGGCCTCTTGATGCCCTTTTATTTGAAACAAATCAAAGGGCTGCAGCAGACCGTTTCGAATCGGATTTTTGTATTATGCCAAATACAAAAAAGACGGTTTTAGGTATTATAAATCAGTTAATGTAATGATGGATGATTACACACACACACACATATATATATATATATATATATATATATATATATATATATATATATATATATATATATATATAGTTTTAGAAGTCTGTCTGATTTGCACAGCATCTGAGCAGTTCTCTTAGGTTGTTCGCAGATGATGCTGTAATTTACCGTCTAGTAAGGTCATCCGAAGACCAGTAAGAGTTGCAAAGCGATTTAGAAAAGATTGCTGTATGGTGTGGCAGGTGGCAGTTGACGCTAAATAACGAAAAGTGTGAGGTGATCCACATGAGTTCCAAAAAAAATCCGTTGGAATTCGATTACTCGATAAATAGTACAATTCTCAAGGCTGTCAATTCAACTAAGTACCTGGGTGTTAAAATTACGAACAACTTCAGTTGGAAAGACCACATAGATAATATTGTGGGGAAGGCGAGCCGAAGGTTGCGCTTCATTGGCAGGACAAAAAAAAAATGGCTCTGAGCACTATGGGTCTCAACATCTGAGGTCATCAGTCCCCTGGAACTTAGAACTACTTAAACCTAACTAACCTAAGGACATCACACACATCCATGCCCGAGGCAGGATTCGAACCTGCGACCGTAGCAGTCGCTCGGTTCCGGACTGAAGCGCCTAGAACCGCTCGGCCACCATGGCCGGCATTGGCAGGACACTTAGAAGATGCAACAAGTCCACTAAAGAAACAGCTTACACTACACTCGTTCGTCCTCTGTTACGAGGGCAGTTCAATAAGTAATGCAACACATTTTTTTTCTGAAACAGGGGTTGTTTTATTCAGCATTGAAATACACCAGGTTATTCCCCAATCTTTTAGCTACACAACACTATTTTTCAGCGTAATCTCCATTCAATGCTACGGCCTTACGCCACCTTGAAATGAGGGCCTGTATGCCTGCACGGTACCATTCCACTGGTCGGTTAGACAACGAGGGACCCAGCGGGAACAAACCTTTGAATATCCCAACTGGTGAACAATTGTGACAGCACTACCAACAGAGATGTCAAGTTGAGTACTGAGTTGTTTGATAGTGATCCGTCGATCATCTCGAACGAGTGTGTTCGCACGCTCCGCCATTGCAGGAGTCACAGCTGTGCATGGCCGGCCCACACGCGGGAGATCAGACAGTCTTGCTTGACCTTGCGGCGATGATGACACACGCTTTGCCCACCGACTCACCGTGCTTTTGTCCACTGCCAGATCACCGTAGACATTCTGCAAGCGCCTATGAATATCTGAGATGCCCTGGTTTTCCGCCAAAAGAAACTCGATCACTGTCCGTTGGTTGCAACGCACATCCGTTACAGACGCCATTTTAACAGCTCCGTACAGCGCTGCCACTTGTCCGAAGTCAATGAAACTATACGAGACGAAGCGGGAATGTTTGAAAATATTCCACAAGAAATTTCCGGCTTTTTCTACCAAAATTGGCCGAGAGAAAAAATGTGTTGCATTACTTATTGAACTGCCCTCGTAGAATATTGCTGCGCGGTGTGGGATCCTTACCAGGAGGGATTGACGGAGGACATCGAAAGGGTGCAAAAAAGGGCAGCTCGTTTTGTATTATCACGTAATAGGTGAGAGAGTGTGGCAGATATGACACGCGAGTTGGGATGGAATTCATTAAAGCAGTCCGCAGCTCGTGGTCGTGCGGTAGCGTTCTCGCTTCCCGCGCCCGGGTTCCCGGGTCCGATTCCCGGCGGGGTCGGGGATTTTCTCTGCCTCGTGATGACTGGGTGTTGTGTGATGTCCTTAGGTTAGTTAGGTTTAAGTAGTTCTAAGTTCTAGGGGACTGATGACCATAGATGTTAAGTCCCATAGTTCTCAGAGCCATTTGAACCATTTTGAACCATCAAGACGTTTTTCGTCGCGGCGAAATCTATTTACGAAATTTCAGTCACCAACTTTCTCTTCTGAATGCGAAAATATTTTGTTGAGCCCAACCTACATAGGTAGGAATGATCATCAAAATAAAATAAGAGAAATCAGAGCTCGAACAGAAAGGTTTAGGTGTTCGTTTTTCCCGCGCGCTGTTCGGGAGTGGAATGGTAGAGAGATAGTATGATTGTGGTTCGATGAACTCTCTGCCAAGCACTTAAATGTGAATTGCAGAGCAATCATGTAGATGTAGATGTAGATGTAGATGCATATGCATGATACAAGGAAGTAACTCTTGTTGGTGTAAGCACACTGACCACTTTCTCCGATCGGACACCACATCGGGTTTAGTGGTTCAAAGATGAAACTATCAATCCAAAAGAAACAATAAGGAACTACGTTTGTAGGGTAAAAAATCGTTGTTTAAACATTCATACTGTAAAAAAACATTTCTCTATGAGGTAGTAACAATAATATTTGCCGTCTGGTATAAAAAGGGTAATAGAAGGGACCTGCAAAATTACAGACCAATATCACTAATTTCGGTTGCCTACAGAATCCTTGAATATATTCTCAGTTCGAATATAATAAAATTTCTTGAAACTGAGAAGCTTATGTCCACGAACCAGCATGGTTTTAAAAAGCATGCTTGTACTTTTCTCGGATGACATACTGCGAACTATGGATGAAGGGTAACAGGAAGAGCCAATATTCTAGATTTCCGGTGAGCATTTGACACGATATTCCATTGGAGGCTGTACGAGCGTACTAGCATATGGAATAAGTTCACAGATGTGTGAATGGCTCGAAGACTTCTTAACTAATAGAACCCAATATGTTATCCTCGAATTCAAGCGTTCATCAGAGACATGGGTATCGCCAGGTGTGACCCAGGGAAGTGTTATAGGACCGCTTTTATTCTCTTTATATATAAATGATTTGGCGAACGGGGTGGACAGCAATCTCCGACTGTTTGCTGATGATGCTGTGGTGTACGGTAAGGTGTCGAAGTTAAGTCACTGTGGTAAGATACAAGATGACTTGGACAAACTTTCCAGTTGGTGTGATGAATGGTAGCTAGCTCCAAATGTGGAAAATGTAAGATATTGCGGATGAATAGGAAGAGCAAACCTGTAATGTTGGGATACAGCATTAGTAGTATACTGCTTGACACAGTCACGTCGTTTAAATATCTGGGCGTAATGTTGTGAAATGGATCGAGTATGTGAGGAATGTGGTAGGGAAGGCGAATGGTCGACTTCGGTTTGTTGGGATAATTTTAGGAAAGTGTGGTTCATCTGTAAAGGAAACCGTATATAGGAGGCTGGCACGACCTATTCTTGAATACTGCTCAGGTGTTTGGGATTCGTACCAGGTCGGATTGAAGAAGGAGATCGAAGGAATTCAGAGGCGAGTTACTAGATTTGTTACCGGTAGCTTCGAGTAAAACACAAGTAATATGAAGATGCTTCGTAGACTGAAATTTGAAGCTCTGGAGGGAAGATGAAGTTCTTTTCAAAGAACACTATGAGAAAATTTAGACAGCCGTCATCCGAAGTTGACTGTTGAATGATTCTATGGTAGCAACATACACAGCGCGTAAGGACCACGAAGAGAAGATACGAGAAATTAGGGGTCATACGGAGGCACACAGACAGTCGTTTTTCCCTCGTTCTATGACTAGCACTGGTACATGGTACCTTCCGCTACGCACCGTACGGTGGGTTGCAGAGTATCTATGTAGATGTAGGTACACATATAGAAACAACCATTTTGCCTACAGGACAATGACGACTGGATAGCGGCAGGCGGAAGGACCCGGACGTTGTAGCGTTACCGTTGTCCGTATGAAGTAAATACAAAATATATGGCAAACGTGACGGAGCTATACAACAGGACACTTTGCAAATGCCTAACAAAGCGTTCTCGTGCGCCTCTTAGCAAGACAGATTTGCAGACGGAATCACAAAGCGGAGAGCCTCCACACAATTAAGGACAGCACCTTTGTTGTACTCACTCACTTCGTCCCATTCACAAGTGCTGTTTTCTGTAATTACCAGTCCGCAAATTGGCTATATCTAGATGGTCGTCAGTGCCTTCTTAATTAATCTCTCTTGCAACTGAGATTCGTCGAGATTGCTGCAAAGTGGATTTTGCCGCGCTGTGCGTTTGAATTTCTTTGTGTATCGAGTGGATAACGCATAGCAGACAGATCTAGCATTTTTATTGTGGCATTTACCGATTTCGTAAGCCTTGTTTCCCGAGCCAAAAGTGAGAAACCAATACTGTGCAAGTAGCGAAGAAGATTCCTTGGTTGTATGTATGTTTGTCGTAAAGTCGATATCCTGTACTCTCTTCGGTTGTTACATTACAATGTAGCGACAAATAGAATTTCTAAAGGTTTTGGTATGAATTAACTTTTCTTTGAGCGAATCGATACTCATACTCGAACATTAGTTATTTTGGATGATACTGGTAAAATAAATTAGTGGTCCTGGAACACAGACAACGTTAATATGAATGAAATGCAGATGCAAGAAAGTGAAAACTAACTTCAAGTTAATAGTCCTTAATGTTATGGTATGAATTCACTTTTCTTTGAGGGAAGTAGATGGCCCTACCCGAACATTAGTTATTTCGTATAACACTGGTAAAACAAATTAGGTGACGTGGCACAACGATGACGTTAATGTCAATGACATTTTTTATATGTTGGTACAGGTATCGTACGTCAAGTATCAATTTGTTATACAACGGTAAATTACCGAAATGTGTCTCTACGTATTCAGCTGTTAAAAAACAGGTGCTTTGGATCGAACATCATAGTACTTCATCTGAAGATGATCTATTTGAAGTATGTTCCGAAATAGAAACATTAGTCTTAACGACACATACTACCTGACATGGGCGGTAGCAATAGTCCTGTACCCTAGTTACAAATGGCTCTGAGCACTATGGGACTTAACAGCTGAGGTCATCAGTCCCCTAGAACGTAGAACTACTTAAACCTAACTAACATAAGGACATCATACACATCCATGCCCGAGGCAGGATTCGAACCTGCGACCGTAGCGGTCGCGCGGTTCCAGACTGAAGCGCCTAGAACCGATCGGCCACACCGGCCGGCGCTAGTTTCAAATGTGAAGGTGGACTAATTTACTCGAACCCGATCATGACAGTTAAACATCGTGATGTAGACTGTTATATATGAAAATATCTAAGAAGTGTTTAATGTAGTATCGGACAGTGGTGTATGGATTCACTAACAGCATTCGTACATAGACAGTTAGAGAATTAACGATGAGAGGAATTTCTTCACATGCCTGTCGCATATTTGTTGATGGAAACCGTTACTTAATGCGAAATTTATTTTCTCAGCATTACTTAGCTTACTTTATTTTTATTTTTAAGCGATCAGGTCTAACGGAATGCGTGCTGATACAAGCTTTCTTCTCCATCGTCTTCTGTACATCCATCTGTCGCTGTCTGTTGCAGGTCTCCATGGAGGTCATCCTTCCAACTCTTCCTTGGTCTTCCCGGGTGTTTCCTCCCTGTGGATATAAAATCCAGGATCTTCCGAGGCGAATGTCGTCTTCCATCCGAGCCCCATGTCCAACCCCCTGTAATCGATTGCTATTGGAATCTCGGTGGAGGTCATCAAACTGATTTCACCCGTATTTTGGTCGAAAATCGGACCAAGGAAATCCCACTTATATTTTCTTTGAAATACAAGAAGTTTATTAAAGTCGTTCTTTCATATACTTCGCGTCTCAAAGCCATATAGCAGCACGGATTGGATCAGGGTTTTACTTACCCTGGATCCTGGCGTTTATTCTACTTCCCGCGTCCAGGTACTTGAATTCTTGGCCTCTCTTGCAGGACCGGTCTTTCACCTACTGTGACTGTGGTTGTCCAGTATCTTGACCTTGTCGAAGAGTCATAACGAGGTAATCCGTCTTGGCATCCTTTACGAGTAGCAAGTTTTCAAAAAATGAAACCTATTGATATTGTGACTAGATGTGCTAATGCGGTTGAGATGCAGATTCGCCACTTCACACCAGAAACCGAACAGCTAACTAAGCAGACGCTGGAAGTTGCTGACTCTTTACCAAGAAGGCAAAGTGATTTCATCTGCCAGTGGTTTGTGGGGTACAAGAGGGATTTCTCTTACTGGTTATCTTCCAAAGGATAAAACAGTAGTAACTGCTGAATAGCAAATCAGTCTTTCGGACCAAAAGAGTGAAAAAATACGAGGGAGTTAGTTCTCTGGATTGCAAATGAAAAAAAAATTCTCATATCATCGGGATAATGAACTTTGTCTGTGGGAACACTGAATTGCTGGTTTTAGCTCCCTCACAGTCTTACCATTCAACATTGCAACGATATTTAAAACGTATAGTAGAAGTTCTAGACGATCCAGACTTGTACTTTTCATCGAGATGAGTTAAACCTGTTCCAGAGCTCCATCAGACACGTGGCTAGAAACTACTGACACTAGATACCCTTAATTCGAGAGTAGAGGCTCATTCCATCCCCCGGAAGCAACGAATGAGCGCTTTCCTTTTAATACAGTGACCTCCCCAGCGGAATCTGTTGTAAGAGGATTGCCCCTCGCCACCCTCTGTCAAGAACCGCTCTTCGACACGCCGCTTCGTCACTGCCGCTTTGCCGCGAAACGTCCAATTAGGAGGGTTGTGTCTCCAGAACCCCTCGCGTCGGCTGGCGAGTCGAATCGGCCGCTGGTGAACAGCCAGATTAAGTCCTCCCCGGCGGGCGCACCCTCCCCCCTGCCATAAACGCACCGGCGTAAATAACTGCTGCTTAAATCTGTTCCGCCGCTGGCACCTACCCGGCTGCACACCCCACGAGTTCCTTCCCTCTGAATTCTTGTCGCGCTGTCACTTTTATATGCTTCTTTTTGTCAGATGCACATCTCTTAAAACCGTCTGCCTCTCAAAACGTTTTAGCACCACAATCGCGGCTGTATCGACTGAAGTGAGCTGACGCAACCAACCTTCTTAAGCACAACAACTGTGTCTCAAAATTCTGAGGCATTTATTTGTAAACAGAATGACTGATGGTTTAAATTCACCAGGAAGCAATCCACATGTATTTCACGGGCCCGTAGTACTTCATACAACATTTCTAACAGTGGCCCATTACTTCTTATCATATTTAATCGAATATCGTGAGTTCCGTAATTGTCATAACGTACAGATGTCATATGAAGTGTGGCTATAAAATAACAGGACTATAGCCATTAAACATTTATTTCATGAACCAACATATTTAGTTATTTTCACCCTCAATATATACCCCTCCTCTATCCGTACAATTTTCCATGCGAAGTTTCCATTGATGGAAACAATGCTGGAAGTGTCCCTCCGTGAATTCCTTGATGACGCTACCGGTTTTTTTCTTTTCACTGCTTCAGCGGACTGGAATCTTGTTCCTTTTAACGTACATATGACCTTGAGGAATAGATAAAAGTCACATGCGACTAAGGTAGGCGGTCTACCACTGGGATGCAGAACTTCGCTACAAATCTCTTAACAGACAATACGGTATGAGCCTGTTCGTTGTCTTCGTTGTTCTTCCACAGTTGGGTTGGCTCTGAGCACTATGGGACTTAACTTCTGAGGTCATTAGTCCCCTAGAACTTAGAACCATTTAAACCTAGCTAACCTAAGGACATCACACACATCCATGTCCGAGGCAGGATTCGAACCTGCGACCGTAGCGGTCGCGCGGCTCCAGACTGTAGCGCCTAGAACCGCTCGGCCACTCGGCCGGCCAGAGTTGGGTCATTTCTTTCTTGTATTCTCACGGAGTTTAACAAGAACCTCAAGGTAGTAATGTTAATTAATAGTTTGAACTTCAGGAACCCAGATAAGACATAGTTCCATGAATATCGAGAAAAGAATTATCACCATCGCTTTGAAACTTGATTTGCTCATGCGAAATTTATTCGCTGTCGGTAAAGGTGGGAATGCATGGATTGGTGCTTAATTTCTGGATAATATGTGAAAAACCAAGTTTCGTCACATGTTATTACTCTTTCCCAGGAATGAGGATCATTTCCAGTGATATTCAATATGTCAGTACAAATATTTTCACATGCTTCTTTTTGTTCGATCTTTAGAATTTTTGGCACAAGTTCCGAGTACGCATTCCTCATATTAAACTGGTTATGTAAAATTTGCCTTAGGTATTCTTTCTCGATTCCTATTGTTTCAGGAATCGTTCGAAGACTCAACGGCCGGTAGATCGAATCAGATTATCTACCTTTTCGATATTTCATCCCTTTTTGGTGTTGGAAGGCGTATCGAGTGTGCGGCATCTTCAGCGTCTTCTCGGCCATGTTGGATAAGCTTCGACCACTCAAAAACTCGCGTGAGTGATAAAGAGTCTTTGCCATACACTTCTTTTATTGAAAAATAGGTTCCTGTAACAGTTTTTCCAAGTTGCATGTGAAACTTCATGACAACTCGCTGCTCTGTTGTTTCCAGCGAAACAAAATAACAGCTCAATAAAATTTTTCTGGGTTTGAGGCCGCATTGTCAATTATAAAATTCCAACGTTTCGGCGACTATTGCAAGACGGCTTTCTCAGAGTGTATTGCTAACTAAACGTCGGAATTTTATAATTGACATTGCGGCCTCAAACCCAGAAGAATTTTATTGACTGTGACAACGGCCGCGGAAGCCTACGTTTACAAAATAACAGCTCTTACACAAACGAAGGACACGGCCATACCGATTTGTCTACGGATACCAGAGATGCTACATTCGACTGAGTCGGCTTCACGCTTCACAGCTATTAGTCGTTCACCTTTGACCCATGTGTACTTACTCTGTGACAGAGTCAGCCCCCAGTTGTGCAGCTAATTTGCATCCTTGAATGTTATACAACGCACGTGTTCTTTCCTAAGGAAATGCGTTTTAGGGCTAAATCCTCACAGAGCACTGTGAAAAATATTCGTTTTGTTGCAGTTAATATGTTGCACTTCAGTAATAGGATGCTAACGGCCTAGCCGCAGTGGTAGCGCCGGTTCCCGTCAGATCATCGAAGTTAAGCGCTGTCGGGCTAGGCTCACACTTGGATGGGTGACCATCCGGTCTGCCGAACGCAGTTGGCATGCGGGGTGCGCTCAGCCCTTGTGAGGCCAACTGAGAAACTACTTGACTGAGAAGTAGCGGCTCCGGTCTCGGAAACTGACATATGGCCGGGAGAGCGGTGTGCTGACCACATGCCCCTCCATATCCGCATCCAGTGACGCCTATGGGCTGTGGGTGACACGGCGGCCGGTCGGAACCATTAGGCCTTCATTGCCTATTACTGAGGAGTTAAGTCTTAGCGATAGGATAACGAACATAGTCATGAGCGTCAAATGTAAGATAATGAGAACTTCTTTCGAATCGCTTGCAACTTAAGAGACTACTCCCAGCATCAAGATTCAACGCCCGGACGGTACCCATCTTCAATCAGCGGCCAGGACACACCCTTCCCAATTTTCTTTCGGGAAACTTGGAGTGCGGTCCGAAATCTGTGAAACATTACTTTCTACAAGAATCTAACAGCCGGAAGCCGGAACACGTTACACCTGGGAAAGGTTCAGGTGATCGAACAGTTATTTGTATGAGAAACCTAGAATGCCACAGAATCAACAGATGTGGCACCCTGTCACCAGGTTGCACTTCTGTAGCAACACTAGGTGATCACACCTGCCAGCAGATTAAACTGTTCCTACCAGTATACAATTCCAGTTGTTTTTCAGTGTATGTTCCAGATCGACACCGGACACGCAACGATAGGAAATGACGCTAGAACATCAAGAACGTCTGAAGATACAACTCAAATCATTAAACCTTCCAAGAAGAACGGGTGGCAGGGATTACTGTTAAAAAGATTTTGCCTGAAGATGAAGAATGGGGAACTTGTCGAAATGTAGCTTCAAGAAGACGTTATTAGTCAGCTGGTGATTTGAGATTAAATTCGCAGACAAAGTCTACATTCTTATAAGCTCCGGTCACATTGCTGGTCTGTGTAATTTAGTGCATGCTCTTCAGGCTTCTCAATGAAACCAGTGGATGGTAATGCAGCAGAGTTGAAATAATAAGCGATGACGACTATTTAAATAAAAGAAATTTCCGTAGCCGGGTGCATCTAGATTAAAAATCTTTGAGGTATACATTTAAAAAAAAGTAGGAACTGATGATTCAACCAATTTTGAGTGGGTATCTTCAGGGTGACAAAACAATGACTTGATGAAGATAAGACTCCCCTACGCACTGTCGAATTCCTTTTGCCATCTAACAAAGCAACATTAACTTATTAGCTTATTTAGAATCAAGGGACGATGAGTATACATAACTGTATTTCCTGTTCTACAAGTGCAGTTCATTAGCTGCCGATATATTGTGCCTTACATTATGATATAGCGTTGATCTAAAATTTCGTGTTATCGTTATAAGGCGTCACTGCCCAACATTCAATATGCTGAATGAGCCAGATGCAGATATTTATTAAAGCCGAGGAAACACCAGTGTTCCGTAACAATGTATTGTCCCGATATTGTGACGCACTCCGGCGTTCTATCACATTCTTCAAATTAGTGAGTACCATGTATTCTGTTTTGTTGGCAGTATCTGTGTACCATCATGAGCCAAAAATACTTAACTGCCCCAACACAACACATCTCAAAACATACTACACATTCCACCGCTTGGGTATAAATTCCAACATCGTTTTCATTCTAATCTCTAATGCCGCTACTGTAAGGTGCCGGAAATAATACGACCTCTGCATCTTACACCTAAATGCTTCTCACACACCACGAAACTGGCTCTTTCTGATCTTCGCATGGCCCGCATAAATCACATCGTTTTTATACATTATCAACTGAATTGCCTGGTTAACTACCAAACAGGAAACATTAGTGTGTCGAATTATTAAAATAAAATTATCTTAATTTTTCAAACATTATGACAGTAAATCTTATTTCTGTCTAAAGGTAGACTGCTGAAAGACGAATGTAACCTCAGCATTGACCACTCGTACTTCTAAAAGTGCGAAGATAAAATGTTCTCTGTTATTGATAAGAACTGTTAAACTTCGAACAGGATTGTCTTAAAAATGAGCCAAGTAGTGCTGTGCAGCGAAGAGTGCGAAATTCCTTTGAAAACTAACGGAGAATGGTATGCACACAATGCGACATGGCTACACCACACAATAGAGGTGTCTCAATGAAATGTTAATCATATTCATTCAGCTATTCCCATTGTTTTGTGTCTGAAATCCCTGGTGAGGCAGAAAAACACATCCACAACTAAAGCATCGTTTTTCCTTTCTTACATCACAGAATTATCTTCATTGCTACCGGAACGAGTCCCGGTAATGTGTGCTGTTAATGCGACTTCCATTGCTGTCACCTCGTGTCAACGTATACAACCAGTACGCTGACGCATCCTAGAATTTGTTGCAGTTGTGACGAGAGGCTGGTAACGAGCGGCTTCCTCATTCAACAAGCGCACTTAAAGAAACCTTTTTCTCTGGTTTTTTCTATCCTTTTTTATGAGGCGCTGAGTACAGGATTCATGGTTGTTACACCTAAACATACGTTTGCCTCTTTCTTTTTTTTCACATCTCAGCAACTGGAATTCTGATGCACGGACCGTGTCGAGAGATACTCCCCGCGCCAGCTGTTTCCAAGTTACAGTTGTAATATTGCTTGTTTTACTTGGTGGAAATAATATGTAGCTTATGTGCCGTAATACAGTAACCTCATTCTTCAGGTGTCAACAGAAACAGACAAGACAATTGGCCGTGCACTGAAGTCAGCTGAATGCCCCATTAATCTACTGCCTATATCTGTATAGATTTCCCTAACGATTCGATTCAGAATTAAGTTTGCTCATCAGGAATTTTGATTCTCTTCCAACAATGAAGCATATTTTAGAAATTTGAATGTATATATATATATTTTTTAAATGCAGATAGCTAATCTTCTAAGTCAACTGTATATTGCGCATCAATCTTTGCTAACATTCAGGAGAAAGAGCTTAGCTCTCGCAAAAACGTATGGAAGAAATTTATTCACGGAAAGATAAATAAAATAGTGTAGGAAGACTTGATCTACGACAACAGTACTAAGTATTGCTCTATAGGTTACCTTCAAAACGAAGGTAAACATATTTGTACATTTTTATGTTATCCTACTTGAAAAAAGTGACTTTAACTAACAATTATTGTTTCTTTGTCATAAAATATATGATTTTGTTTATTTCATTTAATGTATCAGTGACACATTGTAAAAAATAATGCTCATAATTAGATTCTTTTTTTAGATTACAGACTGTTAAATGAAATATTTCCTACTTCTTAGCGTCTGCTTTTGGGTTCACAGAGTTCAAGTGCGAAAGAAAGAAACTCGACAGGCCCTGTTGAATATGTATGAGCTTTGGTACAACTGGAAACTGAAAACTCCAGTGACTATGAAAAAATTCAGACGCTCACACAAAGTCTGCATTTAAGACGTTGTAATGTAATATAAATCAACTTGACAACTATTTATTTCGCGAAACGGGTCGCAGTGTTTTAGAGTCCTAGCTCCTGAAAGTATGCTTCCTAGTAATATGAGACGATGCTTGGACTCAAATCACTGTAGTTTGGTAAACAAGCCACGAGAATATGTTTCCCACAAGTTAAAAGAAATTACAGAACAAAAGAAAATTTTTACTAAACAACTTACGATCCCTACAAAGGCTAGTGTTTAATCTTACGGAGTCGACTATTGTGTAGCAAAGAGCAAGAAATCTCACGTCATAGCGGAGACCTTCCTCAAACAAAGCTACTGGTCGCTGTATATTCGTTATGGCAGACGACATTAGTGAACATTTGTAGAAGAACCCAAAGGCAAAGGTGATATCGCTGTTTGACTGGATGAAGCTATACATTAGCACAATGGTGTAACAAATTTCATGTTGATCTTCTTTTCTGAAGTAAAAGAACTTCTGGAATAAATAAAATACTACATTCTTTTATAGAAGAAAACTACGTTAATTTTGAAAACGTTGTAGGGCTACGTACAGTTCGAGGTGTTAGTAGGGTTAGCAGTTAAGGCAGATTGCAAGCTCTGATCCTTAAAATGCTCCTCATAATATTTCTGCACACTTTTATTCAATGAGAATCATTGGTATCAAAAAGCATAAGCCCTGTCCTTTCTAGAGGTTCTTTAATCACTGGACGAAGTGGTAAGCTTCATTAACAGTAGGCCACTTAGTTCGACATGTTTGCAACAAATATGCCTTGATATGGGAGCTGAGCACATTTCCCTATTTTATTGCAATAACTCTAAGCTGGCTTTGACGTCTGAATGTTCTGAAGAGTATGTACAAATTCAAGAAAGAGCTTTACTCTTATTTTGTTCAACAGAAACATGAGTTCCGAGCAGATCTTAGACAGTGCCTTTGTATTTTCAAGATGACGTATCGTTGTGACATCACTGAAAAACTCAGTTCATTGAATGTATCTCTTCAAGGTATCGAAATCGACGTCCTGTGTCTGTCAAACAATATTTCAGTCTTCAGGAACAAATAGCGATCGTGAAAAAAAATTTCATTTGCTCTTCGCGCAAATTTAAAAGACAATGACTTCCAGTTGAGTGAAGAACTGACGTCTGTGTTTGCGAATCATCTGCTTTTTTTCGTGCTGTTCGAACAGCCTAACATAGAATCGCCAGGTCAGCCGTAAGAGCTCAACAGCCTATCCTAATGTCGGTTCTTTCTAATTTGATTGGTTCGTCAATGTTTTTTATTTCCACCGATTTTCCTGCCCCTGGTTCCATCTTTAGATGATAAATATGAGTTATCGCTAGTCGGATTATTTATATAGGGCCTCTTGAGGGCGAACACAACCAGACATAATTACTTTTGCAAAGTTTTATTTTACTGCCATGACTGGTTTCGAGCTATCACGCCCATTTCCGAGTGAATATACTTGTTTTACTACAGTATTAGATTCGTCAGCAGCGTGTCATCCGATCCTGTACTGCATAAAAATATATGAGGAGTTAGCGGTAACCACAGACATGTTGCTGACAAGCAAGTGCAACACTGTCTTTTGTAAATCACTGCACACCTTCTTTATGGGTCATTTTTGTCTCGGTGGTATGGTTGGTAATAAAGATTCTCTTGTTCAGTGTAGAGATCTAACTGCTTTATACAGTTCCTGACAGTAACACTTTACTGTTCTGATGTAAACGTTCTTTCTTCTCCGGGACTACCTTCCTCTTTATTTCACTTCAGTCATGTCTTTAAGATTCATTTTATTCATATTCTGCGGCTATGACCGTGCCTGTACTCATACGCAGAAAATATAAGTAAAAACACTTCTAGTCAAAATTTTTTCGTGTTTTACTGAATGCATTTCGAACCCTGTGAGTTCATCGTCAGATGCATATCATTTTATTACATAATTTACTTCTGCCTTTGAATGAGATGAAGTGTGTGTTCCCGTTATGTGAAGGTTACATGTTAGGTTTTGTATTTCATGAATCAACTGCTGAAAATATGTTGAGAAACAGTGGGAAAACCAGAGAAAAGCTTACTGAACAAAAAAGGAAGAACATTTTGAGCCTTTCATCGCCAGCATCGAAGGTTTATACTTTCTGTCATTGTTCATTTCATCACTCAAGATGCACATTTGTTTGTACATTTTAAAAACACTTCGCAAATATAGCTTAATATGATATGATCAAAGAATGAGTTTGCCACATAGTGTCAGAGATCTGTGTCTTGAACTAAATTAACATATGCAAGGAATAAATTAAAAATAAGCTTTTAAAATATCTAAAATAACTACGGCAGACGAAATCTGTCTGCTAATTAAACATAGATTCAGATTTTTTTATTTTATGGAAGCATATTTCAGTTGTTCTAAGAGATTTAGGGCTCACCATTGGCTTCACAGTGTAGTACTGCCAAACTGTTTTCTGTCGTGTTGATAATGCCTTTCGTTTCCTGCCGATTCTTTGAACTACTGATTTTTCAAAGTGGTTGAGTCTGAAATCATTTACGGATTCTTGGAAATGGGTTTTGAATTTTCTGCCTATTTCCCTGCGTATTATACAGGACAAATGAGGTATTATACTTTTTACACTATACTGCTGTTGAATTTTTGTGTATCTGCTTCTGTGTTGTGGACTAGTAAGAGTCCTAACTTGAGAGTATTGGTGGGGATCGCCATTTTTACATTGTTCTTTTAATAGGTTAGCAACTTTTTGTCAGATGGTGCCTAGGAGTGTGATGCTACAAAATACTGTATCTTTCTTCTTAGTGTAACGATTTGTGTCTTATATTTGTGTGTTTGTGTATCTAAATTATCAGTTGTTTTGGATGTGTAGTCACTGTTTGTGCAATTCCGTCTTGAGGCTGTTTTATTCTAACTGAAGCGAGTGTGCTCTGTCTATTATAAGCCTAAATGCAGCTTGTTTGTTTATGGTAAGACGTCAAGGTGAGGTGTCTGTTGTTATGGATGTGTATGTGTGTTTCCTACCTATACTGTACTAGTGTTTTTGTTTGAAGTTGGTGATTCTAAAACCCAGGTAATTTATGCTTTTGTTGTCCTTTTTTTGTAGCAATGTATCAGCAACATACCTCCAGCAGTATACTACTTTGCGTTCGGGCCTATTGTTTTCTTTACAGAAATTATTTTCCAAACTACTGAGAAATACATTATGTGATCAAAATTACCTGGACATCCCCCAAAAACAAACGTTTTTCATATTATGTGCATTGTGCTGTCACCTACTGCCAGGTTCTCCATATCAGCGACCTCGATTGACATTAGACGTCATGAGAGAGTAGAATGGGGCGCTCCGCGGAACTCACGGACTTCGAACACGGTCAGGTGACCGGGTGTCACTTGTGTCATACGACTGTACGCGAGGTTTCTACACTCCTAAACATCCCTAAGTCCACTGATTCCGATGTGATAGTGAAATGGAAACGTGAAGGCATACCTACAGCACAAAAGCGTACAGTCCGACCTTGTCTGTTGACTGGTGAGACAGCCGACAGTTGAAGAGGGTCGTAATGTGTAATAGGCAGACGTCTATCCAGACCATCACACAGAAATTCCAAACTGCATCAGGATGCACTGCAAGTACTATGACAGTTAGGCAGGAGGTGATAAAACTTAGATTTCATGGTAGAGCGACTGCTCGTAAGCCACACATCACGCCGGTAAATGCCAAAAAACGCCTCGCTTGGTATAAGGAGCGTAAACATTGGACGATTCAACAGTGGATAAACGTTGCGTGGAGTTACGAATCACGGCACACTATGTGGCGATCCGATGGCAGGATGTGGAGATGGCGAATGCCCGATGAACGTCATCTGTCAGATCTGTCAGCGTGTTTAGTGCCAACAGTAAAATTCAGAGGCGATGGTGTTGTGATGTGGTCGTGTTTTTCATGGAATGGGCTTGCTCCCGTTGTTGTTTTGCGTGACACTATCACAGCACAGGCCTACATTGATGTTTTAAGCACCTTCTTACTTCTCAATGTTGAAAAGGAATTCGGGGATGGCGATTGCATCTTTCAACAGGATCGAGCACCTGTTCATAATGCACGGCCTGTGGCGGAGAAGTTACACGACAGTAACATCCCTGTAATGGACTGGCCTACACAGAGTCCTGACCTGAATCCTATAGAACACCTTTGGGATGTTTTAGACTACCGACTTCGTGCCAGGCCTCACCGACCGACATGGATACGTCTCATCAGTACAGCACTCGAAATGGGCTGCCATTCCCAAAGAAACCTTCCAGCACGTGACTGAAAGTATGCCTGCGAGAGTGGAAGCTGTCATCAACACTAACGGTGGGCCAAGACCATGCTGAATTCCAGTATTACCGATGGAGGGTGCCACGAACTTGTAAATCATTTTCAGCCAGGTGTCCGGATACTTTTGATCACGTAGTGTGTATGGTTCATATGGCTCTGAGCACTATGGGACTTAACATCTGAGGTCATCAGTCCCCTAGACTTAGAACTACTTAAACCTAACTTACCCAAGGACATCACACACATCCCTGCCCGAGGCAGGATTCGATCCTGCGACCGTAGCGCATAGAACCGCTCGGCCACAATGGCCGTCTCACATAGTGTGTATCTGCCAGGAATCTTGGTACACTACTGTCAGTGGCCAAACCTTATTTCTGTTCGTAAACTTTCTCTTTAAAGGCAAGGGAGTTATATAGTTATGTCATAACATTAATTTTCTTGATTTATTAAGACAAAACAGAAATTCAAGTAACTCTCTTCATACTTGCTGCATTTTCGTCTATTCATGTCTTTAGATTTACATGATACAACTGACACATCACGTTCAGTGCTTAAATTTAAAAATTTGCCCGTGCTGACAGAGGAGCACAAATCGCAGATGCAAACAATAACTAAGAATGCAGCATTCGACAAAAATAACCGTCAAAGTGACTGTTACTGAAGAAGTACATTGAGTCACGTAGTACAGCTCTACTGCCCTCCACCACGCAGCCGCAGCAACACTTACTTGCCGGCGAACTAGATATCACTACTGGCGCGCATGTTGCTCCTTTACTCAGAAAGCGAATAAAGTAAATTACTATTTTCATGAAAGCATTGCGACGCCATCTGGGATCGCGCGAACGGCTTAAAAATCCCTGAATTACGAAAAAATGCATGCTAAACTTCAGTGAGCGTGTTAAAAGAATTGAGCCAAAGTAGATTAACGAGACAGGTTGTCGAATTCTACCAAGCTCGTAGTAAAGCAAAAATTTGAAGAATAAAACTTTTATCGATGCGGTAAAAGAAGACCTGCAGGTAGGTAACATGAACAACACAACACAACTCGTACTCCACAGAAAGAAAGAAGAAAAAATTCTGAGCAGTGAACTCACGACTCGACAACTGGTCCGAAAAAAGGGGGACGGGGCACAAAGAAAAGCTAAAACAAAACTGTGAAACAGCCTGTTGTTGCAGATCGCGTGGTGCAGTTGGGCCCAAACATGGATGATAATACACTACTGGCCATTAAAATTGCTACACAAAGAAGAAATGTAGATGATAAACGGGTATTCATTGGAGAAATATATTATACTTGAACTGACATGTGAGAACATTTTTCACGCAATTTGGGTGCATAGATCCTGAGAAATCAGTACCCAGAACAACCACCTCTGGCCATAATAACGGCCGTGAACGCCTGGGCATTGAGTCAAACAGAGATTGGATGGCGTGTACATG
Source organism: Schistocerca piceifrons (assembly GCF_021461385.2). Taxonomy (NCBI): domain Eukaryota; kingdom Metazoa; phylum Arthropoda; class Insecta; order Orthoptera; family Acrididae; genus Schistocerca; species Schistocerca piceifrons. The sequence goes on along the minus strand of NC_060139.1, from coordinate 772,033,294 downwards.
TACTGCTGCCCATGCAGCTTCAACACGATACCACAGTTCATCAAGAGTAGTGACTGGCGTATTGTGACGAGCCAGTTGCTCGGCCACCATTGACCAGACGTTTTCAGTTGGTGAGAGGTCTGAAGAATGTGCTGGCCAGGGCAGCAGTCGAACATTTTCTGTATCCAGAAAGGCCCGTACAGGACCTGCAACATGCGGTCGTGCATTATCCTATTGAAATGTAAGGTTTTTCGTAACACATCTGAAATGTAACGTCCTCTGTTCAAAGTACCGTCAACGCGAACAAGGGGTGACCGAGACGTGTAACCAATGGCACCCCATACCATCACGCCGGGTGATACGCCAGTATGACGATGACGAATACACGCTTCCAGTGTGCGTTCACAGCGATGTCGCCAAACACGGTGCCGCCATCATGATGCTGTAAACAGAACGTGGATTCATCCGAAAAAATGACGTTTTGCCTTTCATGCATCCAGGTTCGTCGTTGAGTACACCATCGCAGGCGCTCCTGTCTGTGATGCAGTGTCAAGGGTAATCGTAGCCATGGTCCCCGAGCTGATAGTCCACGCTGCCGCAAACGTTCGTCTAACTGTTCGTGCAAATGGTTTTTGTCTTGTAAACGTCCGCATCTGTTGACACAGGGATCGAGACGTGGCTGCACGATCCGTTACAGCCATGTGGATAAGATGCCTGTCATCTCGACTGCTAGTGATAGACTACGATGCCGTTGGGATCCAGCACGGCGTTCCGTATTACCCTCCTGATCCCACCGATTCCATGTTCTGCTAACAGTCAATGGATCTCGACCAACGCGAGCAGCAATGTCGCGATCCGATAAACCGCAATCGCGATAGGCTACAATCCGACCTTTATCAAAGTCGGTAACGTGATGGTACGCATTTCTGCTCCTTACACGAGTCATCACAACACCGTTTCACTAGGCAACGGCCGGCCGGTGTGGCCAAGCGGTTAAAGGTGCTACAGTCTGGAACCGCGTGACCGCTACGGTCGCAGGTTCGAATCTTGCCTCGGGCATGGATGTGTGTGATGTCCTTAGGTTAGTTAGGTTTAAGTAGTTCTAAGTTCTAGGGGACTGATGACCTCAGATGTTGAGTCCCATAGTGCTCAGAGCCATTTGGGCCATGCGAGGTTTCCTACGACCGAGCGAGGCAGTGAAGAGGTCAAAACACATCACACAACACCCAGTCATCACGAGGCAGAGAAAATCCCTGACCCCGCTGGGAATCGGACCCGGGAACCCGGGCGCGGGAAGCGAGAACGCTACCGCACGACCACGAGCTGTGGACTGCTTTAATGAATTCCATCCCAACTCGCGTGTCATATCTGCCACACTCTCTCACCTATTACGTGGTAATACAAAACGAGCTGCCCTTTTTTGCACCCTTTCGATGTCCTCCGTCAATCCCTCCTGGTAAGGATCCCACACCGCGCAGCAATATTCTAACAGAGGACGAACGAGTGTAGTGTAAGCTATTTCTTTAGTGGACTTGTTGCATCTTCTAAGTGTCCTGCCAATGCCGGCCATGGTGGCCGAGCGGTTCTAGGCGCTTCAGTCCGGAACCGAGCGACTGCCACGGTCGCAGGTTCGAATCCTGCCTCGGGCATGGATGTGTGTGATGTCCTTAAGTTGGTTAGGTTTAAGTAGTTCTAAGTTCTAGGGGACTGATGACCTTAGAATTTAAGTCCCATAGTGTTCAGAGCCATTTGAACCATTTTTGAACCAGGCAACGCCGGTCAACTGCTGTTTGTGTATGAGAAATCGGTTGGAAACTTTCCTCGTGTCAGCGAGTTGTAGGTGTCGCCACCGGCGCCAACCTTGTGTGTATGCTCTGAAAAGCTAATCATTTGCATATCACAGCATCTTCTTCCTGTCAGTTAAATTTCGCGTCTGTAGCACGTCATCTTCGAGGTGTAGCAATTTTAATGGCCAGTAGTGTAATAAAGTTTATTTACTGGTGACAACTCTTACTAGATCGGCTGAGCCTACGGAGTGGTGTACGGGTACGCAGGTAGGCAGTGACGAAAGCGAAACCGGGCGAGACGCGGCTGGCGCTGTCGCCGGCGGTTCCCCACGTAGGCGCGCATTGTGCGTCCAGGTGCGGCCTATAAAGTTACCTAAAAGCTTACTCAGGCCGGGTCACAGCCGGGGCATTAGCTTATCTGCGTCATCTGGTCCTTGTCGGCCCAACCGAGGAATGTCCGCCTGACGAACGGCTCTGCCGGCCGTCTACCTGCGTATCTGTCAATCTGGCCGCTGCCGCCGCCGCTGCCGCCTGCTCCTGCGGCTTCCCCGACAGCGTACCCCGGTCCATCGCGGCGCGCCCCGACACAACAAGACATTGTGTGGAGTCAGCCACTAATAGCGGTCGTTGACTGTCGGCACAGCAGCTGCCTGCCAACCGGGCCGCGATCTGTTGCGCCTGGCCTGCCTTAATGCGGGTCAGCACGGCAGCCACTTAGCCCACAGGCTTCCGTCGCCAACGAGCATTAAGATGTAGGCCTTCCGCCCTTCAAATTGTATAGACGTGCACCTTATCATTACATCACTCTGCTAATCTGAGCACTCGTTGCGCCTTGTTTACTCAGCTGATTTATGTCCCGCGCAGATAATTCTCTCCCGCCTCGAAATCATTTCGCCGCGGCCGTCGCAGGAGAGGTACGAGAACGCTAGTGTTCCAATGGACACATTGTTTTTTCACTACGTCCCATTTTAGTTGCTTATACACGTTGCAGACACACTGATGTGATCACCGCCTGTGATGGACATCAGCTTGCAATAATCACACACAGACGGCAGATGGCAGCACTAGCAGTAGAGGGTATATAAAGCGTGTCGGCGGAGGGGGGAAGCGGAAAACAGTGCTGTCTAAAAAGTAATGCCGCAACGGAGTGATTTGTCTGACGTCCAAAAGGGAATGATAATTGGGGTTCGGGCCAAGGGTGGAAGCATTGCCAACCAGTTATATTTGTAAACTATTCGCACCCCACCGTAGTTAGAGTATAGTGTGCATGGTAAAATGACGCAAACCAAAACCGGCGCCGAGGCAACTGCGGCGCACCACTGGCCATGGTTGACAACGGTGAAAGACGGGTGCGGACATGTGTACGGGCGAATAGACGTGCAACTTTTGAGCAACTGACAGCCCAGATGAACCAAGGGGCAACCTGCAACGTCTCCTCAAAGACGGTTCAGCGAACGTACCGTTCAGCGAACGTCGCTGCTTGTGGGACTCTACAGCAGAAGCCTGGTTCATGCAATCACGTTGACTGGAAATTAGTAAATTTGTGGTAAGCTCCTATGGGACTTTAACACTACTTAATCTAACATAAAATAACTTACGCCAAGGATAACACACACACCCATGCGGAAGCGAGGACTCGAAGCTCCGACGGGGGGAGCCGCGAGAACCATGACAAGAAGGTGCCTCAGACCACGCGGCTACCCCGCCACACTGAGTGTTGTTCATCGGCAACGAAGACTGGAATCTGGACGCCAATACCTCAACTTGACGTCCACTGAGCGGTGACAGGTGGCGTTATCAGATCAACCACGTTTATGCTCCATCGGACGGATGGCCATTGGCATGTACGGCGTGAAACTTCTGACAGCAAACGCTCTGCAACAACGTTATGGCCTGCGAAATGTTTTCGAGGCATTCCCTGGGTCATCTCGCCATTCTGGAAGTCACAGTGGATCAAAATAGGTGCGCCTCTATCTTTGGAGACCATGTCCATGCCTCCATGCGGTTTGCTTTTTCCTCGGCATGACTGCATCTATCAGCAGGATAATGCAACGTATCAAGCAGTATTAGCAAAGTTTGAAAAGAACCAGAATGAGTTTACCGTAGTCCCCTGACGAACTAACTCCCCGCATTTAAACCCCACCGGGGTGTTGGAGCCATGGATTCTCAACCGAGAAATCTAGTGTTGCTGGCCACGGTGCTGGAGTTCGTACCTCTGTCGGTGTCTTCCAGAACCTCATTGACTCTCCCTGCACGTCTCGCAGCCGTCCGCACAACAAAAGACGCTTATTGAAGCTTTTGAGAGTTGGCCACATTAATGTGACTTGACAATGTACTTCACACTGTTCGCAGAAAGGAGAGCTAAAATCTCCGCTTGGAATCAACAAGGAACCCACAAACAGATGTCTTCTGAAATCAGGTAACTGAGATCCAAAAGACAGTAGATGAAGTACTCAGATGTTGCGGTGTTCATTGGCTTTGTGAAGGCATATGACTCAGCCCCACACTGTCATCCAGCGAACAAAATGGGAGCTTGTACCCAAATGTGAGACTATCATTGCAATTGGAGCCACGACTTCTCAGCAAATACAACTCAACACGTCGTTTGTAACGGGATTAAACCGTCAGGTACAACACAGTTTTGGAAATACGCTGAAGGAATGTTATGGGACAGTAACTACTCATGATGTATAGAAGATGTTTCGAAGTCTTCACATCAAACGTCCAAGTGTGACAGATGTCATCATGGGAAACACTTTTGTTAGAGACAAGATGTTTGGTGACGCTAGGCGTCCTTTGTATCCTTGGGCACCTGTGACGTGAAGCTGATCGTCTGCTCCGTACGAAAGGGTCCAACGAAATTGAAGTTCCTGATTCTCTTCTAAAATATCTTTCTCCGCTTTGTGACACCAGTTCTTATGGTTTCTTCTAGGCGAACGTCAATCAGTGTACTTGGTGTAAGTAGTACGCAGCACACTTGGGTAGTATACCGTGTTAGATCAGTGAAATTTTTTCGTCTTTGGGATGGCGAGTACTAAAAGGAAATTAGCGTCGCCGGAAATCACCAATGTTTTCTCTAGCAAAAGTTGCTCAGCATGATGTCGTAAATCACACTTGGATGCTTGATGCAAAGACTTTGAGGCACCCAGTAGACGTCGTGAAAAGTTGCGAGCCTGAAACACTCCTTTAGGGTACTTCCGGAGTTACTTTTACACCAGATAACTTCATCCCATTAAGAACTATTTGTTGAGATGTACTTGCTGGGAAGTTACTTGTCAGTTGACGTCTCTGGAGAGAGACACGCTCTGTTAGGATCGTAACTTTTCGTTATAGACCTTACGAAATGGCCACATCTTGTGACTGCATTGGCTTAGAAGCTTAGGATTTTCACATCACCAAGGGACTGTCAACCTCAGTATGTGATATAAATTTTAACTCGACACGTCAGCCCATTTATAAGGAAAGGGGTTTTCAGAAGCCAGACAGAAAGGCCGACGGACGGACAACAGAGTGATCGTGTAAGAGATCCGCTTTTGTCTGTTCAGGTATGGAACCCTAGATACACGCCTCGTACTATGTTTTTCGTTTTGTGAACAGATTTTCATTTCTGAACGTTTAAATCAAGTTGCCAGACTTTGCGCCGCTGTGAAATATTATCGAGATCCGACCGAATATTCGTGCAGCTTTTTCCAGAGAGTTCATTACAGGTAAGTGCACCATTTGTGAAATGTCTGCGATTACTATTTATTCTGTCTGCAAAATTATTAATATACAGTATGAAGAACGAGGGTCCCAGAGGATTTCACTAGGGCACACCTGAAGTTACTTCCACATCTGTCTACGACGCTCCATCGAAGATAACACGTTGCGCCCTCCCTACCAAAAAATCTTCAATCCAGTCACAAATTTCGTTTCTGGTAGCAGCTGCGCCTCGCATTCTTTATCCGCTCCCTGCCCTCAGCCACCCCCTAGACAGCGTTAACAAGCACTGTAACATCTTGGGAAACACTCGCACACAGCAGAACAAAGGGCCCGTGTGTCGGAGTCGTCATCGGCCGCCATCGTCCCGTCGTGCCGACGACAAGCACACAAACAGCGGCTGATGACGCAGGGGAGGGCCGGGCTGTGGAACACGGCTGCAGGGGATCGACACGGCAGGAGCGCGTAGGCCTCCGAGCCACAAAAAAACCACCTGCCGCGGTGCCGGAGACCGCGCCAACGCAGGCGATGGTGCTCTCCGTAATATCACGTTACGTAACCGCGCCGGGCAGTGGCGGGGCGGCACGCGAAGGCGGCGTTACAGGCGTGCAGATACCGGCCGCCGCTATTAAGACATCTCGTTAGCTCCTCGTTTCTGACATATCTACTGACAGTCTCCGCCTCTGTCCGATACCGGAGCGTTCAGACGCACACGGCGACTTCGCGACGCCGTTTAGAGGAAAGAAACGAACGTGGGAGGCTAATTACACGTGACGTGCTACCATTTACTTCTCCACTTGTCTGGTTGGACTTCGAGACTGCGTGTGCCTCGCAGCTGGCTGACATATTTTTCTCTCCGTTATTTACGATTTTTGAATATCGCTTCTTTGGAGACCTTTTTTCCAAGTTCCATGCTGATGTAGATTTCTTTTACAAAGAGCAATGAAATATCTTTTTAGTTCATACACAATCACTTGTTGTATAAAGATTACTATTCGCCTTGGTATTACCCCATATCTAGTTTTCCCAGAATTCCTCTCGCGTGCCACGTCTTCATCTCAAAGTAGTACTTGCAAACTACAGCCTCTATTAATTGCTTCATGTATCCCAATCTCTCTGTCTTCCTTCACACTTTTTACCCTCTGCAGCTCCCTCTAGTTCCATGGAATTTAATCCCTCACGTCTTAACAGGTGCCCTATCATCCTGTCCCTTCTCGTTGTCAGTGTTTTCCATATATTTCTTTTCTCGTCGATTCTGTGGAGAGCTTCCTCATTCCATACCTCATCAGTCAACCTAATTTTCAATATTAGTCTGTAGCAGCACATCTCAGATGCTTCTATTCTAGCAGGATTACTTAACATCATCTACCCCGTGGTCCCAAATTCTGCCATTAAGCTAAGTTTCTCGGTATTCTCATTTCTGCTACTTCTCATTACATACTGATAAAACTTCTCGCGTTTTGTCATTTTCCACTTACCTTTTATCAGTGTTGCAACTGTAATTTTTCTTTTATTTATTCCTTCTAGTATTTGAATAAAAATCACCAGCGACGGCGGACAAAGACTTCCGTTATAAGGAGTCACTGTCGTATTGCCGAATAACTTCTCAAAATTGGCGAAGTAGCGGCCACAGTTTCAGGGCAACCTCTTGTCCCTAACAGGCTGAAGAATCACCAATGACAAAGGCTTGAGGGTGAAGAAGGGAATGGAAACCACTGCATTAAGGGCACAGAAGGTGTATCCACAGGCCGTATGGCATTTAGTCGAAAAACTGTCATGATTTTGTTTCCGGATTAGTCCCTCATTGGGATGTCCGGGAGGGAACTACCAACTGGAGAGACCTGAGGGAAAGATGAAAGAACCAACGGCAGGACAACATTCCACCAGTCGGAGCATGAAATGTCAGAAGTTTGAATTTAGTAGGAAAACTAGAAAATCTGAAAAGGGAACTAAAAGGCTCAGTCTAGATTTTGATGGTTAGTGAAGTGAAATGCAAAGACGGAAAGGATTTTTGGACAAAATAATATAGGGTAATATCAACAGCAGAAGAAAATGGTATAATGAGAGTAGAATCTGTTGTGAACGGGAAGGTAGAACAAATAGTGAGTGACGGTAAAAAGTTCAGTGATAAGATTATTCTCTTTAGAATCGAGAGCAAACGATCACCAGCAGGCAAACATGCCGAAGTCACAGAAAGAAAATGAAGATTTGAATAAAGTACAGAGGACGTTGTGCGGGTAATTCTGCATGTAAACGGAGGTGCAAATCTAATATCATGTGGGGACTGCATTATTGGAAAGTGGCAGCAAGGGAAGGGAAAAAAAGCCAGAGATACGGGACAATATGGGCTTGGTAGTATGAATGACACAGTAGAAAGACTGAGTTCTGCAATAAATGTCATCTTACGAACACACTGTATAAAAATCGCAACAGAAGGAGGTATACTTGGAAAAGGTCCAGAGACACGGGAAGATTGTAGCTGGATAACATCACGGTTGGAGAGGGATCCAAAAACTCAGGCACTGGGTTGTAAGATGTACCCAGTAGCATATGTAGACTCGGAAGGCAATTAAATAACAATGAAGAGTAGGTTGAAGTTGAAGAGAATCATCCGGAAGAATAAATGTGGAAAGAAGTGGAATACCGAAATACTGAGGAATGATGAGATGCGGTTAAAATTCTCTAAATCTTTAGATACTGCGAAAATGAATACCACTGTAGGCAGTTCAGTTAAAGAGAAATGGACATACAATTTGGTACTTAGATACAATAACCCCAAAATTTCGATGTTCATACAACCGGTTTTGGAACTTTACTGCCATCTTCAGATGTGATTAATCCGCTAACAGCTTGGTAAAAATATATAGCAATTCCAGTTGAGCAATCTGTATGTCATGAAGTCTTATTAAATATGTCAATGAAATAACATCAAATACTCACATACTAAAAAGTATTTTTAATATATAACGGTGTACTGTTAATTCATTAACACATTATATAAGACTTCATGACGCTCAGAAATTTTTCCCCAAACTCGGTATTTTAATAAACTGACACTGAAATAATTAAAATAATAATTATCTCACTACCAAATGTAAAAGCGTTCGAAAATGTAAAATGGCGTAAGATTTTCGAAATTCTGAGGATAATAGGGGTAATTTTAATAACTTTCCTTATGTCTTTACCACAACGACCTTACGCGTTTCGACTTCCCGTCATTTTCAAAGTCATTGTCATGTCAGTCATATAAAATCATTAGATACTGTCTCGTATCGAGAATGCTGACGTGATACAACATATCTAATGATTTTATATGACTAACATAGTTCTGCCTTTGAAAATGACGGAAAGTCGAAACTCGTAAGGTTTCTGAAAAATAAAAGTGTGGTAAAGATATAAGGAAAGTTATTAAAAGTGCATCCAAATGGCCGCGTCATCTCACAGCATTTTCATACATACTGCAGCAAATAGGTGTGAGTTACAGGTAAAAGTGGTAAACACACAATATGTGTAAGTTGCGAGAAGGAAGTTCTCAGATTAAAAAGGGTGTGAGACAGGAATGCGGTCCTTCGTCACTACTGTTCAATCTATGCATCGAAGAAACAAAAGCAAAAATAAAACTAAAGTTCAAGAGTGGGATTAAAACTCAGGTTGAAAGAATATCAGTGATAAAATTTGCAGATGAAGTTGTGAACGGGAAGAAAAACTACAGAGCCTGTTGAGCAGGATGAACAGTCTAATGCAGAGTTTCCCAAACGGTGTTCTGCGTGAATTGAAATATCAATAACACGCCGTTTGTTCTGCACTTTGACTATAAAAATTTGAAAAGTTTTATTATGACTTAAAATTGAAGCAATCAATGGATAAAAACAGTTTTCTCATTAAAAAAAATAATAAACATGGGGTTCGATCAAAGTACCAGTATTCTCAAAGCGTTCCATCAGAGAAAAGTTTGAGATCCCTGGTCTAAAATAGTCCCCCATTCGGATCTCCGGGAGGGGACTGCCAAGGGGGAGGTTACCATAAGAAAAAGACGGAATAATCAGCGAAAGGATAACGTTCTACGAGTCGGGGCGTGGAATGTCAGAAGCTTGAACGTGGTAGGGAAACTAGAAAATCTGAAAAGGGAAATGCAAAGGCTCAATCTAGATATAGTAGGGGTCATTGAAGTGAATTGGAAGGAAGACAAGGATTTCTGGTCAGATGAGTATCGGGTAATATCAACAGCAGCAGAAGAGGAATGGACATCTCTAAAAAGGGCCATCACAGAAGTTGGGAAGGAAAACATAGGTACAAAGAAGGTAGCTGCGAAGAAACCATGGGTAACAGAAGAAATTCTTCAGTTGATTGATGAAAGGAGGAAGTACAAACATGTTCCGGGAAAATCAGGAATACAGAAATACAAGTCGCTGAGGAATGAAATAAATAGGAAGTGCAGGGAAGCTAAGACGAAATGGCTGCAGGAAAAATGTGAAGACATCGAAAAAGATATGATTGTCGGAAGGACAGACTCAGCATACAGGAAAGTCAAAACAACCTTTGGTGACATTAAAAGCAACGGTGGTAACATTAAGAGTGCAACGGGAATTCCACTGATAAATGCAGAGGAGAGAGCAGATAGGTGGAAAGAATACATTGAAAGCCTCTATGAGGGTGAAGATTTGTCTGATGTGACAGAAGAAGAAACATGAGTCGATTTAGAAGAGATAGGGGATCCAGTATTAGAATCGGAATGTAAAAGAGCTTTGGAGGACTTACGGTCAAATAAGGCAGAAGGGATAGATAACATTCCATCAGAATTTCTAAAATCATTGGGGGAAGTGGCAACAAAACGACTATTCACGTTGGTGTGTAGAATATATGAGTCTGGCGACATACCATCTGACTTTCGGAAAAGCATCATCCACACAATTCCGAAGACGGCAAGAGCTGACAAGTGCGAGAATTATCGCGCAATCAGCTTAACAGCTCATGCATCGAAGCTGCTTACAAGAATAATATACAGAAGAATGGAAAAGAAAATTGAGAATGCGCTAGGTGACGATCAGTTTGGCTTTAGGAAAAGTAAAGGGACGAGAGAGGCAATTCTGACGTTACGACTAATAATGGAAGCAAGGCTAAAGAAAATTCAAGACATTTTCATAGGATTTGTCGACCTGGAAAAAGCGTTCGACAATATAAAATGGTGCAAGCTGTTCGAGATTCTGAAAAAAGTTGGGGTAAGCTATAGGGAGAGACGGGTCATATACAATATGTACAACAACCAAGAGGGAATAATAAGAGTGGACGATCAAGAACAAATTGCTCGTATTAAGAAGGGTGTAAGACAAGGCTGTAGCCTTTCGCCCCTACTCTTCAATCTGTACATCGAGGAAGCAATGATGGAAATAAAAGAAGGTTCAGGAGTGGAATTAAAATACAAGGTGAAAGGATATCAATGATACGATTCGCTGATGACATTGCTATCCTGAGTGAAAGTGAAGAAGAATTAAATGATCTGCTGAACGGAATGAACAGTCTAATGAGTACACAGTATGGTTTGAGAGTAAATCGGAGAAAGACGAAGGTAATGAGAAGTAGTAGAAATGAGAACAGCGAGAAACTTAACATCAGGATTGATGGTCACGAAGTCAATGAAGTTAAGGAATTCTGCTATCTAGGCAGTAAAATAACCAATGGCGGACGGAGCAAGGAGGACATCAAAAGCAGACTCGCTATGGCAAAAAAGGCATTTCTGGCCAAGAGAAGTCTACTAATATCAAATACCGGCCTTAATTTGAGGAAGAAATTTCTGAGGATGTACGTCTGGAGTACAGCATTGTATGGTAGTGAAACATGGACTGAGGGAAAACCGGAACAGAAGAGAATCGAAGCATTTGAGATGTGGTGCTATGGACGAATGTTGAAAATTAGGTGCACTGATAAGGTAAGGAATGAGGAGGTTCTACGCAGAATCGGAGAGGAAAGGAATATGTGGAAAACACTGATAAGGAGAAGGGACAGGATGATAGGACATCTGCTAAGACATGAGGGAATGACTTCCATGGTCCTAGAGGGAGCTGCAGAAGGTAAAAACTGTAGAGGAAGACTGAGATTGGAATACGTCAAGCAAATAATTGAGGACGTAGGTTGCAAGTGCTACTCTGAGATGAAGAGGTTAGCACAGGAAAGGAATTCGTGGCGGGCCGCATCAAACCAGTCAGTAGACTGATGACAAAAAAAAGGTATAAAAAATATTCTCAGTCCATAGAAAGCAAATGAAAGAAAGACATAACTGATGAGCAGTATCAGAAATGAGACTAGCTGTAAACTAAACACCTAATCCGCAGAAGACGAAGTGAAGGAATTCTGCTGCATTGGAAGTAAAATAACATATTATGAAAGAAACAAGGAGGGCATGAAAAGTTGTCTAGCGCAATCAAACAGCGAATTCCTGGACAAAAAATATCTGCTTCTGAGAATATATGTACGGAACACCGCACTGTATGGTAGTGAATCACGAACTGTGGGAAAACCGTCAAGAAAGAGTACAGAAGCATTTGAGATGGGGTGCTATAGAAAGATGTTGAAAGTTAGATGGAAAGATAAGGTAGGAAATGAAGAGGCTCCAAAATCGGAGTGTGGGAAATACTGATCAGAAAAAGGTACAGGATGACAGAAAGTGTGTTAAGACAACAGGGAATAACTTACGTGGTACTAGGTGTATTTGTAGAAGGTAAAAATTGCAGGGGACTGTTACAAATCGCTTACTTCAAGGACAGCTCCGAGCCAGTCGTACTTTAGCGAGCATTTCACTGACCCCACACCATCGTCATTTGCTACTTTAGTGGTATCAAGCGAAAGCTCGTTGGAGGGCACGGTGGAGGTCTGTTGTATTTTCTGATGAAAGCTCGTTCTGCCTTGGTGCCAATGATGATCGTGTGTTGCTTAGAGGAGGCCAGTTGAGTACCTAGATCCAACCTGTCTGCGTGCTAGACACACTCGACCTGCAGCTGGAGTTATGGTCTGGGGTGTGATTTGATATGACAGCTGGAGCATTCTCCCACACGTAAGGACTGCGAATTTCTACGTCAATCTGTTGTGGTGGCATTCATGAACAGCATTCCAGGGGCTGTTTCCCGGCAGAATAACGTCCATCCAGATACCGCTGTTGTAACTCAAAATGATCTACAGAGAGTCAACATATTGTCGAGGTGTGCTCGATCACCAGATCTACCTTCCATCGAACACATACGAGACATCACTGGACAAGTCCACTTCATCCACAAACAGCGTTACGACCCTATACTGAAGTACCATGTGCAACAGACAAGGAAGTCCTTCACACAAACTGACTTCCGCCGGCAAGAGTACAATTCAATGCATGCACGTTTCCATGCTTGCATTCAACATTCTGGTGGTTACACCGGTTATTGATGTACCAGCATTTCACATTTGCAATGGATTATCCCGCGCTTACATTAAACTGTGATCTTGTACTATTAATCAATAAAATATGCCACCTAGACAAACGTATTCCCGAAATTTCATTACTCTATCTTTTTGAGTGCTGCGATTTTTTTCGTCAGTGTAGATAGTGTATCTATACCTAACACAGACATTCGCAGTCGGAATTTATTTCGAATAGAATTTGGACCGGTGTCAATTGTCATTATTATCCATTCATCTAGGAATCTATGTGAATATCAATATACTCAGAATTTGCTAATGTGAAACTAACGTGTATAGTAAAATAATTAAAAAAATCCTATTCTACTTGGAGTAGGAATGTTTGATACTGTCTCCGTTAATCCGTTAATGTAATGAGGTATGAGCAATTTTTGGTCTTTTATCTAATACAGGAAAAAGTGAGGGTTTTAATTTTATCAGTGGCGTGAAGAACGGGGAGAGGCCTCTAGAAAGCGTTGAACAATGACGTGGAGGACGGGGAAACGCTTCAAGAAAAGCGTTAAATAATGTTTTAGACACAGTTATATCACCTGAGGATGCACCTAAATTGGCGTGAAACCAGTCGCAATTTTAATAAACTTTTTAAAGCCACAGAGGTGTTTGTTCCCTTTATATAATAATGTGGATATCTGGCTGCAACTGTCCGCAATTCAGTATATTATGTACAAAATGTGTCTTGTCTTTTTGCAGCATTCGCCAGCAGCTTGCATTTAAAAAAACACTGTCATATACACTGGTGTCCAAAATTAAAGCAATAAACTGAAATTTAGCAAGGTTGCGTTTATTTTGCCACAAAGCAGTATAAACAGATAATAGTAAAGCAGACACAGTGTATAGAATACGGAACGTAAACAACCGCAACATCCATAACGGTATACAAAAATTTTCTTCGTTTTTTCCAGCCTAACGGATTCGCACACACATTCCAGCAACTGGTTAATGCACTCAGTACGGTGTGCGACCACCTCTGGCAGCAATACAGGGGTGACAACGACGGGGCGTGCTGTGAATGATGTCATCAGTCTCATGTTGAGGCAATAACGCCCATTCTTCCTACAGAGCAGCTCGCAGTCTTGAAGAGTGGTTGGTGGATGCTGACGCGATGCAAGCCGTCTCCCTAGTGGATTCCAGACATGCTCATTGGGACTGAAACGGGGAGAGCGAGCAGGCCCCCTTGCGTGCGATACCTTCTGTTTCTAAGAAAACGTAAGCCACTCGTGCTCTATGAGGTCGAGCATTATCGTCCATCAATACGAAGTCTGAGCCCGCAACACCTCGCAACAACCGGAAATGAGGTCCCAAGCCGCGCGGGATTAGCCGAGCGGTCTCAGGCGCTGCAGTCATCGACTGTGCGGGTGGTCCCGGCGGAGGTTTGAGTCCTCTTTCGAGTATGGGTGTGTGTGTTTGTCCTTAGGATAAAAGTGTGTACGCTTAGGGACTGATGACCTTAGCAGTTAAGTCCCATAAGATTTCACACACACTTGAACATTTTTGAGGTCCCAAAATCTCGTCAAGATAGCTGACAGCAGTTGAACCTTGCCGATTCACACATACAATTTCATTAAGAGTGGTTCGAGTGATAAACATAATCCCTGCCCACACCATTACGGAACCTTCTCGATATTCACAATTTTTGGGTCCCGAAATTGTGTTCCACGATCCCTCCAGATGCGAGTACATCGAGACACTCTCCAGACTAAATCGGGAATCATCTGTGAAAACAACATTGGCCCACTGTTCGAGCGTTCAGGTGACATGTTGATGACTCCAGTCTACACGTTCCCTTCCCTGAAGACGTATCAGAGGTAAACATACGCAGGTCTGCGACAATAGAGGCCACTCCGCCGAAGCTTTCTGCACACCGTTTGCCTCGATACAACACATCCATTGGATGTTACGAGGTCGGATGCCAGTTGCCGTGCAGTAGTAAGGCAGTACCGTCGTGTCCTTACAGCCAAATAATGGTATGCTCTTTTGAAGTCACACGTGGTGGCATCGCACTGGTCTTCGGGATACAGTTTCGGTCTCCATAAACTGTCGCCACATCCGAGAAACAGCAGAACGATTCAAATTAAGGCATCGTACCACATCAGTTTGCGATTGTCCAGCTTACTTTCTTCCCATGGCCCTCCACCGCATAGAGTCTGGTTAGCATCTTCTCTATGCCATATTGCACCGCCTGTGACTGTGTACGCAGCGATTGTGGATGTGGGGGGCTACGCGGTAAACATTACCTCGTTTCGTAGGTGCCCTGACGTCATTGTTAGCATGACCAGAATGTCACCTTCCGTGCAGTGCACGATCGTACGGGCAGCATCTGGTTGACAGTTTGTATGGTTATATGATTATATCGTGAATTAGTTACAGGACGGGGAAATAGCCGTTTGTTGCTTTAATTGTGGACACCAGTGTAATATATGCGAAACAGTGCAATTTACAATTCATCTTGAAAATGTTTGTGTGGGACAAGAATGTTTTTTTTTAAAAATGGGGTAGAAGATTAGCGTTTATCGTCTCGTCATCAATGGGGCATTAGAAACGGGTCAGAAACTCTGACTTAAAAATTATGAAATGAGAAAGTTGACAGTAGAAGAAGAAGCAGTCCCAGAATTTACCTTCAGATTTTATGTAGAATAAAGTTCCAACGCTCACATAGCGCCCAGCTTTTCAGCTTCCACAAAACTCTCTCCAAAATTATGAATAATTTCATTTACACATTTTGCAGCTCCTAATGAAACCTTCTTGTTATAATGAGAAACTTACTTCGTGTTTCTTTTTGTTTTGCTGTTAAAATTTACATTTTTTCACGTAGACCTCTTCTTGGTATTTGTAATTTTTCCAGTGAACATGTCATTTAACTAAGGTGCGAATCTGGGAAGTCTGAGAAGCATACAAAGGTCTGTAACGTCTCCACTGAACTCAAAACAGTTTGCAACTACAAATTTCTTTACCACTCTGAACTGGTGGAACTTAGAGGATGCTATAACTGGTGCAAAGGATTAACGACCTAGGAATTCCGACTTTCTTTTTGGGTGGCGGCTGTATAACGTGTGTTCTCTTCGGGAGGATTACGACCTCATTTGAATGATGCTATCTATTTCTTAAACTTTGGAAATGAAATAACAGGCTCAGTCTTCCCCATCCGTGCATCAATGTCCCTTTGCGATAAACTAATCACAAGAAAGGATTTTTTCCACCAATTTTCAATGTAATACACCCAATGTTCTTAAAACCCAAAAGTGTTTATCACATCAAGTTAACTTGATCCATAGCGCAAGTTGCATGGCCACAAAAAACCCCAATTTTCATTCTATCAATGACGTTTGTAGGCCAGACGAGAGACTTTTTATCTTGTTCTTATAAAGTGACGTTATCGTTGACAGGGTAGAAAAAAGATAAATGACGTTCAAGCTACTGAGCGCACAGTGCTCGCCTCCAGTCTTCTTGATTAGTTTCAGAGATCAGCACTGGACCCACTACTCACTGTTTTAGTCGTAATTTGACACTTGCAACATTTCTTAAGCTGTTCACTATATCAAGGTAGTAGCTTCGCCACTGGTGTTGGGCACATCCCTGCAAGCGTCGGGCGCACACTCTGGTGTCCGGCGCAAGACGGGGCGCGGGCTGCCTCGCAGCTACGCGCGCATGGCTGCTGGCCGTGTCCCCGCAACATGGCCACCGGCAAAAGAAAGCGGGTTTTACGCAGCCGCCAGTCGCGCACGCACTGCCATTGGTGCGCAAGTGGCCATGTCTGTCCTTGGCGTGACGCGGCACTAAAACTGCGTCCGAGGCGGCCGCACAGTTGGCATAGCAGGTCCGTGAACACCGGCAGCCCGTGTTCAGAGAAGTACATGGAACTTAAGAATCAAACAGTACAAGGAGCCGCTCAGAAAATGCGGAAAAAATAGTGTCTCCAACATGTCCCACAGGATAAATGACGCTGTCTGTCAAAGTGCAATGTGCAAAAGAAGTTGGGTGCATGATCGGTTCTGCGGAGACTGAGAAGGAAAATACTTAGTGGCGTCGGCCGTGTGATGACTGTGTCTGCCTGTTCCCCAAGCCATACACCCCAGCTGTTGCCTAATTTCACAACAGTCATTGCTGGAGTAAGCACTACACAGGGCACTGTTTCTGCTTCTGAATCTCCCTAAAAAAACATACATTTGCTCGGAACACTATCGCTGACGCTTCTTAACATAAGACACTCTAAGAAAAAAAAGACAAAAAGAATGTCGCACCACAAAGGAATCATCCGATGAGACGGAAATCGGTAGATGTGATGTACATATACAAAAAAACAAATGAAAAATTGGATGATTTATTGACGACAAGCAGCTTCACAAACTAAGCAAGTCAATAACGCCTTGGGCCACTTCTCGCCTTTATGTAAGCAGTTATTCGGCCTGGTATTGATTGATTGAGTTGTTCAGTGTCTTCCTGGGCGATAGCGTGCGCTTTATTTCCTCAAAATCTCGAGCTGGTTTGAGAGCCCTGCCCATAGTGCTCCAACCTTTCTCAGTTGGGCAGAGATCCTGCGACCTTGATGGCCAAGACAGGATTTGGCAAAGCAGTAGACACTCTCGCTGTGTGCGGGCGGGAGTTATCTTGCTGAGATGTAAGCCCAGAATAGCTTGCCATGAAGGGCAACAAAACGGGGCGTAAGTTGTCGTCGACGCACCGATGTGCTGTAAGAGCACCGCCGATGACAACCAAACGGGTTTTGCTGTGAAATGATATGGCACCCAAGACCATTATTTCTGGTTGTCGAGCCGTATGGCGGGCGACAGTCAGGTTGCTATCTAACCAATGTGTGGGGCGTCTCCAGACATACCTTCGTTGGTCATGGGGCTCTGTTCGAAGAGGGACTCGTCACCGAAGTTATAATGCAGTCAAAGAGATTTCACGCTGTAAATGGGCTTGTTGGTGTACATAGGTCAAGGTACCTTTCTGCGAGACGCCTAATAATGGTGCTCATGGTCTCTGAAGCATCAGTTGCACATCAGATCGATGTCAGTTATGAATCCGGGGCTCTGAATGCCTCTCTGACGATTACTGAGTTCTTGTGTTCTATCGTCCCTCGAGGTCGACCGCTTCCTTCCTGACGCCACGGCCACGGTTCTCCTATTCCTGCCAACATCGCTTCTATCAAACGTCGAGCTATTCGCTTATTACTGCAAGCGGCTTCTTTGGGCCCAAGTGCACGTACTCTTTCAAATACTGGTATCTGTATATATTGTTTAAGGGCCTGCCTGCGAGGCATTGTTACTGCCCAACTGAGTACAATGAATGAAATTGGGAAAGGCTTTATACCGTAGTATCGACATGTTACCCATTTACTATTTTTCCTAGTTGCACCGTGAAACAGCGCTGCAGCGTCACTCACTCATCGACCGGCCACCAAACTTTATAATTTTGCATTTTCCATCTATACCTGTTGAATATCGATTTGCGACCAGTTTGCATAAATCTTCCGTGGTAAGTCGTTTATTGTGCCTTGAAGTGCACTTGTCGTTTTGTTTTATACCACTCGTAATGAACATTAGTGTGGTTAAGTACCTTCACTATACTCGACCTAACCTAACATAAAACTGCACGCGAAATGTTCTGTGCACACTTCGAACAGACAGACGTCGAAAAATGGCGATACTGTCTGGAGCGTCTACACCTACATCTACATGGATACTCTGCAAATCACATTTAAGTGCCTGGCAGAGGGTTTGTTGTGGATTGCCAAGGGAGCCAACCCACTATGAGAGGAAGCCGAAAGGCACGCGTTTTAGCTCACGCAGGCTGGCCTGAGGTCTGGAACAGGTCAAGGAAATGAGACTAGCAAAAAAAGGACGTAGCTGTTGGAATATTTAACTTTAATCCATGATTGATGAACATCGCTCTTGACGGTACATGTTTTACAGCATCAATAGTAACTGGTAATGGTGCCTTGCTAGGTCGTAGCAAATGACGTAGCTGAAGGCTATGCTAACTATCGTCTCGGCAAATGAGAGCGTATTTTGTCAGTGAACCATCGTTAGCAAAGTCGGCTGTACAACTGGGGCGAGTGCTAGGAAGTCTCTCTAGACCTGCCGTGTGGCGGCGCTCGGTCTGCAATCACTGATAGTGGCGACACGCGGGTCCGACGTATACTAACGGACCGCGGCCGATTTAAAGGCTACCACCTAGCAAGTGTGGTGTCTGGCGGTGACACCACAGGGTTCATTGAACTACCTTCACAATTCTCTATTATTCCAGTCTCGTATTGTGGTGTCACCGCCAGACACCACACTTGCTAGGTGGTAGCCTTTAAATCGGCCGCGGTCCGTTAGTATACGTCGGACCCGCGTGTCGCCACTGTCAGTGATTGCAGACCGAGCGCCACCACACGGCAGGTCTAGAGAGACTTACTAGTACTCGCCCAGTTGTACAGCCGACTTAACCAAAGATGGATCACTGACAACTACGCTCTCATTTGCCGAGACGATAGTTAGCATAGCCTTCGGCTACGTCAATTGCTACGACCTAGCAAGGCACCATAGCATTTGATAATTAATATTGTGAAGCTTGTACAGTAACAAGAGATGTTCTACAATTGTGGATTAAAGTATTCCAACACCTACGTACTTTATTTGCTAGACTCAAATCCTTTAACTGTTCCAAACCTCACGCCAGTCTGCGTGAGCTTGGAAGTGTGCATTTCGGCCTCCTCTAGCAACACTTCACGTATAGCACGCGGAAAGAACGAATACCTATATCTTTCAGTACGAGCTCTGATTTCCGTTACTTTATAATGGTGATCGTTTCGCCCTACGTAGGTCGGCGCCAACAAAATATTTTCTCATTCGGAGGAGAAAGTTGATGATTAGAATTTCGTGAATAGATTCCCACGCAAAGAAAAAGCCTTCGTTTTAATGATGTTCAGCCCAAATCCTGTATCATTTCAGTTACACTCTCTGGCCTATTCGCGATAACACAAAAAGTGCTGCCCTTCTTTGAACTTTTTCGATGCACTCTGTCAGTCCTATCAGGTTCAAATGGCTCTGAGCACTATGCGACAACTTCTGAGGTCATTAGTCGCCTAGAACTTAGAACTACTTAAACCTCACACACATCCATGCCCGAGGCAGGATTCGAACCTACGACCGTAGCGGGTCAGGAGGTAGACTCCCCCTTTCCACTGCGCATTGCACGACCACCCGCCTTCTTACGTACACACCAGTATAGCCTCTGACTGCGAGATTAATATGGCACAAGTGGAGTCACAGTGCGTGGGGAATATCACGTAGAAGGATCTCAAAGGCTATTGTATGTAAAGAGAATTGCAGGCACAGTTTCATTAGCACCGACTGCTGAAGTATATGTGCTAACAAGAGGTTCAGTTTATCGCAGGTCATCTAGCACCAGCAAAAAGCGCGAATCACGAGTATAGCCAGGGTATGCGCTAAGAGGGCAGAAGGGGTGGGCGGTGGGGAATGGAGGGGAGGGAAGGGGGGCAGATGAAACTGCAGTATCGTCCAGAGATCGCGATGCCTCATCAAAGTCGGCAACGCGAATCGATACCAGAGACATTTACGAGGGCTCACTGCAATCTGAGAAAGCTAATGGCAGACACTACAGAAGACCACGTCTCCTTCTCAGCATAGCAGCACCCTCACACTGAGGTCAACAGTGTCGAGAATGTATGATCTCAGCCCAGTGTGTAACTTCACCTAAAGGAATCAACATTATAGTGTAGGACAAACAAGTTGTTACAATTTGTCATCAGATTGTTCCTCAGTAAATGCTGAACATTGTACTTCAAGAGGAATGTTTGTTAATAAGAGCATCACGTGATGCTTTGCTTATCAATGACAGCTGTAAATTACCCAGTGCTCCTGGGACACAGGAGTGTGTCAAAGTGACGTAAATCTTTTATTCAGTTGTGTAATAAAGTGAACTAATATTCATGTGTGTGGGCATTGTTCCAGAGGAATCAAATAACCCACAGTTATGGCCAGACGAAAGTAGTTTCGTCCGATCATAATAAAAAGGAAAAACAGCTTCTCACAATACAAAACTCAAAGCTATTGACAGATCACATTAGAAAACAATCAAGAGCAACATAGATGTTTATATCACCCATCCAAAAAGTTGCGAGATATGATTTTAGCTTGAACTGACAACTGTAAACAACAGACGTGCAATCGACTAGTAAGTTCTGAGATGGTAGTGTTAAGCAGATGACGCCCGGCCGTAGTGTGTCAACATTGTTATGTCATAAGTTGCAATGGAGCGACATGTCTAAATCAAATGTTCAAGACATTCTCCATAATGTTTTGAAGAAGAGAAAAGAGTGTGCAAGGTTAGTCCCGATCACTTTGACTCCCGAACAAAAACAACCAAGCATGGACGCCTGCCACGAGTAGACTTAAATGCAAAACGCGGACAGTTCATTTTTGGAAAAAATCATCACGCGTGACTAAACTTGGTGTTATCAATGCGAAGCTATCACAAAATGCAGAAATTCCCATTCAGGATCGATGGTTCAAATGGTTCAAATGGCTCCGAGCACTATGGGACTTAACTTCTAAGGTCATCAGTCCCCTAGAACTTAGAACTACTTAAACCTAACTAACCTAAGGACATCACACACATCCATGCCCGAGGCAGGATTCGAACCTGCGACCGTAGCGGTCACGCGGCTCCAGACTGTAGCGCCTTTAACCGCTTGGCCACCCCGGCCGGCCAGGGTCGATGGTTTGTCTACGTAACCAATATTCAAGCCAATTTTATACCCTAATTGAACAACATGCATGGGAAGGACTTTTTTGAGAGGTTAAGAGGGTACGGACGTTCTGTGCCCTGTATTCACGTCGAGGAACACTATGTTGAACACGTGAAACATTAAAAGATCCACCTGAACGTTTATCTAATTTTTATTAATCAAGTCCCGAGACTTTTTGGGCTGGCAGTGTACACTCGAAAGCTGTAACGCTTAGAAAAGTCTAAATGGAGCCTTTATGCTGAAAGGAGTGTGAAATGATTGCTGCTGCTATTGTTGTTGTTGTTGATGATGATGATGATAAAGCAGAGAGAAAAATCACCGAAAGTCTTTTCATCTTTCAGGCCGAATGTTCAAAGCGGCCTTCCGTCTGCCTACAAATATTTTTTAACACTGCAACGTGATCCCTCACACTTCCTTCAGGCTACTGCAAGACTGGTGTGATAGTACGACAGTAATTGTTCCGCGCTAAAAACTGAAGGAACAGAAATCCGCTGCGCAGTTCCTCGAATATAAGCCACGGAGTATCAAGTCTTTTGAAGAGCTCACTTTGTCGGAGGAGATGAAAACTGAAAAAAAAAAAATTACCACTGGAAAGCAACAGTTTTAATTTAGACTTGACCCGGATACTGCACCGTGAGGTTTAGGTCAATGACTGTCGTTACGCGAAACAACAAGTACCACCAAAGTAGAAAAAGACGTGAGGGAACAATACACAACGCTGAGTTAATATGAAACTCCATGGTGTGGGCACATGAGGTGGTTCGTCGGATGCGGCACACACACACACACACACACACACACACACACACACACACACACATACACACGAGATTGGGCAGGCCCGGCGGGAGCCGGCAGGCAGCGCCTTGATTGATGTCGACATTCATCGCCGCAGCCGGCGTAAATCAGGTAGACACGGCCCGCGTTGCGCGGTTCGCCTCCTCCGCAACACAGTGCAAACTTTCCTCTCTGGTGGCCGCACCTGCCGCCTGCCCCTACCCACGATTACGATCGATGTTCCTCTCCCGAACAGCAGCAGACATTTCTTGAAACATTAACATTCATATACTGAAGAGAAGGGCTATCGTGATCGAAGAAGTTCGTTTATCAAGCCTGACTGTCGAGACTGAACGCGTATGCGGCGCGATTGTGGACGCTGTATCTGAGCAGTCTGCTACACATACTTATGTACAGAACATGGCAACAAGTCGCTAGGTAAACTACTTTTTACGTGGGAGGATAATCTGCACAAGACACACGGGTCATAGCTTGTCTGCTTTCTAAAACTACGTTTACAGGGGCCATAAAAATTTTCATATCGCCGACAATATACCCTGAAAATGTTGTCCGGCAACACTGCGGTCACACACGCATTGTAGCCCTGTGTACTACAACACTGCCGGCCACTGTTGCCCGGCAATGTTCGCGGCACTAAATTTCAAGGCCAGAAGTGTTTACAAGGGGCCACGCTATTTCCACAAAATGGACGAACGCTGCCTAGTAGAATTCCGTGAGATTCTACTACCTTTATGTTACACAAGATATTAACTTAGTAAGAAGAAGAAAAGTGGGCTCCTTGGATGCCTTCTTTTTAGGTTTTCGTACCTCAATCAGTAGAAACCGAACCCTTCTGGGATCACTTTGTTGTCCGTCCGTACGACTGCTAAAAACCGTCAGGAACAGGTAGATACGTCAAACTGTAATTTATGTCACATACTAAGGTCTATATTTCCTCGACAGTGTAGTAAATGTAAGGTTCTAAGGTAATGGAATCAAAATATATATGTTGATTCCAACAAACTCACTCATCGAAAACTACAGAGCACTTTCCATTGACCTAGAATCAAGAAATTAGGCAAGAAGCAAGGTTTCACAGTACAAGTAAAGGAAAAAATTCGGAAATTATTAATATGTATATCACCCAAAAATTTTTTTTGCCATTTTTATACGATTGCCTGTCCGTCTGTTAAGACGTCTTTTTCTCAGGAACTGGTTGATGTATCCTGTTGAAAGTTATTGGTTCATTTCAGGATGCGAAAAAGTTAAGCTTCTAAGCCAAAGCAATAAAATAATATGGCCACTTGCGTCACATTATTTGAAACTCTCAAACTCATTAAAACCTACTGGCTACTTTCCATTGACCTAGAAACGTGAAATTTGGCAAGAAGCATGTTTACAGAATAAAAGTAAAGGAAAAACATCCGCATTGTTGTGCGCTTCATCAAGTGTGGTTTCAATTTCATCGGTAACATCTTGGCACCTGTTTTTTCAGACTGCGACCTATGTAGACATTAATTTTGACATTCTGCAATAACAGTCGTAGAGGAATCGCTTTTCTAAAATTCAGAATTTTCTTGTATGTTCACTTCTCAAGTGCTGCACACTCTAAATTCACGATAACAGACAACCACAGAACATGTGACTAAATGTACGTTCTCCAAGTTTCTAACAAAAGCGAAACGACTTTGTTCTCACTCAGACACGTGACCGCAGCACTGTCCATGAGAGAAGCAAGAAATAAAAGCGAGAGTGAGAGGAAAGACTTTGAAGACAAGGAAAGAGATACATACTTCCTTGCAATACCAAATACTCTCCAGCCTTGGTAAAAAATACTATTGCTTCATTTCTAAAATTTTAGGTGCCGGAACGCAACTCTTAAATCAAGCTATTCCTCTCTCCCCCTCCCCTCCCATCCACTCCCTAACCCCGCCCCACCCCATAAAAAATCAATTTTCAGTTTTGAAAAAACTGTGCTAAAACTTATTTTTTACAAGGTATTATACTGAAACTGAGGGTTTTAAAACATAATTCCATCAAAACAGTAAAATCACAAGATTTAATACACACAAAAGGTGTTACAGTCGGAAGTAAGTTTAGGTTTAACGTCCCGTCGATATCGAGGTCATTAGAGACGGAGCACGAGCTCGGATTGAGTCAAGGATGGAAAAGGAAAACGCCGAGCCCTTTCAAAGGAACCATCCCAGTATTTGCCTGCAGTTGTTTAAGAAAATCATGGAAAACCTTTATTTTGATGGCCAGACGAGGGTTTCAACCGTCGTCCTCCCAAATGCGAGTCCAGTGTGGTAACCACTGCGCTACCTCGCTCGGCAGGAGCCAGAGTCTGTCGTCGTAGCAGTGTCAGTCTGCCCCCGAGCCCCCGTGTTCTGCTCGATACGCATCGGCACAAAAAAATGGTTCAAATGCCTCTGAGCACTATGGGACTTAACATCTGAGGTTATCAGTCCCCTAGACTTAGAACTACTTAAACCTAACTAAACTAGGGACATCACACACATCCATTCTCGAGGCAGGATTCGAACCTGCGACCGTAGCAGCAGCGCGGTTCCGGACTGAAGCGCCTAGAACCACTCGGCCACAACGGCCGGCCATCGGCACAAGTCGGTAGTCTTCATCACTGTGGCACCATGTTCTCATCCGCTGCCAACCGCAACGTTCGAACGGTTACTGTGTGCCGATCACAACTTTACAATGAAGTTCAACTTATCTTCCGTATACTGTGCACACATACACACACTTACATCCCCCACCCCCACCCCCCTGCCCACTGCGTCACGTTGGTGTTCCGTCGACACGTTCACTGGTGCCGGCAAATTATGTTTACGTTGCGATTTAATACACGTGTACTATTTTAAATTTCCAGTGTCCACTTGTTCCCTAGGAAGTGCCGGAACACCGCTTGGGTGAATTCCGGCCGAAATTAAGCCCTAGACAACACGGTCAATCCCTCAGCATTACGCGGCAACTACCTGCAACATCAGCAATGTCGCCGAGCCATACAGAAAAACTGCTTTCTATTGCAGCAATCTTGACGGTAACACTACCGCGGCCATATATTGCCGTAAAATATGGCCCATGTAAACGCACCTTAAGGTCAACACTGTCGACAGTCAAGCTTCAATCTCGCAGATATAAGGTTTCCACATGCGTAAACTACCGCACAGGGCAACCACAAGTGATGAAATGACGACACGTTGTCACCACAAAACCTAAGAGCGATCGACGAGCTACTGTGAGTGAGATGGCCACCGATCTGAATGCGGGGACCACTACGAACGGTACGGTACGGCATAGGCAAAGGCTTGCGGGGACTGCCGTCACATCCTTCAGAGTTTTCCCATGACTTCTGTGCACTCAGCGTATTATCAGCGTCAGCCTCCTACGTAAAACTTCTCGCCGAAGTAATCTCGGCAGCTGATCACTGAATACCTATATTTTTCATATTTCAAGCGCGACACAGAATGAGAAGAAAATCTACTTTAGAACCACTCAATATTCTGCATATTTTTACGATGTGGGTAGCGTAAAGCAGGGGTGTCCAACCTTGTGGCTTATCTGGGCAGCATCGGAAGAAGACGAGTATTTTTGGGCCACACATATCAATATCACGTTCGATCGAAGAGGTTGCAATTCTCAAATGTGCTGTTAAAGTGTTCATCTGAGATTTTGCTTCCATTTTTAATCTTAGTCTGCGTTACTCTTGAAAATAACTGTTCACAAATGTACGTGCTTCCAGATAAAGATGAAATATACAATGCATGACGGTGCATCGAGGGATACTTAGGCAGGTATGATTTTTCGAAGTCCAAGAAAGATACTTGATTAAAATTTTGTTTTAGTCGAACGTCAGACTGAAACTCTATGCACTTCGTCTGAAAATCTTCTGGAAACATATCTGTATTGGTTGTTTACAACAGCCGTCGTATAGATGCTAAGATTTTGATTAATTTTTTCGAAAATCTTGAAATAGATTTTCAAATTTTGCATCAAATCGAAAAATGTGGCTGCGTATTGTAACATATTGCACATACATAGGAAAAGAAATCCACTACTCTACAACGACACTACTTTTCTGCCGAAAAAAAAACCTAAGCGTAAATGTCCAGAGCGACCGTAAGTGGAATGACCAAATAAAGCAAATAGTGGGAAAAGCAGACACCAGACTCAGATTCACCGGAAGAATCTTAAGGAAATGTAACTCACCCACGAAAGAAGTGGCTTATAAGGCGCTTGTTCACCAGATTCGTGGGTATTGTTCATCTGTCTGGGGTCCCCATCAGGTAGGTCTGATAGAGGAGATGGAGAAGATCCATCGAAGAGCGGCGCGTTTCGTCACGGGATCGTTTAGCTGCCGAGAGAGCGTTACGGAGATGCTAATCAAACTCCACTGGCAGACGTTACCAGAGAGGCATTGTTCTTCACGGAGAGATTTACTATTGAAATTTCGGGAGAGCACTTTTCAGAAGGATTCAGACAACGTATTACTTCCCCACACATACACCTCGCATATTGGCCTCGAGGAGAAAATTCGAGAAATTATAGCCAATAGCGACAATCATTCTTCCCACGCACTATTCGCGAGTGGAACAGGGTTGGGGGGATCAGATAGGGGCACCGAAAGTACCCGCCACCACACACCGTTTGGTGGCTTGCGGAGTCTGGTGTAGATGATGCAAATGTAGATATTTCATTCTGTATCTGAGTTTATGTCTCTAAATCTTTAGTTTCGCGGTTGTAATTGAAGTAGCCGTTAGATAACAGACCAGCGCATCTGATGATTTGCCGGTTATCGGAGCGAGACACTAGGGCTTCAAGTATAGCACGGGCGATGTAGTTATGAACGGGATGGACCAATGAGACAACAGTATTGTTTGGCAGCGGTTTCAAACTGAAATATTACATTTATCAAACCTTTACATACACAGAAATTTATGGATTTTTTATTTTTTATTTAATTTTCTTAAGTGATCATGTTGTAGACGCTCGGTTTTTGGGCCGTAGTGACACTTGCTTTGGGCCGTATGTGGCCCGCGAGCCTCGGGTTGGACACGCCTGATGTACAGCCTTAACGTGTTTCACCTTTGACCGTTCGTATGGGTTTTCGTAATGAAGAAACGAAGTTGTACAGTTGCACTGTCCATGAGAAGGCCTTTGACATCAGAAACGTTCGTTTACGTATCTAAACACATGTGCCATTACATTAGACAACAGACTGCATGGGCAAAGGAAGTTTTGCTTTATAACACCGATGTTCCTCGCAAAATATATATACAGCGTGATTCCGCAATAACGTCACAAGCTTTCAGGGTTGCTGGAGAAGAGTAAATGTATCCTTTTGAGGTAAGGGTGTACACAACTTGATGTCAGAGAGACCGGAAGCCGGCCGGTGTGGCCGAGCGGTTGTAGGCGCTTCAGTATGTAACCGCGCGACCGCTATAGTCGCAGGTTCGAATCCTGCCTCGGGCGTGGATGTGTGTGATGTCCTTAGGTTAGTCAGGCTTAAGTAGTTCTAAGTTCTAGGAACTGATGACCTCAGTTGTTAAGTCCCATAGTGCTCAGAGCCATTGAACCATTTTTGACAGACCGGAAATCCTAAGTCTACGGTACTCTAATAACGCATTCCATATACCTGCCCAAGTTCTCAAGCTGCTACATATACAACAGTTGTTCAAAACGGCGTCTGCCAGTAACGATGCACGCATAGCGTCGTCGCACAAAGTTCTGTCGTGCCGTTTTTGATATCGTTTGAGCAATATAGCAGGCAGCGAGAACTGTTGCCAAGAGAACGTCTTCAGACTAGTCAGCTGACACATGGGTCCGCAAGAAGAAATAAAGTGGTGTGAGATCAGATGAACATGCTAGCCACGAAACAGAATCTCGACTGCCGATCCACTTTTCGGGGAATGTCTGATACAGGTGTTCACGAATCCTCAGTCCAATGTGAGGTCCGGCATCACCACGTTGGAACTACATCCGTTGGCGAATAACAAGTGAGATATGTTCGAGGCATCTGGATAGTGCGTCTTTCATGAAGACTGGGTGTACTGGTGCTTTAAAGGAGGGACGAAAGGAGGAACTGGCCTAGTAGGTAATCATTGACTATGCTTGCCCACATGTTGACTGGTAATTTGCGTTGATGGCCCTTCACAACCTACACGTGGAGGCTCTGATAGGATCAAGCATGAGTATTGAGGTTGTTTAGCCATCCGTCTCTGGTGAAACAAGCTTCATCCGTAAAAAGTACATACGCTGGAAAGTGCGCTGCAAGAACCATTAGCCGAAGACGACACGAAATTCGATGTCAGCAGGAGTCAAAGTATGTACCTTCTGCAAATACTAACGGTGTAGCTACATTTCCACTTATACTCGCCACATAGTAGGCCTACTATGTGATTTGGTCATTTCACGTGCTACTAACCGAGTGCTACTTTCAGGCGCCTTATCCACTCTAGCAAGCGCATCATCTTCCAAGCAAGGATCCCAAGTAGGTCCCTCCTCGATCGTTGTACTGTGGTACCAATTGTCCTGTTTCACTAAATCGTTGGAACAGTCTTGGGTACACTGTGTGATTCGGATATATTTTACGCGAATATTTAGACTTGAAGAACATTCCCGCTTCTTTGCTGCTTCCATTTGTTTGCCCTTAAATGAAAATCACGTCTGCAAGTTCCAACAAGTGTGCAACTCCATTTGTCTAGGGCTGAACGACTTTACTACTTTAACTTGTAAACATACACTACAGTCTACTACAGGACGGACATTGTACACCAGGGTTGCTCATGTCAATATACTATTACATTCATTGGTATGCGTATCTAGCCTCAGTTTGCCGTCATAATGACGTCCAGATCATAATCAGCAAATAACTATACTATTGCCGGAAACCAAACTAATAAGTGTTAATGGAAAGTTCTGCAGACCGTTGCAGTGCTGTTTATGATACAACAACCAAGTTCATAACAAGGCATTTCTTTTCTGGACATTACATGGATGTAATATACATTGACTAATAAGATGAACATCAACAAAAGCAAAACGAGGATAATGGAATGTAGTCGAATTAAGTCGGGTGATGCTGAGGGAATTAGATTAGGAAATGAGACACTTAAAGTAGTAAAGGAGTTTTGCTATTTGGGGAGCAAAATAACTGATGATGATCGAAGTAGAGAGGATATAAAATGTAGACTGGCAATGGCAAGGAAAGCGTTTCTAAAGAAGAGAAATGTGTTAACATCGAGTATAGATTTAAGTGTCAGGAAGTCGTTTCTGAAAGTATTTGTATGGAGTGTAGCCATGTATGGAAGTGAAACATGGAAAATAAATAGTTGAGACAAGAAGAGAATAGAAGCTTTCGAAATGTGGTGCTACAGAAGAATGCTGAAGATTAGATGGGTAGATCACATAACTAATGAGGAGGTACTGAATAGAATTGGGGAGAAGAGGAATTTGTGGCACAACTTGACAAGAAGAAGGGACCGGTTGGTAGAACATGTTCTGAGGCATCAGGGGATCACAAATTTAGCATTGGAGGGCAATTGGAGGGCAGCGTGTGGGATAAAAATCCTAGAGGGAGACCAAGAGATGAATACACTAAGCAGATTGAGAAGGATGTAGGTTGCAGTAAGTACTGGGAGATGAAGAAGCTTACACAGGATAGAGTAACATGGAAAGCTGCATCAAACCAGTCTCAGGACTGAAGACCACAACAACAACAGTAGTGCATACTAAGAAACATAGTCACAGCGCAGAATGAGTCATTAAAGATACATCTGAAAAAAATTCTCCATAGATACTTAGATAGGAGGTGATGAGGAACCCCTAGGGCAGAATCATAATAAAGCCACTAGGTCTGAAGCGCGGGAATGATACTACTAGTCAACATCTGAAGGCTAGCACAAATCGGGAGTCAAACTTGTCATTAAGTTCACAAACGGCAATATCCATCTGTGTAAAATGAGTTAATACACCAAAAAGACATCAACTACTGTACTGAGTACGTACGATAGCGGGGAAGAAGTCGATAAGAAGGAAAATTTACCACGCAGGCTATCAGTCAGGTATGTTATTCTGCCGTTTCGGTCTTTGCCGTGCTTTTAGAAGGGTGCGTTAAAAATTTATCGACGATTTTCATTTTGCTGCTCGTTTGATGCAAGCTATTTTTTTTTATCATACTGTTCATTATTGGTGACAGAAAGGAAACACGCGAAGTGTTACACGAGCAGACGGCAGCGACACGGTTCCCTGTATTTAAGTATTTAAAAAGAGTTGGTATCGAGAACAGACTTCCGACGTGGAACATGCTACAGGGCTGTTAAATATACGTAGAGAGTAGAAAAAGCACGCGATGTCAAATAAGGAGAAAATGACAACCTTTCAATGAGTTTTCTGTTTCTATCTTAGCACTGAATATCGCGGACCTGCCTCTGTTTGAGCGAGTCAATGTTCAAGTGGAAAACCATTTTAATCAATATCTGTTTAAGATAGAAACAATGTAAAGGAACCAGAAAAATTATGAGTTCTTTAAAAACGAAAAGTGTATGCACTGCCCGTGTGGACACTTATCATGCTGCATGCAAACCCCTTTCCTGACTCAAGGTACGTGACATGGCTTACATCCTGCACGGCAGAGCCAATACGTCTGTCTCCTCGGGCGCTAGTCAAGGGGGCCGCTGACGTGACACACAGCGTTGAGTGTGCCCTCCTGCGCCCATTAACGCAGTACTCGCATGGCTGTCGTGGGATCCCAACCAACGCGAACAGCAATATCGCAGTCTCGACTGGCCACGTTCCTGCCACTGCTGAATTCCGACACTGAAGATGCACGCTACACAGTGTGATTTCCGAAACACGAATTCTTGTATTATCTACTTCACGGCCCATGCGTCTTCTGTCGATAATTATTTCACGTTCAAATTCAGATTGAAAGGCACAACAGTGGCGCTCCCAGCGACAATGCTGGACATAGCAGTGGCACCATGTCGGCTTTGTGATGCGTACATAATCAGATTAACGGATCGTGCATCCAAGTTTCTGACCAAAATGATGTACCGAAGAATAGAGAAGAAAACTGAGAATCTGTTAGATGACGCTCAGTTTGGCTTTAGAAAAGGTAAAGGCACCAGAGAGGCAATTATGACGTCGCGTTTACTAATGGAATCAAGAGTGAATAAAAGTCAAGACATTTTCATATGGTTTGCCGACCTGGAAAAAGCGTTCGACAGTGTGAAATGGTGCAAGATGTTCGAAATTCTGAGAAAAATATGGGTAAACTATAGGAAAAGACGGGTAATATACAATAAGTACAAGAACCAAGAGAGAACAAGAAGACTGCAAGACCAAGAACGAAGTGCTTGGATTAAAACGGATGTAAGATAGGGATGTAGTCTTACGCCCCTATTTTTCCATGTATATATCTAAGAAGTGAGGGAAATGAAAGGTTCAAGAGTAGGATTAAAATTCAAGGTGAAAGGATATCAATGATGAGATTCGCTGATGATATTGTTATCCTGAGTGAAAATGCAGAAGATTTGCAGGATCTGGCGAATGGAATGAACAATCCACCGAGAACATAATATGGAGTGAGAGTAAATCAACAAAAGACGAAAGTAATGAGGAGTAGCAGAAAGATTTGGATTGGATTGTTTGGGGGAGGAGACCAGACAGCGAGGTCATCGGTCTCAACGGGTTAGGGAATGACGGGGAAGGAACTCGGCCGTGCCCTTTCAAAGGAACCATCACGGCATTTGCCTGTAGCGATTTAGGGAAATCACGGTCGGACGCGGGATTGAACCGTCGTCCTCCCGAATGCGAGTCCAGTGTGCTAACCACTGCGCCACCTCGCTCGGTAGCAGAAAGAGAACAGCGAGAAACGTTAATATCAGAATTCTGAATGATGAAGCAGTCGAAGTTAAGGAATTCTGCTACCTAGCCAGCAGAAAAACCCATGATGGACTGAGCAAGGAAAACATGAAAAGCAGACTAGCACTGGTGAAAAGTATATTTCTGGCCAAGAGAAGTCTACCAGTATCAAACACAGACCTTAATTCGAGGAAGAAGTTTCCTTAAATGTAAGTTGAGAGCGCAGTAGTAGAACATGGTCTGTGAGAAGATCAGTACAGAAGAGAATAGAAGAATTTGTGACGTAGTGCTACAGAACACTGTTGAAAATTGAATGGACTGATAAGGTAAACAATGAGGAGGTTCTCCGTAGAATCTGCGAGGAAAGGAATATATGGAAAACACTGTTAACAAAAAGGGAAAGGGTGATAGGGCATCTGTTAAGACATCAAAGGAAAACTTCCATGGTACTTTAGCGAGCTGTAGCAGGTAAAAACTGTGGAGGAAGACAGAACTGCATTACGTCCAACAAATAACTGAGGACATAAGTGGATGCAAGTGCTACTGTCAGATGAAAAGGTGGGCACGGCAGAGGAATTCGTGGCGAGCCCCTATAAGCCAGTCAGAAGACTGATAACTCTAAAAAATAAGGTGTTTCGTGCGGTATCACTTTGTATGTTTCCGTGTGTGGAGGCTCCGTCATTTTCATAATTGTCCAGTACTTGGTGTGGCGGTATGAGGTGCCGATGGGATCAACTCTGATTGGCACAGAAATTTGGAAATTTGTGGTAAGGCCTTATGGGACCAAACTATTGAGGTCATCGGACCCTAAGCGTAAGTACTACTTAACCTAACTTAAACTAACTTACGCTAAGGACAAGAAACACACACACACACCTCCGAGGGGGGACTCGAACCTCCGACGGGGGGAGCCGCGCGGACCGTGACAAGTTGCCTTAGACCGTGACAAGGCGCCTTAGACTGTGCGGCTATTCCGCGCGTTATTGGCATAGCCAATAACAGAGATCTGCAAATTTATAGTTTAAAATTTTTTATTAATAACTTTAGGTGATCCTAACCTTTTTTGATATGCCAATTTCAGGAATTCCAAGGGGTCGACCACAACCGGCGCAACGCTCACAGCTATGCGGTAGACGGCACATTTGGATCTCCGGCCAACGCCGTCACAATCTACATCAACGACATGCCGATGATTGCAAATGTTCAACTGGTACATTTCGCTGATGACACGGCGTACTTTACGAGTGGACACCAATGTAACGCCAGCATCAGGAGACTACAGAAAAAGCTGAACTTTACCACAGTGTGGTGAAGACCAAGATTAAAATTAAGTAGGCGAAAACAAATGCAGTATACTTCAGCGAAAACCATACGCAGGTAGACAGAAACATTACTACCCAAGCATCTGGGAGTCACATTGGATCGACTTTCTTTTTCGTAGACACGTGCAAGATCTAAAGCTTAAAGCCTCCGGCATGGCGAGCGAACTGTTACCACTATTCCGCAGTAGGGAGCTCAACAGCTCAACGAAAGTTAGACTCTACAACGCAACTTTACAATCAAAAATCCTTTATCGGAGGATATCAAGGGGCCTCGATAAGAAGACCCAAATATTGCATATGCAGGTATTACAACATAAAGTCCTTCGGTGGATACTTTGGGCTTCACAGTACAGGTGCATCCAGACACTGCACTAGGAGTTCAAACTGTAGAAATGATCAAACTCAGGTCCACAAAAATTCATGAGAAGTTAAAGCAACTCATGTCTTACGTCTCATTTGGGAAGTAGGTAGCACCAGAACAGAATCTTGGCATCGGTACTGAGTCCTCGAGGCATTAGTTGAATAGGAAATTAGAAATGAGACACTCGGTGTTTGTGGACGGTCAAGCGGATGGAAACGGTCGAGAGGCAACACGGCTATACCAAAACCAGTACCTTCACAGACATCTACCACATCACACAACATTTCAAACCCTTTTTGAGCGTTTGTGTGATCGTGGGTGGTGTCAGGCAGACGAAAATGAAGGGAGGCGGAGGAGCGTGCGTATACCATATTCGGAACACCAGGTTCTGCCTCTCAACCGTTTCCTTCTGCTTGGCAGTATACAGACACCACTTCGGCTTGTTCTCGATTAATTTCCAGATCATCCTGCGCCTTACAGTATGTTGCGTCAATTATAAAACCTGAAACACCCAAGGAAAACACAACACGTGGTCAGAGGATCTTTCGTTCGTCAAGGCCATCTACTGTGGCAACGATGCATTTTAGGACACGTGTTCATTGGACATTTTGCCTCCATTTCCAGTCAGGAATCCATCGCTGCTGTTTGTCTGTTTCATTAATTTTTTGCTCTGTACAGACCAGGACAAAGTGAACAGGGCTTTATTCGTAAAACCGTTTTATCAAAACATCAGGAATAGTGCTGCTGCTCTTCCCGAGTGTCGACAAAATAAAGCTATTTAGTAACATCCTCTTGTTAACAGGGGTTGAAAAACATGATCATAAGTTCGAATTAACTGGTGATTTGGGAATTGCTCCTCGAAGTGGCCGACGGCCAATTGCACCACAAACTGTTGAAGTAGTTACTGTTGCCGTAGTTGACGAGAATGCTGGATGCAGTTTGCGATCCTGAATCAGTGCACGAGCTGTGTCACGACAGCTGAACAGTCCATGGTCCACCGTTTGAAAAGTGCTGTGAACAATCGTGAAATGGTATTCCTACTGCGGTATCAGGTTGTCGTGGATGGAAATGGTAGTCACATTGAACAAATTTTTTTAACTTGGAACGTAAACACTTTACTCAGTAAATAAATGTTACCATCTCACGTGGAAATTAAAATGTGTTTATTCCAATGGTTTCCTCATTATTTCTCTTCGGCGTGTTCTTACAAATGTTTCCACAAACTTTCATTGTCCTATGATCACTCGTTTTCCATGGGGGTTCTCTCAAGTAGCGAAAGTTTGATTTTAATCACCCGCTATATAAATAATCACAACAAAAGGACCTCATAGCATTGTAAAATTTCGTGTATTTCACTTATTAAGTGCACGTAGAGCAAATAAACTTATTAATATGTTATCTTTTTTGTAAGTATCTGGCTCTTTATTGGCCACCTGTATATCGATATATCGGACTTCTTTCACAATAATTACTCATGTAAGACATCTCGTACTGTATTACCAGACACGTCGTCTTAGGTTCTGGCGAGGTATAAGAAAGTTACTGGAATACTTCAGAACACAATTTGCACCAAACAATAGGACAATTCCGGGAGAGTTGGACCACTAGGTGAGACGGACCACTGGCGCATTTCACAAATGCACCGCTACTGATTGGCTCCCTGTAATTGTGAGGAAGCTCTTGTGTGAACGAACGTGGTGTAAAAGTGCTGCTGTTATTTTCGTGTTAGTTCTGTAGACAAATCGCATTCTTTCTTCTTGTAACCCGAAATGTTTCATTGTCTAGTTATGCAATTTTTATTTTAACGGTTAGTTTGCAGAACATCTATGCAGTTTTTTTACTGCGAGCTTGATAAATATATAGGCATGAAACTAACGTAAAACGACTACCGAGTTCGCTATATGCAGTCAGAGTCAGGATGGTTCATCTCTACTGGACAATTGGGAGAGGTGGACCACAATTCAGTTTAGCTCAAGTGATAATAGAAGATTAATTTATATTTTGAAAAAGGATTGAATAACATGTGGTTTTTCATACTTGGTATTTGTATTAGTTAAAAACCTATTTGAAGCTCAGGAAACCAGCTGGCAAAGTATCGCTTGTACTTGATGGACGCAGGTCTCACACAAGCTGTTAGGAAACATAGAGCTTGCAGGGGAAGAAGGGATTATTTTAGTGAGACAACCTCGACATACATCGCAGCGTTTGCAGCCCCTGGACCGCCCATTTTTCAAACTGAAAAGCTGTCTTTACAACTTCTGCAGCACTTTCACGATGAGTAATCCAAGCAGGAAAATTAGCCGTCTTCAATTTGAAAACTGGTCAACTCAGCGTGGGCTACATCGTCCGACGGTGAAAATGGTACACTTGGCTTCAAGACAAGTGGACTAACACCACTGAATATGGTCGCAGTCCTAACCATACTTATTTGTCGGAAGACGCTTATGTGCCAAGAAATGGAAAAGCTGAATCTAACACACAGGCCAACAACCCCCTTCAAAGCTCATCAAAAGGCCTGATGATTCCAACCACGTCAAAAGAGCGCAGTTATCTGCACAAGTCAAATTCTTTCACACTGAGACAACTTCGAAGTCAACTCCTACTAAACTTAAGATCCAATATTAATGCCTCAAAACTGACTACACATACGGCAACAGAGACAAAACGTTTGGAAGAAATATCACGTGTTCCTTCTATTGATATAATCACAGGTTTTAGGATGAGAGCAACAACAGTATCCAAAGTGCTAAACTCTTGGACTGCAAAAAAGAAGAGGGATGAGAAAAGAAGGAAAACAGAAATCAGAAAGGAAAACGATCACCAAAGTAAATTATGGGTGAAGAAAAAGCGAGACCGAAAAAACTAAAAAACCAAAATACTGCTAATAACCCACAGTGACCATCATACGCAGAATACTGCGGACATTGTAGAAGATTACGAAAGCAGTTTTGATGAATAGGGTGAAAAATGAATATACTGGGTTTGGCAAAACCTATTACGAAACTAATAAAAAAGGCGATTGGATACAGTGTTTCTTGTTGACGGTAGTTCATTACCGTTGTTCAACCTTTGGTAATAAACGTGTGTGCTATGATAAGAGAGAGACACGCTAATGCTTGAGCAAAACTAACGATTCATTATAAAAGTGAATGTTCGGTCAAGCGTTATAATAAAGTGATAAAACGGTTTTAGGCTGAAACATTTAATAGTACAATTCTGCACTCATTAAACATATTCCATATAGAAATATGTAATTGTAATTGACTCTATTCTTCACGTGTAGTCATTTTTATATGGTTCGTCTCACCCAGTACACTGGTCCATCTCACCCATAGGTGTATGGGTGAGATGGACCACTCATGTATGTTTACAGTTTATGATATCTCTTGTACTTCTAGTGGCAACGCCGCAATAATGTCAACAATGCTTTTTACTTATCTTTGAATGACACTCTGTACGAAAATGCTAATAGCAGCAAAAAAAGAAAAAAAAGGAAGAAAGAAAGAAAAGAAAGAAAAACGTTTGATCTAACTCTCCCGTACTTAACCTACGAAAGTGAATTCGCTGTAAATCGATATCTACACCTTTCTGTATTTTCTGTGTGCACTACATACAGTACACACATGACGGAGCTACTACGTAGGGTTTAGTCTGAGTAACAGATATAAATTGTTTTTCGTGAGCATGGACCTACACATCCAACATTTCTTCTGCATATACGGACCAGTCAAGAGAAGACACGGAGTGTGCAGCGCAGCGCGGCAGACCTACCTGCCGGTCTTGGTGATGATCATCTCGGTGCCCAGGTCGTGGAACTTGTCCCACAGCTCCTTGGTCTCGAGGTGGCACTCGGCGGCCAGCAGCTCGTCGCAGTTGCAGCGCACCTTCACCCTGGAGGGGGCGGGCGGGGGCGGCGTCTCGCGCTCCTCGGAGCCGGAGCGCGACCCCACGGCCGAGCTGGGCGACCGCCGCCCGCCGCCAGCCGCCGGCGCCCCCGGGGGCCGGCAGGCCGCCGCGTCGCCACCGCCCCCGCAGCCCGCCTCGCTGTCCGAGCATTGCTCCACGTCCACCTCCACGTCCTCGTCTTCCTCGCTGTCGCCACCTGCGGCATAAACCACAGAGGCCGCCGTCGATACTGTGGTCACTACACAGCATGAAGCAGTGCATATTCGACAAACTTTCCCTCAAAATTTCTGAGCCGGCCTCGGTGGCCGAACGGTTCTAGGCGCATCAGTCCGGAACTGCGAGACTGCTACGGTCGCCGGTTCGAATCCTGCCTGGGGCATGGATGTGTGTGATGTCTTTAGGTTAGTTAGGTTTACATAGATCTAAGTCTAGGGGACTGATGACCTCAGATGTCAAGTCCCATAGTGCTTAGAGCCATTTCATCAAAAATTCTGACGGGTTTCAGTTTGACGCCAGTTATTAGGTTGGAGCGTAAGTTCGTGGCGTTTTTGTTTTGCATTTTGCTTTCCCGTTGCTGTGGATTTATTGATCGATCATCATGTTTTATTTGCAGATCACTGCTATTAATTCAATTAGCATGTTGTCATTTGGAGTTAGTATGTAGAGCTGTGGACGCAAGAAAATGGAGTGCCGAGTGGAGAAAGCAGTATATTTCTGACATATTGTTCCATTTGAGTTCAATAGATCGACGACAGCAGCGGAGGGAGCCAGAAATATTTACGCCTTGTATACGGGGATGCTGCCATTCGACAGAGCACGGCTAGGAATTTGTCGTATCGTTTGAAGGAGGACGGCCTATCCTGCTCTACAGAGCAGGCGAGCCTCCGACCTTTAAGTTATGTGATGAGACATGGAGGCGCAACGCCTCGTCCAACTCCTGTGGTTTCGACGTCCCTCAATGACTTGCCTTATATGTTCAGTAGTACGCTATCAGCTGATCTGATTCACCGCTCCCGACGTGCTCATTCGCAGGCACAACCGTAACAATCCACCCTTTGTCAAAGTTCCTTACGACAGTAAATTACCCAACGTGCGGCCCTTGGGTCAGCTTTGTAAAGGGAGGAGATAAGGGTTAAGGGATACCACCTAATATCGTGTCGGATCTCCTTTTGCCCGGAGTAGTGCAGCAATTCAAGGTAACATGGACTCAAAAAGTTGTTGGAAGTCCCCTGCAGAAATGTTGGGCCACGCTACCTCTACAGCCGTGCATAACTGAGAAGCTTTGCGTTCAAGATTTTGTGCACGAACCGACCTCCCGATTATGTCCCATAAATATTCGACGGGACTCATGTCTTGCGACCTGGATGGCCAAACCATTCGCAACAACTGTCCAGAATGTTCTTCAAACCAGTCGTGAACAACTATGGACCGGTGATATAGCGCATGACACTCATAAAAATCCCATGGTTTTTTAGGAGTATGAAGTCCACGAATGGCTGCAAATAGTCTCCATGTAACCGAATATAAACGTTTCTAGTCAATGGTCGGTTCAGCTGGACCAGAGAACCCAGCACGTTCCATGTAAAAACAGACCACACCATTAAAGAACCACCGCCAGCTTGTACAGCGCGTTGTTGACAACATGGAACCGCCGCTTCGTAGGGCCTGCGCCACATTCGAACTCTACCATTAGCTCTTCCGAACTGAAATAGAGGCTCATCTGACCAGGCCACAGTTTTCCAGTCGTCTAGCGCTCAACCGACATCGTCACGAGCCCAGGAGAGGAGTAGCAGGTGATGTGCTATTAGCAAAGGCACTCGCGTCGGCCGTCTGCTGCCATAGCGCATTAACGCCAAATTTCGCCCATTGTGCTAACGGATAAATCAGTCGTACGACCCATATTGATTTCTGTAGTTATTTCACGCAGTGCTGCTTGTGCGTTAGCACTGGCAACTCTACGCAATCGCGGCTGCTCTTGGTCGATAAGTGAAGGCCGTCGGCCACGGCCTTGTCCATGGTTAGGGATAATATCTGTAAATTTCGTACTTCGGCACACTCTTGACACTGTGGATCTCCGAATATTGAATTCCCTAACAGTTTTAAAATGAAACGTCCCATACGTCTAGCTCCAACTACCACTACGCGCTCAAAGTCTGTTAGTACCTGTCGTGCGGCCATAATCAAGTCGGAAACCTTTTCAGATGAATCATCGGATTACAAACGACGCCTGGCCAACGCACGACCCTTTTATACCTCGTGTACGCGATACTAAAGCTATCTCTATATGTGCGTATCGCAATCCCACGCCTTTGTCATGTCTGTGTATGCCTTCCTTGTCACGTCAGGGACCCGCAACGATATCAGGTGGCATTCAGTCTCGCGGCGGGCAGTCTTCGTAATGTTTTGGATCATCAATGCACGATGTGGCCTAACTGCTTTAATTTAAATGCCAATGTTGGGTAAAAGCTAACGTTAAAACGCACGCTGTTTAAGCTTCTACGTGCATAAGCTTGTAGTGTCCAGTTAGCAAGAGGAACGCAAGCAGTGGCGCGCGGCCGAGTTCAGCTGGTGAAGCCAAGCCAGGCGGTCTCATTTGACGCTTGGAAATAATGTGCCCGTCACAATTAGCAGCGCAGCGCGCGACGCAGTCCATTCGCGACCACATTGGCGTCAGCCGCGCGCGCTGGCCAAGTATTTATCTGCGTTGCCTTATGAATACGCGATGAGCGCCCACCGCCGCGCTATTCCGCCGGCTGTATGCACCAGCAGGCGTACAGTAACTCCTCCCGCATCCGCGGGCGTATCGTATACCTAGCGGGGCGTCGTTTACAGCGTATGAAGTTTTAACGGCGCCGCGAGTGAAATTTCGATTGTGTCCCAGTGGCGTCAGAAGCACGGTATCTGCGACGGCAATCGAGCGTGCCTGCGGCCACGATGTTCAGACAGCATTCATTTCCTTATTTCTGTCATTGCGTTGGCAATTATGAGATAAGGGACCGGATCTTAAAGAGCGGTTCCGATCAATAGGCACGACAAATATGCGAAGTTCACAATCTCTTTTTCATACAAGAATTGTTTTTATTAATATGAGGGCTTTACCACTTCATTATACACACATTCGAGTATGAAAAACAAATTATCGCATGGCAAATTAAAATTGACGGCTGCAGCTCTTGTCAAAATATGCACCTTGCGACATGCGCTGGTTTGCGCAAAGCTTTGCACAGACTGGAGGCTCCTTTTGAAACCAATAAAAATAAAAAAAGTTATTAAATTATTATGAATATGGGGAGCCCTCACGATGTGGGTTTGAAAAATAACTCAAAAAATCAATACTTCTGAAAAATACTGCTTAAAGAAAACTGCGTCTAAAGTATGGAATAATAAAAACAGCTTTGTTTCAAAACTTACTGTTAATACGAGATCCCAGGACTATAGAGGCATATTTTTTCTTCCTCCGGATCTGAACTGACTTTCCTCCGAATCTGAACTGACTGCTGTGTTCTTTTTATTATGGGCTCTACCAACAAAGAGAGACATTCCTTACTTCGAGGTGGCCACTCGTTTCCTTCCAGATAACTCAGCGAAGTTTCTCCAGTTCGTCCCTACGACGATTCCGTAACACGTTCATGGCCTTCGGAATAGATAAGCAGACTTTGTTGAATGTACCTTCAGCTATAAATGCTCCTATTTCAAAGTTTTTGCCCCACAATGAAGATGTTTTGGTACTAGTTTCCAAAACCACGTGTTGAAGCTCTCATTGTCGTTTTGTGTATTGACACAGGTGCATTTTTTAAGCAAATCTTCATTCGACAGAACTTCGTATACTGGTTGAACCGCTGCTTGAAATAAGTTATCGAGTGCCTATAGCTGCCTATAGGCTATTTCGGTCGGTACACAACTCCATTCAACAAGCTGTAACTTATAAAATACTTTCGTAATCGGAAAATCCTTCTGAGGAGTAATATAGCAATGTTTCAGGGATTCAAATTATTAAAAAAAAAGAAAAACATAGGTCTCGGCCAAAACCTCGTTTACACAGTCATGTCAATGGTGCCATCGCGACTGCGTGGCCTCAAATAGTCGAAAAAAAATCGCAGTCGGCTAAATAACGTGCAGGACTGTTTTTCCCCCGCTGCACAAGCGTTGCTTCTGACGAACGTCGTTGCCATATTGTAGCAACTACGAACACACTGCGTGGAAGAATTCTAATGACTTGTCGCTCTATCTCTATCCATTTCTCTTTGCCAGTTTCCCTTTATCTCCGTTCAACTAATTCCGCCCCTCTTTAACTATCTCCCGTCTCTGCAGCTCACAAGTACCGGCCTCTGGAGGACAGGTCTAGAAAAGTTATCCGTACGTTTTCAATGGAGTTTTAGTCTAACAGAAGACCTTCAACTGTCTATGACGAAATACGTAATCATCCTTCAAAAATTTTCAAACTGTAGTCTCTCACCTTTCCATGTCGGTGCAGTGTAAGAAGACGTTAAGGAAGCACAGATAATACAATCTGATACATCAGACTGAAAAAATCTTAGGCAGAAAATTCACAACTGTACAATTGCTCCCAACAGAAAAACCCAAAAACACCGCAACAACTAGCTCTGCGAGCGGAAAAGTGTGAATTCGGAGAAAAAGAAAGTTATATGTGGTCAAGGAAAAGCTAAAACAAAACTATGAAAGGGTCCTGTTGTCTAGTGGGGTCCTAACATGAATAATGACATGATATTTAGTTCCTTCAATACTGATTGGCACTCCTCCCTATACATCCTACAAAGTACACTCCTGGAAATTGAAATAAGAACACCATGAATTCATTGTCCCAGGAAGGGGAAACTTTATTGACACATTCCTGGGGTCAGATACATCACATGATCACACTGACAGAACCACAGGCACATAGACACAGGCAACAGAGCATGCACAATGTCGGCACTAGTACAGTGTATATCCACCTTTCGCAGCAATGCAGGCTGCTATTCTCCCATGGAGACGATCGTAGAGATGCTGGATGTAGTCCTGTGGAACGACTTGCCATGCCATTTCCACCTGGCGCCTCAGTTGGACCAGCGTTCGTGCTGGACGTGCAGACCGCGTGAGACGACGCTTCATCCAGTCCCAAACATGCTCAATGGGGGACAGATCCGGAGATCTTGCTGGCCAGGGTAGTTGACTTACACCTTCTAGAGCACGTTGGGTGGCACGGGATACATGCGGACGTGCATTGTCCTGTTGGAACAGCAAGTTCCCTTGCCGGTCTAGGAATGGTAGAACGATGGGTTTGATGACGGTTTTGATGTACCGTGCACTATTCAGTGTCCCCTCGACGATCACCAGTGGTGTACGGCCAGTGTAGGAGATCGCTCTCCACACCATGATGCCGGGTGTTGGCCCTGTGTGCCTCGGTCGTATGCAGTCCTGATTGTGGCGCTCACCTGCACGGCGCCAAACACGCATACGACCATCATTGGCACCAAGGCAGAAGCGACTCTCATCGCTGAAGACGACAGGTCTCCATTCGTCCCTCCATTCACACCTGTCGCGACACCACTGGAGGCGGGCTGCACGATGTTGGGGCGTGAGCGGAAGACGGCCTAACGGTGTGCGGGACCGTAGCCCAGCTTCATGGAGACGGTTGCGAATGGTCCTCGCCGATACCCCAGGAGCAACAGTGTCCCTAATTTGCTGGGAAGTGGCGGTGCGGTCCCCTACGGCACTGCGTAGGATCCTACGGTCTTGGCGTGCATCCGTGCGTCGCTGCGGTCCGGTCCCAGGTCGACGGGCACGTGCACCTTCCGCCGACCACTGGCGACAACATCGATGTACTGTGGAGACCTCACGCCCCACGTGTTGACCAATTCGGCGGTACGTCCACCCGGCCTCCCGCATGCCCACTATACGCCCTCGCTCAAAGTCCTTCAACTGCACATACGGTTCACGTCCACGCTGTCGCGGCATGCTACCAGTGTTAAAGACTGCGATGGAGCTCCATATGCCACGGCAAACTGGCTGACACTGACGGCGGCGGTGCACAAATGCTGCGCAGCTAGCGCCATTCGACGGCCAACACCGCGGTTCCTGGTGTGTCCGCTGTGCCGTGCGTGTGATCATTGCTTGTACAGCCCTCTCGCAGTTTCCGGAGCAAGTATGGTGGGTCTGACACACCGGTGTC
Organism: Schistocerca piceifrons; assembly: GCF_021461385.2. Classification (NCBI taxonomy): domain Eukaryota; kingdom Metazoa; phylum Arthropoda; class Insecta; order Orthoptera; family Acrididae; genus Schistocerca; species Schistocerca piceifrons. Next base: position 771,989,208 of record NC_060139.1, on the reverse strand, counting down.
AATGTGTTCTTTTTTCCATTTCCAGGAGTGTAGCAGTCTGGGATGTGTTTCGATGTATGCATGAAGACATACTGCAGTATTGCCTCCCACCCCCATATGTTATTGCTGCTTCCGACACGTGGCGCAATGCAGTATCACTTGTTCCGACTTGCGAGTACGCTGATGGATATCTAAAAGACAACATGGAAACAGACAAGCAAGGGCCACGCTCAACAGCGTGATTTCTCTGGAGGGAAGAAGTGACAGCTTGAGACATCCACTAGAGGTTAGTACCCATATGTGGGGAAACAGCATCAAGTCGGAGACCCGTTTTCGTTGGATATCAAAGTTCAGAGTCGGCAGGGACTGTGCTGAAAAACGCAAAAGCGCTGGGCTTCCAGTCACTGCACGCAAACGAAACAACGCCCAGCGTGTAAATGACTTGATAATGGAGCACAGATAGTTCATGTTCGATGAACTAGAGAAGACAACAGGTGTATAACGGAAAACTATCTACACTGTCATCAATAAGAATTTAAAGATGAAAGACCCAGGTTCGATTACCGGACGGGGCGGAGATTTTTTCGCTAGCGACTGCGTTGTTCTCATAATTTTATTTCGTCTTCATCGTCGTGCGAGTCACCGAAGTGGCTTCAAAGAGGCAAAGTTGTTCCAGTCGGACGAACTACATCACACGGCGTCTCCCGGCCAATAATGCCATACAGAAATTTCATTTTTTCCTCTGCACAAATGTGGGTAATATGTCGTACTATATTTTTATTAATTACAGTTTTTTATTCTAATGTAGCTTGACAACGCCCAAAGTGACGAAATTAGTTAATCTCTAAATCATGATTAATGTGTTTATTTTAGAGTAAGACACCCTATCCAGGAAAATACCGGCCCTGAAGAATTTCACAGTCTTTGTGGACCAATATCCAGCGTTATTCAATTACCCCTACTTCTGGATTTTATGCAATCCGCAAAGCCTTCAAATAAGACGTGCAAGATTTTCATATTCTCTCTCTCGATATGAGCAAATTATTAGTCGTACAGAAAAAATGAACAGGATCTTTTTTTAGAAAATGTGATGTTGTTATACTTTGTACTATCATGGGTTTTCGCTAGAGCCAGTAGTTTTCGAATTATTTAAGAAAAAAACGCACAAAAGTGACCTTCAAATGCGTTTTCCTTGAATAACTCGTATACCGTGGCCTCTAGCAAAAACGTATCCTAGTACAAAATTTAAGTACTTTCAGTTTCCTACACAAAAGGTCCTGCTCATTTCTTAGCAATAACACTTTGCACGTATTGAACGAGAGACTACGAAAGTCCTGCGCGTGGTCTTTCGAGGCCTTTCCGGCTGCATAAAAACCAGCAGTAGGGGCAGCTGAATCACCGAGAATACGAAAGAAGATTGATTATCATAACCACTCTAACGAGAGTGTATCTATCTCGTTCTCCGTTTTACGATTATTTGATCACTTTCACACAGTCAATGTATAATAGCTAACATAAAGTATTTAACACCATTAGGTTGTTCATTATATTATTCAAATTTTAGTAAACCAATATGACATGACAAGCACTTAAATGAATAAGCAAGTAAGTAAATTGTTAAGTAGCCATAATTAAATTCTAGTGACCGCCATATTATACACAGAACAGATAACGACCGGCGATAGTCATTTCAGAGCATTTCGACATCATTAATACAGTTCGCTGTACGTATGTCATAACAGTTACTGGAGAATTTTTGCAGGCTGCCAACTGCCGGAGCCAATCCAAAAACAGTGCCCTCCGTCCGACTGTTCTGCCTTAATGCTACGCCACGAATTTCGTACCACACAGCGTGTGCGGCGTATGATTTATATGCCGAACGGTCACGCGACAAAAATTATAAAACGTGTTAAAAAGTATACCGTTCCTTGGGTATTTGCGTGCTGAAGGTTGCCACACGAACAAGTTTCTGACAGGGTTCATTTAAGACTGATTCGGAGATCGATTAATAAAGTTGACACATTTGAGCTACCCGCACGTTTTTCGTTTCTTCTTGATAGCCACCATGAGATGCATGTCACCGTAATTGCAGCCACCTGCGTATTTATCCAACTGGCTTTCAATAACATGGAAACAGCAGAGTAGTACGTTTTGTACTTCTTATTTGCTCTTCTTCACCCTTGGAGTCGTAGCGAATACAGCAGATTTTAGAACCACAAAATAATATATTGTTTCGTTAAAAACAGGAAATTTTTTACACAGAATATTCGCAGTTTACTTGGTATGATGTGAAGAAAATGTTTAACGGTTCAAATAAATTTAACCTTAGGAGGCAAGCTAAACCAAGAAAATGAGGAACTGGTTGAATTTGGCTTAAAATATCAGCACTGAAGACGAAGTGATAGTGGTGACATTAGAAAAGTAGAGAAAGTTAATTAAACAGCGTACTCTGGTTAAATAGGAATGCTCCTAGATCTTAACCAGTGACGGGGATATTTGCATTTCACCTATCACTTTCTGTACTTGTGTTTCAACTTATGTGAGAGTCTACAAATTAATGGTGTCACCGCAGTTACTTGCGGTAGCGGCTCATGGGTTTTAACCAGTATTTATCAACTGAGACGAAAATAGGTTGTGCGAACTAGCTGCCCACGGTGTACAGTTGACGCACTTACGTTCACCAGGGATGCTGCTAAACATCTGCTTAACACCAACACCTTATTCAACATCCTTGGAGAGGGGTATTAAGCGAAATTTGTGACTAGTTCGAGGATTCCGTGGTGGGGATTAGGAGGACCGCAGGATGTTATCTCGAATGAAGAGTCATTCATAGAAGTAACTACAGATGTGCCATCAGGGAAATGCGTTGGGACCTTTACTGTTCATATTGTATCTTAATGACATGGCAGACAGCGTTAATCGTAACCTCAGGCTTTTAGCAAATGATGCATTTATTTATAATGTAATACTATCTGAAAAAAGTTGACAGATATACATTGAGATCTTGATAAGATTTCAAAATGATGTACCGATTACCAACTTGCTTTAAATTTTAGAAATGCGAAATTGCTCATATCACAAAATGAGAAAACGTAGTCTCTGCCGACCTAATACAAGTACGTGAACATAAAACAGGTAGTAGGTTTCGGTTCACTCTTAGCACCCTGGAAAAATGCAGACAGTCTACAAAGAACATAACTTGAAGAATAGTCGTGTAATCACTTCTAGAATATTTCTGAAGTGTGTGGGACCAGTACGAAACAGGACTACAAGGGGTCACTAATTTTCTACAGATAAGGGCAGCACAAATGTTCACAGGGTTGTTTCAACCATGACAGAGCACCACGAAGATATGCTTAAAACCTTGAACTGTCAGCCGCTTGAAGACAGACGCAAACAATTCTGCGGAAGCCAACGTGCAAAGTTTCAGGAAGCAGGTCTAAGTGAGAAAGCTAGGAACATAACCCCCTGCGTATCGCTCCCATTGGAACTGAGAAGAAAACACTAAATACAGCGCCTACCGAGGAGTTTAAGGAAACATTCTTCCCGCTCTCAGTAAGCGAATGGAATGTGAAGAAGCTATAATAAATGATACAATGGTAAGGACCATATTCCATGAACTTCACTGTGGCTTGCGGAATACAGATACAGACGATACAGAAAAGATAGATAGGATACGAGTAACCATAAGACATCTCAGAGAACTGTGTAAATTGATCCTCAAGCTTCGTATCGTTTTAAAGACCCAATACCTTTTTCTGAATAATTCTAAAATTTTAATGTGAACAACTCAAGTTTATGAGATAAAAAATAGGGAGAGCTAAAAGGACCTGAAATTGCACATTGAAAAAGTTTCTAAGGCGATCAAATGGAACCCCTTAAAAAACAGGCACACAAGGAAAAGCAGAAACGCAAAAGGGATGGCGGAGACATCAAGACCAGAGAAGGAAAGCAGTACATGCTGGAAAATGCAGCGTTTCAGTCACTGACCAATATAAACATTTCTCCTGCCTTGTGCGTCTCCATCGCTTTTGGCGAGAAGGTTAATCACCGTGTAACAACATAATTGACCAGGTACTGGAACACGGTGCAATGTTCACGAGTTGTTTACAGGGAAGATTCGGGGTTTTTACTGCCACACGTTAATGGTAAACAGTCTTACAGAGCACCTGCTAGCAGTACACTACTTGATACACAGGCCGGTTAAGGAGTCGTAAAACCGACCTCACACGGGACGTGAAAGCGAACCTGGACGTGGAGCTGGACGAGTTTCCTGAGGCCAGAAAGACGTTTAACGTGCGAGCATTCCCAAGTGTGAATGAAGAATCAGACACATCAGATCTTTGCTTCGTGGAGAGGAACAAAGTCATTCAGATATGAAATCACTTTCTACGTCATAAGCAGAGCTTAGAAGATACCATATTGGTATATGTCGTTTTCAGTTAAAGAACGTATTTGGTGGTCTTTGTGTTGTATCTTACGTGCTATTAGTAGGTAATGTGTTGTTTCAAAGCATCGCCACACTGAGGATCTCTTGAAAGCTATTGGTACGATTTGTTATAATCAGATATCAGTTAAAGCCCTCAAGACATCGTAATGTCGAAAACACAGATATCAACAAAACAGGTTAGTGTGATGTAACGGACAGAGGCACGAATTGTGAACTGGAAGGTTGCTGGGGTGAGTCTTGCTTCCTGCGAATACTGTTTTTGTTTATTCTTCTGTTTTCTGGAGATTCTGGGATTTTCTCATTAATTTGATAGATGCATATTCTGGAGTCGGTCTCAAGAACTGCCATACGGCCCGGAGAATGGTATGCTTACCATATGCCCCTCCATATCCACATCGAGGTACACCTTTGGGCTGAGCACGACACGGCGGCCTGTCAATACCGTTGGGTCTTCATAGCCTGTTAGGGAGGAATTTAGTTTAGTTTTTTATATTCTGGAGTATTCCATGCTATATACAAAGGGACTTTAAAAACTGCATTATACATGTCGTTTCACGCTAATACCACTGAACAACAAGGATGGCACTTTGTCGCAAGAGAGTAGGCTACAAGTTCTGGGTTTTCGGGAGGGATAGTTCTGCCGCGGTACGGATACCAACAGGTGCATCACAATGTGTGATGAGATAATACGGCAAACGGAAACTGGAAGATGAAGTACGCCGGACAGTACTGCTCTTGTGCGCAAAACGTCTAAATTACACACAGATTCACCGTGAAATTCTAGCTGTATGTGGACCAAATGCGATGTAGCTCAAATGGCTCTGAGCACTATGGGACTTAACGTCTATGGTCATCAGTCCCCAAATGCAATGTAGCGTCCAATCATAGTAGAACGGTACCAACTATTTGACCAAGGCCGCACGGAAGTGGGTGATGCTGATCGGGAAGGAAGCCTGTCGACATCCGCCACATACGGCTATAACCGGGCACTCGAGGAAGCGATTCACAGCAATCAAAGATTTCCCGACGATGAGAATGTCCACACGGCTGTTCTCGAATGTGTCTGTGACCAAGGAGAGGATTTCTACTGTCGGAGCACTAAACCGTTTGTAGAACGTTCTGTCCATTCTTTACAAAGACTTAGAGACATCTTTGAAACATAGTGTCACATGTATCTGCGTCGCATTTAAGTGCAGTGGAACATTCAGTGAAAGTCATTCAGCCTGCCACAATAACGTGCAACTTAATTTTAGAAGTCCACTCTTATGAATAAGAGCGCTCTCCGTTCAGGAGTGACTGTGCTCGATTTTGTGCAGGTGTCGTGGAATATGGGCCAATGAACTGCAACAACGTTGTCTACCTTACTGGCTGATCCCTCAGAATTCAGTATAACGTGTACTACAGACAGGACGGTATGTGGACAAGGGGGCAAGCGTGTGATTTACTTGACGCAGTAAAAGTGGAAGGTGTTGAAAGCAACAAAAATCACACTAAACATGCCTAGCTAAGGCGTTTTCCTGAGCATTTGAGAAACTGTAATGCATTATGCTGGAGTGATTTTTGAGAACATGTCTCTCTGGAGTACAGCGGTTTATGTATTACTTAAAATTGAATATCAGTAGTCACAACCGCATTCAGCTTTTGTTTTATTTTTATTTTTTATGTATAGGATTACCGGTTTCAATCAGTTTTAGACCATCTTCAGACCTACACCATGATATAGATGGTAGCTGTGATGCTGTATTGAGCAGTTAGCGTTCGTGGAGGTGCAGCACCTGCCAGTTCACAGACACCATTGCGTGTGTCTGAAGATGATCTAAAAGAGACCGAAGCCGGTAACCTTATGTATAAAGAAAATTTAAAAAAAGTTTATTGCTGTTGTGTCTGTTTATATTACATTTTACATTGAGCTCGAGTTATTTCTTCAAGATGGATGTACGTGTTCGTTGTGAAATCCATCGGCATGCTCGCAATCAGCATATCTTCAACTGTTGCTAACGGAGTCAAAGTGCCTACTTCACACGCACTCATTTTTTAAAAAATAAACTTTGTAGTCTGCGCTCCACACGTGAGCCCAGAATGCTGCGGTTAGGAATAACGGTAATGATCACGTTCGGTGTGACATACCACCTCGCTACTGAGTATGTACCAACCACGTTTACAAGAACGCTTGGCGTACTTCACGATCGGAAACACGTCATGTGTGAGGATCGCTCACCTGTTGTCGGTATGGAATTCCAAGATCTTCCCAAATACAAGTCCACACGTTTCGATCTCAATTAATCGGCGAAACCGTGATCGGTTTGTTGGGTGATTCGTTGATTTGGGGGAGGACGAAGTCATCGGTCCCATTGGGTTAGGGAAGGATCGGGAAGGAAGTCGACCGTGACCTTTCAAAGGGACCATCCCGGCATCTGCCCGAAGCGGGAGAATGTGATTCCTAGGCAGTGCACAAAACTGCACGCACAGTATGTACGATGGTGACGTAACGTGAGGACGATGAAGTCTGGATAAGGGGCTCTGGCGAGGATAATCCACGGTGCCGACTGGGACCCTGCGGTCGCTGTTTGATAAGCGGTCAGCCGCCCACGAGGGGAACTCTCATGTCGCCCTATTGCAGAATAGCGTGGTGCGCGCCGTTCTGTACAAAACTCACTACACTTTTATCACCGCTGTTCTCGGTTACTTAGATGTTAACCGCCTCAGGACACGAGAACAACGGGCGGGGAGATCAATGTCTTACTTGAATTTTCCCTCTGGAATTTTTTCGGAGTTCCCTAGAGAAGATAAAAAGGTTGTTGCTTTTAATCATATGGTTTCTATGTGGAAAATCTTAACGAAGCAACCCTTCTGACAGTCAAGAAGAAATCCAGTGGTTGATTTCTGAACATTGAAAACACTTGCTGTATAACCTCATCGAGAAAATGAACTCTAAGAATTCTTAAATTTTCTGAATCATATCGGTTCTAATACAGTACAAATTATAGGCTGACTCTTACATGGAAGATAGCAGCAACCAGCCACATTTTACAATGCCATTTGTTTATTTACAATGCCGTTACCGATTTCGAACCGGAAGGTTCATCTTCAGACGGCTACTTCACGTTTACATTACGTCTCGCCTTTTGTTTTCACAAGCGCTGACACTTCCTTAGGATGGTGGTGCCACCATCCCTAGGAATTTTCAGCAGTTGTGAAAACAAAAGGCGAAAGTTAATGTAAAACGTGAACTAGCCGTCTGCAGATGAACCTGCCGATTAGAAACCGGTGACGGTGATATTTAAATAAATAAATAACACTGTAAAAAGTGACTGTTGTTATCTTCTATGCAAGAGTCAACCTATATTTTGTACACAGGCCCGGGCTAAAAATGTCAGGAATACCAGTATAAATTTCATAATGGAAGAAGAGATAAAAGGTCAAATTTAATTTTTGATTGTACAAGTAGTTTAAAAACTGACGGAACTTTGGGACACGAAGTCTACAGAACGCCTACACACACTAAAGGTCTCTTCACAAAAATTCCAGCCGCCATCCTAGGCAGAAAAGAGAGGTAATTAAGACATTGGTGGACCGGGCTAAGAGAAAGGACTCGGAAGAGTACTCGTTTATTTAAGGTTTACTTTCAGAAGAACTCGATGTTTTGACAAGGAGATGAACAGGGCACTGTGTCCTAAATGGTCTATAGCTTATGACTAAAAAGAACCAGCGTTAATGAAAGTCTTCATCCCATTCTAAAAAAACAGCCACAGAGCGTATCAGCATACATGTTGACACAGTATTTAATTCGACAAGAGAGGTCAGTGAATATTTAAATACTGTCAAGGAAATATGTCAACCGTTTGCTACGATGGAGCATACAAAATTCCTTGTGTATGCCTGCAGGTATACAAAGAACTGCTAAAACAAGCTCAATAAGCTGACTACCGCATGTTCACCGGCAGCCTCGTGGCAATCAACGTGTTAAAGAACACAAAAACAGTTGTCGTCTAGGAAAATCGGCGACGGCATCAGTAGATAATGCACTGGGACTAGCCAACCACCAGATTCAATTGCCAAAGCCGTGTCATAGAGGTCACAGAAATTCAAAAACGACATTAACAGAAAAGGAGGAGGAATGAAATCAATAAGTTTTGGGTCTTAATGATGAATAAATCAAACACCACCTCTGCATTACAAGCTCATAAACACCGTTGCGACTCTGCGCTCTTTCACAGCATTTGAATAAGGTCGTGATACGACCGTTGAGAAGTTCCGTACAAACATTTATGTTTGCTGAACTTTGTAAACTAAAATCGACTAACAACATCTTTACAGCCTCTGATGATGTCTCCAACATTAGAAGACGGAACGCTGGGAAAAAAAAATATTGCTTAGACCAACGCCTTGTGCAAATGTAACAAAAACCACCAAGGATGTAATAGCTTTAATTCTGTCCTTTTTTACGTTTTTATAAGTAGTAATGTTTAGAAATTCCAATGCTGATTTATCTCAGAATTTATCTGCTTTTATTAGGAACGAGATAGTGAGTACGGAAATTATTTTTTATCCATTTCTCGACAACTATCGTAACATCCCATTAACAGAACTAAATCAGTGGGACACGTAGTAGCAGCAACATCTTTTAATATGTAGCTGCTATACTTCTTAGTACATAAACCCTCCGAAAGAATCATACATAATTCTATCATTTGCCATGCGAAGCACCCGTGTAAAGTATACTAGGTTTAATTGACTTGTCTCTATGACTATAGCAACATCCTACTAATCTATCTGCACACATGAAGTGAAGGTTTGTTCCAAAAATCTCAAAAAGTTCTAGGCCAATTTAAATTTCAAATTTCTACGAGACCCCTAATGAACACTTAGATGAATAATTAGTAAATCGGTCAAGTACTTTAGATATGTTCGATTTACTGCATATATGCCCTTCGATTTAAAGCGATTGCAGTTTTCCATACAGCTTGCATTCGCTATGAGTCACTTTATGTCACTTTATGTGACAGATATTAAATACCCGAGCAACGCCGAGCAATGCAGCTAATCGATAAGATATTCGTGGAAGACGCAGCAGCATTAACATATTTTAATTTGTAGTCGATCTGCTCCTCAGTGCATAACTCTTCCGAAAGATTCATTATATCGTTCCTTCATTTGCCATGCGAAGTGACTATGTAAAGTAATCTTGGTTTCATTCACTTGTTTCGATGACAGCTTTTCAGGTCTCGAGTATTTCACGTCTGACACTATAGCGACATCGTATACGACGTGAGATGACTCACGAACTTATTCCAGTGCTTTTTACAATTTTCCCCTTTTTGTTCCAGTCGACGAATTAGGAATGTATCATCTAAATGTGAAACCTTTTCTGAGTCACTTGTACACTGTACAGCTCATTGCAACTGCATCGTTCGTTTACACCGCGAAACACTGAAGGTGATCGAGGATTTTGAATTGCAAGTTTAAATAAAATTTCTAGTCCACCCACGCTATGAACAATTCTGATGTAAATACCGTGAATCGACAGTAATTATAGTGTAACAAATAACATAAAGGAAAGTTACTCCAATTCGACTCGGCAACGTGACTGTAAGTAAACTGTTTTTATTTATTTGTTTATTATTTCTTTAAACCATCCCTGTAGCTCTTATTTAATGCTGATGTCTACAGATTTCTACATTTTTGAGAAACTGTATTAATGGAGCTACAAGTCCAACAGGGCACTGAATATACATTCTCCGTAGATTGTAAGTAGTAGACCAGGAACGGAAATCAAACAAGGCTTGTAATTCTCATCCACTCCGCAGAACAACGTCACTCCTTTAGAGAGCTGTATTTCTTGTCACTTCGTGTCAAGTCGACGGAAAAGCTGCCACATGACTTGCTCGGTCTGTATAAGGACAATGGAAGGAATCGCTAGTGGCCTTGTACAGAGCGAGCGAGTGCCTTACTCTGTATCATTAAGAAGTCATCGTTCCTGATAACATTTTCCTTGTACTAAACAAAGATACTATGACACAAGGTACCAACGCACAATTAAGATATAATGCGGAAACGTGGTGAGATAATGCGATATGTAACTAAAGAAAATGTGCAGTCTCTAGTGCAACAGCTTTTTCGTTAACGTCAGATAGCAGCTATATGCTGAATATATTATCTGAGAAACTTTTAAAAACTGCAGGGTCTCGTTGCTCAGAAAGGCTTATAATACGACTCGCACATTGCAAAGACTACAGAAATCCTTCTAAGGTCAGCAGTCCCCTAGAACTTAGAACTACTTAAACCTAAGTAACCTAAGGACATCACACACATTCATGCCCGAGGCAGGATTCGAACCTGCGACCATAGCGGTCGCGCGGTTCCAGATTGTAGCGCCTAGAACCGCTCGACACAAGATGCTTTCAGCGCTTCAGTGATTGATAATTTCACAGCAAGGGCGCCCTCACGATAATTTTTTGGGTGGGGGGAGGGGAGCAGACTTTGGGTTATGAAGTATTTTTAGAATTTTGGAAGACGAATAGCGACCCGTAAATGGCCATAAAAAAGTTTCAGTCCAACCCTGGTAAAAAAACAGCGTAACACCGACTTTTAAATCATTTCCTTGATAGAAAGACACCCAAGTATACTATATTTTTTCCTTTCTCTGATTTCTATTTGGGGGGGGGGGGGGTCATATTCACTGTTCTAGGTTTTATGCCATGGCATCACTTGTTTGGCACTGGATTATCAGCATTATCTCTGCACTGAAACACTGCCGTGAGGTTTACTTCAGCGACTCCCCTTGGCCAGACTACGAGCTGAGGAGAATGCCAAAGACGTGCCAGCAAATTTGCTATCGAGTCGGCGACAGTGGCGCTCGGTGCGGCCGCTACCGGCACTACTCACGCTGCATAGCAAATGAAGGAGCGGCAATGGTGGGGGTGGCAGCTGTTGCGAGAGCCCGTTCCTAATGAAGGAAGCCGCTTGCCCCTCCCGCATCCCACCTCCCCATCCATCCACCGCAGCCAAGCAGCTAGCAGGGGGCGGAGAGCAGTCCGAGAAATTGAATTAAGTAAGCATCCTTGCGGGCGGTGATGGATGCGTCCAACGCAACCCGGCTGTTTGTCAAAACCTCTGTCTCTCTCTCTCTCTCTGTGTGTGTGTGTGTGTGTGTGTGTGTGTGTGTGCGTGCGTGCGTGTGCTAGAGAGAGAGGAAGAGGAGGGGAAGGAAGCAGGGAGGGAGAGAGAGAGAGAGAGAGAGAGAGAAGAGAGAGGCGAGACCTCCACGCTGGCAATCAACAGGAACTACGTTATTCGAGAAAGTCAACCCTCAGTCTCTAGAGTCTAGAGAGACAGAGAGAGACAGACAGAGAGGCGAGACCTCCACGCTGACAATCAACAGGAATGACGCTGTTCGAGAAAGTCACCCCCCAGACTTTAAACAATCCTTTACAGAATAAAAGTGAATACTGAACAAACTGCATGGAGCATAATTTGGGAGACCTCACATGCTATGTGAATAATTGTTGGCTCCCATAATTCTCTTTTTTTTTCATTTTGACATAAAAGGAAGAGACGGGCAAAAAGAGAAACGCTTCACGTTGCCAACGTTTAAAAATTTTCTGCATATGATTTATTTATATTATTTCAAATGTTTGACGTTTCGAGGAATGGGTCCACGTACGATGAGGCTATTGACACTTCATCATATCAAATCTGTCTATTAACTAATGTTAAAAATGCTCATACAAATTCCATCCTTAATCTCTTATAATTTTATTTTAAGTCCTGTGAATACCCTCAGGGGCCTCGGTTTTGTCACCTACACGCGTCCTTTAACGCGATTCATTTTGGCTGTGTGGTATTTTGTAAAAGTTATTAAAAATTATATGAAAAACCAAATAATATGCAAGAAAACCTAAAGACGATGATATTTTAACAACCTGCAGTGTTATCCAATATAATGTATTGTTTGGAACATATCTATTAACGACATATTCTAGAACAGTGACCAATACATAAATATTTTATTTTACGCTAACGATACTGTTAACCTACAGCGTGTATTAAACAACTGAATTGCCTACTTACAGGTAATGAGAATGAGGAGTCTAAATTTAGGACAAGCAGACGACGAAATTAGTCGTAAAGCTTATTTGATCCAGTGGAACAGCTTCATCTGATTTATACTTTACATTTAGTATGGATTAAATTATTTGTTACGTGCATATGAAGGTAATTTTTTTCCTCTCTGTGAAATATGTAACGCCCTAGTTAACCACAGTTTAATATTCCTAGACAGCCAGCACGCGTAAGATACGACTGAGACACACGACGGTATATAATAACGGGCAATTACGAAAACCTGAGATGAGCTGTCGAGGTTAATGGCAAACAGTATACGGTCAGTCTTACCGACACGTGCTCACCTATCATCACCACGAATACGCCATAACCTGCGACACATTTATATGACACACAGTTTTGACCCGCAGCTGGAACGAATATAGAAGGAGACGCACCATCGGTTTTCCAAACACCATCACACACCTGCGCATAATTCAGATGTATCTTTGTGAGAGATCATCAGGTTCATCGAACGTATTCATTTGTAAGTAATGGAAGTGTTTCCTCGACCATACCTCCGGAGACATTGCACAGAAATTTGGAGTTTGAAGTGACTTGAGACATGGCGAAAAGCGTGAAGATAACGAGCTAAATGTCAACACTCCCCTCCATTTCATTTCCGAAAACTTGCAGCTCAACTGTCTTAATAGAGCAAAGGGTGTACAGTTCTTTGTTTTTCCGCTAAATCTCGCAGCACAGATGTCGGGATGGCTTCCTTGTAAACGAACAGATGTCGGGATGGCTTCCATGAAAACGACACAGCTTGATATCCGTCTCTGATGAGATGGTGGCCATCAGTCCTCCCCCCCCCCCCCCCCATATCGGACGTACAATGAAAGTATCCTTTAGGACAATGCGGGAAATTTGTCATTAACGGTCAGTGATAGCAGACGACCGACGCGAGTGTCTTTACTAACAGCATGACTTCGTGCGTCTCATCTGGGCTCGTGACCATATCGTTGGACCATAAAAGACTGGAAAACAGTGGCCTGGTAAGATCAGTCGCGATCTCAGTTGGTACGAGCTGATGGTAGGGTTTGAGTGTGGTGCAGACCTTATGAAGTCGTGGACCAGGTTGTCAACAAGGCTCTGTGCAAGCTGGTGGGTGGATCCGTAGCGGTGTGGGCTGTGTTTATATGGTCCAACTGAACCTATCATTGACTGAAAACAGTTATGTTCGACTACTTGGAGACCATTTGCCACCATTCATGGACTTCATGTTCCCAAACAACGATGGAATTTTTATGGAAGACTACGCGCCATGTTACTGGCCCAAATGAGTTGGGGATCGGTTAGGATAGTTCGAGCGGAAAATTTTGCCACCCGGATTGCCTGAGAAGGGACATAATCGAGAGGTTAGTTCTTGCACAAAATCATACACCGGCAACACTTTCGCAATTGTGGACAGCTGTAGAGGGAGTATGACTCAGTATTTCTGCCGGGGACTTCGAAAGACTTGTGTAGTCCATGCCATGCCAAATTGCTGCACTACGCTGGGCAAATCGAGGTCCGACACGGTATTAAGAGGTATCCCAAGATTCTTGTCACCTCAGTGTATGCGAAATGCAATTGCTTTGTGAAGTAACGGTGGTGTCTGTAAGAGACGCCGGCGCTGTTCCGGTGTCGCCACGGTAACGCGGCGGCGAGTATGTGGGACGCGGCTGGGTAGCGCTGCCATGAGTGCGTGCCGTGTCCTGTCGTGTGGCGGCGAGCCGGCGCTATCGCGGCCATGCATCCACGTCCGCTCGGCGCGGGCCTTTGTTCCGGCTGCGGCGACGACGTCGCTCCCTCGACCGCTTCATAAATCGACGGGGAGCCGCCTATCAGCGAGCCGACAAGTAGCAGCTCAGATCGGCACCCGGCCAATAGAAGCGTTTTCTGCAATCACAGCCGCTAAAGACTTCCGGCGCAGCGAGAGGCGATAGCCGCACGCGAGGCCCGCATTTGTAGTCAGACAGTCGCCGTGCTCCTGTTAACACAACCGCTGTTGTTGATGCAGCTGTCGGCCACTCATTCGTTTCCGTAATAATGCCGCTGGATCTGAGGAACTCATACGCGTAAATAGTCCTTCAACGGAGTTCTAAGGTACGACCACAGCAGTCACATACTGACACGCTTGTAGGAAGTGACGCATCTGGACGGCTATATTAACAAGAGACGAATAGGGTAAAAAATATACAAATGAACGAGGGGCGTTTAATAAGTGACGCAACACATTTATTTCTCCGCCAATTTCTGTTGAAAAGATGCGGGATTTGTTCTGGGATATTCCGCTTCAGCCCCTAGAGTTTGATGAAGTTCCAAAGGTGGCAGCTCTGTAAGTAGCCTTAACAAAAATGGCTCTGAGCACTATGGGACGTAACAGCTGAGGTCATCAGTCCCCTAGAACTTAGAACTACTTAAACCTAACTAACCTAAGGACATCACACACATCCATGCCCGAGGCAGGATTCGAACCTGCGACCGTAGCAGTCGCTCGGTTCCGGACTGAAGTGCCTAGAACTGCTCGCCCACCGCGGCCGGCGTAGCCTTCCAAATTCGGTCTGTAACGGTGGGGCGTTCCAAGCAGCGAGCTATCATTGAGTTTCTTTTGGTGAGAAACGAGCATGCAGATATTCACAGGCGCTTGTAGAATGTCTACGGAGACCGGGCAATGAACAAAAGCACGATGAGTCGTTGGGCGAGGCTCTATTATCACCATCACAACGAGGTCGCTCAATACTGTCCGATCTCCAGCGTGCCGGTCGGTCGCACATAGTTTGACTCCAGCAATGTTGGAATATGCCGACACTCCCATTGGAGGTGATCGACGGACCACGATCAACACTTTCATAGTGGGTATCCTGAGGCATCAAGGAATCGCCCATTTGGTAATGAAGTTTGGTGGTAGGGGGAGGGGGAGGGGAGGGGTGTGTCGAGGGGGGGGGGGCGGAGACGAGTAAAAACTAGTCAAAGCTTGAATACAGTAAGCAGGTTCAAATGGATGTAGGCTGCAGTAGTTAAGCAGAAATGTAGAGGCTTGCGCTAGATGGAGTAGCGAGAGAGCTGGGTTTATAGCCACTCCCAGTGATTAAAATTACACTACATCTACATCTACATTTACACTCCGCAAGCCACCCAACGGTGTGTGGCGGAGGGCACTTTACTTCCCACTGTCATTACCTCCCTTTTCTGTTCCAGTCACGTATGGTTCGCGGGAAGAACGACTGCCGGAAAGCCTCCGTGCGCGCTCGAATCTCTCTAATTTTACATTCGTCATCTCCTCGCGAGGTATAAGTAGGGGGAAGCAATATATTCGATACCTCATCCAGAAACGCACCCTGTCGAAACCTGGACAGCAAACTACACCGCGATGCAGAGCGCCTTTCTTGTAGAGTCTGCCACTTGAATTTGCTAAACATCACCGTAACGCTACCACGCTCACCAAATAACCCTGTGACGAAACGCACCGCTCTTCTGTGGATCTTCTCTATCTCCTCCGTCAACCCGACCTGGTACGGATCCCACAATGATGAGCAATACTCAAGTATAGGTCGAACAAGTGTTTTGTAAGCCACCTACTTTGTTGATGGACAACTTTTTCTAAGGACTCTCCCAATGAATCTCAACCTGTTACCCGCCTTACCAACAATTAATTTTATATGATCATTCCACACCAAATCGTTCCGGACGCATACTCCCAGATATTTTACGGAAGTAACTGCTACCAGTGTTTGTCCCGCTATCATATAATCATACAATAAAGGACCCTTCTTTCTATGTATTCGCAATACATTACATTTGTCTATGTTAATGGTCAGTTGCCACTCCATGCAGCAAGTGCCTATTAGCTGCAGATCTTCCTGCATATCGCTGCAATTTTGTAATGCTGCAACTTCTCTGTATACTACAGCATCATCCGCGAAAAGCCGCATGGAACTTCCGACACTATCTACTAGGTCATTTATATCTATTGTGAAAAGCAATGGTCCCATAACACTCCCCTGTGGCACGCCAGAGGTTACCTTAACGTCTGTAGACGTCTCTCCATTGAGAACAACATGCTATGTTCTGTTTGCTAAAAACTCTTCAATCCAGCCACACAGCTGGTCTGATATTCCGTAGGCTCTTACTTTGTTTATCAGGCGACAGTGCGGAACTGTATCAAACGCCTTTCGGAAGTCAAGGAAAATAGCATCTACCTGGGAGCCTGTACCTAATATTTTCTGGGTCTCATGAACAAGTAAAGCGAGTTGGGTCTCACACGATCGCTGTTTCCGGAATTCATGTTGATTCCTACAGAGTAGATTCTAGGTTTCCAGAAACGACATAATACGAGAGCAAAAACCATGTTCTAAAATTCTACAATAGATCGACGTCACAGATATAGGTCTATAGTTTTGCGCTTCTGCTCGACGACCCTTCTTGAAGACTGGGACTACCTGTGCTCTTTTCCAATCATTTGGAACCTTCCGTTCCTCTAGAGACATGCGGTACACGGATGTTAGAAGGGAATGGCTCTGAGCACTATGGGACTCAACTGCTGTGGTCATAAGTCCCCTAGAACTTAGAACTACTTAAACCTAACTAACCTAAGGACAGCACACAACACCCAGCCATCACGAGGCAGAGAAAATCCCTGACCCCGCCGGGAATCGAACCCGGGAACCCGGGCGTGGGAAGCGAGAACGCTACCGCACGACCACGAGATGCGGGCTGTTAGAAGGGGGGCAAGCTCTTTCGCGTACTCTGTGTAGAATCGAATTGGTATCCCATCAGGTCTAGTGGACTTTCCTCTGTTTAGTGATTCCAGTTGCTTTTCTATTCCTTGGACACTTATTTCGATGTCAGCCATTTTTTCGTTTGTGCGAGGATTTAGAGAAGGAACTGCAGTGCGTTCTTCCTCCGTGAAACAGCTTTGGAAGAAGGTGTTTAGTATTTCAGTTTTACGCTTGTCATCCTGTGTTTCAATGCCATCATCATCCCGGAGTGTCTGGATATGCTGTTTCGATCCACTTACTGATTTAACGTAAGACCAGAACTTCCTAGGATTTTCTGTCAAGTCGGTACATAGAATTTGACTTTCGAATACACTGAACGCTTCTCGCATAGCCTTCCTTAGTCTAACTTTGACATCGTTTAGCTTCTGTTTGTCTGAGAGGTTTTGGCTGCGTTTAAACTTGCAGTGATGCTCTCTTTGCTTTCGTAGTAGTTTCCTAACTTTGTTGTTGAACCACGGTGGGTTTTTCCCGTCCCTCACAGTTTTACTCGGCACGTATCTGTCTAAAACGCATTTTACGATCGCCTTGAACTTTTTCCATAAACACTCAACATTGTCAGTGTCGGAACAGAAATTTTCGTTTGGATCTGTTAGGTAGTCTGAAATCTGCCTTCTATTACTCTTGCTAAACAGATAAATCTTTCTCCCTTTTTTTATATTCCTATTTACTTCCATATTCAGGGATGCTGCAACGGCCTTATGATCACTGATTCCCTGTTCTGCGCTTACAGAGTCGAAAAGTTCGGGTCTGTTTGTTATCAGTAGGTCCAAGATGTTATCTCCACGAGTCTGTTCTCTGTTTAATTGATCGAGGTAATTTTCGGATAGTGCACTCAGTATAATGTCACTCGATGCTCTGTCCCTACCACCCGTCCTAAACATCTGAGTGTACCAGTCTATATCTGGTAAATTGAAATCTCCACCTAAGACTATAACATGCTGAGGAAATTTATATGAAATGTATTCCAGATTTTCTCTCAGTTGTTCTGCCACTAATGCTGCTGAGTCGGGAGGTCGGTAAAGGGAGCCAATTATTAACCTAGCTCGGTTGTTGAGTGTAACCTCCACCCATAATAATTCACAGGAACTATCCACTTCTATTTCACTACAGGATAAACTACTACTAGCAGCGACAATCACGCCACCACCGGTTGCATGCAATTTATCCTTACTAAACACCGTTCTAAACACATTAGCTTTCGGCCAAGCACTCTTTGGCCATTGTCAATGTCATACCACCTGATAATGGCCAAGGAGTGTTTGGCTGCAATAACTCGTGTAACTTTAATCAGTTTACCGCGGCTGGAAACCTGAGAACTTTTTATTCAGTCTTACCGTCGTGAGAACCTGCAGTCTTACGTAGTGGGAGAGCTGTATCAAACCATTCTTCGGACTGAAGATCACAACAACAAAAGTGCATGCACCTCTTCAATTTTTGATAATGCGAATGTCAAGATATTGGAGTCGTATTCTGCAGGACAGGGGCTGAGAACTCAGTTCGACTGTACTGGTTAAGTTTTTTTCGTAGTTTCACTGAATCTTTTGAAGCAAACGCCTTAAAGCACGCCACTGATGATTTCCTACATACCTATTGTATTACCGGAGTTCCTGGCCGTCTTTAAAAAACTCGACATTGACGAGGCATTAAACTGGAACCTTGTTTCCTCTCTTCAATTGTCTTCATGCTAGAAAAACAAGGCGTTGATAGGAGTCTTCACAGAATATGGTAATCGACTTTAAAGCTTTACTGCGGAAATCAGCCAACAAGTGGTACCGGCGCTATCAATTTCACCTACTTAATTAGAGCGAAACGTATAGAGGTACTTAAGAAAATGAAGAAATGCCAAATTCCAATCTTCTTATCGCATGACAGTACGGCGGCTAGCAATAACTCTGCGACTTTATCATCTACATTAAAAGCAGTTCACCAGGCAAGCAAAGTAAAGTACAACCGGTGGTTTGCTAAAATGTGCTCATCTGGTCGGAAATATTAATGCACGTCTAGATCGTACATGACATATCAGAACAGGATACGGTGCGTGTTTCGCGTACAATGCCACGACCACCTGTGGGCGGTGTGGACAACTCTTGTCTCGTAGATAAAGAAAAGTTACTGGTTCGACTTCTGACATCAGAACAGCAAAAGCGTGTAGTTATCCAACTAGCGTCGCGATAGGAAACGAGTCTCTTGTTTTTAATGGTTGTGTCTAGACGACACGTGACACTGGAACGTGATTAGTAAGGTTCGCTCTGTCAGCCAGTATTCGCTAGCTGCAACGGTGTAGCCCAAACGATAGTAATCGCAGGTCGTTTCTGAAATGATAAACACTTGAAACTACGCGTTTAAATTACGGAATTTCTATAGCTGCACTACGTCTCCGTCTGACATTTAATAACCATTAGCGTGAGAAGAAACGGCGTTTATGTAGTCTTTCATACCCGGCCGCAGAAACCTGGCCATAACAACTGAAATACGACTCACTATGCTAGAGGCCTTTGTCTGTTCTGTTCAAGCATTAGAGTTAGACGTGGTTAGATATTTGCGGCAAAATTATGTCTCTGCTTCGTGAATAACTGCACTAGCTGCTCAGACGTAAACGTACATTCTCAGAGGAGCTAATTCGAAGACTCAGCGGATTACGCTTCAGTCTCTGCATACAGATAGTCGCCACAGCTAGTGCTTCAAACACTTTAACTATCTCGCAGTAAACATGTCCGTATTTGAGATTGCAAATCATATCTTTGTCTCACAGCCGCAACTATACCTTTCTTCCGTATACAGTGTGCTTGGAATCGACTTACACAAACTTCGATTTGTAGACGAGTGTTCCTGCATTGAATGAAACACAAGTACATTCTTCTTCTGCAAGTTATTCGAAACAAAAGTACTGCAAGCGATGATTTTTATATTAACATGCCATGCAGAAAAATAAGTTATTGTGACTACTAAAGACTGAACGATTCCAATTGCAGCCAAATGAAATACGAGGGAGTGATGAAAAGTAATGTCTCCGATTTTCTTGCGTGGAAAATCTGAAGGATTTTAAAATAAAACAATTGTTATTAACATTCTACATCTTTGTTCTCCATATCTACACATTTGAAGAAAACTGAAGCGTCCAACAAGGCGGTGTGTAATGTCAGTGCCTGAGAAACATCGTGTTGTAATCGAGTTTCGGATTTGAAGACTTTGTTCACACATGAAACACCTTCTACTTCAGCATGACAATGCCAGACCGCACATGAGCGCTGTGACATCCGCGACAATCCGACGCCTTTGGTTCACTGCCATCGGTCATCCTCCATACAGTCCCGACTTGTCCCTATCTGTTTTTCGTTTGTTTTCGGAACTTAAAAAGCAGCGTCTAGGACTTCCGATGCTGATGAAGCGTTGTGAGCATAGGTACGTTGAGGCTCGGTCAATAAAGTCAGTCATCCTACAGTGATAGCATCAACAAACTGATCTCTCGTTGGGAGAAATGTGTTCGTCGCCTGGATGGTAATGTTGCGAGGTAAATATGTAGACATGAAGCATAAAATGTAGAATATGAACAGTCTTTGTTTTATCTATAAATGTTCAAGAGTTTCCACCTAAAATATTCGGAGACATTACTGTTCAACACGTGCAGGCTAGAAACTCTAAACAATTAGTCTAGATACCGGGCATGTCAGATGTTTTCAAAGGACGTATCTTCGGGGCACTGAAAGGCGGTTGGCGTCTCTGTGATCCGAATAGATCCTAAAACATTACGATATTTGAGTATAAAATGAATAAACGTGCAGCTCTACGTAATCTTAGCAGCATGACTTCAAAAGCATGTTTCTGCACTTTTGTTGCTTGTTCGTTCGACTGTGTGAAAGTGATAGTTTGTTTGATAGGCTCGTATTAACTCAGGAAGTTTTTCTAGTCATAGCTGGAAAGAACACTGTTCCACGTGTAACAGTGTGTAGAGTGTGACTTGTAATAAAACGAGATGGGGTGGGAGAGGGAGGGGGGGGGGGCGAGAGAGAGAGAGAGAGAGAGAGAGAGAGAGAGAGAGAGAGAGAAAGAAATGAAAGGCGACTATCATTTTACTTACCCAGTATGCTTGATCTAAATTGATAAATGACACATTATGTGTCGTCTTGTCAACATTTGGCCACTTTTAAGGTATTGGAAAGGACTGCATTCAGGACGAGAGTATTTTTGAACAGGTCCGAATGTGGAAACAACTTTGGACTGCGAGACGTGAGGTGATACTGACCACGAAGGTCACCTTCCACGTAAGTGACAGCAATCGCAAAGCAAATGACGCATGTACCGGACAAAGCAAATCTGTGTGACAGAATCGTTACCTTGTGACGCAAGTGTAAACAAGCCCTCGATAAGTACCTCATCGACTCTGCCATACGTAGTGAGGCAAATGACACAAGATAAAAGGTGCGTAGGGGATGAGGGTGGGTAGGGTAGGCACCGAAGTCTGCAATTAAACGCAGGAGACATAAAAAATATTGAAATCAGTAGTTTTCTCGTAAGTACTGAGCTGTACATAAGGACTTGCGGAAATGAGCAAGGAAATAAAAAGCAAGAGCCAAGAAGCATTTCGAGTTCGTGCAATTTTTGTTGCAAAGTTTCTCATTCATTATGGCGTACAAATTTCTTTAAATTTATGGTTGCGGAAGGTACAACCTGTGTTTACCCTCTGTGCACAGCTGTGAACAGATACAAAGACTGTGAAATTATGTCCACTGTAAGTAGCAGGCGTCCATTTATTTCATCGTTCTTCATTATCTTGAAAATAATAATTATATGTATATTATACGCTGTTTATTGCAGGAAACTTAGTAACCGTGACTGGTTTCTTAAGATCTATCAAAAGAAGTTTCTGCCAAGCGCATTAAGAAGGAAAAGGTTTGAAGGAAGAAAATAACAAACGGAAGAAGCAAGAGTATAAATTAGTCTATGAGCCTACAAAATACAAGAGACTCTTAACTTGCACAATAAAAGTGTCATAATCGAGCGAAATAGAAATACCTTTCTATTTATGAATCCTTTCTATTTATGAATCGCAGCAAACATGTAAAAACGTACGAGCTTAGGGAGCAGCAGAATCCTAACAGAACACGGGACTATATGTGGAGAGATACATTTTGTAACGTCGTAGAGATGCAGGGGTCACCCTTAGGAACCACAAAGCAATGCAGCCCGATAGGCATGTGAGGATTTGACGCCGTTTAATAATTCACCGAAGACATCTAAGAGCTCCTCCGGCAACACTAGCATCATTCCTTCGTTTGGCTGGCTCAAATGGCTCTGAGCACTATGGGACTTAACATCTCAGGTCATCAGTCCCCTAGAACTTAGAACTACATAAACCTAAATAACCTAAGGACATCACACACATCCATGCCAAAGGCAGGATTCGAACCTGCGACCGTAGCGGTCGTGCGGTTCCAGACTGAAGTGCCTAGAACCGCTCGGCCATCAGCGGCCGGCACGTTGGGCTGTATGGGCTCACTGAACACGTGTGGAAAGTGCTTTCAGACGTGGGGAAAGTGCTTGCAAAGCAGGTGAACACAGCAGTCGACCAATTAGTGCCACAAATCCCCCCAAAGAACTGTGAAGTAGTCTCCTACCCCTTGTTTCCGAAGCGATATCAAGTCGATTGCAGCGAACGCTGTGTCCAGCTATAACGGCAAATATTCACAAAAACGAGAACGATAAAGGTATATTCAATGGATACTAATATAATGCACTATATTCTCTGGTTTCGCGTAACAGATTAGCGACTCATCTTGAGAGCTGGCGCTGTAGTGCGTAACGAGGCCATGCACTCAGATTCATCATCTGATATCGGTTTCCCAAGGTTTCTCCACAAATCATAAGAGGCGATAACAGCGGTGCTCCTTTAAAAAACGCTATTGCTGCTTCCTGAACGTAGCCTTGAAATTCGTTTCCCATTTAATGATCTCGACGTGACGAACATGCCTTTCTACGTACAGTAAACTTCACAGTCTGGCTACAGTATAAATCAAACGAAGTCCAATAACAATACGTTTGATGATCGCCTTTTGTTAGTGGATATCTTTAATGCTTGGAAAAAGTACTGTGTGACGTAAAACATATTTTTGCAATCTAAAAAAGTTAATTTTTAATGTTTATAGTTCATAATACAGCTTGTTACAATGATGCAGGCACGCTTCACTGGTCGCCTCAGGACGATCGCGTAAGGGAAATGCCTTCATTATGGTCACATGATCTTAACTCCATAAACAGTTGAGTATTAAACATGTGCAGGGTGGAGAAAACTTTGAGAAACGATATTTCTGTATCATCAAATTGCCCGCTCGGCTAGCCGCGCGGTCTAACACGCTGCTTCCCGAGCGGGAAGGCGTGCTGTTCCCCGGCACGAATCCGCCCGGCGGATTTGTGCCGAGGTCCGGTGTGCCGGCCACCCTGCGGATGGTTTTTAAGGCGATTCCATCTACCTCGGCGAATGCGGGCTGGTTCCCCTTATTCCGCCTCAGTTACACTATGTCGGCGATAGCTGTGCAAACACTCTCCACGTACGCATACACCATGATTACTCTACCATGCAAACATTTGGGGGTTACACTCGTCTGGTATGAGACGTTCCCGGGGGGGGGGGGGGGGGGGGGGGCACTTGGGCCGAACCATACAATAACCCTGGGTTCTGTGGGGCGGCGGTGCGGTGGGGTGGGAGGACTGCTTGGCCTGTTGTGGAGTTATGAACCACTGAACCACCGAGGGCTACGGCGCGACGAAGCCTCTTCGTCGTTTCTAGGTCCCCGGTTTAATACACAATCATCAAGTTAAACATCGTCTGATGTACAGTGGAAAACCAGATAATGAAGCAATATAATGCGAATGATGACGGAACGACCGCCGGTTAAACTTCAGAAAATATGCACTGGCGTGCAAAATTTAAGTACGAAAGTAACTTACTCGTGGAGCGTCACTGCGAAACAACATAGCTCGATGCAACTGGGACCATACGCAGAAAGAACTGCTACATACTTTCAGTCAAAGACAATAATTGCACTTAGGTCACTGCGATTCATAATAGTCTCCTGGTCATTACAGAGGGCGGGACATGGTTCTTAACGGGGTGTTCTGAAATCTGCTCCCATGCTGACCGAAAGATTTGTAAGGAGTTCTTGTGGTTGGGCGCCCTATTCCTCCATCTGCGCGTTTGGTAATTGCTCGATGGTCGTTAGTGCACGTGGACATACTGCAGTTCATCTTCCCAATGCCTCTCACACATGCTATATGGAATTTAAGCCGCATAAACGGGCAGGCCAGCCCATTCACAAAGTACACTCCCGTTCCAACAGCTTCTCTACCTGCGCTGTTCGAGACAGTCGTGCTTTCTCATCCACAAAAACGAAGTCGGGCTGAATGCAGCCCCGAAAAGACGCACATGGGGAGGAGTACCGTGTCACAGTTACGGTGACCGGTGAGTGTACCATATTCAACAATTTGGTGGGCAATACGCCCATGCAACATGTTTCCTCATACCATAACGCCTGGAACATCTAAAATATCATGTTCGACAATGTTCCCGGGCACATTAAGTGTTCGCGTCTCTCGCCTTGTGAGGGTGCGTCCAGAACTGTCGAACGTGATCGCTTTGATGGGCCAGGTTTCGTAGTGTGGGGCGGCATAATGTTGCATAGGCGTACTACCCTTCAGATCCTTAAACGCGGCACTCTCAACGGTCAATGTAATAGTGACTCTACACTCCTCCAGCATGCGCGTCTTTTCAGGGGTGCATTTACCCCTTACTTTATTCTTATGCATGAAAATGTTTCAGTTACTTTCCGTGGTATACTGTCGCAGTTCTTTATATGTATGGTCCAAGATCCATCGAGCTATGTTACGTGACAGCGAAACACCATGAAGAAGTTAATTTCGTCCTAGTACTTGCAAAGATCATTTAAATTAAGCTGCCTTGTCCTATCTGATGATAAAATTCCTAATTCTTCTAAAGTCAGTTATTTAGTTGCAGGGAAGCTATAATTTACGCATGTTTTAAACAACCAGTTGAGTTACGAGAATTTACATTGACGTCAGCCAAGTAAGGTCGTGAGTTAAGTGCGGCGATACTGCGACGTATCGGCCATTCAAAGCGTGGCGATTCCGTTATTGCTGAAACGTTTCGTCACGCAAACAAAACAATACTGAGAATTAAGAATATTAGTTCTGTCCTGCAGAAAGAGCACGCCAGATGAAAAGTGACAGCCCCGGCGAAGGGCTCAACATATTTTATTTTAATAACCTTACTTATAGACGTTTCTTCCGCATTTTTCCAATATATTATCTTATAAAAGCGGATCGCACTGCAGATTACTCTGCACGTACACACCTTAAACACGCTAGTGTTCACGAGTCATTCAGATACGATCTCTGAAAGGCACTTGCTCGCAGATAGCCGCTCCCAACCTCTCCACTCTGCTTGCGAAAAGTTGTTACGTATGCAATTTATTGTCCTGTGTAGGTACAAGTCAAGCGATGAAGGCAGTCATGGCTGCAATAACGTGATTACTGTCCAGCTGCACAGTCTTTTCCTATTACGATACCGCACGATTATTTCCGAAGTGCGCCTATATCTCTAAAGCAGCGATGTTAACAATGCTCAGTTCGAAAAAATAAATACCGTTTCTCTGCCGTTCAAATGCAAGTTTCATTAACTATGACGACATCTTCATTATACTGTTAAAAGCGAGCGAGACAGAAACGCCGCAACCACTTTCTCTTAGAGTAACAAAAATATTTAAACTGATTCTTTAGTAATCTTCTTCTTTATTATAGAAAAACATTGTAACAGCGTTGTCTTAGTGTTAAAATAAATTAAAATATAATAATAAATATTTTCAGCTTGTCCGATCTAAAACGAAGTCTCATCCATCCAGCAAATCATTACTCAGCGTCAGAAGCTGAAGAGGAGTTCTTACACACTCTTACTGTTGAGTAACACTCTGATACTTTTTACAGTTTAATTCCAGAAACATGTCCGTGCTATTCCTTGTTTTGACGTTCAACTAGGATGCTTACAACGGGCGGGACATTTCTACGATATACACTGTGGCAAAATCAGGACGCTTCTACAGATCGAGGGTGGCTGCGTATTACTTACGGCACTGTACTCTTATTCGGAGCTAGCAGTGTTCAGATCGGTGAACGACCTTCAAATAGTTAGATGTCTCGGTGTTTCATCTCATTGCGTTTGCATTAAACGACCAAGTGCGGTTTGCATCATCATACTTGTCCATCTGAGCTTGTGCTCCGGGTATGACGACCTCAGTATAGTTTAACCATCTACATTCATTTCGAGTTCATACGAAATTCTCTGCATTGTACACAGAAGAGATCATCATGGAATCATCTTAACAGTGTAGACCTAACTTACAAATGTTCCTCAATCCTTACTTCTGATCCACGCACTGCATTTGGAACCACAGGATACTGTTATTGATTGTGTTCTCATCACATTATTTTCTCTGGATACGAGAAATGCGACAGAGAATTTGAACATCCATGACAACATTTTTTCGAAGTGGAAAGGCAATATGACTTCATGTCTTTCGCATAGAGTCTCCAGATCGATCTTTTACTGTTAACGGTCTCCAAGATCGTCCAAAACTGCAGCTTAAGAGCCGAAGAGCTTTCCGACCCAGGTGATGCATCGGTTAGCACAACGAACTCACATCCGGGAGGGCGACGTTTCAGATCCCCCTCCGAGCGTCCGGATTTAGGTTTTTCGTGATTTTCCTTAAGCGCTAAAAGCCGGTATGGTTTGCTTGAAAAGGACACGGCTGGTGTCCTTCCTCTTCCTTTCCTGCTTAGGGCTTGTGCTCCCTCTCTAATGATCTCGTTGCCGATGGGACGTTAAACTCTAACCTTCGCACCACCCCTTCCGAAAAAATTTCTCTACATCTTTCTTCGTTGGGCAACCGATTTCAAAAATTCTATGCGGGTATTACGTGTAACGGACGTCTTTGTGATAAGGCATTGTCGAGGATATTATAATCACATGTGACATGCCACATTTATGGCGCAATCGGTAACGTCTTTTCTTCTGTAATGGGACCCAAACTTCTGTTTTGCTAGCCCTGTCCTATCAGCACCCTCATGTGATACGATGTCGAATGCGACAATCTCCAACTCAAGTAAAGTATAAGGAGATAACGCATACCAGCAGCTAATTCTTTTCTTATGACACAGCGAACTATGTAGCGTTTAGATCACCCTCACCTAAACGTTTTCTCTTTCAGAATATAAGTACCATAGTTGTGAACATAAATCATTTTTGTTGCGACTGTCAGAGATGCTGGAAAATGAAAAGAGTAAGCTGGTGGTAGATACGACTATGTGGTTAGTGATCAGTGACAGAATAAGCCATCCGTGAGTAAGAAGGTGTTTCCCTCGAAGGCTTCGGGCTAAGTGGCTTACGTGCTAACGAGGTACCAACGAAGTCATAAACCTCGTCATGTATCGACCCAGGTTTTATATCAGTCTATATACCGGATAGCACACACCACAAAACTGCGTTAAGCCGGTTTGTACTCACGCAGCTCCACTGCATGCAATGTTGTACGACTTTTTTTAAATTTTTAATCGCTTATTTATAGACTTTTAGTACTGTATTAACCTTTCAGAAGTCTGGAAGTCATTGCAACAATTAATCAACAATGTTTATAGACAAAAGGATGAAACATGAGGGCGTGCTGAAAAGTAATTCCTCCGAATTTTTTATGTGAAAAGTCAAAGTTTTTACAATAAATCTAACATTATTTAATATTCTACATCCTTATTCTTAATATTTATTTATTTATTTCTCAGCACTGTCATCTTGGTGATGAACACATTTCTCCCAATGAGAGACCAGTTTGTTAACATCTCATTGTGCAATGTTTGACTTCGTTGACGGAGCCACAACCGCTTCATCACTATGAAAGGGAAGTCTCCGAAGGCGTTCTCTAAGTTTTGGAAAGAAATGAAAATCGGATGGGGCCAAGTCAGAACTGTATGGAGGATGACCGACGACCGTGAATCCAAGGTGTCGCTCTGTTGCAGATTTAGTAGCGATCATGAACGGTCTGGCATTGTCATGCTGCCGGCCGGAGTGGCCGAGCGGTTCTAGGCGCTACAGTCTGGAACCGCGCGACCGCTACGGTCGCAGGTTCGAATCCTGCCTCGGGCATGGATGTGTGTGACTCCCTTAGGTTAGTTAGGTTTAAGTAGTTCTAAGTTCTAGGGGACTGATGACCTCAGAAGTTAAGTCCCATAGTGCTCAGAGCCATTTGTACCAAACTTTCATGCTGAAGTAGAGGGTACTCCATGGGTGGACAAACTCTTCGAATTCGAAACTCGATTACGGTTAGCTAATTCTCGCGCACTGACATAGTTACGTTACACACCATGATATCGACAGGAAGTGCAAAATGGCTAAGCAGGAATGGCTAGAGGACAAATGTAAGGATGTAGAGGCTTGTCTCACTAGGGGTAAGACAGATACTGCCTACAGGAAAATTAAAGAGACCTTTGGAGAGAAGAGAACCACTTGTATGAATATTAAGAGCTCAGATGGCAACCCAGTTCTAAGCAAAGAAGGGAAGGCAGAAAGGTGGAAGGAGTATATAGAGGGTTTATACAAGGGCGATGTACTTGAGGACAATATTATGGGAATGGAAGAGGATGTAGATGAAGACGAAATGGGAGATAAGATACTGCGTGAAGAGTTTGACAGAGCACTGAAAGACCTGAGTCGAAACAAGGCCCCGGGAGTAGACAACATTCCATTAGAACTACTGATGGCCTCGGGAGAGCCAGTCATGACAAAACTCTACCATCTGGTGAGCACGATGTATGAGACAGGCGAAATACCCTCAGACTTCAAGAAGAATATAATAATTCCAATCCCAAAGAAAGCAGGTGTTGACAGATGTGAAAATTACCGAACTATCAGTTTAATAAGTCATAGCTGCAAAATACTAATGCGAATTCTTTACAGACGAATGGAAAAACTGGTAGAAGCCGACCTCGGGGAAGATCAGTTTAGATTCCGTAGAAATGTTGGAACACGTGAGGCAATACTGACCTTACGACTTATCTTAGAAGAAAGATTAAGAAAAGGCAAACCTACGTTTCTAGCACTTGTAGACTTAGAGAAAGCTTTTGACAATGTTAACTGGAATACTCTCTTTCAAATTCTGAAGGTGGCAGGGGTAAAATACAGGGAGCGGAAGGCTATTTACAATTTGTACAGAAACCAGATGGCAGTTATAAGAGTCGAGGGACATGAAAGGGAAGCAGTGGTTGGGAAAGGAGTGAGACAGGGTTGTAGCCTCTCCCCGATGTTATTCAATCTGTATATTGAGCAAGCAGTAAAGGAAACAAAAGAAAAATTCGGAGTAGGTATTAAAATTCATGGAGAAGAAGTAAAAACTTTGAGGTTTGCCGATGACATTGTAATTCTGTCAGAGACAGCAAAGGACTTGGAAGAGCAGTTGAACGGAATGGACAATGTCTTGAAAGGAGGATATAAGATGAACATAAACAAAAGCAAAACGCGGATAATGGAATGTAGTCAAATTAAGTCGGGTGATGCTGAGGGAATTAGATTAGGAAATGAGACACTTAAAGTAGTAAAGGAGTTTTGCTATTTAGGGAGTAAAATGACCGATGATGGTCGAAGTAGAGAGGATATAAAATGTAGACTGGCAATGGCAAGGAAAGCGTTTCTCAAGAAGAGAAATTTGTTAACATCGAGTATAGATTTAAGTGTCAGGAAGTCGTTTCTGAAAGTATTTGTATGGAGTGTAGCCATGTATGGAAGTGAAACATGGACGATAACTAGTTTGGACAAGAAGAGAATAGAAGCTTTCGAAATGTGGTGCTACAGAAGAATGCTGAAGATAAGGTGGGTAGATCACGTAACTAATGAGGAGGTATTGAATAGAATCGGGGAGAAGAGGAGTTTGTGGCACAACTTGACTAGAAGAAGGGATCGGTTGGTAGGACATGTTTTGAGGCATCGAGGGATCACAAATTTAGCATTGGAGGGCACCGTGGAGGGTAAAAATCGTAGAGGGAGACCAAGAGATGAATACAGTAAGCAGATTCAGAAGGATGTAGGTTGCAGTAGGTACTGGGAGATGAAGAAGCTTGCACAGGATAGAGTAGCATGGAGAGCTGCATCAAACCAGTCTCAGGACTGAAGACCACAACAACTAACAACATGTTACACGCTACAATTCGGAGTAGCAAATACGTTGACACGAAGAATAAAGATGTAGAATGTTAATAAGTTTTGTTATTTAAAAGAGCTTTAAGAGTTTTCACATAAGAAATTCGGAGACATTACTTTTCAGCGTGTCCTCGAAATATTTCGAATGGCAAAATTCGCTTGGCGTTGATTGTGTGTGTCAAGTTTAAATTGTTTACCACAGCAATATTTGAAACCGGAGATATGAAACTTCTTTGCCAACATTCCTACGATAAAGCAACATGAAGACGTGTCACGGAGTGATCCGAGCTATTTGTATCTGTACTGACTGAGGATTCTCACTTAACAACAGATTAACCTTTTAGGAAGGAAGGAACGGAAGACGCCAGTTATTGGTTGAATTTTTAGACCATTTGTGGACTGGCTCAATGGAGAGAACGTCACATGGGACACGTAGAGGCCTAGGTTCGACTCCTAATGTGTGCATCTGGGAAGTGTTCCTCTTCTATTTGTTGTAATATCATAAACTACTGAACACTAAAATTTATTTGAGAATTTTCTCATTAGACGCAAGTGAACGAAACTGGAACTTACTTACATAGTTATTTATTTTCGATTAACATGTGAAAGTAATTATTGGATATTTGTTCAAAAAATGGTTCAAATGGCTCTGAGCACTATGGGACTTAACATCTGAGGTCATCAGTCCCCTAGAACTTAAAACTACTTAAACCTAACTAACTTAATGACATCACACACATCTATGACCGAGGCAGGATTCGAACCTGCGACCGTAACAGTCGTGCGGTTCCGGATGGGAATTTGTAGTAAGTCCCTATGGTAAGCAACTGCTGAGGTCATCGGCCCCTAGGCTTTCATACTACTTAATCTAACTTTATCTAAATTACGGTAAGGACAACACACACACACACACACACACACACACCCATGCCCGAGGGAGGACTCGAAACTCCAACGGGGGGGGCGGCGCGAACAGTGACAAGGCGACTCAAACAGCGCAGCTAGCGATAGTGCTTTCCCGACCATCTTGTGATTAATATCTCTGCTACACGAGTACGTGAAGCAAATAAATAATGTGGGGAATGTCTTGAACACCATCTTCATTTCACTAACGCTTCAGTAACTGGTAGAGCGCGACGTTATAGGCGCCCACATTCCAGAAAGAATGTATTGTCAAACCCTCGAGGAAACTGAAAAGCGCTTTTTATGAGAATTTGGTTGTTGTTGTTGTTGTGGTCTTCAGTCCTGTGATTGGTTTGATGCAGCACTCCATGCTACTCTATCCTGTGCAAGCTTCTTCATCTCCCAGTACTTACTGCAACCTACATCCTTGTGAATCTGCTTAGTGTATTCATCTCTTGGTCTCCCTGTAACAACAACAACGCTGTACTATTGTACATATAATAATTTTTTCTTCTGATTTTCGATAAATTAGTGTAATCGATGTTCTGATTTCATTTCTTTTTTTTTCATGTCATTGTGTTAAGAAAACTGTAAACAAATTTCGATGTGAATATTAATATTTATGTCAAATTTCAAGCAATGTTATAACAGAACTGAAATGTAAGAAACGTTGAAACTATTGTAAGATGTCGAAGTTGTAATTGTGCGTCTGGTCCATACGTAGGCAATGTATTAGGATATGTAGAATGCAAAACCTCTGGTGAATACCCTGTCTATAGGGGAGCGGTAAAATGTGGATGGCAGGCGAGCGAGGGAAAATGCACACGGGCGCTGCACGGCATAACGGGCTCAGCAGTAGTAGTAGTCGGAGTTGGGCATCGGTCTGAGAAACACGTTCTGGATCGAGGAGGCTCTCCTGGAAAACGTGATTTCGTTGAGCCTCGGATGTGCCGTTTCCGACGCCTATACAGCATGGCAATATTCCATAGGCACTAAACGGAAAAGTATTGTGACGCTAAGAAGAAGCAAAGTGTCGATACATCAAAAGCCATTGCTGTGATTGTATGTGTGCTCTGTGCCTCGCCATCTCACCGCCTGCCGACCGCCGCATCGATACGAACAGGTTGAAACTTTTAGTACTGTATTCGTGTGGACCAGTGTTATTTTTGTTCCATACTGTTCAATAACAACTTAAATTTTACCAGAACTGTCCTATCAGTTAATTACCCTCACAACTAACCTAGACAGGGTCCTTTCCACATGTTGTGCAATCCGACTGTCCCGAAATGAAGATTTAAAGTTTATGTTAATAATAATTACCTGCAGACCTATCTATGTTAGAATGATGTTTAAAGAACTTTGTTGTTAATGAATATATAAGTAAATAACAAAGGTCTGACAAAGTTGGAAGATAATGTTGAAATTGGTTTAGTAATGAAGTTTAATTATTTTGAGGCAGAAATAATGGTAATTAAATGTGCAGGAAATAAGCTAAAAAGAGTAGTAATTCATATATTGGAAATCTTGAGTGCTTAATGATTTCAATAATCAAAATTTTCAATACAGTGATCATAACAGTTTCAGGGTCCCCCCCCCCTTTTCTTTTCTATTCATATGAATTCTGAAGTGTACTGAACTTATTTGACCAGCTAAGTTAAAGTCAATATAAAACCAAAATTTATAAGTGTTTTACCCTTTTCAAAATTGACATTGTATGTGTGTTTCGAAAGTGCTATTTCTAGGGTAACCTATGCCCGATTTTAATCAGATCAATAGACAGTACGAAGTTTGTAGTAAACATTATAGTGTATTGTTGTGTATTTATGGCTTGTCCATATTAGTACAGAAAGTGAAATTATTAGTTCAGTAGATTTTCTGGTTCTAAAATTTACCATATTATGCAGTGTTATTACGTGTTGTTTTGTATGAACGTACATCAACCTGTACAGGGAAGAAACTCCGTTAATGCCTAATTAGGCTGGCGACCGTATTATTAACAATTTGGTAGAATCTGCTGTGTTGTTTCTTGTCCGTCCTAACGTGTGGTTGCACTCCGGAATTGCTTGACGTATCATTGTTATTACTGAGTGGGTGTACGTCTGATTTGCCTCCATTCAGGTACACGCGGTCAAAATCTACACAAAAATCCTTTCTCTTAAGGTGAAGCCCGTCAACTTACCATAGTACAGGCTTTAAAGAGTATCGTGTGCATTAGCGCAGTGTTACATCCCTCTACGATTTTTACCCTCCACGCTGCCCTCCAATGCTAAATTTGTGATCCCCTGATGCCTCAGAACATGTTCTACCAACCGGTCCCTTCTTCTTGTCAAGTTGTGCCACAAACTCCTCTTCTCCCCAATTCTATTTAATACCTCCTCATTAGTTACGTGATCAACCCATCTGGTATCTGCTGATAAAATTATATGCAAGGTGGGAAAGACGGCTACAGCTCCTGTTCACGATATCGTGTGTCCTCTATTACATGTCAGACATCTCCATGATGTAACGCCTAATGAAACGTACTGCTTTGACACAGCATGCAACAAATGTAGACGCCTAGGGAGAGACTCTTAAGCCTCTATTTATGTTCTGGAAACCATTCGATCTGTAAATGTTCATTATGCTCAGCTTAATGTTTCTGATTTTTTTAAATATCCATTGTAGCCAACGGAACGTGTTACCCAACACTGCTGCGTTGTCTCCAAAAATTGTATGCAGTCGAGTTGTACTTCTGACGCGTTCCAGAATAGGTCACAGCATTCAAACATCTTTAACGACATATTGGTTAGTGATAATGGAAGTTTCATCGCAGCTTGCTTTCAGCATCGCTGTCACCCCGGCGAATTTTGATGTGCCATTCACCACTTTATCAATGGGAATAAAATCCGATTTACGAGAAACGGCGCTTCCGTTATCGGAGAGATTAAAAGCAGCAAAAGGAGTCCTTATCCGGTCTGTGAGAAGACGCGACGAAACCGTCCCAGACAGAACCACAATGCAATTCTTAATCTCATCTGCGGTTTAATACAAACCGGCATTAAAGCAGTACGCGTTGAAAATGCATCAGGGGGCGAGAAGCTAAGGGAAAACATAATCTCGTTATACGGCTTCAGCGGCCGGAATGAAGCTCGAATAAATCACCACCGGGATAATTGAATTACGGGCCGAGGTGTAAGAGCAACGAAACGGCGAAAGCTGCCAGCGGAGGAGAGAGAGCCACGGAGAGGGCGGCCAGTGCTTTTTGTTCCGGCAGAGCAGGCCGGGGCGCTTAAGTGTGGCCGGCGCGCGTCGGTGTCTGCCGAATCGGCGTTTCCCGCGCTGCGCGGTATCAATTATGGCGCGTCTATTAGCGACGGGGTAAATATCTGCTTACGGATAACCGTCGGCAACGGAATGTGCGAAGTGCCTTCACAATAAATCAAATTGCCAAAATTATAGCGAGCGCGGCTCGTAAATCACGCATGGTGTCTGTCATGACACCGTTGTGGTCCGCCCAGACGCCAGGAGAACACGGCTTGGCCGGGCCTTGGCTCGCTGTCTGCGGTCACCTGGCCGCTGAGAGGCCGTGACTCACCCCAGAACTGGGCAAGGCGCTGGCGAACGTCTACCATTGCCACACTGTGTTCATCAAAATTGTTCCAAACCAAGTTACTGTACTTTAACAAGAGGAGGTAAACCTGTGGGAAGCATTTGCCAGCAAAACAAGTTACGCTTTTTAGGGCTCTTTTTTTCCTTTATTGAATTTCGATTGCCCCAGAAGGGGGCGGGCTGGTAGCAGCTTAGTAAGCTGCTCTACAGCCTACAGACTTTTGAAAACGTAAGAAGAAGAGAAGAAACAATAAAAGCGGGCGATAAAACGGTGACTTAAATTGTAAAACGACGGAAAACTGGAGAAAGTTAAAACATAAAGCAAAGGGTTGGCAATGCTAATAAAATACACAGGAATCAGACAAGTAACATAGTAGACACACAATTTAAAAACATGGCGACAGTCTGGTTTCTGTTCGCAAGAGATAAACAATCACACCCAGCGGCAGTATGATGTCTGTTCGCAACACTTCCGAGAAAACACACAACACTGAACACTCACT
Organism: Schistocerca piceifrons; assembly: GCF_021461385.2. Classification (NCBI taxonomy): domain Eukaryota; kingdom Metazoa; phylum Arthropoda; class Insecta; order Orthoptera; family Acrididae; genus Schistocerca; species Schistocerca piceifrons. The sequence continues at coordinate 771,953,670 of NC_060139.1, read as the reverse complement.
GTAAACACGGCACGAAAATGTCGGCACAATGATAACACTCCCTAGCCAAGGGCAGATGGGGGGGTTTGGGCTCCGTACCTCAGTCGATAAAAACGGATCCGTTACAGTATCACTTTGCTGTTCGTCTGTCTGTCTGTCTGTCTGTCCGACTGTTAAAAACCCTCTTTCACAGGAACGGGCAGACGTATCAAATTGAGATGTACGAGGTTTGCTCAGAAAGTAACGCACGGATTTCTTTTTCTCAGCCGAAAACAAGGCTACGATTGCGAAACGTTACGTACGTGTTATTACGTGAAGTCTCCTAAGTGAGCGCGCCTACCTTCTGTGACTTGCGACAGGTAGCGTAGCTGCAGGACAGTTTCAAAATGGCGTGTATAGGTGATGTACGTTACAAGCTAAGTGCCGTCATTGAATTTCTCACTGCAGAGAAAGAGACTGTGGGGAATATTCACAAACGCTTGTGCAAAGTCTATGGAGCATCTGGTGTCGACAGAAGTACAGCTCGTCGCTGATCACGGACGGTGAGATCATTAGCAGGCGGTTCGGTGAAGCTCCACGATTTGCAGCGGTCGGGGAGACCATCCACGGCTGTCCACAACTGCCATGTTGCAGCAAGCTGATGTTGTCATTCGTGAGGACGGACACATTACGACTCGGCATTTGGTACTGCATCTGTCAATCAGCAAAGGATGTGTGGATGCAATTATCCGCACTGTTGGATATTCAAAACTGTGTATAACGAAAGGGCTTACACGCCGTTGTTTCGCGCTGGAGGAAGGCAACAGAATGGGAGGAAGATTACTATGAAAAATAGGGTGTGTGGATAAAACACCATTCTTTCGTGTATGTAGTTCTCATTATGTTCAATAAAGAATTGCTAAAGAAAAAAAGTGGTGCATTACTTTCTGGGCAACCCTCGTACGCTACATGCTAACGACAAAGATAGGAGTGTCCAGACATTTACCATTCTGGGTCACACTAGAAGAAGACGAGTATTTTTGGGTTCACATAATATACTCAAAACTAGGGAAAAAAGGACCGAGATGCTTCAACGAGAGAATAGCATCGTGTGGGGTGAGTTTCATATTGACAACATTCGCTTTATCACAACTTCTTTACTTAAACGCGTTGGACACTCCTGGTCTAAGGTCTCTTGGTAGTGTAATAAATGTAAGCTTCTAAGTCAATGCAATCTATCATATATTTTGATACTCGCAGACTTAATCATCAAAACCCACAAAGTCATTCCCGTTGACCTGAAATCATGAAATTTGGCAAGAAGCGATGTTTCGCAATAAAAGTAAAGAAACTTTCCTAAATTTGTTAGTTTGCAGTTATATCACACGGAAATAATTTTTTGGTCATTTGTTTTCCGACTGTTTGTCAGTCCATCAGTATGTTGAAACCTCTTTTCCTCAGGAACCGGTTGGCGTATCGAGTTGAAAATTTATGTCACATACTAAAGACTATAGTCCCTTATCGGTGTGCTAAATGAAAGCTTCTAAGTCTGTGCAATCAAAAGATACTGCCATTTATGTCACACATTTTGACAATCGCAAATGCGTTCATTAAAACCCATAGGGTACTTCAAATTGCCCTAAAATCATTAAACTAGGCAAGAATCAATGTTTTACAAACAAGGAAAATCATAAAATTATTAATTTTAATTACATCACACAAAATATTTGTTTTGCACGTTTGTTATCTATCTTCAAACTTAGAACTAAAATATTCTTGAAGGTCTTGGAATTCCCAGGACCGATATCTTGCCAGTATCGATGTCGATGAGAGACAGAAACCGTCGTGATTCTTGATTCCCGGATTGGATGATCTGTCTATACACATACGAGGATCATTTCTAAAGTTCTGCACATTGCGCATGCGCGACGGTTGCGACGGCGTGATCAAGCTGAAATTCGTCTCATTTGTGAGAGACACTTTAGGCGTGACGTTAGTATGTGTGTTTGTTGGTTCACGTGGCTGTGCTGTGAGTAATTCAGTTCTAAATTGGACGTTGAAACCGGTTCAGGTCGGATTACACATAGTGACCAGCGTTCCTACACCAAAATCGAATTAGTACGTGGAAAGAACCCAACAGAAATTTACAGCGCTTTGAGAGAGGAGGGTAGGAATAGATAGTGGATCGTAGCACAGTATCGCGAAGGTCTGGTAAGGTCGGGGAAGCACTACGGACATCCCAAGTAATGGAATGCCATCAACTGCAGCTGACTACATCTCTCAGGTTATTGTTAGCGGTATGATGAGGGATTCGAACCTGCGACCGTAGCGGTCTTGCGGTTCCAGACTGCAGCGCCTTTAACCGCACGGCCACTTCGGCCGGCTACAGAATCATAACTGAAAAGTTAAAGATAAGAGATGTTGCTGCCATATGGGTTTAGCATGATCTGAAAGAAAAGCAGAAAGCAGGTCACAAAAGAATCGCACAAGAATTGCTTCAACGCTATCCGAAAGGTTAAAAGTACTGTTGCACTTGATGAAACCTGGATTCGAGATTTTGAGCGATAACTAGAGTCTAAGTCGTCATAATGGAAAAGTTTCGTCTCTCCAATCCCGGCAAGGTTCCACCGACAACAATCAAAGGTAAAAAAATGGAAATGTCGTGTGGCTAGGGCCTCCCGTCGGGTAGACCGTTCGCCTGGAGCAGGTCTTTCGATTTGACGCCACTTCGGCGACCTGCGCGTCGATGGGGATGAAATGATGATGATTAGGACAACACAACACCCAGTCCCTGAGCGGAGAAAATTTCCGACCCAGCCGGGAATCGAACCCGGGCCCTTAGGACTGACAGTCTGTCACGCTGACTACTCAGCTACCGGGGCGGACACAATCAAAGGTGAAATTGATAATCATCCTTGCGCATGACATGAATGGGTCATAGTTACAAACAGACTTCCCTAGGGGTCGTCAGCAACAGGCGCGTAGGACAAGCTATTTCTGCAAAATATTTTGGGCACGAAAATTCGTCAAAGAAGGCCTGACATGCTTGGAGCTGATGTCCTAATTCTGCAAGATAATACAAGCCTGCCAACTGCCCTACCACTGAGAAAAATGCTCGAAAATACAGATGGGAAATACTTCCTCGTCCACCATACAGTCCTGATATAAGTCCACCAGGCTTGATTTGTTTCCCAAATTGAAGGAACAACTCCGCGGAAAACGTTTTGATAGAACTGATGAAGTTTCCAGTAAGGTAACCAGCGTAATCAGACATTTCAAAAACGAAGGTGCCATATCCGGAACACAGAAGCTGTGAAAACGTTGGGAAGATGTCATAAGCAAGAATGGAGACTGTATTGCAAGGTCTGTAAATGTATTTTGTAAATTAAATTAACTTTTTTCAATTCTTACAGTGTGCTTAACTTTTGAAACGACCCTCGCAATTAAGTTTGTAAGAAATCCTCAGAGCGCGATACCTACTCGCATCTGGCCAAATATTTTTCCTTTTTCTAGCGGACAAATCATTTCTGGAGTAAGAGATGTGATGGAATTCGGAAACTGGTTCCGTACTGCAGTTGATGATCTTGGAAAAGTGAGATACTCTTTTGTGATCTCGCAGGTTTTCTCGGTGTGGCTGATTAATTGTATTCTCAGCCTAGTTGTGCATTTCATTTCTTTGCACAATAGAACGACGGTCTACCCCGTCATTCTCTTTATATACCACTAAATGTGTTGTTATGCATATTCAGTGCGTGGACTCCAGTCAGTCCGCATGTACCATCGCTACTCCCAAATTTCAATAAGCCAGCCGTAGAATGGCATGTTTTTTTTCGCAAACATCCGGCATTACCAAGCAACATCTCATACCAACGCAACTTCCTAGCGCTCTTCCTCTCCTCCAACACCTTAGACCACACTTCCTTTACTGCACAATTCGTTCTCATCACTCAATATGGGGACCGATGACATGGCTGTTTTGTCCCCTCCACCAAATCAACCAACCAACCTCTCAAGATCTTTCTCTCTCATCAGCAATCCACGCTGCAGTACCATTACACACATTGATAGTCCCAGTCATCTATATGCCCTGTCCTGTCTTTCTGGTCATGATTTCAATACCTTCTAGTCAGTTAGGTAGTTACATGTTCCATAGATCATTTGAATGATTCTTTTATCAAAATGACGTGGAACGAGTCGGTTTACAGGATATGTATACGTGAGAAATGTTAATACTAATGAACACATTGTTACTTTCAGTTCTAATCATGAAACTACACTTTTGTATTTTATTTTTACAGGCTACTAGTTTTTGAGTTACCCAGGAACGGAATCCATACCGATATATAGGGCGTCCCCTTTATGTTTACTACCCCAAATATTTTTTTGTCCAGAAACAAAATAAAAAACTGTATGAACCAAATACTGTTTATCTACAAGTGACTGTAAAGTCAACGGCTCGACCATGGCATACCTCCCTGCAGCCAAGCAGACGAGATGAATTCTCACTCACCTTCGCATATGACAGGGCCCTATGTCGCACGGCTTCTTGTTGCAGCAAAAGGACCCTCCAGGGTGCGGTGCTTGTGAAGTACAGATTACAGGGGGCCACATTTTAGCCGGCTGTGTTTTGTATTCAGACAAGAGAGCAGTAGGTAATATATTTTACCTTCCATTTTAGCCAATAATGACACAAATCTAGATCGATTTAAAGGGTTGAGCAACATCCAACTTGTTGCTTAAAATTTTAAGGAGAAGTTTTAAATATATTGTCAGTATTGCTCGCTCACACTTGTTTTTTGTAAGTGATCAGCTAACCACATCTCCTTTCCTGCTCTGTTACTTGTGTTTTAGTTGACTCTCTTAGAACATTTGACCACGTTTACCCTGTGTTCAAAAAATGGTTCATATCGCTAGAGCACTATGGGACTTAACATCGGAGGTCATCAGTCCCCTAGAACCTAGAACTACTTAAACCTAACTAACCTAAGGATGTCACACACATCCATGCCCGATTCAGAATTCGAACCTGCGACCGTAGCAGTCGCGCGGTTCCGGACTGAAGCGCGTAGAACCGCTCGGTCACCGCGGCCGACTACCCTGTGTTCAAGCTCAGATAGTCTGACTGTGCGGTTGACCATGCGTGAGACAGAAAGAGAGAGAGCGAGTGCAATTTTACGAAAGATTGGGTCTTACTTGTTTTATAACATTTTAGATGTTTCGTCAACATTCGTTTCTACCAGATTTCGTAAGGGCGCTAATGACAATACAGTTAAGAGGCCATAAAATAAACACACACACACACAAAATCAGCTCCGATCCTGTGTTCAGGTCCATAACTAATGGAGGATGTGCATATGCCACGCGCGCTAGCGGTGCCGTCTAGGGCGCCTTGCCACGGTTCGCGCGGCTTCTCCGGTCCGAGATACGAATTGTCCCTTGGGCATGGGTGTGTGTGTTGTTCTTAGCGTAAGTTAGTTTAAGTTATATTAAGTAGCGTGCAAACCTAGGGACTGATGAGCTTAGCAATTTGACCCATAGAAGTTACCACAAGCGTACATGGGCAAAATCTCCGTAAATTACTGCGCGCTGCACAGTGCTGAAAGAGAGAAAAGTGATTCTTAGCCATTTCGTACAGTGCACGTTCGAGTTTACAGTTTCAAGACTGGAAAGTGGAATGCAGGGAGACAAGTTCGAGCAATCATAAGAGTGATATTCTTTCCACCTTCCTACTGATCGTACCCTTAGGTTTACTCAGAAAATAATCGTCAAAGTGGCATACCACATAGGAAAATGAATCAGCCGTGTCGCGATTATGTGTGACGGGTGAGCGCCGTGGGCCATATTGCGGCGGCGAGGCGTGCCCGCAGCTCAGGGCGGGGCGTGTCCTCTGGTTTGAGAAGGCCGCTGCACGCGTGCGCAGGCGCCAGTGCAGCCGTAGTGGGACGAGGGACCAGCAGGTCAGTCCGCACAGACGACAAACACCCACTAATCAGCAAATCCACATTACAATCTCTTCAATCTAGTTTCAAACACATTTAAGAACTATGTACACGCACATCCACTTCTGCATTCTGCGTGATTACCCTGCCATTCACAATTAAGTGCTTGGCACAGAGTTCATCGAACTACCTTCGAGCTATTTCTCTACCGTCCACACCAGAACAGGGCGCGGGAAAAACGAATGTATAAATCTTCCTGTGCGAGCTCTGATTTATCTTATTTTGTTACGATGATCATTCCTCCCTATGTAGGTGAGTGAAAAAAAAATCGCTCTCATAGGAGAAAATTAGTGATTGAAATGTCGTGAGAAGGTCCTGCTATAAAGAAAAGCTGCCCCAATTCACGTATCATATCAGTGGCGTTCTCTTCCCTATTTTGCGAGAGTATAAAACGGGCCGCTCTTCTGTGAACTTTTTTGGTGTCCTCCTTCGACCTTATCTGATGCGGATCCCACACCACACAGAAATACTCCAGAAGAGGACGTACAACCGTAGTGTAGGCAATCTCTTCGGTAGACCGATTGCGTTTCTCAGTGTTCTGCCAATAAACCGTAGTCTTTGGTTTGCTTTATCCACAACGTTATCTATGTGATCGCTCCAACTTAAGTTATTCGTAATTGTAGTCTCTAAGTATTTATTTGAGTTTAAGCCTTTAGATATGTGTGACTTAACATGTAACCGAAATTTAGCGTTTTTTTTTTTTTTTTGTACTCATGTGGATGGTGATCGTGTTTGGTTTGTGGGGTGCTCAACTGCGCGGCCGTCATGCCCGTACAAATTCCCAATTTTTACACAGTTCAGTTTTTTTCCCTAGTTCAATCGAACCACTGTCACGAGTCATGATGATGATAACGAAATGATGAAGACAATACAAACACCCAGTCCCCGGTCAGAGAAAATCTCCAACTCGACCGGGAATCGAACCCGGGCCCCCGTGATCCAGAGGCAGCAACGCTAGCCACTAGACCACGAGCTGTGGTTTCATGTGGATGACTTCACACTTCTCGTTATTTAGAGTCAATTGCCACCTTTTGCACCATACAGACATTGAATGACAGTATCATTTGCAAGCAATCTAAGATTGATACTCAGATTCTCCTCTAAGTCGTTTATGTGCATCAGGAACAGCAAACGGCCTATAACACATCCTTCGGGAACACCAGATATTACTTCTGTTTTACCCAGTGACTTTCAATTAGTTACTACGAACTGTGTGACAGGAAAGCACGAATCTAGTCCCACAACTGAGACAATAATCCACACGCAAACAATTTGAATAGAAGTCGCTTGTGGTATACGGTGTCAAAAGCCTATAGTTTGCCTTTACTTCCTAGGAATAAATTAATTATACAGATTAGTGCATTCGGTATTCACATTAACTTACTTAGAAATATTTGGAAAATGTGACCTTTTCTGTCGCCTTTGGTTAATCTGATGTCAGCCGCTACGACTTCCTGTCCTGTACCATTTATTCATCTCCGATGCCTTCCTACGTGCTCTAGATATATTCCATTCTGTGTCTTGCACTGCACTTTATATCGTTTACAGCTCTCTTTACCAGGTACGTTCAAAAAGAAACGAGCCGGATTTTGTGAAATGAAAACCGTTTAAGGGAACGCAATGCCTTTGTTTACAGAAGAAAGTGAGATCCCTAAAGGATCTCCTAGACCGCAAGAGATACATGAGTGCACACCGAGACCCGCAAGGAAGACACGCCAGACACGCCGTTGCCCGTACGTCACAGCTTATGATACTACAGGTCTTACAAATGCCAACAGCCGTCTCCGTTGGGGGAGCGAGTAGCTATTTGAGACGAGTTTAATAATTCTTGACTGCGTGTTTAAATGCATGAAATCACTCAATAGCACACGACAAAGTTAAGAGCCTTAGTCGGCATCTTTTCAATTACACATTTATTTCCCGCATACCCTCCACGGAGTCGAACGTTCGCGAAGTATGACGGACAGCCAACTAGTGTGATGTCACAAGTTGGTTGCAGCGCCTTTATTTCTCACGGGCGCCGGCTCACATCCAAGAGACAAAAGAGCGAACACGTGCCCGCACTATCACTATGAAGTCCTGAAACCAGACAAATGAAGGTAAATGGAGTAATGTTCGCTTACAGAGGAAGGAGTGCGGGAAAGGAAATTCGTTGAAGTATGATACACGTGAGATAGGAGCACTGCATACCCGTTGCAAGGGTCAAGGCGTGCTACAAACCATTCGAGGAAGTCCGAATGTAATTGATCGATGATGCACGATCTGGAGCGTCACAACGCATTGCCGATAACTTTGTCCAGCAGGTGGATGCCATCGTTATTGGACGTCCCTCAGTTACGGTGGCTGTCGTTGCCCTACAGGTCGGATTGAGTGTCGGAACTGCAACGGACAAGCTGAGCTCTCCATGAACTTGAACCATTCTCTGATGATATTTCCTTTCCGGTACGCTTTCCGCAGTAAGAAAGGGCACCAACATCTTTGCTCTTCTTTTGAAGCCTCCATCTATCTGTTTGCAACAAAACTGAGTGCAGTGGACTGTAGACGCGTGCACATGCTCGGTCTGCCGTCACGTGTATGGGCACCCATCTCCCTATAGCGCCAACTTTGGGGTGTTAACATTCTTGTGCCGACTACATCTCCTTCCGTAATCAAGGGCAGTACGATCCCTTCACCGGTACTCATTTTACAGCCCCCGCTCGTTTCTTTTTGAATGTATTTCACAGTACCACGGAAATCATTATTTGATATGTTAACAGATGTCCTGTCAGCCTGGTGATGTCCTAAATGATGTCCTATCAACCCACGTGGTCCTTTAATCACAGATTCACATGAAGGGTCAACGGTTTGACGACATAACCAACATTCAAGCCATTGTGACGTGCAGGTTGACTAAATCTCAGAGAATGATTTTTCTGACAGTTTCACGTGGTTTTATGGACGTTCTGTGCGTTGTATTCAAGTGGTTGGAGGCTATGAGGAACACCTGAAACATTAAAATCGCCATCTTAACGTTTCCCTGTTTTTATTAGTTCAGTTTAGTTACTTTTTCGACTGACGGTGTATGCGTATCTGTAGCGAGTATAACAGAATAAACTCAATGCGGAATAGGTTGCGTAACTCAAGATAATTATTTCAGTATCCCGGCAGATAAAAAGCTACGAACAAGGGCGATATTGCAATGCAAAGTATTTAACTGACCGTTTGTATTCTATCACTATTTTAAAACTTTGTCTCGACGTTTGGATCCGTTTATAAAATGTTGGGGGTCTCGACGTTAAAGACAATGTAGCAACGAAAAATGTTGCGCATAGTTATGAGACGACGACCGTTCCGATGAATATTCATCTGACAAATGAAAATTTCCACAGCTTAAGGCCCTTATGATTACTTACTCATTTACTAGGTTGAACACACAAGCCGCAGTCTGTCCCTGGCCTCGCCAGTCAGCCCCCTCCATCTCCTTCGTTTCACCATTCTCATATTGCATCTGATCCTATCATTCCATCGCAGCCGTCGTCTTTGCCCTGATCTATCACTTCTGATTTCTTCCTCCACCTGCCTGACGATCTCGCCTTCTCGACGCCACAACGTCCAGCATGTTGGACAACTTCTACAGTTTCGCTTTTTCTTTTCTCTCCAGTCGCCTCCATCCCTCACTGGTCCAAAAACATATCTTAGAATAGCATTCTCAAACGTCAGGAGCTTTCTTTCAGAACTTTGGATCAGAGTCTTGTTCTCTGCTCCACATAGGACTACAGGTTATATTATAGTCCTGTAGATGCTAATTTTTGTGGATTTCGATAGAAAACTGAATTGGGACAGCTTTCCAAGTGCACACCTTGATCTGTCTTCTGCTTGAATTCTTGTCATTATTTCCTGGTGTAACTTATTCCTTTCACTGAGCACTGCCCCAATATATTCGAACTGTTTTATCCCTTCAAAGATTTTATCACCCACATCTAAAGGTCTGTCATCGTTGTGTGTGCCAGCTACGAGATTTTGGCCTTATCGGTATCCATCTTCACGCCTCTTCTCATTACCTTTCCCATTAAAATTCTTGCCATCCGAACCATATCTTGCTCATTTTGTACTCTTAAAACTACGTCATCGGCATAGGCCAGGGTGTTGATGCTTCTACCTCGCCGAATTCCTATCTCTAGGGTTGTCACCTTCCTCACGCTCTTTCTAGAACCAGAGTAAATAGAAGGCGAGACAGGCAGGCACTCCAATCCTCACCTTGAACTTCTCTGACATCTTTCCGTTCACTTTCACCGAGCATGTTGTCACTTGTATATGTGCTTGTGTTAGTTTTAATAGTTTTCTGGGAACCTGCACACTTTCAAAGTTCTTGCCAGATCGCTTTTCTTTTCACGCTGTCGTACGCTTTTTGGAAACCCATAGAGAGATAATGAACATCTCTGTGAAATTCCCAGTTCATTCGTAGCACTTGCCTATTCACATGTAATTAGTCTGTAGTTGGTTTTCCCTTTCTAGATACTGCTTATTGGAATCCAAGTATTTCGTCGACGTGTCGCTTAGCCGCTTCAGCAACAAAAAGACCATCTCATTGTTCATGTCATTGGGTCTCCTTTCTTAAGTATCATGCAGATGCCAGACTGCTGCTATTCTGCTAGTATCCTTTCACTCCTACAAATTAAATACATTAGTTGGTTACTTTCTCTTGTAGAATACCTCTTTTAGCGTCACTGGAAGTATACCATCTATTCCCGGTGCCTTTCCTCTCTTCACTATTTTTATGATATCTTCTTCTTATTTCGTTACACAGGGGGCAACGGGTATAAGTGCAGGTATTTTTGTATATGTTACCTTAATATGTACATACATCAGCGAGTTGGCTGTTTTTTCTCGTGTCGGAAATCTTTCCACAAACACAACCAACATTTAAGAGCCGATGTTTTCTACATGGCCGCATCTGGTGTGCGAAGGGAAGGACACCTGACAACAAAGATTACCCGTTTTGCATCCACGCGTCCAACTTCAATATCGAACCTGCTGCCGTGGGGAAAATGTACATTAATGGCTTCCTTGGGCCATTTGAAGGTACTACCCAATATAAAAACATACCACTTGTAATAACTGCAGTAATTAGATCGCAAATGACGCAAATTCTGACGTGATGTTGTTCAGCACAACATTCGGGTCACCATAGAAATTTCTGAACTTATGCCCATTACACCCTTTACATGATAAAGAAAAGGACAACTAATTAGCATCTCATGACTTTTGTTTAGGGCTACACGTTCTCTCACTTACAGGCCTGTACTATAACCAGATGCACACGACGACGGGAGAGGTAGAGCGCTACGTATAATGCGCGGGAATAGCTCTAACGTCACACATTTGGAAGACGCCTTTGGACGGTATTCCAGTGTTTGGAAACGCCGCTTTTCTCGTCGCGCGGCTCGGATTACGGCGACTGAGTGCGACAGTGAGGCAGGCGATTTCCTGGCGCGGCGTCTATTTGTACACTGCACGCAATTCGCGCAGAGGCCGTCCGCTGTTGGAGCGCTGCCCTCATCAGCAGAACTTGCTGCGCGACCACTCGGCAATTTTCCGCCTCTGTCTTCCGCTTCTCAGTGCTCACCCATCTCCTTCCTATTCTTGTAACCACCCCATCCCGTTCTGCCCTAGGCGCCCACACTCTGTGAAGACTCAGGAGACCGATTCTCGCCATTTCCGTACTCTGTCTTCTTTATTGCTTTCCAGCTTTGCATATAAATCTGAGTAAGTTACGCTACGGAGCTAAACACAGAAATTATACAGTACACAAACAACGCAGGTTTGAGCGAGTCTCGCTTTTCGTTTAAACGAAAAACCGTGCGTACATCTGTAAACCCATAAGAGCTTCAAAGGCACGCAAAATTTGGAGCATTCCAACAGTTCGTACCGTTTTCTGTTCAAGATTCCAGATACATTATCAAAGCTGTTTGTTGCTGTGCCGTAGAAAAACGAGGATCATCTCTTCGTCCATTAGACAAACGAATTGGGATCTCATCATTATATTAACAGCTCTTCAGCGACTGTGTCACCTCTACATTTTTGCATGTATTGCGGCATGAAGCTGCACACACACACACACACACACACACACACACACACACACACACACGTCATCTAATATCATCTTTCCACCTTACATTATGTCGTTGTCTCATATATATATATATATATATATATATATATATATATATAGTCGTTCTTAGTAGCATTGTTAACACGTATTCTACTGTACATTCGCGCAGCGGCACAACATATGGAAGCGATTCGGGCGTGGTCTCCACAAATAAAAATAACCTGGCACCTGCCTTAAGTTATTTATGAAAACCGTGAAGGACTTTTTCATGTTGGCTGGACGGACATCTCAACACAGTTCTGTTGGACACTGAGTCCACAGCAGTGAACAGAACGTGTAGTGGCCACGTGTAGAGGCTATACGATATCTAGATTCGAATTCTCTAACGTGGCACAGTTCGCTGACAGACGGTGCACCGTAGGCTCAGAGGACTTGCTCTGTATATCAGGCAAATGAAATTTGAGTCCCACTCAGAGCAAGAGGAGATGGGGCCGTTTCTTTCGGGGTCAGCTACATCGTATGGAGCCACGACGGTATAAGACCTTCTCTCGCAGATGAAAGCCACCACACTTCTAGAGAAGTTTGGTGTGGTCCTGGCATGGAGAGGTATCGTATTTGATAGTTTATATGCGTACTCGTACAGAGCTTCAAAGTTTCGTTGCTTGTCGGAGGAATAATGCCAGTCCCCAAGAGTACAGAGATGATTACCACTGTAAGTAGGCTGTTTATGTTTTCTCTATGTAAGTAGGCTGTTTATGTTTTCTTATTGGCAACGTTACGTAGTGCTCAATATGAAAATCACTGGCTGTGCTGTGTGCAGTCTGTGGCTAGTTTGCATTGTTGTCTGCCATTGTAGTGTTGGGCAGCGGCAGCTGGATGCGAACAGCGCGTAGCGTTGCGCAGTTGGGGGTGAGCCGCCAGCAGTGGTGGATGTGGGGAGAGAGATGGCGGGGTTTTGAAATTTGTGATGAACTGCTATATTTATATATGATGATATCAAGATAAATACATTGTTTGTTCTCTATTAATATCTTTCATTTGCTAACTATCCCTATCAGTAGTTAGTGCCTTCCATAGTTTGAATCTTTTATTTAGCTGGCAGTAGTGGCGCTCGCTGTATTGCAGTAGCTTGAGCAGCGAAGATTTTTGTGAGGTAAGTGATTTGTGAAAGGTATAGTTTAATGTTAGTCAGGGCCATTCTTTAGTAGGGAATTTTGAAAGTCAGATTGCGTTGCGCTAAAAACATTGTGTGTCAGTATAACCACAGTCATATATAATTGTTGAAAGGGGACGTTTCACCACATGCGACATATCTCAAAAGAGAAGTTCGTCTACGCGTCCTCTTCGTAAGTGCACATCCGAATCGACCTTTCCTGGTGAAGTAATTTATCACAAGTGGTCAGTGAATTATCAAAATCTTGCTCCTGCAAACTCGAGTGTACTGGGGAGAGGTACCTCGTTAGCTGCTACCAAGAACTCATGTTGCAGCGAGTTCTCAGATCCTCTTGACTCTTTCGGTTGCAGAACTTCGTATTACATTTTTTGTAGACCTTTTTTTTAGGTCAATCGTCTTGTTCTCAAGCATTACCTTATTCTGTAATGTTTTTGATTTCCTCTTCAGGTAATACGGATTTACTGATTATGCTTAAATTTTATACTGTAGTGCAGTGGACTGTGAGAACACTTTAGCGTCGTTCTGGGCACTATAAAATGCAGAGTTCCGTCAAGAGCAATAGCAGTGCGAAAACGCCTCAAATCTAGAGCCGGAGACACTAATACGGGCGTGCGTGAGACTAGTATAACGCGAACACAACATATGTAATAGTACTCCGTCAACACATGAAGTGTCCCGAACATCGGCCGAGTGACTCATCATAAACGGTCACGATCTGTTGATCCTATGCCACATCGTCAATATTTATTTCCTGTAGTAATGATGTTTCTCTGCCCATTATATATTCTTACCATAACACTTTTGCTTGTGTCACCGTTGGAGCAAGTAGTGGCCGTGGAAATTACATCTCACCGCACAAACGCAGGCACGTCTCATTCTCGCTGGACGGCAGGGCAACCATAAAGAAAATACCATAATTCACATACTTCAGAATTGAAAATAGGCAAAATATATTGCACTAGCTACAGAAACTTCTGCAGCTCTCAGTTTATACCGATGAGAGCCAAAATATTATCACCAGCTGCTTAATAGGATGTTGGTACAGCATTGCAACAAACGGCAGCGTTTCTGCGTTGCATGGACCTGACAATTCTTGGTAGATTCAGGAAGTACGTGGCCGCAGATATCTAACCACGGGTCATTCAGTTCCCGTAAAGGACAGTATGGGCCGGTGGTTTGTCTATATGGAACTGCCACTGGATAGCGTTCCACATCTTTTCCATTCATTTCCATTTTTTGAATTTTATTGCCAAGACATAGAAGTGTATTCGCTGTTACTCTTCTCGAACTATTGCAGCACGTTCCTGGTTTTGTGACACGGACAGTTATCCTGCTGGAAGATGCCGTCGCCTTCAGGGAGGTCATCAAATACACTCCTGGAAATTGAAATAAGAACACCGCGAATTCATTGTCCCAGGAAGGGGAAACTTTATTGACACATTCCTGGGGTCAGATACATCACATGATCACACTGACAGAACCACAGGCACATAGACACAGGCAACAGAGCATGCACAATGTCGGCACTAGTACAGTGTATATCCACCTTTCGCAGCAATGCAGGCTGCTATTCTCCCATGGAGACGATCGTAGAGATGCTGGATGTAGTCCTGTGGAACGGCTTACCATGCCATTTCCACCTGGCGCCTCAGTTGGACCAGCGTTCGTGCTGGACGTGCAGACCGCGTGAGACGACGCTTCATCCAGTCCCAAACATGCTCAATGGGGGACAGATCCGGAGATCTTGCTGGCCAGGGTAGTTGACTTACACCTTCTAGAGCACGTTAGGTGGCACGGGATACATGCGGACGTGCATTGTCCTGTTGGAACAGCAAGTTCCCTTGCCGGTCTAGGAATGGTAGAACGATGGGTTCGATGACGGTTTGGATGTACCGTGCACTATTCAGTGTCCCCTCGACGATCACCAGTGGTGTACGGCCAGTGTAGGAGATCGCTCCCCACACCATGATGCCGGGTGTTGGCCCTGTGTGCCTCGGTCGTATGCTGTCCTGATTGTGGCGCTCACCTGCACGGCGCCAAACACGCATACGACCATCATTGGCACCAAGGCAGAAGCGACTCTCATCGCTGAAGACGACACGTCTCCATTCGTCCCTCCATTCACGCCTGTCGCGACACCACTGGAGGCGGGCTGCACGATGTTGGGGCGTGAGCGGAAGACGGCCTAACGGTGTGCGGGACCGTAGCCCAGCTTCATGGAGACGGTTGCGAATGGTCCTCGCCGATACCCCAGGAGCAACAGTGTCCCTAATTTGCTGGGAAGTGGCGGTGCGGTCCCCTACGGCACTGCGTAGGATGCTACGGTCTTGGCGTGCATCCGTGCGTCGCTGCGGTCCGGTCCCAGGTCGACGGGCACGTGCACCTTCCGCCGACCACTGGCGACAACATCGATGTACTGTGGAGACCTCACGCCCCACGTGTTGAGCAATTCGGCGGTACGTCCACCCGGCCTCCCGCATGCCCACTATACGCCCTCGCTCAAAGTCCGTCAACTGCACATACGGTTCACGTCCACGCTGTCGCGGCATGCTACCAGTGTTAAAGACTGCGATGGAGCTCCGTATGCCACGGCAAACTGGCTGACACTGACGGCGGCGGTGCACAAATGCTGCGCAGCTAGCGCCATTCGACGGCCAACACCGCGGTTCCTGGTGTGTCCGCTGTGCCGTGCGTGTGATCATTGCTTGTACAGCCCTCTCGCGGTGTCCGGAGCAAGTATGGTGGGTCTGACACACCGGTGTCAATGTGTTCTTTTTTCCATTTCCAGGAGTGTATGAAGGGATGCAGATGTTTCGCAAAAATGTTCACGTCGTCCACATCTGTCATGTGCCTTCGATTATTACCGCAGGTCCCACCGGAGCACATGTGCCTATCCCCCCACAGCATAATACTATCCTCACCGGCTGGCGTCCTTGTCGCGGCATATGTTTCGAGCAGATGATTCGCCTGGATGGAACAAGAAACATAATAAATATGAGCAGGTGACATGATTAAAACAATCCACGGTCCATTTTCAATGATTTCGTGCTCACTGATATCGTAACTGACTACGTCATTGAGTCAGTATGGAAATACGTAGCAGTCGTCTGCTGCAGAGCCCCATATACAACAATGTATTATACACAGGGCGTCTACAGCGAAATATGCTTTCTTTGACGTGATGTAAGAAAATTACTGTACTTCTTACTCCGTTTCAGCTCACACTTGTCCGTTGGGTGCAGAAGGAGCAAAAGTTGCTGCCGAATTTATGTCGACGTTTGGCGCATTTTCACTATTTCGCTGTTGTGCGTCCAAGCGAAAATGGCGTCATTTGAGAAGAAGGACTAAACCGTGCCTTGGTACGCAGAGTTTAAATCCATTGTTATGGTTCGTTAGCAACTTCGGTCTCTTTAGGAGACAGCAGCATCAGATGCCAAGGGAATAAAATCATGGCTCAGGCAGTTTCTGGAAGCAGCGTGCGGTGGATCGGCGTATCTCTGAAGTTCAAGTCGAAAACGTGCACCAAGCGTTCCACCGATGTCCACGCAAATCATTTCGTCAGGCTTCACAGGAACTTCAGATGACACGTGCAACTAATCGATAATGCGGTTGCGTCAGCAGTCAGAGCAAGTGCAGATACTCCAGGCCGTAAAGTCTGATGAAAAGCAACGTCGATATGGATTTGCATTTTAAAAGCTTAACCAATCGAATTCCTGCTCTTTTCTCAAGGCTAATGTTTTCATGTGAGGCCACATTGCATGTCTCTGGATCTGTTAATAAGCAGAACTTCGCTTTTGGGGATCACAGAATCCACACAGCGTCAGAAATAAGGTGCGAGTCCCAGAGTTAACGTTTGGTGTTGCCTTATGTGCGGCAAGGTATCTGGACCGCCCCTATACGCTGAGCAGAGGTTCCTATACATGTTGGAGATATTTACTTTTTATCAGGCTGAAGAACCGGCTGGAGTGGCCAAGCGGTTCTAGGCGCTACAGTCTGGAACCACGCGACCGCTCCGGTCGCAGGTTCGAATCCTGCCTCGGGCATGGATGTGTGTGATGTCCTTAGGTTAGTTAGGTTTAAGTAGTTCTAAGTTCTAGGGGACCGATGACCTCAGAAGTTAAGTCCCATAGTGCTCAGAGCCATTTGAACCATTTGAACCAGGCTGAAGACTTACAACGAAACCTGTGGTTTCAACAAGACATCACTGGTCATCGGATGTTCGGACAAGTCTGAATTGAACATTTCCAGGACACAGATTGGACGCGATGAACCCGTGTATTGGCCTCTACGGCTCTATAACATCAAGCCATTGGACTGTTTTTCTCTGAGGCTACGTGAAAGACAGAGTGTTGGCCATTGCAGTGCAGGACCTTCAAGACCTCCGTACTGGGATTGTGGAACTCATCGTTAACCCCCCTCCGAACTTGTTGTGGTGTACCTGGATGGAAACTAAATAAAGACTAGACATTATTCGCGTCACCGCGGTGGCTCACTTGGAAGTCTTTTGATTCGATGTTTTTTCAAAACTTAATTTGACATACAACCTATTTTTGAGATTGGAATATTTATTTCACTTAATTTTGTGTTGGAAGAAAATAGGGCTTTCGGTGTAGACACAGTATTTTCGCTACCGCGTCCAGTGCCGGCAACGCCATGAGGTAGCGTTAAGTCTCGTGGTGGTCAGTGGTGGGAGTGTTTTGGGCTCATCAGTGTGTATACCCTTTATTGAAACCGTGAAGTGTTGAAGGACGTGGTGAGGACTTTGACTCCGGTACTAAAGGCAGTCACTGTGTTGTGGAGTGGTGAGTGTCGCTTTCCTGCGGCAGAGGAGGCGGCGAGCGATCGTTGCGGTTGGAAGGAGGGGCCCGACGTCTAGCGGGAGTACGAGTCTGGTTCCGCGACTCCCCGCCGCGGCGGCGCCGTAATGGCCCGTGACAGCGGGTGGGGCAGGTAGATAGCCGCAGCAGCCGGTGTCCCGCAGGCAGCCACACAGGGACCTACCTCTGCAACTGTCGCCAGCAAACACACAGTTCTGTGGCGCCGCTGCGTAACAACAGATCGGCTTGTTACACGTCACCTGCAAGTCTAATTTATCGGATGGTAGAACATACAAATCTACTGTTTCCACATATCCACACCACATTATGGTGCCTAACAGACGGTTCTTTGTGTACCACTGACACTTCCCTCCTTCTTGTTTCAGTACAAATGGCACGAGAGAAGAACGACTGCTAGGGGGTCTTGGTATGAGGTCAAATTTCTCTGACTTTACCTTCATGTTTTTTTCGCGAGTTACGTTTGGAAGGAAATAATATTTTCGTTGACTGTTCTAGGAACGCATACTCTTGTAATTATAGATGTAAACCACACCGTGATGCACAGCTCCTCTTTTGTAGCATCTGCCACTGGTGTTGAATGCCCTTCTCAGTGATAAAGCCCCGCGAACCTGTGACGGATTGCGCTTCCCTTCCTTCCATCTTCTCTATTTCCTCTGTCATTCCTATTTAGTACCATAAGTGATCCACACTGACAAGTACGGTGAATGGCCAAAGAAACTGGTACAAGTATGCGTATTAAAATACAGGAAGAATACGGCGCTGAGATCGACAACGCCTGTATAAGACGACACGTGTCTGGCGCAGTTGTTAGATCGGTTACTTCTGGCACAATGGCAGGTTATCAAGACTTAATTGAGTTTGAACGTGGTGTAGTAGTTGGCGCACGAGCGATAGGACACAGCTTCTCCGAGATAGCGATGAAGTGGGGATTTTCCCGTGCTACCATTTCACGAGTGTACTGCGAATATGAGGAATCCGGTAAAACATCAAATCTACGAAAACACTTCGGCCGGAAAAAGATCCCGCAAGAACGGGACCAAAGACGACTGAAGAGAATCGTTCAGCGCGACGGAAGTGCAACCCTTCCGCAAACTGCAGCAGATTTAAATGCTGGGCCATCAACAAGTGTCAGCGTGCGAAACATTCAACGAAACATATTCGATATGGGCTTTCGGAACAGAAGGACCACTCGTGTACCCTTGATGACTGCACGACATGAAAGTTTACACCTCCCTTAGGCCCGTCAACACCGACATTTGACTGTTGATGACTGGAAACATGCCTGGTCGGACGAGTCTCGTTTCAAATTGTATCTAGCGGATGTACGGGTACGGAGACAACCTTATGAATCCATGGACCTGCATGTCAGCAGGGGAATCTTCAAGCTGGTGGAGGCTCCGTAATGGTGTGGGGAGTGTGCAGTTCGAGTGATATGGGACCACTGATACGTGTAAATACGAGCCTGACAGGTGACACGTATGTAAGCATCCTGTCTGCTCACCTGCGTCCATTCATGTCCATTATGCGTTCTGATGGACTTGGGCAATTCCAGCAGGACAATGTGACACGCCACACGTCCAGAATTGCTACAGAGTGTCTCCACGAATGCTGTTCTGAGTTTAAAAACTCCCCAGGCATGAACATTAATCAGCATGTCTGGGGAGCCTTGCAACGTGCTGTTCAGAAGAGATCTCAACCCATCGGACTCTTACAACTGTGCGGGATTCATAGTGTCATTTCCCTCCAGCACTACTTCAGACATTAGTCGAGTCCATGCCACGTCGTGTTGCGGCACTTCTGCGTGTTCGCGGGGGCCCTACATGATATTAGGCAGGTGTACCAGTTTCTTTGGCTCTTCAGTGTAATACTAAAGTATCGGTCTAACTAGTGTTCTGTAAGTCACTCCCATCGTGGGTGCACTGCACTGTTCGACGTTTTGTACGGGTAGTTTAACGGTTAGGACGTGTTAGTGAGCTTCCAGGGCTGAAACTTAATGGCAGAGTAGGAAATTAGGTCAAATAATGAAAACATACTTCATTGTACTGGATAGAGGGGGCGTGCCTGATGTAGGAAGATACCAGGTGTAGACCACCGTAGAAGGTCGTGCAAACTAAATAAAATGGGAAACGTGTGGGAAGGCGGTTCATGTTAAGATATGTTGGTGGCCGGTCACGGGGTGCAGAACCAAAGCTGAGCCTTCGAAGAGAAACGTCTGTCCTAGTTAAGGTCTGAGAGAGAGAACTGGCTGTGTTCTGCTCTCCAGAACCCTCCAGTGCACACACAGGTGACGTGCCGATGGCGTGAATTCGCTAGCAACTTCAGCAGAGGGCTGAAGGCGTCTCTTGTCAGTAGCTTAACCGGACAGAACTGCCTCGATTCGGAAAGGCAGGCTGTTTGTGTCATGTAGGAACAGCCGCTCTAGGAGAAAGTTTGTAAAGACTTGACTGGGGCCTTTGAAACAATTTTTTTAAACAAGTTCCCTAAAATACTCCTTGACTGGCTGCCACCTTGTACATATTCTTCCAATCAGTGTGTCTAACATGTGTCTTTCCTACGGTTTGTTTCATGTGATTGTGCCTTCTTAAATGGGTCCATACGGATATTCCCAGATATTTAATAGTTGTGATCGCTTCAGGCGACGGTTGTGCAGTTGTGTAATCGCAAAATAACGGGCTACATTTTTTTTCTGTTGGGAGTCAATTATAAATCCCTACACCAAACGTCCATCCTCTTCAGGTGCTCCTGGATTTCACTACAGTTATCTAGCGTTGTGACTTGTCCATATAAGTTACGACAGCATCATCGGCGAAGAGCCTCATGGAACTTCTGAAAGTTATTCACGTATATAATGTGGACCCGTGAGAATCCTCTAATATTCTCTTTGGGCGTACCCGAAGTTACTTCTAAGTCTGAAGATTTCCAGTATTTCTCTCCTTAAGAAATTCATGTTGTGTTCTATTCGCTAGGATCTGTTCGACATATTCACGAAGCTGATCTGATATTCCGAATACTCTAATTTCGTTTACTAAGCTGCAGTGCGGAACTGTATCAAAAGCTTTCAGAAAGTCAAGGAACACAGCAGCAAATTTCCATTTCATTAACTCTTACGTCTAATCAAATTTTTCTATTCCTTTGTGCTGTATGGCTTCTCCAAGATATTTAAACCTACAAACTCGTTCTATTTATCTATTTTAACGTTCTATCGTATAATATGCTTCAATAACGTCCTTTTGGTAGACTGGTAGCTTTCCTCCTGGCAGGTACCACAGTCATACAGCATTTCTGTAACAACAACATTTCCACCACCCACAGTAATTATTGTTTATTTTCCAATCTCGGCCAGTTTCGACTAGTAGGTCACTTTGAAGCAATATTTGACATGCAAAAGAAGAAGCCACAAAATATCTCAAACCACCAGCATGCAGAACCAGTTATGTGTACAGTTGGTACAAAAACAGTTAAAAGTAGAAGTAGAAACGAAAACACTACCAATTGTACGCATAACTGCACGTCGCAAGTTGCAAGTTGTATTCTCGTGGCTTGACTGATTAGCGGCTTGTTCTTACCCATGTCAACTACCGCTCTGAACCTGCATAACAGTCGAATTTGGCCAGTAGAGAGAAATACACAATAATCACAGTCGGCGGCGGAAATGCCGCAGTGCAGAAACTACTATATGAAATATTTCACCCCATTTTACTAATCTCATCTGGAAAACGTTACGCTCCAAGTATCATGAATCAGAAACTTATCTGTTTTGGAAGGCTGCCTGGGCCATCAAATTATGCTACTCGTGAGTCGGTAGTTTTCAGAAGGATAGGAAAATCATCACTTTAGTCGTAATAACAACAGCGTAACGAACAGAATGACAGTGTATGACCCACCGATACTCAAATAAATCTACGTTGTGCTTTCTGTAGAACAATATTCTAGCTCATCATGGGAGGTGAAAAACAACGAACAGGCCTCAGATTTAAGGTACCTGGCGCACCAACCGCGTCGTGGAGGAAATTAATGTCTGCAATGGATCCCGCCATATTTCACCCAGAAGCTCAGGTACTCGACTCGTCCGCGGACATCATCCGCTATTAACGGATGAATTATTAGTAAGTCATAGCATACATTTTTCATGCTTATGACTACGTGCTTGTTTGAAATTGCAGAAGGACGTTGAAAACTTTAGTTAGTGTTCGCAGACAAATGAAAGCATAAAGACGGCACTTAATCACAAAATTTTTACGTTTCTGTCCCAGAATCAAATCAAAGGATAAATGTATTTGTTCTCATAATGCATATTAAAACAGCGAAGAGACCCATATTTTGAAAGAAAGCCTTTTAAGACGGCAAAATGAGCTATTAAGACACAAACCTTTATTTAAATATATTTTGGAAAATAATGCTGACTTGAGAAAACAAGGTTTTCTTTCTCCTATGTAACCCGTAACTGTTTCTGTTAATGTTTCACCACCCTCAATGAGTATTTTATTTTATCAAATGCAAATATTGTTGTTCAATTGAAGAACTATCGTCTGCAGTATAGCTGCTAATTTAGTTTCCCATCTGCAAAATTTTGTGGTTTCCACTTTGTCACGACTCTACGAGACTGTAAACACAGTGCCACTACGAAATATTCAACAATTTGAGAGAGTCATCATAACGTGGAAACCACAGCTGCGCATGGCGAATTGTACCAAAATTTGAGCTGTACTACAGAAGAGAGACAACTACACGAGCCACCACAGTAAGTGGCATTAAGAAAAATAAAGTGAATTGAATTTGATGGCGAAACTTCATCGAAATAGATACGGATGAACAAGAATAAATTTTCTCAACGTACAATACTTTCCCCTAATATACTCATTTGAAAGCAAAAACGGACACAGAAAGTGAGTTTTAACCTTAAGGTGAAAACTTTTTATCTGCTGCAAGCTTCAGTTTAGTTGATCATCAGACACATGAAATTGCTATTTTAGCTTACATCGCATCATTACTGCTGTGGAGTCAATAACACTGAAATGCATTCATAGTCTTGTATACTCTTACTAAGATGTCCTGATTCATACTCGCTGGCGTTCTGTAGAGAGAGGACGGTGACTCACAAGGTGTTATTATTATTATTATTATTATTAATATTATTATTACATTTTACCCTTAGGTATACTTCAATGCCTGAACTTGAATAATACATAATTATTCAATTTTTTTCGCGTTTCTTTCTTCTTTTTCTCGTCCAAAAATCTCGTCTTTCTTTGATGTGCTCATGTTGTCTTTGCTCTTTCCATACTTTCCCTGTTTTCTTAATTTCTTTCACATCAAACTTCGTGTTCATAATTTTGGTTCAGGATTTTTCTCTCTCATTTACCATTTCCCTATTGTTTGTTGCTTGTTTTAGGTCGTGTGTCATTTCTCATCGTGTCTGTGATTCGGTGTGCGTGGTCGCATAATTCTTTGGTCTGTCTCACCAACCCTCTACATTTCTGTAAGTGTTGCTCCAAAAACTTTTCAGAGAATTTTACATTCTATTTTTTTTCTGTCTGTGTGATTTGTGATGTTCAGATTTATATCGTTTCTGATGGGTAGAGAAGTTTAGTAGTACGAATGTAGTGGCTTCATTTGGCCTATCTTGATATTTATTTTATTGTAGTGCAGTCATCTGAGTTTGTGCGCTTTCTGAAAATTTCTATTCTTTCTGTGTTCAATGCCTTCTTTCATCCTGCTCTTTGTAAATATTCTATTATCTACTCGAATTTTTCCACTCTTTCAACCTTTACCTAACTTGTGTGCATAGCTTGTGTGTTGTTATTCTTTCTTTTCATGTATCACGTTTTGTCATATCAATAAATCTGTACTGCAAAGAATTCAAGTAAGCGTTCCAGTGTTTCTTGTGCTTCTTGTCTATTGTAGCCGAGTACTGCCACATCATTTGAAAATGCCAGGCATTTTATGACTGTTTTGTTTGCACGTTTACTTCCGAACTGAATCCTTTTCACGTTTTCTTCCCATTGTTTGATAATTTTGTATTCGATCATGTTGAATAAAAGCGGTGAGGGCACAGCCCTTTGTAAGACCCCGCACAGTGATGAGCCAAAACATTATGCCCACCTGCTTAATAGCTTGTTTGTCGGTCTTAGTTGTTTCATAATCTCTTTTACTTCAGTGATTGTGGGTGATTTCAAATGTGGATTAGGCATCGTTCCCGTGAAGTTCAATTTATCTTTAGTCTACTCGCTGTAGAAGAGTTTATGAAACTTTTTTTAAAGATTTCTGCACTTTTCTTTAGTATCAGTTTCTATAGATCCGCCTACTCTTTGGAAGCAGATGTTTTATGCCTGCTACATCTTTATCTTTTCCCTGAATATTCTGTATAAATTTTTCATGTTATTTCTTTTGAAGTCTTCCTTCATTTCATTTAGTCTTCTTATAATTTTATTGCTATTATTTACGCCACATCAGTAATGATGCCATATAGGCTATAACAGTAACATTTTTGTTGCCTGATGACGACGAGAGAGACTGAAACTGGTAACAAATAAAGTCTTATCAGTAGCTCAACGTGTTCCACAAAAATGTCTTCCTTTAAATATTTACGAACTCACTGACAAAGTGCATGCAAAGTACATCGTTTGGACACTTGTTACACATTATGAATTTTCAGCAGAAGTTAGTGGTTCTTTAATTTATGTTAAGGGGACTATCGCATCACCAACTGGAAAGTAAAAAATTTAAAAAATGTCAGAACATTTTAGTTTCTGGAAAATACTTAAGGATGTGTAAGAAGTGGCTGTTTGATGGAAACCATCTAGTAATACACGAGAACCTCGACTGAGTAGCCGTAAAAGTGCAGTCGAGTGCATACGTAAAATGCTCACTTGAGCATTTTGTGTGTGTGTGTGTGTGTGTGTGTGTGTGTGTGTGTGTGTGTGCACGCATTGTTGCTTCATAAGAAAAAAAGCTTAGACGCAGCGCAGATGCAAGTAATCGTGTCAGGGGCACTGAAAGGAAAAGCATCGTTTCTCGAACTAGAACCCCGAAGAAAAAAGTGAATGATATTTTTCCTGTCACGAACTGCGGCTCGTGGAACATGATACAGTACCGGAACAGTTATTAAGGAGCCAGCGCTGTGTGCAGAGTGAACATTACTGGTTTTTGTTATGTCTTATGAGTGGCTGTGTATTTTCTCTTTTGCACTGTCCTCAGAGTGGTGACTTTTTTTCGTTATTGCCAACAGCTGAGGCTTTCAACAGCTACAGTAAAAACAAGCAAGTGGAATATCCGTTAATGTAGCGTAAAATTTGCGCGAGAGCCTGTTGACAAGCCATCTCCAGAGCGACAGAATGTAAGTAGGAGCTGTCCCTGTATTAAACAGCATGAGATACTACACTTAGACATCTAGGTTCTAAATTTACTGCTATTGTTGTACCGAGAATGCTACTTTAACGGGTAAAGTTTTCCGTAAGCGTACGAAAACACGGACTGCTTGCCGCCAGCATCGAGCTTCTTGTCCTTGGTACAATATATATACTTGTGATGAAAATATTATTTGCGTCACAGAAAGTCGATCCTAGGGTACTGAGTATAAAGCAGTGTAACTGGAACTCCTTGGACGATGTAAGCCACTCCCTTCATCGTAATCTCCCCCTCCCCCCAACCCCCACCCTCCCCCTATAACACATATGTTTCAATATCATAACAATAATTTGTTTAAATTAACACTCAACACACCTTCCCAGAAATTAAATTAAGATAAATACACTTAACTGAAAAGCAATTGTCCGAAAATCTGAGACCGACATGTGTCTTTCAATTGATGTAGCATAATGGGAACAAAGTCAAACTACTTTGACAATCTCGTAACTGACATGATGAAACTCCAAGGGTGCGATCCCCATTTGTGTATAGCACTACATCTTTGAACACATGACTGCTGGCTATCTCTCTGTGAGGTTGAAGACGGTGGGAGCGCTGTTTCTTTCGGTCGTTTCCGTATTTATTCGGGACGGTTAGATTTCCTGTTATTTTTTTCCTAGTGGGCGGTCTTTCCGTTTCTGTCTTGCCATCCCCAAATTCCTGTGGTTTGTAGGCTCTGTTTGTGGACTCACTAACCGCGTCGAATTTGTTGTTGTCTGCACATACTGTCTGTCTGTGACTGGACGCAATCATCTGGCTGGAATGTTTTCTGCGTTGTGCCAGGCCGAGGCCTACGTAGGCTATGGCGAGAGTCCGTCTACACACTTAGGAAACGCCTCAGGCAAGCGAAATCCTGTGTCAAACGTAACGTGTAATTTTCTAGAATTATTGCGATATTTGAGTTTCTGAATTTTCATATTGATTTTCCGAAGTCCGCCTCCGCTGCGGTGAGAGCGTCTGACTCAACTGCCGGTACTGTCAGGGATTTCTCCTCGGTGAAAAGTTTGGAACGAGGGTCCACTTAGCCTCCTGATGGCAACAGAGGAGTTGTAGGGCGTGACAAAAATTTGGAAGAACCAAAAATACATCACTATACCTAACATGACATAGGAAAACCGTTGGGCTTAAAAACAGCATCCAGTCGTCTCGTAATTGATAAAAACAGGTCCTGTATGATTTTCAGGGGAATCTAATACCACAATTATTGCAAAATAAAGTTCAGATAACGATGGTAGTAGTGGATAGTCATTATCCTCCGTTCTCGCCTAAGTGGACCATAAAGGCTTAAAAGTGTCGAAATTTGGTGACTACGGTAGTCAGCGAAGATGCGAAAATTCTTCCTCGTGCTCACAAAAACAGGCCGCCCGGTGTGGCCGTGCGGTTCTAGGCGCTTCAGTCTGGAACCTCGTGACCGCTACGGTCGCAGGTTCGAATCCTGCCTCAGGCATGATATGTGTGATGTCCTTAGGTTAGTTAGGTTTAATTAGTTCTAAGTTATAGGCGACTGATGACCTCAGAAGTTAAGTCGCATAGTGCTCAGAGCCATTTGAACCATCACAAAAACAAATTGGAAATCTGTGATAAGTTCTATGGTACCAAACTGCTGAGTTCATCGGTCCCTACTTAATCTAACTTAAACTAACTTACGCTAAGGGCAACACACACACCCATGCCCAAGGCAGGACTCGAACCTCCGACGGGGGGAAGCCGCGCGAAATGTGACAAGGCGCCTCTGACTGCACGGCTACCCCGCGCGGCTCACACAAAAACAGTCCTGGACGCTTCGAGCTATGTGAACGGAAACCTTGTCGTTATTGAATCCCACGACACGTCTGCCCAAATCATTTCCGAACCACCGCCATGTTTCACTCTTCGGTCCTTATCTCGGTCAGAAGTTGGAGACATTCGGCACCACGTTTTCCTACTACGGGCATTTTCATCACTGATGTGTGGTTTTGGAATTCGAGCTCGCCCTGCGTTTTGAGCTATCTTCGTGTTATTTCGGCGATGACAGGGTTCGCAAGAGCGACATTTAGTGCTGCAGTGACTTTTGCAGGTGTTCTCATTTTCGATGACGGTCTGACAGGACCGAGTGAGGTGGCGCAGTGGTTAGCACACTGGACTCGCATTCGGGAGGACGACGGTACAATCCCGCATCCGGCTATCCTGATTTAGGTTTTCCCTGGTTTCCCTAGATCACGTCAGGCAATGCCGGGATGGTTCCTTTGAAAGGGCACGACCGATTTTCTTCCCCATCCTCCCCTAACCCGAGCTTGTGCTCCGTCTCTAATGACCTCGTTGTCGACGGGACGTTAAACAATAAACTCGTCCTCTTCCTCCGTCTGTCACGATCACTCAACGCTGTCGCTGTAGGCCTCACAAATTTTCGATACGTACTTTCGCATTGGCTTAGATCTGGCGTAATGCACTCAAACTACACAGAACACTTTTCTGACTACGATGACACTTGCAACATAGTGAGGATATCCCACGCGTGTCGTCCGTAGTCAAATACAACAGTGCAACCTGCAGGCTTGGCTACCATCTACTTTATGTACAACAGTGCTTTTCTCGCGGTGTTTCCATATTTTCACCCAACGCCTGTTCTTGGACAGGAATC
The DNA here is from genome assembly GCF_021461385.2 of Schistocerca piceifrons. Classification (NCBI taxonomy): domain Eukaryota; kingdom Metazoa; phylum Arthropoda; class Insecta; order Orthoptera; family Acrididae; genus Schistocerca; species Schistocerca piceifrons. Next base: position 771,925,580 of record NC_060139.1, on the reverse strand, counting down.
AGCGGCTCCAAGGTCTGCAAAGTCGACAACATATGCCCCTCCGTATGACACCACTGACTCAGTATGAGACGGCTGTCGGTCAGCCTGATGGGCCCGTCTGCGGCCAGAACGACGCAGAACTTAATCTCCGAATGTTAGCTGAGTAATCTGGGATCTGTCAAATATAATAATGTAAACATTATAACTAAAATGTTCTTTGGTAGTAGGGGAGGAGGACATCATGACCCCGTCCACCCCCTTCCCCGCCCTTGGATCCGCGTCCGATACAGACATCGCATTTGTGTTCAGTGTCGATAGTGTTAAACAATGAACTTTCTGAGAATTTGCATATGCAGCTTGGCACTATACAGTAGTGAACTACGAAGTGGGAGATTTGGAAAAGAAGACAATCGAAGATTTTGAAAATCTTAAACATAGCTGCGAATCAGCAACTGTATAAATCTGAAGAGGTTGAAAAAAATCAGCTAACCAGTTGCAAAACAAAGGACTAATAATCCTTTTTTAGTAACTGGCTGGCTGGTTTTTTTTTTTTTCAACCTCTTCGAAGCGTTTGAGAAGAGGAGCTACAGAAGGATGTTGAAAATTTGGTGGACTGACAGGATAAGAAATGAGATTCTCCGCAGAATCGGCGAAGAAAGGATTTAGTGAAAACTGAGAAGGGAACGGCCCAATCCGACATGTCGCAACCTGCCCCGATACTTTTTAAACAGGAGAAATGCACTGAAAGAAACACTAAGTTTAGCTGCTAAGACACACTACAAGTACTTTTCTTTTAAAGTATTGAAAATTTCCAAATTCGTAGCTCGCCAGGCGGCTGCAGGTGTAGAAAACAGCGCGTGTCAACACAACGGGCACATATACTTCGTTGATCATGTAAGGCATTTTCCAGAAAATTGTCGGACAGTATAATTTCCTATAGCTCCTAGTTATTTCAGATTTATCAGTGGAACAGTATCGTAGAACTTCAGGCATTTCTTCGTTGTCAGTGCGCACCATCACATTTTATGAATTTGATCAAGTATGCCTGTTACGCAGCACAATATGTAGAGCAATGGCCACCGCCGTTCCTTATTCCACTCCAGTTGTGTATAAATAAAACCAGTAATTACTATGAAGTACCTGAACGCATTAAGTTTTCGTCAGATGTTCCTCGTGTAAGGAAAATGTTTACTTTTGTCATCCGATGTACACTTCGCATTTTTGCGATGATTACAAGGAATGAACAAGGAATTGTTTCATTCCAGAATGAGATTTTCAGTCTGCAGCGGAGTGTACGCTGATATGAAACTTCCTAGCAGATTAAAACTGTGTGCCTACCGAGACTCGAGCTCGGGACCTTTGCTTTTCGCGGGCAAGTGTTCTACCATCTGAGCTACCCAAGCACGACTCACGGCTCCTCCTCACAGCTTTACTTCCGCCAGTAGAAGACGAGGAAGCTCAGATGATAGAGCACTTGCCCGCGAAAGGCAAAGGTCCCGAGTTCGAGTCTCGGTCCCACCCACAGTTTTAATCTGCCAGGAAGTTTCAACTGTTTCATTGTTAGAAAAATATGCAATGTTAAAAAATTATCATAAGAACTGTGATACAGGAATTCTCATAAAATATGTAATGTCAACAAAGTAAAGTCCAAATTGATGGAAGTCGTTTGTAATGTAACATCATACACTGCCTCGATTTTCTTTCCTCTGCTAGCCACTTGTGTAAAAACAATTTAGCGGTCAATATGAACTGCAACTCATTCAAAAAGTTAATCATTTGAGACGTTTCTGGTATGGTTTTAGTGCTGAAACTCCGGGTGTGTTCACTTTGGACTTCGCGTTGAGTTACAAGTTGTCTTGTCACAGTTGTGTCTGCTTATTCACCGGACTGAGCGCTAGGCAGATAGGGCTATGGACTGCTATTTACAAGCTCTTGTTCGTGTAGTAAAACTGACTTTAAATTCTTTTAAATACTTGCAATGCACCTTAGCCGCTAAAAGTTTGCCAGTGCATTTCTTTCAGTGTATTCTTCCTGTGTGAAAAAGTCGGGGAATTTTTTGACATGTCGGATTGGACAATTTCCTGGTGAGTGGAAGAAGGGACATGATGACAGGAAACGTGTTAACACGTTAAAGAATAACTGCCGAGGGATTAGAGAGAGCTTTGACAAAACTGTAGGAGTAGACAGAGGTCGAAATACTGGAATATATCCACGTTGCGTTCAAGTGCTTCTCTGACAAGATGAGATGAAAAGATTGACACAGGAGAGGAAGTCACGGTGAGCCCTGCGTGCAACAAGCCTAAAGTCTGATGATTCCCACACTCCCACCCACCCCCACCAAATAAATAAATAAATAAATAAAAAGTCGTGTGTTAAATTGCGAAGTGAAACTCTCTGTTTAGTTGGACTGTACTGTGGTCTAGTTAATGCCGAGTCGAACAGCACTGCTTAGCTCTTAGCATCGGAGCGTAGTGTTTAGTTTCCCTTGAAGGCGCGATCCCCCTTGGGGAGGTACCCCTGCGTGCGCCGCCGACGCCAGCCTTCCTTCCCCGAATCCTTAACGCCGCCCAATTGTGTGCCGTAAAGGCTCATTTAGCTCGCACGCCTGCCCATTCTAGCGGCGTTGCTACTGCGGCAACTCTCTATTAATCATGTCTTTCACAACAACCGAGTTTGTGGTCCCTTTTCGCCGCGGATTGCTCCAGGGAAAACGGCTGAGGGGTTCTCTGCGTGGAATGCGATAAACATTTCTTCCGCAGCTTCCGCTGTTCGAACGTTTCACATTTTCCCTTCCTGCGGGAATTCATGACAGTTACAAATGACTTTATCCTGCGATTAAGTGTGTTACATAATAGAGAAACAGGAAAGAAACTATTAAGCGTCATAAAACGTAAACCGTTCTTGTTAATGTTCTCTGTAAATTTCTGCTAACAACTTCACATTAAACAATGAATCGGAGCCATGAAACTTACGGACAAAAATATACGTAATCTTACAGAGGATGCACGAATAGTAGCTCCTTCAGCCATATTTTTGTGTTTTATTGAATCACACGATGGATCTTTGATCGTGTGGGTCAACTATCTCGTGCAAATTGTTGTAAGGCATTATTCACATCTGCTCTTGAGTAAAGTGACGTGAAATGTACGTTCCCATTGTGAGAAGATTAGATGTTAGGTTTCGAAGTTCGCGAGTCAAGTGACGGAAAATATGAGGACAAATACTGAAAAACTTCCAGAATGAGATTTTCACTCTGCAGCGGAGTGTACGCAGATATGAAACTTCCTGAGAAACTTACTGACAAATTTAGGAAGTACAATTGTAACATTTTAATGTCAGCAAACGTAGTTTTATACCATTAGCGTGCGCAAAACTGCCAAACTGTTTTTTATGCTTCAACTAACTTATGCTAAGAACAATACACACACCCATGCCCGAGGGAGGACCTGAACCTCTGGCGGGAGGGGCCACGCAATATGTGACATGGCGCCTCAAACCGCGCGGCCACTCCTTGCGGCGATCACAAGGTGTTTCGTTTCAGAACACGCTGTGCAATGAGTGATTTTTGGAAGTTATTTTTAATTTAGCCATACTAAAGATCATATGGTAGTGTTCTAACGCATTTCAAAGTCTATATTCTATTGTATTTGTGGAATATGTATGTATTTCATTATCTTGCGCCCACTGCACATGTATATACTTTTCTGTGGTTTAATTATTAGTCCATACGTAACACACACATCTACGGCCATTTAAACACAAGAATCATATCCGATGCAAGACTCAATCCCGCTACCTCTACATCACGATGTGCGGTAATATTCTCTGTCCTCAGTGTGCCCCGGGAAGCTCGCAGACACCACATTCCTCCCTTAAGTCTGAACGGTCCCTCCCGCAGGAGGTTCGAGTCCTCCCTCGGGCATGGGAGTGTGTGTGTTGTTCTTAGCATAAGTTAGTTTAAGGTAGTTTAATTAGTGTGTAAGTCTAGGGACCGATGACCTCAACAGTTTGGTCCCTTAGGAATTCACACACATTGGAGCAATAATTTCTGAACAGGGCATTCACCGTTTCGTGATTAACTTGCTGCGATTTTCCAGAATCAATCTGTAGACCAGCGTCCTGTATGAAAGTATTTTGTTTAGCGTCGGTGCCCAGTTGATAGAAGCGTTTTTAAAAAGGTAGAATCATATTGCAAATTTTTCGAAAGTATCCGTTAAGAACACTGACTCATTTCCTGGCAATTTATAGAATGTTTCTACAGTAAAGAACATTTTTTAAAAATGTTGTTGTGAAAAATATTTAAATTACTTACAAAAATATAAAGTATTCACACTGTAGTAGGAGATATAAACTAATCATTTGTGAGTTCTGTTGACTTGTTTGCTTCAGAAGGCAGAATTGGTCCATATAATTTGCTGGAATCCATGACGGAATACATCCGCTTTGAGTTATGTATTTTTCATTCCAGGAGACTTACTTTCCCAAATTGGTACATTATGTCGATCAATCATGTCTGCTAGATGAATTATTGTTTCCTGCGTAATCACTACCCTACTGGAGGTACCTTTATATTCCATTTTTGATGGAATCGCTACCCAAAACTCATATTGATTTTCACTATTTCTGGGTTAACAGAACCTGATATTCGTAAGGCCTCTCAGGTAGGAGCCATGAAAGACGGCAGCACATTGATATGTTGAAACTTCGAGTTTCTTAACTGCCCTTGTAGATTTATTTTATTTTACTTATTTATTTCTTTTTGAACGGGTCGGCGTTCTTTCCGAATGTCTCTGAGCCGCCAGTCACTTGTACTTACAATTAGGCTAATAACATTTTCAAAAACACGCAAATGATTGCCAATTGTGGAAGACGCGACAGTATACATAAATAATTCTAACTCCGACTGGAGATTGAAAACCTTTACACTTGTGCGGTGACACTTAGCCGTTTAACCAGATAGGTCATATAGAGATCGTCACGTAAAATACTTTCATATGTTACCAGTTACTCCTCCGCTCATAGAAAACTTTGAATCTAACAAGAACAGATCGCAATGCACACTTTTCCAGATACATTCTACATGTAAAAAATGTATGTGTCGGCTCAAATTACATCTTCCAGCTGGACGAATTGCAGGTCGTGTGATGTTCGTTCCAAACAGCCTCAAATTTGAATTAACAATTTGACAATAACAGACCTACCGTTAATATTTCATTAGTATCGTTCAGACTGCATTCTCGATACACACATAAACAGTAAGAGTCACCATAAAGTACAGTAGTGACCTTGTTTTCTCCTTAGAGGTAACAACTATTCTTAATGCACTACTGCCTCTAACAGGAACTTCAGTTTTTCTCCATGTATGAGATTGAGCTTTGCTCCCTTAGTAGAATAAGAATTAATTTTGCACAGCTATAATAGATTTACAGCTGTTGCTATGAGCGAACAACTAAAAAGGCAATGACAGTTTGACATCTCTGCAAACCTCTAAGGTCCGACAAGACGTTAGATCACTAAACGACAACCAGCAGCGAAGTACTGACAGCCACAGAAAAGAATCTGCGCGACAGGAATGTGGCAGCTAGTCATGTATGTATTGCGGCGTACTGGAGAGCAGAATAGCATACGTTCCAGAGACATTTATTTCACAAGCAAGCTGTGAAGCAAACAAAGCAGAAACTTTGGAAAGACAATTAAATCCAACGAGAGGAAATAAAACACTTTTAACATTTGCCGATGACATTGTAATTCTGTTAGAGACGGTCAACGGCACAGACGAGCAACTGAACGGGAGGGATGGTGTCTTGAAAAGAGACTATTCGATGACTGTTCAAAAAAGTAAAGCAATAGCAATGGAATGTAGTGAATTAAATCAGGTGATGCTGAGACAATTATATCAAGGAATTATGCTCTAAAAGCAGGACTCATAGATGCATTTTGTTATTTAAGAAAGGATGCGGTGATAGCCGAAGAGGGAGGATATAAAAAACAAACTGCCAACAGTGAGAAAATCATTTCTGAAGAAAAGAAATTTGGTAGTATTGGATAAAGGTTTAAATGTTATGAAGTGTTAATCAGGGCTTGGTCGTCTAGTTGTCGGAAATGACTTCGGTGGTATGGTACAGTAGCTCAGCGTATTCAGTCCGGGGACTGCCCCCCCCCCTCCTCCCCCCTCCCCCTCCCAGAGAATTACAGTGTAATCGGATCGGTAAATGTTAAAAGTGTTTCATTTCTTCTCATTGGACTTAACTGCCTTTCCAAAATTCTCATCGACGTCATGTTACATTCGCATAGTTACCCTGACGGAAAAACAAATCGAATGAAAAAAAAAAAAGTGGTAAAGTGGAAGCCTGGAAAGTGTAAGATCGTGCGGTAGAATCTCGGTCAGAGACTGGAATTTTTCAATCTGCCTTTGCACTAACTTTAACCTCTCACTAACGTGAAGAGGTGTCCGAAACCACATAGGTTTCGGATTTCATGTTTACAATAAATCTTTATAGTAAATCGGCTTTTCCCGGTATAGTTACCGTAGCAAACTAAGGGTGTGAAAGTCGCTGAAGTGGCATACAGTTGAAAGAACTTGCAAACTCGTGGCTGAACATCCCTCTTGAGGGATTCCCAGCCAATCATGCCATACGAATTTAGTGTACTTTTTGTTGACTGCAACGTTAAAACGTGGACGATAAACAGTACAGAGAAGAAGAAAATAGGAGCTTTCGAAATTTGGTGTTATAGGAAAATGTTGAGTATTAGATGGAGTAGATCAGGTGAATAATAATGAAGTACTGAATCGAAATGAGGAGAAAAATTTATGGCACAACTTGACTAAGAGATGGAATTGGTTGGTAGTACACGTCCTAAGGCAGCAAGGAGTTGTCAGGGTGGTACAAGAGGAAAGTGTGAGGATGTAGGTGATGGATGTAGGTTGGAATAGTCATGCAGAGATGAAGGGTTAGACTAGCGTGGAGGACTGCAGAAAATCAGTCTTCGGACTGAAGACCAAAACAATAATAGTACAAGAGAAAACATACAACGTCGGTGTGTTACAGGAAGGTCTCCAGAATGAGGTACAGGGCGAGCACAGAAGAACTTTACGCTCAAAAATCCATAAAAACGAAATGGTGCAACCTATTCGCATCAGACGATAAACTGTTAATAGAGTATCTCTAGAAATTTTCTCCCGTACGGCCGCTATTTTTTTTTCTTGTATCACGTCGCCACCAGGTACTGTTAATGCAGAAAATGGCAACTACACCACAACAGGAGAGCTGGTGTGTCCTTCAGCTGGCAAAAATGGAGTCGGTAAGTCCTATTCAGCGAGCATTTTGCATATAATTTCAGGAGGAGCTAGGCACCAGAGCTTCTATATATGCCAGATGCAAACAGTGTGAAAAGAAGGGTTGTATCTGCAAAGGCAATCGTCCTCGTCGGTCTCCTCTGTCGGAGCAAAATATTGATCGCGTTCGAGCAGCATTTCAGCGAAGCCGACAGAGACCAACACGTGGAGCGAGTCGCGAGCCCCAGGTCGCACATACAGCCGGTAGCGAAATCCTACGTGCACGATTGCGCTTGGAACCGCACAAATTACAGTTGGTCTAGGTACTCAGCCCAGGAAATTAGCTCTATGCTGCAGGATGTGACTTCTATTCCGAGATGTTGACAAGGATGGATAATGATAACGATCACGTCAGAGAGGTTAATTTTTTAGTGACGAAGCAACGTTGCACACGAATGGTAAAGTTAATCGGCACAATGTTCGTTTCTGGGGAACGAAAAACACATACATCCCCATCGAACATGAAAGAGATTTGCCAAATGTCAATGTGTTCTGCACAGTGTCGAGGGAGAAGATTTACAGCCCCTAATGTTTCGTGTAGAAAACCGGCACAGTTAATTTGCTTTCTTCGAAGCTTCTGTCTCAAGTGCAAGAAGAGTCCAACAAGTTCATCTCGCAACAAGATGGTGTGCACCTCCTTACTTCCACGTGACTGTGCGGGAACGCAGCCTGGACGATGGCTCGCCCTTGCTACTCCTGATGATGAGAATGAAAACATGGTCCAGGTATGCTGTATTCTTTTTATTGTCCTTGAAGTAGGTCAATTTCAACCGTGGGTCATTCTCAAGCACATGTTTTAACCTTCCTTATTTTGAACTTTCAGCTTCATTTCAAATTCTAATGGTTCAAATGGCTCTGAGCACTACGGGACTTAACATCTGAGGTCATCAGTTCCCTAGAACATAGAAATACTTACTTAACTAACCTAAGGACATCACACACATCCATGCCCGAGGCAGGATTCGAACCTGCGACCGTAATGGTTGCGCGGTTCCAGACGGAAGCGCCTAGAACCGCTCGACCACACCGGCCGGCTTTCAAATTCTAATGCATTGCTAGTATATGGGGACAGGTATAGATTTTATTTCTGTGCATATGTGGCACAAAAACAATACAGAAGTATACATGATTACCTTTAGTGAATGGACGTAATCATATATACTATTGTATTTTTTTTTGTGCGACGTAGGCACGGAAATACGATGTATACCTCTGTGGCACACTACTAGCAACGTATTAAAACTGTATTAAAAAGTGAAATTAAGCTGGGAGCTTAAGATATGTGCCTGAAAACGATCCACGGTTAAAATTGCTCACTTTGCCGGACAATAAAAAGAATGCAGCCTACATGCACCATATTTTCATTCTCAAAACAGTTCAGGTTTTTGACCCCCGCAGAAATAAAATTTTAAAATACTGATGATCAGGTGTGGTGCAGACGGCTACCACTGCCACCACAAATAACCCCTCGCAGCTCTTTTTTGGGTTCCTGTGAAAAACATAGTTTTTGTCCCATCCTCGTCACAGTCCTTGCAGTAGCTACGGCAGCGAACCCGCAGATGCGACAGAGTCCATCACCATCGGCATGTCGCAGGGTGTTGGGAAGGGTATGAATGTCGTTTCGACGTTAGCAGTGTCACTCGAGGAGCACATATGACTCCCTACACTCAATAAAAAATTCCAGAGATACCCTATCGACGGGATAAGGTTTGAAGCGAATTGGTTGAATCGTTTCGTTTGTATGAACTTTTGAAAGTGTTAAGTTCTTTTGCGCTCTGCCTGAATTTTGTTGAAAACCTGCAGTTGTCAGGATCATTTCTAAACATATACGTTTTCCGCAGAAGAAAGGTGAAAGTGATATTCTGGCACGGACGGTATTACATCGGATGGCTCTGAGGCACACTTGGGTGCTGGATTTCGGCAATGGGAATGTGGGGCAGCGGCAGCGGTGGCGGCGGCGGCGGCGGCGGCGGCAGATGCGGTAGCAGTGGCGAGCCGGGGTGGGGCGGAGTGGGGGCGGGTTTATTTGGCGCCGTAAAGCCGCGCTCTGTCCGCGCCCCGCGCTGTTTATTTGTGCGTCCGCGCCGCGTCGTGCCGCTCGCCATTTGGAATCGCAGCAGCAGCGGCGGCGGCCCTCGCAAAGCACCGCCGAGTTACGCCCGCCACTCGGCCTGCGCACGGCTCCACTCACGTCACCGAATCACTGCTGCACTGCGCGGGGCCGCGGCAGGTTTTTGTGCCTCGAATGTACGCGATCAAAAACATTTCTGTGTCCATGGTGCGAGATGAAATTGTTTTAGCGCGCAATTTCAGTCACTGAACTCGCTGACCAGCGTCTTGCAAATTCCGGTCGGCGGTTCTACCGTGCAGTCATCACACCGCAGCGGAGTGTAATAGGACGACTGCTGTTCGCCATACGTTACAGACTAAATAAATGGGAATATTTAAAAACACTCCATGTCCAAAAAATTAAACTTTTCAGGAGACACAAAATACATTCCAGGTGACTGAAATTCTTCTGGGTATTATGCAGCGTCATGCTAAAAACTAACAACAATAATAAACTAAAACAGAAGTTTCGGCCGAATTGCAACGGCTTGAGGAAGGCCGTTGCAATTCGGCCGAAACGTCTGTTTTAGTTTATTATTGTTGTTAGTTTTTAGCAATGACGCGGCATAATACCCAGAAGAATTTCAACCACTGTGACTCCGGCCGCGGAAGCCTACGTTCTTATAACGTTCCAGGTGTTAAAATCGTGCCGAAATTTCGGTTTTCTTTTCATTTTTCGTTAAAATGAATGTGCAGAATAGAAACGTATGGACTGAGAAAACCGAGATATGTTTCTCGACATTAAGTTAAAATTATTTAGTGAACATATAAGCTTCCTCAATATTTTTTTACAAATAAGCTTAAATCATTAGGTAACTCATATTCTGTTGCTAATATGGACAAAAATCAAACAAATTATGCCTAATTTCCATAAACATGGTTCATCCTTTAAGACATGTTGCCCACATGTAAATGTCAGTGTAGAAGTTTCGGATGATTTCTTCTTTTCGAAGGAATGGTAGAAATCGCTGGTCATGCATTTTTTTTAAAAAAAAAAAAAAAAAAAAAGCAAGAAAAAATCCATATCTTTTGTACATTTGGGGGTCTCTCTTCAGTTTAGGTGACACAATGGCTGCTTAACAACTCAGAAAATGTCAGATATATGGGATTTCTCTATGCCATTATCGGCCTATATGTTAAAAGTACAAAATTATAGGTATCTGAATGTTGTGAAAAATGGACATGTGGAGGTTTTCAATATTCCCATTTAAATCCTAGCCGTCTTCGCGGATGATTCTGCAATACTTGAAAATTACAGAGAAATTCTGGAAATCCACAGAGGATCGATATTTGGTGGAGGGATTGGCTGCTGCCCCTGAATACAAAGAAATGTAACGTATTACCCATAAGAAGGAGGAGATACTCGTTATTGTATCAGAGCGTGAAGAAAACTAAAGCCTCCAAATTGAGAATGTAAAGACTCTCTTTAAAAGAAACAAACGTTATCGAATTTGTACATCTTTACTCTTCATGCCTATGTATTTGAGCCCTTTGCCGTCTGCCGACCACGAACTGATGCGAGCAACATGGCGGCGTGTAACGTAACTATTTCGGTGCGCTACAAACAGCATGCTGTATTCGAATTTCGAGTCTGGAACGTTCGTCTACATATGGAACACCCTTCTCTCCAGCATGACCGTGCCAGATCAGCACACGGATGCTACGACGTCTGTAACAATCCGAAGCCTTGGGTTCTCTGTTATCGATGATCGTTCATACAGTTCCGACTTGGCCCAATGTGATCTTCATTTCTTTCCAAAAACTGAAGAACATCTTCGGGGGCTTCACTTTGGCAGAAATGAAGAGGTGCAAGCAGAGGTGAGCTCCGTCAACAAAGTCAAACATTCTACAATGACGGTATTAATGAATTTGTCACACGTTAGGAGAAATACGTTCGTCATCTGACTGGCTATCACGAGAAATAAATATGCAGGTACGAGAGGCAAATATGTAGACTGTTAATAAAGTTTCTTTTATTTTAAAAGCTTTAAGAGTTTTTACATAAAAGAACGGAGGCATTACTTCTCTGCACGTCCTCGTATGATCATGACTTCCGAACAAGCACTCGAGTAGTCACATCTATTAAATAACCGTCAATCAAAAAGTTTCGAGACTAGAATAATAAGAAATTAGGATAAGTTAAGAAGGTGGTTTTAATACTTCAGGCGTCTTACATAGTCTACCCTCACTTGAACAAAATGCACACAACGTTCATACAACCACGTGAAACTTAAGAGACCTTCTTTGGGATGTTATTTAACACTCGCGGACCACATTGTGTTTGAATGTCGGTTATGTCATCAGAGCGTTGACTTTCCATGTGCTTTTGTCACTTTTTAGTAGGTGCGTATTTATAACTCCAGATCTCGTCACACTTAATGACATTTTCCAGACTAGAACTGTCCACGTTTCGCGTTTCAGTCGAGTCGCGGCAGACATCCATGCATCGTCAGTTCTGTTCGGGAGTCAAGGTGTGCGCGACAAACTTTGTACACACCTTTCTCTTCCTCAACGAATTTTCAAGAATGTCTTGAGCACTTGATTTAGAGATGTTGCTTTAATGCGATTTGTCTCACAGGAACGTTTACACATTGCGGCCGCACAGCCACTACCTAGCACTGTCGGCCCACAAATGACTGGTCGAATGCATATCTGTGGTTTATAGTTGTCAGTTCAAGCTACCACAGTAGTTACTGCGCTGATATCGCTTCTACGCTACGAATAAAATCAGACTCGGAAATTTTTGGGCTAACGGTGTTTCTGCGACTATGAGAACGGAACAGTTTTAAGTGGAATGACAACATATAACCAAAGTAATGACTCATGCCAGGCTGAGATTCACTGGGCGATTTTTCAGGACGCATAGCTTAACACGCCTGTGTAACTTACAAAGCCCTCGTTCGACCATTACTTTAGTGCTTCTGGGACCCTTAGCACATATAATTGATAGAGGAAAAAGAGAAGATCCTAACAAGGCCAATGCATTTCGACACATGTTTGTTCACACAGGCCGAAAACGTCACGGAGATGTACATCAACTGCAGTGGCAGATGCCACGTGAGAGGCGGTGTGGGTTACTGTGAGAATTCCGACACCGAACGTTCGTAGAAAACAGAACCAGTGTATTTCTTCTTCCAATGGATATCTCACGAAACTACCACGAAGATGAAAGCGAGCTCTGTCGGAGGCCTACCAACAATCATCCCCACCTCGCTCCATTCGCATCTGAAAATGAAAAGAAGAGATTATGGTAAGGGCACACGAAATACCCTTCGCCACGCGCCATAAATTGGCTTGTGGAATATCAATGTAGCTGCAGATGTAGGTGTAATTAAATCACCGTATATTATTATGATTTCCTTCCTGATGCATTTAATTTGCTCTATCATACATTCTCTGTACTATGACGTACCACTAACCCGGAACCAAACAAAGTACATGATTTGCAAAAATATATTATGTATCTCTGCTAAGTGTCTACTGGTAATATTTATCCAGTGGTTTTGCAGTTTGTTACCAAAGTTGTTTTTGTTGTTCGTTGGTGATGTCAGCCCGAACAAAAACACACCCTCCTTTATTTCAAACATTCTCAAACGAAAACACTAAACAATGTCTGTGGCAGCTAAGTACAAAGATCAATCCGAGTTTTCCGCACAGACTAATTAACGTTACCTTCACAGTCTCCTCTTACCGCGATGTGTAGCGACAATGAAGGCCGCAAGGCGCACCACTACAGTCTTAATTAGCCCTGCCGGACCGAGTGAAGTGGTGCAGCGGTCAGTGGATTGGACTTGCGTTCGGGAGGACGACGGTTCAAACTCGCGTCCAGCCATCCTCATTTAAGTTTTCCATGATTTCCCTAAATCGCTTCAGGTAAATGCCGGGATGGTTTCTTTGAAAGGGCACGGCCGCTTTCCTTCCCCATCCTACCGTAAGCCGATGGAACCAATGACCTCTCTGTTTGGTTCCCTCCCCAACCAACACAGTCCTGCTGGAAATACTGACCACTTGGTGTTCTCATGCCCCAGACAGTGAAATAGTTTAACTGAATATCTTACCAGACAAATTTGAATTTGCTCTTTTTTGCACGTACCTCGTACATTAGGTGGAAAACTGCATTAGCATTTTATAGGCTACTGCATTGCAGCTCTTATGCATCGTGGACGGTGATTGGAACGACCTTCATAAATAACAGCAAAAAGATGCCCGACGTCTCTCAAGAAGGACGTCGTATATATTGTATGAATTGTATTGTATGTTAACTGGGGACCTAGAAACGACGGAGAGGCTCCGTCCTCGCGGCAGCCACAGTGGTCCACAACCCCACGACGACTACCGCAGTCCACTTCACCCCTCCGCCGCCCCACACCGAACCCAGGGTTATGGTGCGGTTCGGCCCCCGGTGGACCCCCCAGGGAACGTCTCACACCAGACGAGTGGAACCCCTATGTTTACGTCGTGGAGTAATCGTGGTGTACGCGTACGTGGAGAACTTGTTTGCGCAGCAATAGCCGACGTAGTGTAACTGAGGCGGAATAAGGGGAACCAGCCCGCATTCGCCGAGGCACATGGAAAACCGCCTAAAAACCATCCACAGACTGGGCGGTTCACCGGACCTCGACACAAATCCGCCGGGCGGATTCGTACCGGGGACCAGGCGCTCCTTCCCGCCCGGAAAGCCGAGCGTCAGACCGCGCGGCCAACCGGGCAGGCCACGTCACATACGTTAGTTTTAGAAACAAAAAGCTGTTGAAATGCCTCCATCACAATTATAGAGTAAACGTTGGAAAAACGCATAGTATAGTAAAGGATGACAGCAAAATGAATTTTCACGTGACAGTATCCAAACCAGTGGGAATTCTCACAAAAAAGTGGACATGTAGGAGTCACCGGTGCGCTGGGAGTTGCACGTCGGTGCGGTGGCTTCCGATTTCGCGAAAGAGCATGTAAAAAAACAGCTGGGAACACGTAGGCTTAAGCTACAAAACTTTTCAAGTAAATCCAGTGGCCATGGGCAACGGTCTGAATCAATCATCAGAATACTGTGTCTACGGAGCAATAATTATTTCGTAGAAACGTTCATGATAGTCTGCTAATAGGTGCAAATGGCTCTGAGCACTATGGCACTTAACATCTGAGGTCGTCAGTCCCCTAGACTTAGAACTACTTAAACCTAACGAACCTAAGGACAGCACACAAATCCATGTCCGAGGCCGGATTCGAACCTGCGACCGTAGCAGCAGCGCGGTTCCGGACTAAAGCGCCTGGAAGCGCTCGGTCACAACGGCCGGCCTGCTAATAGGTATCAAGAAGGTTTTGTCACGGACAATTTATGGATTCATAGGCTGTAATTCACGTAAATTATTCGAACAAGTTGTAACTGTCTAATATTCTTCATTAATGAATCGTTTGAATTAAGAGTCAACTGAAAGACTATTAAGGTCGGCACTCGAGAACGTGCTTTTTCAAAAGGAAAGCACTCATCATAGTATTAGTAATAACGTAGAAAGTGTATCCCCTGGAATTTGAATCAGTTCATCGAATTTATTTTTCTCATTTTACTTTAAGGGACTTCTTCATATTTTGCAGCTTTGAGAACTGGCTTGACGGGAAGAAGTTTGCGTGAACTGAGGAAGTTATTTCTATCGTAAGAATGTATTTATTTAAAAAAATTCAGAATAGAGCGATACTTGCAACACTGATGAAATGATGAAAACCTCATGGAGTCAAGTGTACTGTTGTCAAAAACGATAATTTTGTAAAATATTCTTAGCCACTTCCGGTTTCTTCTTTATACAGTGCCGCACTATTTCAGAGAAAATGGTACGTCTTTGGGCTTACAATAAACTGAACAAGGCAACTGACGGTCGACATTTGCTCTTGGTGACTGGTGAAAACTGTATTTGTTAATAGATGTACCTGTAGGTGAAAGATGTTTCAACTTAAAACAGTTAAAAAATGGACGCCACAGAACTTAAAACCTTCCTTAAAATTTATGTAGTGCTAACCCATCACTTGAAGATGGTCGTTTGACCGCAACTAGTAAGGGGCTACTTGTGAATTACCAGTAATAAACAACAGTTTTTGGTGGCTTAAAGATGCCATTCTTTAAATATAGCTTTTTTATCACACTTTCCGTCTACTTCCAACAGTACTGGACACGAAAGACGCTCGGATGCGACGGTTACGTTACACAAGAGGCAGTTCGTCTAAAAACGATGCACTCATGAGGCCTCGGTTCGTAGATTTTCCAGAAAAGAGGAACAGCTCTGATCATGACGAAGTTGTCCGTTTCTGTTTAAGGGGTTCCAGCTGCGGATGAAATCTGTAGATATTCCACGCTTTCGGCGAATTCAGTTCGACAACGCTCAAGTAGCAGACGTGGTGAGATTGGAAGCGAAACATAACAATTTCGAGCGCGTGCGCGAAGAGATTAAGCGAGGCGGCGTCCGTAGAGCGGTGTGATGGCGCCGCGGGCTCGGGAGTCGTCTGTGTGGCCCCTCCACGGCGCAGCACGGGATGGGGCGTGGAGGAGCGCCCGCCGCAAAGTAAACGCCAGACCGCAAATTTGGGGAGCCTCACCACAGCCTCGCCGGCCAGGCGCGGAACGTCTCTCAGCCCTATTGCAGTGTTGTTTATGGGTTTATAAAATAGGTCCTCACACTGCGCGAGTAGCGTGTCGCGCTGAACACAGCTCCCATCCCAGCTGTTCTACTAGAAACGGCAATAGCTGTTGACGTACACTGAGTTGAAAAAAGTCATGGAATAGTGATATGCACTTGCACAGTCAGCGGTAGTATTGCGTACACAAAGTATAAAAGGGCAGTGCACTGGCGGAGCTGTCATTTGTATTCAGGTGATTCATGCGAAAAAGGTTTCCCACATGATTATCGCTGCAAGATACGGAATGGTAGTTGGAGCTAGCTAGACACAAGGGAATTCAGTTTCGGAAATCGTTAGGGAATTCATTATTCTGAGATCCACAGTGTCAAGAGACTGCCGAGAGTACCGAATTTCAGGCATTACCTCTCACTACAGACAACGCAGTGGCCTACGTCCTTCACTTAACGACCGAGAGCAGCGACGTTTGCGTAGAATTGTCAGTGCTAACAGACAAGCAACACTTCGTGAAATAACGACCGAAACCAAAGTGGTAAGTACGACGAACGTATCCCTTAGGATATGGCGACGAAATGTGGTGTTAAGCCGGCCAGAGTGGCCGATCGGTTCTAGGCGCTACAGTCTGGAACCGCGCGACCGCTACGGTCGCATGTTCGAATCCTGTGATGTCCTTAGGTTAGTTAGGTTTAAGTAGTTCTAAGTTCTAGGGGACTGATGACCTCAAGATGTTAAGTCCAATAGTGCTCAGAGCCATTTTCAACTTTTTTTGTGGCGTTAATGGGCTATAGCAGCAGTCAACCGAAGCGAGAGGCAATGTTAACAGCACTACATCGTCTGCAGCGCCTCTGTTGGTCTCGTGACCATATAGATTGGATCCCACACGACTGGAAAACCGTGGCCTGGTCAGATGGGTCCCGATTTCTGTTGGTAACGGTTTCGTTGGAGTGCAGCGCAGACCCGCACGAAGCCTTACACCCAAGTTGTCAACGAGGCACTGTGCAAGCTAGTGGTGGTTCCGTAATTATGTGAATTGTGTTTACGTGAAATGGACTGGGTCCTCCGATCCTCCTGAAGCGATCATTAACAGGAATTTGTTATCTCTGGCATCTTGGAGACCATTTGCAGCCATTCATGTACTTCATGTTCCCAAACGACGATGGAATTTTTATGGATGACAATGCACCGTGTCAGCAGGCCACAGTTTTGCCCGATTGATCTGTAGAAAATTCTGGAGAGTTCGAGTGAATGATTTTGCCACCCAGATCGCTCGAAATGAATCCCACCGAACATTTATGGGACGTAATCGAGAGGTCAGTTCGTGCACAAAATCCTGCATCGACAACACAGTGATGGACGGCGATAGAGGCAGTATCTTTCTGTAGCTGATTTCCAGCGACTTCTTGAGTCCATGTCACGTCGAGTTGCTGCACCACGCCAGGTAAAAACAGATCCAACACTACACGAGGTGGAATCCCATGACTCTTGTCACCTCTTTGTAAAACACAGGTAAAGGTTTTCTTTTTCCCTTTCGTCGTTTGATACAGTTGTCCTGCTCGGAAGTGTATCGAAATGCTAGGAGTGCTTACTTTAGAAGAAGTGTAGGTTAAAAACAAACTCTATAAATCATTTCCTCATTTAGTCTGCTTTTACAATAGGTTCTCCTCCAGTTTATTTTCTAGTCGTCTGTACTAGTTATGGCGTTTAAATGGTGATCCTGAACCCACCGAAAAAATATCGGACGCTGTCCAGGCATATTGTCTGAGTATTTGCTCTAACAGACCGATGCGTCGTTACTCGGTAAATGAATTTAGTAATATTTCTTACCCATTGTTATTTTTGTATCTGTAGTGCACTGTAAATATCTGTACATATGAGCAAATGTATACGGTATGTGTTGTGTTTCTTGTTCAGAAAAACATCTGTTCAAGTAGAAACACTATTTAGAAAATGAAAGAGAAAATTAGAGTGTTGATTGAAAGGGACTACAACCGAGAGCCCAAACTATAGGGAATGGAAAAGGACATGCCAAGATGTTAAACAACGGTGTCATGCGCATGGCCGGTATTGTTACATCAAAGCGCGCGCGCGCGCACACACACACACACACATGCAATGGATATGCCAAGTTCAACGCACGACGGCAGATTCTGTTGATGTTATTTCTTTCGACTACCTCCAGCTGTTCGGATATTCTCAAGATCCGAAAGTGAGGAACACTTTCCAGCTACCGATATCACATTTTTGTAGATGAGTGCTTCCCTCGTTACAGCATCGACATTTAAATCTAAAGTAGGAGTCGCAAAATTTTTCTTCTGCGTTTCTTTGTTTCATCTATTTACATATCCTGTGTATAATTTACCTGTCGTATGTGTAACGCGTTAGTAAACCTTCAAGAACGATGTGCAAAAAAGGCATACTAATTCCTTCGTTGCAGCATCGACAATTAAATCTAAGGCAGGAATCGTAAAAATTTTCTTCTGCATTTATGCGTTTCATCTGTTAACTTATCGCATGTATAACTCGTAAGTGAACCTTCAAGCCACGATGTGTAAAAAAAAAACCTATCTAATAAGTCTAAGCCAGACAAAAGTCCAAAAAAACGCAAACAGCACTCATTTTCCGCAGTAGACTGGAATGACTTGCTCCGAAGATAATGGACAAGTTTCCTCGGGTGGTCTGTAGTGGAATAATGAGAACCTTTGGACAAAAAAAATTTCCACATTACTTGCTACAAGAAACAGCTATATCTTTTGGGACATTTATCAATGCAACGATTTTTTTTTTACAAAACTCGCTTTTAAAGATACTAGACCGGTCGCCGTAAAAATGCGAATCACAACAAAATGACCAACCGTCACCGTCAGGCACTGAAGTTCATAGTTATCTCTTGTTGAACGTATATTGAATCTTAGAGGCACTGTTTTATAATTTTCAGTGGTAACCGTGCTTGCCTCTATTGGACACTTTCGGAATCAACCCGGAAGCTTTCCTTGATTTGTAGAAGTTTGAAAATGGATACTCGAAATACGTAGTAACGAAGTACTTTCTGAAATCTTACCACACTTTACATTTAATTTTAGCGGGAAAATGGCACAATATGTCATTTGCGAAAGAAGGGAGGGTGTGCCATGGATATGATACACATAGTGGCGTGGAAGCTATTAAAACAAAGGACCTTTATAAGGAAGTTTGGTCGCCAACTTTCTCTCAGAGTGTGAAAATATTTTGTTACCGCCTACTTACATAGAGAAAAATGATCATCATAATGAAATAAGAGAGACCAGCGATCCAGGGAAAGGTGTAAGTACTCGTTTTACCCGCGCCCTGTTCGTGACTGGAATTCCAGCCACTTAATTGTGAATTGCAGAGTAATTATGTAGACGTAGCTGTAGAAAATAATAGCTCAATTCCCGCCGGGAGCTGTCTAATCTCTATAATACTGAATATGTAGTTCTCTCAGTTAAAGGAAGCCATTACCAACCTTCCAGGGATTCTATGAGACAGCTGATCAAGAAATAGTAATTTTGAAAAAATGACGACCATTTACAAGTAATTAACTTGGAAGAGTAGCAGAATATCCGAAGGTGGAAAGTATCAATCAGAATACAATGAAAAAATCGAATAATGTTATCCAGAGACTGTTTATCCGAGAGAAATAAGAGAAGCAGGAGATAGCTCAACCACTACATATTAACATCTACATCCTCGAGCATGATTCATGTGAGATATGTATCAAACAATCATTCTTTCTGACAGAAATTTTTTCACGTGAATCTCACATCAGATTGTCTTATTATAGGAATTTTCACACTGCTACATACGGAAAGAAAATGTTTATTGCTTCATCTGTCTTCTCTTATCCACGTAAATTGATTGTTGATCCGTTTTCTTTCTGATCAGCCAAGTTATTAAAAATTATTTTCGTAGAAGCCAGTCTTTACTAACCTAATCACAGTGCTCTGACTCTAAAATCAACTAAAAGCTACAGACAGTTAGTGTTATAGGTTCGCTGCACTGTAGATACTGATGTGCATATCATATATCATTTCAGAGCTCCAGATGGGTTGTCTGTCATGGAATTTGACATGCTCTCACAGTAATCCACGGAGAACTGTAATGCAGTACCGTGTAGAAGCAAGAGAAATAAGGGTCATTGTCATCGCCGAATGGTAAATACATGTGGAGCAAGCGTGTAGGGAAAGACTATGAATGGAATGATAATGAACGAGTCTGCTAGCATGAGAGGCACCTCATGTGGCCATTGCTGCTAGCAGATGCTAGCATGCTGAAAGCAGTAAAGAAATTATGCGTCCCGGAGATAAATACTGTTGTTGGAAAAGTAGTAAAAATGCTAGAAGATGGAGGATCTGCTGAACTGTGTTGGTTATTAATTTAAAAAAAAGATTTGTATTCATACAGCTACGTTTTTAATTTTTTCTTTGATACTTTTTGATACTTACAATTTCTCTTTCTTCTTCTTCTTCCTTCCAATTATTAGGCATCTTGACCTGTTACGTTCTCGTCGAGAAGTTCTGCCTTCTCATCGGTCGACCTAGCGAATTTCACCACGGACGCGGTAGTATAGCATGGATTTTGGGATCCTCTACTAGTTCATTCGTTATAGATATTTTCTCCAGTTGTTTTGATGGTTCTGTATATAGCGTGTGATGGGTTTCATTGTAAGTTCCTTTAACACATCTTCATTTCTCTTGCGATCCCAGTTTTTCGTAACCAGGTGTTCGTCTCAAGAATTTCGTCTTACAGGCTGTTAGTCTTTTCGCGTATTTTGCCCTTATTGCCCAGGCTTCACTGGCTTAGATCATCACAAGCCTCGCTAAGATCTTGTAAAGACTTATTTTGGTGTTATATACTAGGGAAGGTTTCGTTGCATTATTAATTCCTTCAATTGTTTCGATGTAGCTTATGGGCTTTTTTAGCTAGGACTGTTTTTCTCCATGGTTTTTTATAGCCTAAATATGTGAATGTGTTCACTTCTTCCAGAATTTCAATCTGAAAACAGTTCTCACTTTGTACTGGGTATTTTCTGCACAAGGCCACAGTCTTTGCTTTTTCGGTACTGATGTCCATGCTGTATTCCTCGTATGTAATCTGTAAATTGTGCACAGAACGCTGCAGACCATCCTCCGAAGAAGCTACAAAATCTAAACATCTGCAGAAATTTAAGTTTCTGTTGATTTGAATGGAACAGTATGGGGCTTATATCCACTCTTGGATGATTTTGATTTTATTCGTATAAATAATAACAAGAATGTTGAAAGGCAACGTCCCTGCTGTTCTCCAACATGGGGATTCTTCCCCATTATGATAATTTGTCCCCCTCCTTCTTCACACAGATTAAAACTGTTCCGCCCGTACAATTTCATAGTACAAATTTCGTAATAATTCCGGTAGATTTGTTAAGTTTCTCCATCGTACGACTCAGAAGTGTAGTTAATATTGCGTTCATGTGTAGACCGTTGATCTTCTGGTTTGATTTCCTTCCACTCACTGTTACCCATTGTGATTCACATGTTGTCCTCTGCACCGCCCGAGTTCTCTAACGTAGTCTTTTACTACCTTAGGCAAGCTCTGTAAGTAGATGCTCGTTTCGTCAGTCAAGAAAATAGTGACATAACATTCAAAGTTACTTATTTCACTCTCAAATAGGAACATGTAAAAATAAATTATCGTGTCGAAAACATAGATACTTTCACTGGAAACTGGAATTCACCAACAAACTGCGAAAAAATTAAAACCGGCGTAACTATGTGTGTGTGTGTGTGTGTGTGTGTGTGTGTGTGTGT
Organism: Schistocerca piceifrons; assembly: GCF_021461385.2. Taxonomy (NCBI): domain Eukaryota; kingdom Metazoa; phylum Arthropoda; class Insecta; order Orthoptera; family Acrididae; genus Schistocerca; species Schistocerca piceifrons. The sequence continues at coordinate 771,903,731 of NC_060139.1, read as the reverse complement.
GTGTGTGTGTGTGTGTGTCAGTAGCCCGTAATACTGGAATATAATATAGATCACGCAATGCTAACGTAACTCAGTATATGACGTACATATGCTTGCTTGCGTTTAACAAAGAAAGATGGATTCTACAGAAGTGCAACACTGCACTTACATTTTCTGTTTTAAAATTTCAAGGACCAATCAAATATTACACAAAATCGAAAAAATCGTACTTCATTGATCTCATCATCAACTCGAATTGGAGGCATCACTTCAGGTGCGACTACCCACAAGTTAGGTATTGACTACTTCAATCAGCTGTTGCCTCAGCATAATGATTTCAACTCTCTATTTTTTTATGTTTTAATCTAAACATAATGATGCTTTATTTGGTTAGGTGGAACGATAATTGAAATCCAGGTTAATTATATCTGAGCGCAGATAAGTGCAAGAAGATGGACGAGGTTGGAAGCTCGTGAAATCTTGCTACCGCTGCGAATTAATGAGAGAGTTATTATTTATATTCCGCTGCACCACTGTTAGCCGTGGCAAGGAAGGGCGCTTGTTCTCCCACTAAGTACTCCTACGATTAAGTGACGGAACATCAGGACGCTAATAATATAGCCCCACTTCCACCTCTTCCGATAACAATATTTAAGTCTTCACTCTATTCCCACCCATTCAGACTGGAAGGTACAGTTATAACATGAACTGCCAAACCTAACGTATTGGACACATCTTCGTGTCGATTTTGAATTTTGATACATTCTCAAAGACACTTCACGGCGTTTCTTTAGTTACCAAAGCTCTTGTGCCTTCCTCAACCCGAATCAGAAATTCATCAATATTTGTCTGCAAACATCAATCTCAATCACCTTCTCCCCGTAATCCTCTCACTCAGTTTCCTTTGCTCCTTTCGCTTCTGATTGCAAATTCCATCTTCTCACCTTGCATCTTCTCATCTTCCATCTTCTCATCTTTTCCTTCATCTTGGACACATTTCTTGTTTCTCTCGACTTGCTTTTGCTACTATTATCTGCTAGCGTCATTTCCTGCTTACTGTCTTTCTTGCTTTCTACAGTCGTTATCAATGTTGAAATAATTTACACCCATAATTGGTTTGTACTTCAAAGTCTGTCCTGCGTTTTCGTTCATTTGGTTTGTACTGCAATGCTTGTCACCAAAGTTGTGTCTTTTCTATAATTTTCGATGTAATCTCTTGTCACTCTTGTTGGCCCTTTCCGTTGTTTCATTCAACCTGACAATAACTGAGAACAGTCGTAAATTTTGCCGCGCGGGATTAGCCGACCGGTCTAAGGCGCTGCAGTCATGTACTGTGCGGCTGGTCCCGGCGGAGGTTCGAGTCCTCCCTCGGGCATAGGTGTGTGTGTGTTTGTCCGTAGGATAATTTAGGTTAAGTTGTGCGTAAGCTTAGGGACTGATGACCTTAGCAGCTAAGTCCCATAAGATCTCACACACACTTGAACATTTTTTTTCTTAAATTTCTGTCTTATTAATGTTGGATTTTGCTTATCGAACATCCGCAACTGAGCTGCATGGTCAGATTGAAAATACCCTCTTCAGTCCTAAGTTTATTTTATTATTCACACGGCTGGTTTCGGGAAAATTGTATTCCCATCTTCACTACACCGTCACGCCCGTCTATTATGAAGTGCAGTCTGTAGTTCACCGCATGCGACCATGTCGCAGCTGACTATCAAATTTGTACGCCCGAAGATGGGAATGTGATTTTCTGGGAGCCCGTTTTGCGAATAATTAAATAAACACACAATTGAAGCGGGTATTTTCAACTTAAGCCTCTTATTTAGTTATTTTATTCATAAATTCGTAGAATCATCTGTTCTGTGTTTTATTTTGTTGTAGATTGACTATATTCATAACTGATCTCAGTTTCCGTTTTCCAACTATCGAATGTTGCAGGTGATTTATCAATAACAAAATTTTCAAACATTATTTGACGGTGAAAGATGGGGTCTATTTAGACATGTTTTTGCCGTTTAGATTTCTGATACGTAGTTATTATTCAATTTAATATTCGATTACTGTTTACTATCCCTATTGTTATTTCCTTGCTGCAGTTAATCAATATACACCGCAAGTGGTCTATTATGAAAGGTTTACTATCGAAATAATCATCGAGAGATGAAATACAGACACCAACACGTGCAGTGCATGCCAAATGGACGGTGGAATTTATTCAGAACGGATTTTCCTAAGATACTCGTGAATGTATATCTGTGGCGCATTTGCATTTTACAGTTCAGTACACTAGGATCTTTTTAATACCGTATTCTGATGTCGCAGGCTGGGACAAACAAATTTATGACGCTCTTTCCTGACTTGAACACAAATTCATCCCCCTAGACACACACATACATTAAACAGTCTGCAGTAACATGTCCAAATAATAGCGGTCATTATCTGGTTCACCTTTCACTCCCTCCTACTGCAGTGTGTATAAAGGCAACCTGAAATTTTACATAAACTTAATGGTGCACGTGAGATAGCTATGTATAACTGGGTGGAATAAAGGGAATGATTTGGGACTCGTACATGTAATCTACTTGATTTTGACAGTTTTCTTGGTAAAACAGCTTTCCCACTGAATGTCTGTATCAGAACCTGCTGCGTGCTAACTGACAGGTTGCTCTACCTCTCCTCTTTAGTGTTACCATTAAAGCTCCACAGGCTTACAGACGATATAGCAGTTTTAAGGTGCCAGTACGTAGGGCAGGGGATATTATGGAACTAAATCGTAAGTATTTTAGTACTGAGACGGCTACAAAAAAACCCTAACGTAAAAATGAAACGCTGGGCATTTGATGAAAATAGGTGCTTGAAAATCAAATGATAGGATTTTTTAAATTGTGCATCCTACATCCTCACGTGTCAGGTCTCAGTGAGCTTACGGAATAATTCAAAGCAAAGAAAATTTAATTGAAGACGGTGGTAAAAATAGGCACACATCTTTCCTCCAAGGTAATATTTATCGAGGTTACAAAACTAACTCTTTTATCGATGCTGTCGTACACAGACGAATGGCACCCTTTCTCACTTGTAATTTACCTCGCAATTAACACCGTGGTAAGTCCTATCCAGAATATAGTTTCGGGACTGGTATGGTACACGGGTCAAAAGACAAAGTGGCACGCCATTTCCATCGGAGAATGGCAAGAAGAGGGCATTGCAAATCACTCAAGTGACAAAATTTGTTCATAATGTTTTTAAGACGAAGCATTTACAACTCTATACGCTTTGTATATCTCGCCCGATGTTTTGATAAAACGTTCTTCCTTTCTGATGCTTTGTTCCATTAACGGTAGCTTATCGTTGTTTCGAGATTAGCCTATTTTTAATAGATACAGAAAAGAGGTAACAGCTGCAGACTGACAGGAACAGAGACATGCGGCTTCAGAGGAAAAATATTGCTTTGCAGACACCACGGAAAGGGAGACGGAAGTGCGTCATTAGAAATGTATGGCTGTAACGTCCATCACCAAGTTTAGCGTGACTGAGGGACGGGTTGCGCCTTATTACGAGCCGGTTCATGCATTATAGACCCTTGTCGACCACTGCTCCGAGAACAATTTTTTTGACGCTTTAACACGCGGCTATTCAGCTTTGATGTAACTCCCCCACAGATAATTCATCTAAATGTACATTCAGAAATGATTCAGCTGAGGTTTCTCGTCTGAGGCAGTTGTTCTGTAGAAACCTTTTTCTTTAAATTGTTGACCTGCATACACATAACCTGTAGTTACTGGCAGATAACTGCAATGCAACCACTTACCGACGGATTGCCGTTTTATGAATAACGCGTACTGGAGTCTTCTCTGTTTACAGAAGTTAGCAGCGCATTCTTGTTTGTTTGTATTAGTTTTGGCAACTACATTCTGTCAGCTTCCAAGGACAGTAAAATGTCATTTTATTACGAATAAAGGAAAAGTTACCTAATCCTATTAATAAGAGTTACGTAAGTTTGCAGATTCCTTGCAGCGAACTTTTTCAGTGAGTTCATGTTTTTTCTCGTAACTTACTTTCTTGCTGAGCAGTCAGTTTTCTACCTTCACCCACTAAATATTAAGACAAAAATTCAAGCAGGGAATACTAAAATGACTTATATTCGATAAAAAATGGCCACTAACAACGGAAGGCGTTCTGAATCTAAAATAAGCAACATGACACAGATTCTACATTAATAAGTAATTGCTGTTCTTCTGTTTCACGTCGAATTAAATGGTTCCAGCATAAAAGGCTGACAAAAAGGGAGAACTAGTTCTATCCTTTATTAGACACGAAACGGGCTAGTGCGCGAGAACGAATATAAAACTCAGTAGCATTTTTTGCCAAGCCATAAGTGCTTTGTCTGATCGGTTATTTCTTCCGCTTCGACTCTACGCATTTCTTCTCTGTGCACGCTGTACTCCAATATTCGTTGCAACCTACACAGTAAGTAATAGTATTCTTCTTCTTTAACGTAATGCATTGTTTCTGCTGTTACGGAATTGCTTATTCCTGCCTGCCAGAAGATATGCCCGCTGGATTTTTAACAACCTTCCACAACATTGCGCCTTATACAATCCCCGTTTTGAGATCTTTCCAGGTTTCCCTTACTTATAGCAGAGTATCCGCGGAGCATATATCAGTGTAATGTTCCTCTTTAGCCTCAGATCTATATAGACATTACTAAAGAAATAGTCTGCTGTTTACCTACTTGCTGCATAATTTTATGACCTCATGATTTTTCCCAGCGAATTATGTTAATAGAAAGCTCTCGGGTTTGCTATTAAAACATCAAATTCACCACTGTCGTGTCCGTCCCGGTAGCTGAGTGGTCAGCGTGACAGACTGTCAATCGTAAGCGCCCGGGTTCGATTCCCGGCTGGGTCGGAGATTTCGGCTCAGGGACTGGGTGTTGTGTTGTCCTTATCACCATCATTTCATCCCCATCGACATGCAAGTCGCCCAAGTGGCGTCAAATCGAAAGACTTGCACCAGGCGAACGGTCTACCCGACGGGAGGCCCTAGCCACACGACATTTCCATTTTTTTTACCACTGTCGTATTTCGATGAAGTGTCGACCTACTACAGAACGAGGCAGATCCTACACAGAAACTTTAGTAAAAGATAATGAGTATTAGTGTCACTAACAAATCGTACTTTTTAAAGTACTCACACAATTGGTAACCTGAGAGCTTTACAAAGCCTGTTACAGGGCACAGTTACAAGATCATCAGAAAAACTCAAAGGTTTTATTTCTTCCCGGTGAACTTCAAATCCCTTTCCAAATTTCCCGTTATTTGTTTTACTGCTGGCTCAATTCATAGATTGATTAAAATCGCATCTAGGATAGGCTACAACTCTGTAGCATTCCGTTTTCAGTTAATGCTTCCCTTTCATGTCATTCAACTCTAGTAAATGCTGTCTAGTTTCTGTACAAATTGTAGATAATCTTTTGCTTTAGCACAGTGTAAAAAATAGTGTAAGACTTACTGTATGTACTCTTCTCAGATACTGTTGAGCATCCCCAAAATTTTTGAAAGCATTCTATCAATGGAGCGTAAACAACGATCGGTATAAAAAGTTAAAATTCAGTAGAACAATCTCGATCGCAGCAGATATTTATTTTAGTTGTCAACCGGTTTCGGTCTGTAATTTAGATCGTCTTCAGGCCGTAAGCACCATGATGGCAGCTGGTAGCGGTGGACGGACCAATATTCAATAAAAATTACCATTATTTTAGTCTAAGTAGCTTTGCTATCTCTGCACTTCAGTCTCTCGTATTCCAGCATCTTAAAAGGATTAAGCCAATTTTAAATGGTATAGAAATAATACACGAAGTGTCTTGTCTTCTGTGTAAAATGTGTTAAGAAAGTGTTCTTCAACATCGGGTTTTCTCTTGCATCACTAAACGCATTTTCAGAGCTTGTTCCCCTGTTTCCTTACTCTTCCTGAAGTTACAGCGAACTTGGTACAACTTAGCTCTCGTAAATTATCCGACAGATTAAAAGGCGTTAAAATCTAGCAGCCTTACTAAAGACTTACGAAAAGAAATTGTCCCATCGTACAGTTCATGTGGGCAGTGTGTAGCGACAGCAGGTCTAGGTGGAGCGGAACACGCACTGTTGGCTATTGGCAGAACGTCTCATGCTAGTTCTGAACGCAGCTACGGATGCCTGACTTGCATTTTGTCTGCTGTCTACGTTTTCGGAGTCCAGTGCAAAACGCGAATAACGCACAAAACCACTCCGCGAATCATTCGCTACTGTACCGCTGTCCTTAGTTATATGGGCTAGCCAAAAAATCCTCCCAATAAAACACTATTGCTTTTATTTTCTCATGAATTTCTTTGGTACTCTGCAGATCACATTCTCGCGTGCGAAAGCGCTAAGAGTAGCTTTGAATGTGAAGTCTCCTGCGAATAATATTGAGAAAAGAGTGCTACTTCTGTTGTGCTTTGCATCTAAAGCTTATAACGTAGCACCAGAATATATTCATAGAATCGTTTGGTCAATTAGAGGTATTCGAGGCAACAACTATTACAGTAAATAATTGCGCCATAAAACACACCAAGAAGCACAAACGTTTATTGGGAATGCCGTCCGTGTATTGGTACTTTTACGCGAATAGGGACTGTTTTTTACTTTTTTATCACATCTTTTACTATACAATATAAAACTTACATAAAGAACGTAAGAATATATTCCGTAAATCGTCAGTTGTGTTTTTTTTTCTGAGTCAGTTATTTGGCTGAAACTTCCGGTGTGGCATATCTTCATGATTTTACTCCTTTCCCGCTTCTTTGCTATTCTATGTTGTTTAATTCTAATTAAGACGTACAATTAACTAATTCGAAAGCTTCTTACGGAGCATAAATAGAACCCTAAGAAACATCATAAAATAAAAGAAGCTGAGAGCAGCTTAGCGGGAAATGGAGACGAATTCTGGGACTGGAGTGGAAGACGTAATTATAATAATTATTACTGTAATGAAGATGTAAAGAGGTGGGAAGAGCATGTGGGGCAGATGGAGGATGGACTGGGGACATTCTTTCTTGGATTCCAAGAGATAAGGAAACGCCGAGAAGATTATGTGAAAGAAAGTGGGCAGAGAAATTACAGCATCCGCATGGATAGCAGAAGACAGGATGGTGCTGATGAGACACTGCACTGAAACCGTACACATGCAGGTTTAAATGTTACAAAATTAATTTATCACAAGAAACTGCGGAGGACACTTAAATAAAACATCCACGAAATTGTGTGTAGTTCGACAAAAGAATTACATACAGTCTCAGACCGAGTAGTCTACAGTACATCTGAGCACAATATTTTTTTTTTTTTTTTGTTTGAGTGCTAAAGTGAAGGGTCATCTTCAAATTGTACAGAAACCAGGCAGCAGTTACAGGCAGCAGTTACTACAGTCGAATGACACGGAAGGGAAGCTTTAGTTGAAAACGGAATGCTGGAAGAATTGTAGCCTATCCTCGATGTTATTCAATCTGTGTATCGAGCGAGCGGTGAAACAAACTAACCAGAAATTTCGAAAGGGATTTGAAGTTAGTCGAGAAGAAATAAAACCTTTGAGTTTTGCTGACGATTTTGAAACCCTGGCAGAGGCAGCGATGTACTTGGGAGGTCTTTTGAACGGAATGGGTAGTATCTTGAAAATAAATCATAAGATGAACATTAATAAAAGTGACACAGCGAAATGTATTCAAATTAGTTCCAGCGTGGGCTGTAACTATCGCATGACAGCGAAACTTGGTAGATATTCTAAAGCGTTAATGCGGAACTGATTTACGTTGTGAAAAATTACTTCCAATTATGACCACTAGGGGCGAATCTGGCGCGGTGATTGTATGAAAGACGTATAGAAATGTTTCCACATGTGATAGATTATTAACGGCAAGACTGCAGGAAAGGTCAAACGAGTGAGAAACGTATAATATCGATGTTACTATTAACCACCGCGTATACAAGTTTATTCAGTATGAGCATCGGAGCCGTCGGCGAGATGCTGTACAGCGCCAGATTTGCAGCTGGTGGCAAAAAATGGAACTAATGTTTTCTAGCGTAAATCGGTTCTGCATTAACGCATCAGCATATCTACTAAGTTTCGCTGTTATACGATAATTACAGTTTACATTGGATCTCTGTGAGAAAATAGGTTCAAATGAGTGTGTTGCAGTTGTTACTCCAGAGATGAAGACGCTTGGACGGGATGGACTAAGTGGAAAACAGCAAGGAACTAGTGTTCAGATTGAAGTTGTTAAGAGGGGTAAAGTAAGTAATCTCGTTTGGAATGCCGCTTCTACTTTATTTTTCACCAAACATTACCTCTGTTACTTGTAATCAAGGAAAGCTTTGTCGAGAATGTGCACTGAAGCGAAAAAAAAAAAAAAAAAAAAGAAAAAAGAATCACGAATTTAAAATCCTGTTTTCATTATATTTCAGTGTTGCAGGAATGCATTATTTTACAGCATTTACACAAGTTATAGAGTAATTGCGAAAACTGATTAGAATTTAAACAACGCAAACATCAGTTAACAGTCCGTGACAGTAAACTTTTCTTTACAGTTGCAACAGCTAGTCACAGGTGTGAATAGATATTTTATTGACACCATATCGTCTGTGGCTTCAGTCATATAATGAGAATGTAAAGAAATGCTCTTAAAAATGTGACAAAAATTGCGATGTAATGAGAAAGTAGCGCGGTGGAAGACATCATTCTAAACAACTTTATTACAAGGGCGATTGGACTCTTCTGTCCTGTAGGCATGTCTTTAGTTAGTGCAGCATGTCATTGTGGAATAATTAAATTAAAATTATTAAGTGAAAATTCTGTCACTGTATGTTAAGTTGCACATTAATGCGCTCGCAGAAATCGTTATTTCTAAGAATCATCAGCTGTTATACTATTATTATTGTTATTATTATTACTGTTAAAGACGCAGGCGCAGATTAACCTTCTACGACGTATGAGTGAATGACCGATGCCGCAAGTGCAAACGAACTTGCTCTGCTGGTTGCTTACCACCCGCCCGCATACTGCTTTCGTGAACTCGGCGCCGTCCTGTAATGTCAGAAATGTTTTTCTGGCACTTCATTCAGCTAACCCTGAGATCAGATTATCCGCTAAGAGCTCTCACCTTGTCTATTTCCAACGGATCAACGGTTGTAATTGTGCTTTATAGGCGAAGAGTATATTCACCAAATCAATATTCTAACTCGGTACGTTTCGAAGATTGATCGTCATTTTCGTGACACGTGGAACGATTTCGTGTGCACTGCTCGATTTCAAAAGAGCCTGGTACAAATCCAGCAGTAAAAAGTTATCTGATTCACTTCACTGTGGCAGTTAGACTTACGATTTCTCCCCCTCCCCCGGCCCTCTCCCTCCGTTTCCTATCTCCCCACGCCCCAAACTTACACAAAAAAAAAAAAAAATTACGGGAATTTTAGGTGAGTACTTTATATATTCTGAACATGGCGGCTATGAACAGAATGTCGTTGTTAAGATGCTGAAACATCAACAGCTGACTATTTACAGTGTTTCTCGGGTGTAAAAGTTGTTTACATAATTCATTCCAACAAACAAGCATTTATGTACTGTTTAGCATAACAAACCACAATTACGTATTGCCAGCACCAGACGTTCTCGTAATGCTATTTTGAACAAACACGTCTAGTTCCTATACAATGCTGTAGAAAATTTTTCCTAACACTGATATTTTCAACATTCTAACATTCCACACAAGCTTATCATCATTCAACCAGAGTTGAAACTTCCCCTACACGTGAAATATAATAGTAAAGAAAATAATAGGCATTTTTAAAACAGAATTCTTTCCAGAAGAACACTCAGATATAACGGAGGAAAACACAGACAAGTTTCATTAGGTTTACATTGGTGATATCTGATCTACAGATCAGCTCCTTCCTTTTCGGATATTTAGATGACTATCACTCTTGAAAACCTCGAACTGTCGACAAAAGAAGGATCACAATTCGTGAAAAGTATGTATATCCTAGCGAAGCGCTTCTGAATTTGTGCGTAGAAGTCACGTTTACGTCGGTGATGAACTGATTATAGCGAAGTGGAAACAAGAAGACAATAAATTAGAATTTGGAAATAAACAATTCATTAGTTTCAACAACAAGGCAGGTAATGAGCACACAGCAACATTTTGTGTAACATGAACAGTTGACGGAAAAGAAGCCGGAGATATCTGGCGATTCCTTGCGGTGTATTATTTTAAAACGACACATCGTGAAACTACGCGGAATATTAGTGCCCCATCGTCTAGATTTTAACAGCTGTCATCGAAAGCGAGAGAAATGAACATCACAGCGCTCACCGTGTTATTTAGCAAAACTCGATGTGTCATTACCAAGCACCTTACTAGAAACAGGATAGGCGCTAAGTGTCACAATAAATTACCCGTAACGGTGTGGAAGTGATTCAAGTTTAAAAATAATTATTATTTGTCATTCTGTAGAGGAAAATTCTCAGTACCTTGGTATTCGCATAAGTTGGCTGGCAACGCAACTATTAACACCGAGTAGGCCTAAAACAGACGTCACGGGAGATATCGCAAAGCCATTTAAATGGTAAGAAAGGTGTGCATAGGAACGAGAGTTAAGGAAACCAGATAATCGCGCAAATGAGGTGTCAATATAGTTATTAATTATGATTGAGGGGGCACTGCATCATGAGTCACCTCATTTTAATGGAAAACGAAGCAATCTAGGTATTTTCCGGTAGGAATAGTATTATATTCAAATTAGTACGAGTTTCATCTCTCTCCCTCAGGCATTAGCATCCGTTGCAGAGTATTTGGTTGAATCAGGCATGTGATTAATCCAACAAAGAGTACGAGTAAAAGAGTTTAACAAAAACGGTTAATTTAAGTTTCGCAAAAAACTGTTTTGTTGGTCTTTTTTGCACATCTACCAGCATACAAAGACGAAGGGAACTCAACAGAAAATTCTGTGTAGGGACTACCTATGTAATCTGTACTAGTGACTACAATATATTTGAGTTATTTAATAACTTTGAAAATTTTGTTCAATAAAGACTTTTTCGAGTACAGACACCGTCTCATTACCTTATATTTTCTCAGTTGTCAAGAATGTGTATACTACCAATTTCAAAACCAAAATAATGAGAAATCACATTCAGAAAAGAATGTGTGGATTGGTGGAGAAGGGTCTCAAAACTTTGCTTGTTATGTGAAGTTTTACCGTTACCGCTTTCTTTCGGCACCCTTGTTCACCCCTAACCACTCTCCCTACAACTGGCGCCATGTAAAACATTCTAAAGAATACAAACAGGGGGACGCAGGAAAAAGTGCTGTTTGGGTGTCGAGCAAGTGGGCGGGTGGGACGACAGGGCAATCGAACAGGTCTACAGTACTCTCTTCAGAATAATCGAAACACAGAGCAACACTGATGGAAACTGGTGACAGCCAGGTGCCGCCAGATGGTTAAAGTGTTGGCCTCCTTCGAGGTCAGTACAGAAGCATCTGGACTGGTTAACACATTCTCCGGATTTCTTCCGTAAAAGATTCACCATGTACGCAATTACCTTCTCATTACCTAAATTTTCATACCGTACGAACTGTTTTAATGAAGGCTCTATCCTAGGCTCTGTAAATAGGATTTTAAAGTAAAAGAGAAATAAGTTTGTTTGAAACAGCGAATAGTTCAGTTAAAGGGCACGCTAGAGTAGATACAAAGCGGATAAAAGTTTACTGGCAGCGTTGGGATCGTTAGAGTTACGCTAAAGAGCCAAAACTCAAGAAAAGACGGAGGGATGCCTCTCGATCAAGTCATGATAAACAAGTACAAACGTCGGTGCCAGGAATTTTAGCGGAGTTTGATATTCATTTTCCTCTGATTAGGATATAGGTTGTAGACCGCCTCTATGAGGCTGTGAAAATTTACTGTTTACGGTAACGTTATTAAAAATTTTATTATTCGGCTTCCTGTGTTAATTTGTATAACCTCATCAGCAATTCGATAGACGGCTTTCCACGTTAATAGTTCTACACTGACAGTACAGAACGACAGCATTAGCTGATGGATTCAGATGAATTCCAAACTGCTCTCTCACACTGATAGCCTGTTCCTGAGTAACACAAAATAAAACGACATGAAGTGTTGTGCAGACAATATTATTTCCAGAGTTTAATTAAACGGTGCGTTGAATTTCGTGCGACTGCCAACCCAGCGCGCTGCTACTATCTGGCCGCCAATCATGCCATTGTATTTTTAATTTCGTTAGAGGCTGTTACTTACAGGTTAGCAATATTTTCGTTTATAGTATATCGTATTCAGACACAATATTTTATTGTCCTATCTTAGTCCGACGCGTTTAGCACTTGCATATTATTTGGGCATTAAATTTGCTTCGATTTATCACCATTCAACCACAATGAGTTCGTCTTTTACATCGATGAAAAATGTTCATCTTTGCATTCTGACTTCAAACAATGCAGGCTAACATGCTTATGATCGAACAGCATAATCTGTGGCTCAACAGTGCACACTCATAAACTCCCTAAGCACAGCTGAACAGCACAATGAGAATTATCAGCGGTACACTTAGGATCAAGTCCCGTCGAGTGGCTGTCTGTATTGGGCCACATCCTCATCCTTGAACTTCGACGAAAAGCAGCTCTCCTCCGCGACTTTTAACGCATGCGAGGCCACCCACAACTCCTTAGGCATCAAGACGCAGTTATCCTAGAAAAAAATCGGACTCGATCAAGAAAACGTCCATGACAACAGCCATGGAACTGCGCATGTCTCAGTTCAAGTTCAAAGACTCATGGGACGAGACTGGACAGGGATTTGCCCTCCTCATACTCAGAGCTTGCCCTGCATAAGAAAGAAACCCGATGCCTTTGGCCAGTCTCGCAGAACACTGGCAACTTTTAACAACATACACAGCAATCATGACACAAGCATGGACGGTCATCATAGGTGGGGTAAGGCTCCAACACCAAAATGTTGTTGTGGAGCAGCCATGGAAACCGTTCTTCACATTGTTACAGAATGTCCCAACAGGACCGGTCGTGGAATTTTCGACAAGTTCCTGAGGCAACGAGCGTCGCAATTGATTATATTAAAAACTTAGATGTCGGTTTGTAAATTACATGTGTTACTGTTGCATTATACTTAATTCTTTGCTTAAAAACCATACGATAAGTAAATCAATAACTTGGAGTGTAAGTGAAAATGTGGAGGATTTTCTCCTTTGTAGACCAGAAGAGGAACATATCGCGGGCAAATGAAGATCGTAAAGTCAAAAATGGCTGTGAGCACTATGGAACTCAACTTCTGAGGTCATTAGTCCCCTAGAACTTAGAACTAGTTAAACCTAACTAACCTAAGGGCATCACACACACCCATGCCCGAGGCAGGATTCGAACCTGCCACCGTAGCGGTCTCGCGGTTCCAGACTGCAGCGCCTAGAACCGCACGGCCACTTCGGCCGGCTCGTAATGTCAAGCAGGTACCAGCAAGTACCCATATGGTCCTTGAGAAAGCAGCTCCGAAACGCAGTGGACAAAAATAGAAGAACGAAAATACTGAGACACGAGACGAAGTATCGTCAATGAAAATATTCCTAACCCACTGGCCAAGAAAATAGCTGGTATCGTGTAGATAGAAAATAACAGGGCTGTTTTCGTGAACCATCGTATCCTCCGCTGACGTTGGTAGCGATGGTCGCTGGTTGACGTTTGGGGGGCCGGTGGTTTCCTGCGTAGCGACGGAACTGTGGCGTGACTCACCCATAGCGGCGGGTGTGGGCGCCGGCGACGCGGCGTGGCGCGTCGGAGTGGCCAGCGACGCCGCTGCAGCCACGGCCGGGAGACGCGGCGGCGACGACGCTCCGACGTCGGGCAGCGTCGTGGCGGCCGCGGGCGGCGGCGGCGGCAGGCGCCGGGGCGCCATGATGGCTGCGATGCTGAAGTCCGTGGCTCGCGTCTTGGCTAGCACCGGGCCGTCCTCGTGCACCGTGCCCAGTAACATCGCGCGCTCGTAAACAGTCGGTGGATCACTAGCAGGAGGGCTAGCTAGCTGCCTGCCGCGCCCGTCGACACCATCGTCCAGCGGTCCGCCGACTCCAGAACGTCCGGCGCCGTCCGCTGCGCTGACCGACTGACGGGCCTCCGGGCGGGCGCAGCTGCGGGCCTCGGCCGCAAGGTGGCAGCACCGGCGCGCCGGTGGAGGGGCGTGGCCTGCGGGCGCGCGCCGGCGCCGTCGACAGCTCGGCGCGACGTAGTGGGGGCGAGCGCCTGCTTCCGGGGTGGGGGGAGAGCGAGCTCCGCAACCAGAAGGGGATCTAATTTACGTGGAGACGTTCTGTCGGTAAGAGGCGTGTCCCGCGACGGGATTGGTTGCTAGCGGGCGTGACGTCGTCCGGCCTGACTGCTACGAGGGGAGGGACGTTTGAAACAACGTCCCATGTTCTGTCAAACGAATCAACTGCTGTCGTGTAGCGCTGTCAACGCCCAAAAGTGCCATTTACTGTACGTACTACGTGTGGTTGGCCGAACAGGATGTCACGCATCGTCGTCGAAAACTGTATTCGTGCGCCAAATATCTCCAACAAAGCGTCACTGGCGTTTCTGCATCCTATACACCGAAACGCAAATTGCGCGTTGAATGAAAGATCTGAGATGCATGAAAACTAATTTCATACTACAAAAATCAATAATTACTCTTTTCTTCTCTTTACAAAACGTTGACTTTTTTTCGACTTGAGCTAGTGAGTTTTAATTTTTCAAGTAATTCGATTAATATTATCATCTTGTGTAGACAACTCTGACAGTAAATGCACGACGCCATGTTTCACGTAATATTTGTGTAGCGGTTTCTTTCTTTTTCGTTTTTTTTTTTTCTTTTCAAATATGTTTTAATACGAAGCAGAATCTGGCCAAGTTACTCGTAAGACTGTTTTGCATTATGAAGTACTATTAAAATACTACCGTGAAATAACATTAGACTCTCGTATCAGAGTACACTCGTAGTAAAATATAGTTAAATAATTTTTTCTGAAGAAGTCTACACATTTACAAATAACAAGCCCAAATGACATTAATTTTGTATAATAACATACAGAACGGGTATGCACAAAAAGCAATGTAATACATCTTTTTGAACCTAGATACTTAAGAATAAATATGGCCATGAAACATTTACCATTTTGTGCACGACAATCCCGAATCGCCGTGGTATTAACATTAGATTCATATATCTGAGTATCCATGTCAGAGGCCTATGATCCTAACTGTTGCATTTTCAGTTTCGATACCGCAATTAAGAATCATTCTCCTTGTATAATCGAGGGTTGTGGGATCGTTAAATAGCAATCTCCGTTGAATTTGCTATAAGTAGCCTATGCAGCACGAATTAATATCAAGCAGAAGAAGACCGTTGTAGGTAGCCCAAAAAGAGTTTCATGACACACATGCACCTAGATGTCCATACACACAGTCCCATAGTTTTTGATAATAATTTTGGAAGTACCAAAATCCAGAGGTCTCTTACTTGGTAATTAAAAATATTTAACTAAATCAGTAATGAATACGTATATATTCTTGGGAAGGGTGAAAGCGAAGATTACAACTTTTTAAGAACAGTGATTGTATGTTTCGAAATTGTTGGGTGATGCTAGATGTTTAATACTATACGGAAACAGAGCAGCATATTAACGTTTCCCTCACGTCCAGTGTTGCTAAGAATATATTTTGTAGATATTTTCGTAAAGCTGCTTGTACGCAGAACAGTGAGATTATATGTACCTAACGGTCTCATTAGTTTTATTCACAAAAGTTTTCACCATCTCTCGGCTTTCTTCCCTTATTCGTCTTTTAGGTATTGCACCTAATCTGATTTCCATAGAGCAAAATTTCAGGAACATGCAGACGTCCACGAACCACTGAAGATAGCATATAACTTGCTGAAAAAATTATGGTTGGGAGAGAAATTATTAGTAATTTCTACATAAGACGGAATTCCGAAATTAGTTTCTCCAGTCATAATTCCCTCAGTTCCGACGTGTGATTATCTATCCACTATCCGGACCTGGCATAAAAAATAATTAACCATATTTTCGAACTAAAATGGTAGTTTTCGTAACTCGAACATGTTTCTTTCAAGCTTGTTCAGCCATTTTTTCTGCTTAAGTAAGAGTCGATTTCGTGTATAATCCGGCATCACCAAGCAAAACATGTCCTGGCAGCAAAAACAACGAATCTCTGTTGCATATATGCATTATTTTTTTAAAAAAAGTAAGACAAAAAATGAAAAACACCTTTCACATATCGTTCATTAATGAGTAACAAACTTGGTACCATTCTTTTGCCTTTGGTAGCGGTAGTCGCTTTAGTAGGTATCCGGAGACAGTGAAATGAAAGACAAATTAAATGTTAAAATTTGTCTCCCGTCTTACAACACTTGATTTTAATAATCATTGGAGACTGTATTCCGAAGCATTGTTTCATTTTCAAGGCTTCAGCTGATTAAAGAAAGATATTAAGTGCTATGTCAATGTCTATTTGTGGGGGATAATTTTAGATAGAGAACGTCATTTTGGACTTCCTTCATTCGAAGTTCACAATAACGTCTCACTTTTTCATCGCACTTACGTCACAATGAATGTCCGAATTTCGAAGATAAATCTGTTTATTGGCTAATAAATGTCACAGCGACACAGCAGACCAGTTTTGTAGCTGAAGTTTCCAGCTTGCCACACACGAATTTTAACTGGTGTTGCAATCGACCTTGTAAAAGTTCGTGCTAAATTATAGCATTGCTTATGAGCCAATCTTCGTCCGTGAGCCGCGAATTATATCGCATCTCTTTGACAGTTTTTGCATTCTGAATGTCTTTAGTTTTGTTCCTCACATTTTATAGGCTGCAAATTTTTGCAAGTTCAGTGTATTATGATAAAGTTGTCGGCAAGTGACAGTGCGTGAGAACTTGAAGAATTTGCGCTATGATTTATGCGTGTAACTGTTTTATCTGTCCACTTACTAGAGCATTGTCGCATTACTTAAAAGAAAGCTGTTGCATTATAGTGTTATGGTGCGGAATAGACTCACAATGAAGATGAAGCCTGGGAAATACTAAGCATGAAAGTCAACACCGCTGACATAGTGCAGTCACACATTTGTTGCCGCGTGGACATCGTATAAGGGAAACGCACCTCGGCCTTCACAACTGCCTCCGTCTATACTTTAAAAGCGTTGTGGCGGTATACTTCTCTTTTAAGTACCTCATAAAAAAGTGAACAGATCAGTTAGAAATAGTTTTTTCCTCTACACTGCCACAATTTTATACGTTATGAGCAACTGAAAATTTTATTCTCATTCGTGTAATATGCTGTCCGCCAATTTAGTTTCGACATCTCGAATCATTTATAAAATATTTGGGTGTCTGATATTTATAATGTCGTTTAGTGTACGAGTTATATTTTTTTTATTTACTGTCTGTGATTGTGACAAGAAATTAAATTACAAAAAACAAACGACTATAGATTACTTGCGGTTATTAGACTGATGATGGTGACCATTCACGGAAAAAAGCAAATTTTGAGGAATTTTGACAACATGTTGAAACTTCAGCAGCTTCGTATGTATCTTGTGCACGTTTTTATCTTTCACATATATTTAACATATTTCACACACATTTAGTTGGTTTATGTACCGATTTTTGCCCTGAAGTTCCATCTGAATCCTGAGGAAACTTTTAATTCTGCCTGGGGAGGAGATAAGCAAAACACTGTGCACAATGGTTCAACTTTTTAGACATGAAAACGGAAGAAACAATTTATACGTATGTAATAAGTTAAGTATTTCGTTTCATTTATTCACATTCACTCTAATCATCTGTTTTGGTTTTTATTTTGTTTGTCGCATGAATATGAGCTTCAATAAAAAGTCGAAGTTTTTAAAGCAACATTTTTTTATCTTATAAAGAATACCATACTCAAAACAAAATATGTCGTTGTGTTCGTGAAAAACTCACAAGTCATCTTCGAATATTTTTATGTCACCCCTCCCTTAAAGGACGTAAGAGTTTCTTACACCTGCAGTATTTTTATACAAATAATGAGTCACACATTTCCCAAATTTCTGTAATTTATTTTTTCGTGACTATCGGTATGTACATACACACTATGTGAGGAGTGACTGATGTGTTACTGTCAATCACAACGGAAACTGACGGGTCGGTACTAATTACAAAGCCGACCATACTACTGCAAGCCAGCGCCCAGCAATACGCTATGAAATAGTCGTGTAACCTCCTGTGCACCATCTGAAGAAGAGCCTGGAAAGGTTCGAAAACCGGTTTATGGAATAAACAAATACATCAAAAAAGTTACTGGTTGCAGTTTTCTGTATTTATATCCTTTTTAACTTGTTGAATCCAAGGCGTACTCTTTGCATTTCCTATCGGCCTACATGTCGTAATGTCAGTGCGTAAGCCGGATTTTAGTGTAGTGTCTAAGCTATGTACACTTATTGATGTATATATAGATGTTATGCGTCCAGCCGTACGCTCTCTTGAATTCCTGGAATTGCTCTTTTCTAGCCCCGTTGCTTCTATGATCTCATCGAGGTCCTTGAAGTGTCTAATCCCTTTGATTTGCCCATATTTCGTGTTTAAATTCTGCGCGTTAAATTTAGCTCAGATAAACTCAGTCGTTTTTCAAAGGTGATTTCCAGCCTAGTTTTTTCAGGTATTCTTTGAGGACTTCTATTTATTTAGCTGTTGTGATTTCACGGTCTCCTAGTATTTACACTGATAAGTCTTGTATTTTTATTAACTGAAAACTTTCGATGTTAATAAAATGTTGCACTAATGAAGTCTTCGCCATCACTACCGTGGCCTCGTCGGCTGCAACCTCTAAATCAATATTCTTTATTTTATTTTTAACTTTTTTCTCTTCTCAAAGCCATAATTCGTCTCGCGCAGATACCTGTTATCTATACTTTGCCCTGATGAGGCATTCAGTTCTACTTACATAATTAGCAAACCTGTGCTCAATACATAGATATTTGTAATAAGCGTCAGATTGAAGTTGTCGGGTACATCGACACTGGAGATAGTATTCTAGATCTGATCAGATGAATACTCGTAACTTGAAGTATAGTGCTGTTGCATCCATCCAATTTTTTTTATTATTAATATTCTAAACCAGTGAAGCGTAAGCAGACTTGTCATTGGCTCGGTGTGTTATAATGAAATGCTGAACTGTATTCGGCAGTAGAGTAACTGTTCATAGGCACTTTGGAAATTTGCGACAAATCGACTGATCCACTTCAGATAAGCGGTCAACATAAGTGGATACGTGCGCCTCACGTCGGAGTAAACAGACCAGTTTGTCACTGTAGCTTAAACACATGCCCCATATCAGATTAAAATTGTTTACACAGGCTGTCTTGGATAGTTGAAGAAAGTATATTTCCCTGACAGTTAATTAACACATGTTGCTCTGTTACGTTACGTCCATGAATTGCTGAATCTACACATTTTGGATGACATATAAAAATCCGTTGATCAGTTTTTGAAATACACTTGCTTCAAATAAGAACATTTTTTGGGAATTTTTTGATAGCTTCCTTTACTGAACAGTATGTAACGTCCGTTATTTCCAAAACGAGTGAAAATAAGCAAATGAATTTTGATTACTAAGTGGTGTACACTGACGCGTAATGTCAAAAGATTAATTCAGCAGTTCTCGCTAGTTTTCCGCGTTAATACTGGTCTCAGGCATTGATGGATATACTACGGGGATGAACTGGTTTTCTTTTTGTAATAAGCTAGCCGGTTGATTGCAGTAGTCACCCTCTCGTGTACTCTGACCTCAGTGGGGTATAAAGACTGCAGCATTTGTCACTGACAGCTGGTCTGTGTACCCTAGTCGAGGTCATCCTATAATGCTCTTTCGTTCCAGTGTCTCCTGTAAACATGCCTTCAGCAAAAGTCGGCATCTTACTATGTGTCCAATCCATGCGTATCTCCTAATAGTCTAGCTGTACCATAGGTTAGGTTTCATTTTCATTAGTACTTGTTTGTAATTCTGTTAATTCTGTCCACCTGTTGTATTCGCAACATTATTGGATAAAGGCATATCCCGAAAAACCTGAATTTGGTTTATCTGCTGGTTCAGTTGACCACGTTTCTATTCCATACATCATTACGCACCGGAGGAATTCATAATATGTACGTCTTAATAGTCTGTAAAACAAAGAAAAGAAAATTTTGTTTGTGAAAGCTAATTTTACTTTTTGTAGATATTCTACCAGAAATTTCATATTTAGTTCTTTCATTTGCTGCCATATTTCTTCTTAAGTAAATTGTTGTACATTGCCCAAATAATGCTTTTCAGTTATTTAATTCATATGATGAATGACTTTATTGATGAAAGTAGTTTTAATCACAGCAGAGGTAGAAGTTACGTTGTGGACCCCTCTCGTTATTATCGCAGTTTATGTACTACATATGTACACAATATGCGTCAAAATGCTTGGCAGAGCCTTGCCATTTTGTTCATACAGATTTTATGAATTTATTTTGCAGTTTTAGTTTTCATGACGAAACGTGCATTAAATATGGCAATTGCTTTTAGGTATGGCATGACCGTAAACATTAGGCTATCTTACTTGTTACCAAAATCTTTATCTGGCATTCACATTGGTTGGATTCAACGATACTCAACAAAATTACCACCTTTCGACCAAATCGAACAGGTGGTTCGGGACCTTGACTGTTGAGTACAGAATGACAAAAAAAAAAACCTTTTCAGTCGTCCTAAATTACTTAGCGTTATTTTATTGAGCAACCAGTTTCGGCGATATGTTACGCCATCTTCAAGACCCATGACCGACGTGCAGGGAGAATCCCACCTCTGATCCAGTCAAAATTCGGTAGAGCATTCAACGACTAGTATTCGTAGATTTTCGAGACGGCAATCATTTCAGTCATCTCAAAAATCAGTCCTTGAATGCTGGCCCCTATTTTGACTGGACCAGAGGTGAGAATCTTCCTACTCGTCGGTCAGGGGGTCCGCAGATGGCGTAATATATCGCCGAAACTGGCCGCTCAATAAAAAAAACAACAGGAAATTTAGACGGCGTAAAGTTGTTTTTATTTGAAATTAAGTACTTATTTGTCTTCTTACTAAGCATCGGAACATTGTTCATGAGCCCAACCACGACAAGATGGATAACGTATACATCCCTCCTTCAATAGTGAATTTGAACATAGCCTATTAGAAAATATGCATGCTTCGTCTCGGTTTTCTTTACCTGATTGATCGAAGAACACTGCTTTTTTTCAATTTTTTTGAGCTGGTCTAGCTTTGTCAACTGTATTTTTCTGCTTTTTCGCCTTCCTTAAGACTGGATCCTTTCGGTTCTTCCCCACACAAAGTTCTCGAGTTTTTCATTGTTATTTCTCTTCCCTGCTTTTTAATCGAATTAATTACTAGTCGGTTTCTTATCATGTAATGTTTCTCTCCGAAACATTCCTCCAAGAAACACCAAGATTAGAGAAAATTTCAGCAGAAACATTAAAAAAAGTCTAGAAGCAAAAGGAACATGCACCCGCTACTGGCGATTATCTACAACCCACTGAAAGAGCGGCTGCTAGTAGTTCCGATCGTTATCAGAACAATATCAGCACTAGTCAGAAAGGTCTGGTGGTACCTGGTTTGAACACATATCCGGTTTTAAGCAACTCTCCCCTACAAACGTCTGCATTATTGAAAAAAAAAATTTGTACTGTACTCGGCATGCTAACTGATTCTTCCGTCGGTTCTTGCTAGAACAACGTTATAATAAATGATGAGCACTGTATTACTCGTGTTCTACAGAATTTATTTATTGCGTTAACCAGTTTTCGTGTTGGAAGTTCATCATCAGCCTTTAAAGTTTGCTTTTCGTTTGTTATTGTACACGGCAATGTATTAACATACTATAGATTATAGTTACTCCAAGTACGTGTTGCCACGACAAGTAATAACTAAGCAACATACAGTATATTCGCAATTCTTATTACAGGGTTCTTGTGATTGTAGAAGGGAGTCAGTAGCTAAACTACCGATAAGGAAACCATGGCCAGAAATTTACCGTTTGGATGTAAAATAAGTCTGAAGATGAGATCACTTTCTAATCTCCCGCTTTACGCTACGCACGCAGCGGAGAACGAGCTCCCACCTCTATGCTTTACAGCAGCTGCTCCACGGCGGCGGTCCTATTATTCGTTGCACATGGTGTACTTGCGACGCATGCTTCCATAAATAAGTTAACCCTCCTTGTTGCGAATGTACCGGTTGTTTCACGTGAACGAAAATTTTGTGTCATGGTCTAAGGCAGGGATTCCCAGACTTTTTGTCTGACTTCACATTTTTAGTAATCTTGGCGTACCACTATAGCTTGTTCACTTTTTAACGAACCCTGTGTGGGGGGAGACGACGTGTGTGGAAGGTTGAGCGATGTCCGGTGCAGGTGTGCGGAACGGTATGGGGGCAAAACTTTAGCCACGTCGCGCTGACAACATACACACGCCTATACACTTATGACATCGTCAGCTTGGGGGTGAACTGTAGCGTTACGAACTCAGCATAAATCTTCAGTTACCAAGGTCGCCAAATTTATTTATTCATATAAATTACCGATTTCGGTGATTATCCGTTGCCATCTTCCGATCTATTTTTAAACACTCATTGTTCATAATACTAGAGATCGCCCCACGCTGGCGATGTATATGGAGTTGCCTAGCCAGGTGGTTGTGGACTTTCAATCCTTGTTAAGGAGATAAGTAAGTTACGGCTATATATCATCTTCGACAAAGGGTCTTTAAACACAAATCCGATGAAGGCAACAAACAATTTTCGAAACCGATAATCTACATCAATAAATGATTTTAGGAATCTTGGCAGTTGAAAATATATTCAGTGTTCAACACACATTTGGCTTTTGCGTCGTGCCAATCAACTACTGTGTGTGGTAGAAATGTTACACAGGAATAAAATGATTTCGTGGAAGCAGATTTTTTTCAGAGTCGTCCATGTTCACATGTTTACTTATTTGTAGCAAATAATACGAAATTAAATTAAGGTAGTTCTGATACAAATATTCACTGAGTAAGAGACTAATGCGATTTAAAATATTTTTTAAACTTATGCGTCACAAATAATACAATCCAGTTGCGCAAGTACGGGTTATGGTAAACTAGAGTCTAAAAAACAAAAAGTTCACAATCGTAACAATCTTTGATACTAAATCAGACTTCCAACCCAGTAATTAGTCAGTTTTCAAATTTAGATTCTAATAAAAGAACAGCTACATGTTTCAATTATGACGTAAGAGAATAATTTCATTTGTATCAGCATGTGCCTTTGTGTGTGTTCAAACTTGTTTTATATTCAAATGGTAGATTTCCGGATATGGATTCTTTAGTCACTTTGACCCCTCTACAAACTCTATAAGCCTGTAATATGGATTGTCAAACACCCTGTTAATGAAGAGTTTAGTGCTATCGGACTCTAATGTAAAGCGTGCATATCAAGCTTTTAGTATATGGTTACGAGACAAAGAGACTAGCGTCCAAGTAGGTGAGAGAGTGCAACTAATATTCGTTTCGCAGTCATACGTGCCGCGCCACAGGTGCAATGATGAGATGGCTGGGTCGCTGACATCACCAGACAGTATCCGACCGTAACGGGCCTCTGACACCGCCGTAAATCATGGCACGCTATCGCACGTTTACGACAAAGTCTCATGAGGTGAGCGGCTTTTATTTCACATGCTCATTAACACGAGGAAGTAAACCCGTTCCATGCGGGCGGCGCAGCTGCCTCCGCCGACACACCTACCGCGGGATGGCTGAGACATTCCGTGAAATGTTACGTAGAAAATGTTGACTAGAATTACTAAGTTGTAATCCACCCTCAGAGAAGCTGAAAAAGCAGCTCACTAAGAGGCATGCGCCGATCAAAGCTTCCACATTTGGTTCAAGTTATTTACCAAGTGAAATGTATTACATGTATCGGGTACATGAAAATTACTTTCATACTTGCAACCTACCGTCTATCAGATACTTCTTCTACGTATGGGCCTACGGAAATACTAGATTTATACCGCAGTGTGGGACACACTGCAGAACAACTGTAGGCCATGGTGTGAAGATGTGTTGCAGGTGTGGAAGGAGGTACTGCCTTAATAGGACAGCTGACGGGTTACGTTGTAGAATGCAAATCTAAAACCTGTGCCGCACGTGTGTCGTTCGGTAAAGCAGTTCATTCACGTGGCCGAAGTTACTCCGCTGAGAGAGTTGTTGTTTCAGAGTTCAGGGGAAGGATAGTTGTTGTTATAGTTGGGAAAGTTGTGACCAGACGAAACCAGAATCATCCGGCCACAACTGTGGTTTCTTCGATTGTTTAGTGAGGTGGCACATTAAACTAGGCGACATGAAATAGTAGAGCACTTTATTACATTAATGAAGAAAAAATATATTTAACTTTGTCACAATTCTTTGCCACATGAGTACTGGATAATTTACAACTGTCATGAACTAGCAAAGCATTTCTTGATGCGCTAATTTTGCAGTACAATGGTCAGAACTACGAAGTGCATTTCATCAGAATCTTTAACTACTCGTTGGTCCTAGACGATGGTGTTGACTGCTGTAGCTGAGATTTCGAACAGGGGCAAAGTTCTTGCTAGTTCGACACTATATTGACCTCAGCGTGAGGGCGCTGCTATGCTGAAAGGAGGGGGTTAGGGGAGGAGGACGGTCTTCAGAAGGGCCTTCCCTCGCTGATGTCAATGGTATCGATTCGCATTGCCAACTATGATGCGGCAACACGGTCTATGTCTGATACCATAGGGAAGACTGGTTTCATGCTGCTCTGCTCACTAGTCTATCCTGAGCAAGTCTCTTCAACTCAACGTCTCTCTCAACCTATATACACTGGAAAGTGCTTACTGTTTTCAGATCTATGTCTTCCTTAACGACTTTTACCCCACACACCTCCTCCCAGTACCTAAATAACTACTACTGCTTAATTTCTCAGGATGTGTTCTATCAACCGATTCTCTCTTTTCGTCAAGTTTTTTTCTTCTCCCCGATTCGATACAGTACCTCTTCATTGTCACTTAACAGCATATAATTTCCAGCATTCACCTGTAGCACCACATATCAAAAGCTTTAACTCTCCTCTGGCACTCGGACTCGGGAGGACGACGGTTCAAGCCTGAGTATGGCCGTCCAGATTTAGGTTTTCCGTGGTTTCCCTAAATCGTTCAAGCCAAATGACGAGATGGTTGTCTTGAAAGGGCACAGACGTCTTCCTTCCCCATTGGCACAATCCAGGCTTGTGCTCCGTCTCTAATGATGTCGATGGGCCGTTAAACTCACTCTTCTTTTTTTAATTCCTCCCTTCCCTCCTTCTCTTCTGGTCTGCAGTGTTTATCGTCAGCGTTTCACTGTCACAAGAGATTACACTCAACACAAATACACTCCTGGAAATGGAAAAAAGAACACATTGACACCGGTGTGTCAGACCCACCATACTTGCTCCGGACACTGCGAGAGGGCTGTACAAGCAATGATCACACGCACGGCACAGCGGACACACCAGGAACCGCGCTGTTGGCCGTCGAATGGCGCTAGCTGCGCAGCATTTGTGCACCGCCGCCGTCAGTGTCAGCCAGTTTGCCGTGGCATACGGAGCTCCATCGCAGTCTTTAACACTGGTAGCATGCCGCGACAGCGTGGACGTGAACCGTATGTGCAGTTGACGGACTTTGAGCGAGGGCGTATAGTGGGCATGCGGGAGGCCGGTTGTACGTACCGCCGAATTGCTCAACACGTGGGGCGTGAGGTCTCCACAGTACATCGATGTTGTCGCCAGTGGTCGGCGAAAGGTGCACGTGCCCGTCGACCTGGGACCGGACCGCAGCGACGCACGGATGCACGCCAAGACCGTAGGATCCTACGCAGTGCCGTAGGGGACCGCACCGCCACTTCCCAGCAAATTAGGGACACTGTTACTCCTGGGGTATCGGCGAGGACCATTCGCAACCGTCTCCATGAAGCTGGGCTACGGTCCCGCACACCGTTAGGCCGTCTTCCGCTCACGCCCCAACATCGTGCAGCCCGCCTCCAGTGGTGTCGCGACAGGCGTGAATGGAGGGACGAATGGAGACGTGTCGTCTTCAGCGATGAGAGTCGCTTCTGCCTTGGTGCCAATGATGGTCGTATGCGTGTTTGGCGCCGTGCAGGTGAGCGCCACAATCAGGACTGCATACGACCGAGGCACACAGGGCCAACACCCGGCATCATGGTGTGGGGAGCGATCTCCTAAACTGGCCGTACACCACTGGTGATCGTCGAGGGGACACTGAATAGTGCACGGTACATCCAAACCGTCATCGAACCCATCGTTCTACCATTCCTAGACCGGCAAGGGAACTTGCTGTTCCAACAGGACAATGCACGTCCGCATGTATCCCGTGCCACCCAACGTGCTCTAGAAGGTGTAAGTCAACTACTCTGGCCAGCAAGATCTCCGGATCTGTCCCCCATTGAGCATGTTTGGGACTGGATGAAGCGTCGTCTCACGCGGTTTGCACGTCCAGCACGAACGCTGGTCCAACTGAGGCGTCAGGTGGAAATGGCATATCAAGCCGTTCCACAGGACTACATCCAGCATCTCTACGATCGTCTCCATGGGAGAATAGCAGCCTGCATTGCTGCGAAAGGTGGATATACACTGTACTAGTGCCGACATTGTGCATGCTCTGTTGCCTGTGTCTATGTGCCTGTGGTTCTGTCAGTGTGATCATGTGATGTATCTGACCCCAGGAATGTGTCAATAAAGTTTCCCCTTCCTGGAACAATGAATTCACGGTGTTCTTATTTCAATTTCCAGGAGTGTAATTTCAGAAGAGTCCTCAACTTAGCACTTAAATTTCTGTTATTTGTTAAGATATTTTTATTTTTAGTGTCTTACTGCCTAATTCGACTGCCTCAACTAAAGCTGTTGATAAAAGATCGATATATGGACGTCTCTCCCAAGAGATATTGATGTACACCGGTGGCATATCTTCACAGGTATGTCGATATATCGATATCGAAAAGGTAATATCGAGTGAGTCTATTTTTATTTATATTTTCTTCTCAATTTTCGGTGAGTATTTGAAATTGTTCTTTTAAATTTGTAGGAGACCATAATTATATTTTCACCGTGTGCAGGAGTATTACTACTTTTTGAGCTTTCGCCACGTCCAGTCTGTGAAGCAAGTACAAGTGGCATAAAGAAGAAGTCCGACTGCACTGTGCAGTGAGTGGGGGGGGGGGGGGTGAATGGAATAAAAAGAAATGCGAAGAAACTGCACACCACTTGCGTAAAAAAAAATTACGCAACCAGTGTGCTATTTCTCACATTATTCTGAAACAGCTGCTGAAAATGATAAAAAAATCTAAATGACGGGATTGTTCTTTGCGATGGGTGGAGAAGAGGAAATCCTCACGCAATCAGCGCTCGGTGCTACCAGCAGACACTGCAATATTCAACATCATGACGCAATTTTGACACTACAACTGTGAGGTCACTGGTGTTTGCAGAAATAAAATAAAAAAAAAAAAAACGACGAAGTCGACATGAAGTGTTCCAGACAAATCCGATATGTGAGGAAACGGAACGACCGACTCATCGGACACCTTTTATTGTGCCACTGACACGCAGTTAACATTGTTACCAAAGTGGTTACGCCAAGCGTGAACGTGCATCGTTTGTTGATGTACAGAATCTCTAACAATAATCTTCAGCCTCTCTTTATGCTTTACAAAAGTTTGGTGCTTAATTTCGTTAGCTGTGAAAGTTATTTACGAGTATACCATCACTGCAATGTGGTGCACGTGTGTACGTACCACAATATCTGAGCTTAACGAAAACTTTTAGCTTCGTCGCTGGGCATTATTTAACTAAAACGGTGCACGTTTCTGCAGCTCCGCCTCACATTTCAAACAATACCCAAGGGTCATTAACGTTAATTACGTTGAATGCAAGACTGCAGATATGAAGTCGTTTATCATCCGGTTATGGTAAATAAACACCGTCCTTGTGTTGTGGCTACAGCGGTTTATATAACAGATAATTTATATCAGCGGCAGCATTAGCAGTCCTGGAAAACTAGAGCGCATGTTTCAAAAAAATTCCTGTTTAATTTTCCAAGAAGCACTTTCTCAAAAGTAACTGACACGACAAATGGCTTACTGACTATTACCATACATAGTTTTTAAAATCCTTCTCTGGTGTGAAATGTTCGATTCAGTCAGTTGCGTCAGAGACTGAAGAAAATGTAAATATCGTACATAAGTTACATGGAGAGAAATTTCTGAGCAGACCTTTGCCATAGCATCAGTGGTGTTTCGTAGCCTTTACAATACTCATCGAGCCTTCACACGCGCAAGTCATAAATGCATATCTTAAACTAATCAGTAAATCCACAATGGTGACACGTACCTTCTCATATTTGGCATTAGCAAGCAGTTATTCGGCTTGGTATTGACTGGTACATTTGTTGAATATCCTCCTAAAGGATATCGTGAAAAATTCTGTAAAACTGGCGCTTTAAATCGCCTAAATCCCTAGCTGCTTGAAGGGTTCTGCCCATAATAATCCAACATTCTCAATTGGGGAGTGATTCAGCGACCTTGCTGGCCAAGGTAGAGTTTGGCAACAACGAAGACAAGGAGTTGAAACTCTCGTCGTGTGCGGACGGAGATTATCTTGCTGAAATGTAAGCCAGAGATGGCTTGCTATGAAGGGCAACAAAGGGTGTAGAGCATTGTCGACGTACCACTGTGCTGTATGGATGCACGGATGACAACCAAAGGAATCCTGCTGCGAATCAAAATGGCACCCCAGAAAACTATTCCTAGTTGTCGGGCCATTTGGCGGGTGAAGTCAGACTGGTATCCCACCACAGTCCAGAGTCCAGGGCGTCTGCAGACACGTCTTCGCAGGTCATCGTGGTATGGAATCTCATTGACTGGAGTAGAATTGTCCCGCTTCGAACTGAGCATCGATGACTAGCAAAGACCTGTCTGGAGACGCCCCAGACAGGCCTGACTGTCACCTGTATACTGTCCGACTGTGATGGTGTGGGGTGCAGCTTTATTTCATAGCAGAACCGCTTTGGACTTCATCCATGGCACCCTTAAAGCACAGCTGCACGTCGCCGATATTTTATGCCCTGTTTCGCTGCCCTTTATGGCACACCATCCTCGATGTGCATTTCTGTAAAATATTGCCCTTCCGCACAGACGAGAGTTTCTGCTGCTCATCTTCGTGCTTACCAAACCCTGCCTTGGCCAGCAAAGTCACCGCATCTCTCCCCATCTGAGAACGTTTTGAGTATTAAGGTCAGGTCCCTCCAAGCAACTCGCAATTTTGACGACCTACCGCGCCAATTGGGCAGAATTTGGTAGGACTTACTTCAAGTGGACATCCAACAATTCTGTGAATAAATGAAGCCGAGTAACTGCCGAGTGCGTAAGGGACAGAGATGGAACAACGCTGTATTGACTTGCTGTTGGTGAAGCTCTTACTGCTGAATAAATCAACCAATTTTTCGGAAATTGTTATCATTTCTTTGTGCATGTAACCTACGGCACTTGTACCTATTTCGCCCCATCCGGATAATTCTTTCGAGATGCTTGTCTTTTTTTCATTTTAGGTTTTATTTTTTTTAAATTTAGAGTGTAATTTTAAGTGCGTTTGAAATTGATAAAACAAACACCATAAAGTTATAATAACAAGAGTAGAAGAACCGAAGTATTAGCGAACAGTGATTGAAATTAGAGCTACAAGATGGGTACACGAGTTTCTAAATTTGCTACGCTTCAGCAACAGCGCAATTGTGACTGAAAGTATAATGTCAGAACCCTTTCCTCCTAGTCAAAATCATGCATGTGCTCCATTCACAGAACCGTCGAACAGTAAGTGTACTATTATAATTTCTTATACATAATTGTTGTAGGTTATCTACAATGAATTTAAAAATTAAACTCCCCTTTTAAACTGTTTCATGTTTCTGTTAAAAAAGTTAGCCTTGGTCCTCTAACAGTCCTTTGGAGCAGGAGCCTGTAGGCACTGAGTGACAGCAAGACCATCTAGCAGCCAAAGAGCGAATGAACAGTATGCTGCACAGTCTCTGGACAACGGAGAAACGAATAATAAAAGTAAACCTAGCCACAATAAGCGATGATATTGGTTATCAGCTTCGAGAATGAAGTTAGTTTGTTTTCAGGGATGCTGTTTCATGTTCCGTTAATGAGAGGGTAATGTACTTAGTTGTTAGCTGATTTACCCTAAAAGCCATTTGCTTCTCACTTTTTCTGGGTGTTGCTGTAGAGTTATGAATTCTAGTATTGTATAGAAATACCGTGTGGCTAGGCCTCCCGTCGGGCACACCGTTCGCCTGGGGCAAGTCTTCCGAGTTGACGCTTCGGCGACTTGCGTGTCGAATTTATGCTAATGTAAAATTCTAAGGCATGACTCATTGTTGTAAATATGAGAATCCTGGTTGTGGTGATGATTTCCGATACATCACGCCACTAAAGGACATTGCTTAGTCTTACAGCATAAAACAAGGAAACCCGCTAGCAAGCATTTACAGTGACGACCTCCCACCTTTGGTCATTGCTCAGTGGAACTTATAGTGATCAATTATTTATCAAAAGCGCAGTCAGATCGTAATCAACTCAAGGCACATTTCAAACCAGGGCTATAGAAAACGGTGGAATTTATGCGTTTATCAAGTTTATAGCTTCTTTGCTGAAAAGTAAGGGGCCGGCCGGTGTGGTCATGCGGTTCTAGGCGCTCCAGTCTGGAACCGCGTGACCGCTACGGTCGCAGGCTCGAATCCTGCCTCGGGCATGGATGTGTGTGCTGTCCTTAGATTAGTTAGGTTTAAGTAGTTATAAGTTCTAGGGGACTGATGACCACAGATGTTAAGTCCCATAGTGCTCAGAGACATTTTTTATTTTATTTATTTATTTATTTATTTTTTGAAAACTAAGATCACGTTCTATGAGCAGTTATCCCGTTGGCAACTATCCTACAGAATGTAAAGCTCATAGGCGAACTCAAAAAACAATACTGAAAGTTGGACGTTATGATTCTGCTGTGTGCATACAGAAACTCTGAGTCTGAGATATTACTATCGCGGGTAGTAGCGGGTCGGAAGTGGTCGTTCGCAGAGTGCGGTGGAGAGAAGCCGCGCGACATGAGAGATCGCAGCCTGTCGTGATCGTGATAGTAGCGCCGGAGGAGA
Organism: Schistocerca piceifrons; assembly: GCF_021461385.2. Classification (NCBI taxonomy): domain Eukaryota; kingdom Metazoa; phylum Arthropoda; class Insecta; order Orthoptera; family Acrididae; genus Schistocerca; species Schistocerca piceifrons. The sequence goes on along the minus strand of NC_060139.1, from coordinate 771,872,362 downwards.
GTCTGATATTAACTGAGGATATTTTGGTAATTTGCCTTTTCGCTACACGTAGTTGTTGGTCGCTTGCGCACTGGAGGGATTTTGTCAGATTTATGTATGCACACACTCAGAGTAATACTCGTATCTTTGCTTTGGCCAGAAACATGTGTATTGAGTACTGACACTGTGCATTAATTAAAAGTCTGTGTAACGTTTGTCAGCATTTAAATCAACAATTTTCTGAGTTGTTGTTGTTGTTGTGGTCTTCAGACCTGAGACTGGTTTGATGCAGCTCTCCAAGCTACTCCATCCTGTGTAAGCTGCTTCATCTCCCGGTAACTACTGCAACCTACATCCTTCTGAATCTGCTTAGTGTATTCATCCCTTGGTCTCCCTCTACGATTTTTACCCTCCACGCTGCCCTCCAATACTAAATTGGTGATCCCTTGATGCCTCAGAACATGTCCTACCAACCGATCCCTTCTTCTTGTCAAGTTGTGCCACAAACTCCTCTTCTCCCCAATCCTATTCAATACCTCCTTATTAGTTATGTGATCTACCCATCTAATCTTCAGCATTCTTCTGTAGCACCACATTTCAAAAGCTTCTATTCTCTTCTTGTCGACACTATTTATTGTCCATGTTTCACTTCCATACATGGCTACACTCCATACAAATACTTTCAGAAACGACTTCCTGACACTTAAATCTATACTCGATGTTAACAAATCTCTCTTCTTCAGAAACGCTTTCCTTGGCATTGCCAGTCTACATTTTATATCCTCTCTACTTCGACCATCATCAGCTATTTTTCTCCCCAAATAGCAAAATTCCTTTACTGCTTTAAGTGTCTCATTTCCTAATCTAATTCCCTCAGCATCGCCCGACTTAATTCGACTACAGTCCATTATCCTCGTTTTGCTTTTGTTGATGTTCATCTTATATCCTCCTTTCAAGGACCTATCCATTCCGTTCAAATCTTTGAAGTCCTTTGCTGTCTCTGACAGAATTACAATGTCATCGGCAAACCTCAAAAAAAAAAAAAAAATAAATAAATAAATAAATAGCTCTGAGCACTATGGGACTTAACTTCTGAGGTCATCAGTCCCCTAGAACTTAGAACTACTTAAACCTAACTAACCTAAGGACATCACACACATCCATACCCGAGGCAGGATTCGAACCTGCGATCGTAGCGGTCGCTCGGTTCCAGACTGTAGCGCCTAGAACAGTTCGGCCACCACGGCCGTCGGCAAACCTCAAAGTTTTTATTTCTTCTGCATGGATTTTAACATTTACTCCGAATTTTTCTTTTGTTTCCTTCACTGCTTGCTCAATATACAGATTGAACAACATCGGGGAGAGGCTACAATCCTGTCTCACTCCCTTCCCAACCACTGCTTCCCTTTCGTGTCCCTCGACTCTTATAACTGCCATCTGGTTTCTGTACAAATTGTAAATAGCCTTTGGCTCCCTGTATTTTACCCCTGCCACCTTCAGAATTTGAAAGCGAGTATTCCAGTCGACATTGTCATAAGCTTTCTCTAAGTCTACAAATGCTAGAAACGTAGGTTTGTCTTTCCTTAATCTAGCTTCTAAGATAAGTCGTAGGGTCAGTATTGCCTCACGTGTTCCAATATTTCTGCGGAATCCAAACTGATCTTCCCTGAGGTCGGCTTCTACTATTTTTTCCATTCGTCTGTAAAGAATTCGCGTTAGTATTTTGCAGCCGTGACTTATTTTCTGAGTACAATCAATTAAAAATTTTTATAGGTTTCTCTAATTTTTCTCTACATCGTTTAAGGCTAGTTGACCAAACCCCTCCTGATCATTCAATTTCTATGTACAAAAGTGTGGCAGTAATTGTTGCAATTTGTCCACGCATTGTACTCTGCATGGATCACAGTATTGCTTTTTGAAATACTTTATCATATTGCTGATCACGCAGTTGCAGCGACAGGACGAGGTAAGTTGTCTATTGCGTACAGGAGCACTGCAGACGTTAAGAATATTTTAATACTCGCAGTCAGATGGTGGCGAACTGATTACTTTATAATTCGTGGGAGAAGTAATTAATTTACTTGGTCCTCTTTGTTTTCCATCAATGTTCCGTTACCGCCCGAAATGGAAAGTCATGTGCGTATTTCCTTACATCCTTTAGAGTAATTTACCCAAGAGAATTTCAGTACGTCTGATATGATGTCACGTAATATTTATTGTATGCACGAGGGTGTGCTGAAAGGTAGCTTCTGCGAATTTCTTATGTGAATACTCTTAAGGATTTTTAAACAAAACAAACGTTATTACCATTCTACATCTTTATTCTTCATTTCTACATATTTATTTCTCAACATAAGCACCCTGGCGACGAACACATTTCTCCCAATGAGAGACCAGTTGGTTGACCATGTCACTGTAGAATGTTTGACATGGTTGACGGCACCACAACCCCACCTCTGCTTGCACCGCTTCATCACCATGCTACAAACCGAAGCCTTGTAGCGGCAGAGGGATGCAAATATGTGGGCATGAAGAATAAAGATGTGCAATTTTAACTGCGCATGTTTAATCTGAAAGCCTTTAAGAGTTTTCAAACAAAAAAATCTGAGGCAATACTTTTCAGGATGCCCTCGTATATTAATAATACAGTACTACTACAAATCAGTCTTATCTCTAAGTGATAGGTACTGTAATGCCGCCATGATTTTCAGGGCGTTACCTCATAAACTACACAGCAGTGGAAGGCTGCCAACGGAAGCTAACATGCAGGCACGCCAATTGCAGCACTGGGGCTGTTAATACAACGCAAGACGGGCGAGACTAAGCGACACAATGCTGCAACAAAGCGGGGAAATGGAGCTCGTGCTGGGTGAGGAAAGCCATTACCAGTCTCCAAACCCACAGATTTGTTGTACCGCGCCGAGCGGTTCTAGGCGCTACAGTCTGGAACCGCGCGACCGCTACGATCGCAGGTTCAAATCCTGCCTCGGATATGGATGTGTGTGATGTCCTTAGGTTAGTTAGGTTTAAGTAGTTCTAAGTTCTAGGGGACTGATGACCTCAGAAGTTAAGTCCCATAGTGCTCAGAGCATTTGAACTATTTTGTTGTATCACAAGTGGCTGGAAACATCCCATCAGCACAAGTGGGCTACGAATGGGTATAAATACAAGTTAATCTGAGCACGGGATCAACAGTCCACCTGCCAGTACAGGGACGAGAGGGCCAAGCCGGACGATCGAGCTACGTGGAACAGCGCGCAGCTGCTACGAGTACCGGTCTCACAGTTACACCTTCTGTTAGTATCAAGTCCTCCTCAATAGACTTTTCACAAATCTGCCGGCGGACTGCCTCCTGGCTCACTGTAACCGCTGCCAAACCTCTGTTCTGGGGGGCAGTGGTTTGAGACTTGAGCGGTACAAACACCCACCCGTTCTGGTGAGGGTATCACGCTCCGTCACCCGCTGCGGCAGTTCCACCACTAGAGACTGACTTCCCCTGCAAATAACGTGACAGTCTATAGCGCCGCTAGCTTCGGCTGCGTTCGGCCGCTAAGCGTAAGCTACTGGAGTCAGCAGTGCTGAGTGCTAACGTCACGACACAGCTGCCGTCAGCTCGTCGCCGCCACGCGCAGCCCTCACTATGTTCTCCGAGGGGGCTTAGCTCCTGCCTTCACTGCGACGCTGCCATTGTAGTCAAATGAATGGCAATAAAACGTTTTGCCTTTTGGTGATGTTTAACTAAGCTGCCCTCCCGTGACCTCGACACACCACCACGACCCAGCCCTGCACAGAAGTGGCCCTACACGCCTGGACTGCTTCAGCATGCCAGTTTCACAGTACAATAAAGATCTTATGAAACTATTAAGTATCTGAATATCAACATCAATCCCTTCCACTGTTGTACTGCTTTGTAGTGAGGTTCTGGGTAATTGCTGGTGCTAACTCTCCTTGCTGTGGTATCCAAAAATATAGTTGGCCGTCAGAGTAATTCAATCCAAAATAATATTTAAATACGCTTGTGGTAAACAAAAGGTTTCTAAACCAAGCGTAATCTTACATAACGGTTTTTATACTGTATGTAGTCAGTATTAAGGCTCCTGTGGTTTCGGAGTAGCGTCTTTGATTAGAAGTTGCCACGTCCTCGAATAAAAATCATCAGATTTGATAATTGAAGGCTTCCGGCATAAGAAGTCACAGTCAATCTGCCAAGAGGACGGAGGAGCGGACAGAGGTTCAGGTTAACTCTCTTTCCATTGCGGTGGGAAACTGTCCCAAAAGGCGGAAAGATCAGCAGTAACCAACCGCATGAGGATACAAAAGGCAATGGAAACCACTGCACTGCAGATAAATAATGTGCAGCCACAGTGCATGTAGCCTGTAACAAACAGAAAAAGTGTAATGATGATCTCACCATTGGCAAAAGATTCCGGAGTAATCCCCCCTTCCGGATCTCCGCGAGGGGATTGCTAAGGGCGAGGTGACTACGAGAAAAACACTGAATCGTAAACGAAAGGATAACGCTCTACAAGGCGAGGCGTGGAATGCCAGAAGTTTGAACGTGGTAGGGAAGGTAGAAAATCTGAAAAGGGAAATCCAAAGGCTCAATCTAGGTACAGTAGGGCCAGTAAAATGAAATGGAGAGAAGACATGGATTTCTAGTCAGATGAGTGTACGGTAATATCAACAGCAGCAGAAAATGGTATAACGGGATAAGAAGATACAGCAGAGAGTATGATACTGTGAACATTCAGCGATAGGGTTGTTCTTATCAGAATCGACAGCAAACCAACATCGACAACGATAGTTCAGGTATACATGCCGACGTTACAAGTTGAAGATGAAGAGACACAGAAAGTTTATGAGGAAACTGAAAGGGTAGTACATTACTTAAACGGAGATGAAAATCTAATGGTCATGGGAGACTGGAACGGAGTTGTACGGCAAGGAGTAGAAGAAAACCTTGCAGGAGGACATAGACTTGGGACAAAAAACGAAAGAGGATAAAGATTGACTTCTGTTGAAAATTCTAGCTCGTAATAGCGAATATACTGTTTAAAAATCACTACAGGAGAACGTATACTTGGAAAAGGCCGAGTGATAACGGGAAGATTTCAGTTACATTACATCATGGTCAGACAGAGGTTCCGAAATCAGATACTGCATTGTAAGGCGTACCCAGGAGCAGATATAGACTCGGATCACAATATAGTAGTGATGAAGAGTAGGCTGAAGTTTAAGACATTAGTCATAAAGAATCAATATGCAAAGAAGTGGGATACGGAAGTACCAAGGAGTGAAGACATACGGTTGAAGTTCTCTAAGGCTGTAGATACAGCAATGAGGAATGACTCAGTAGGCAGTATGAGGAAGATGAATGGCCATCTCTGAAAAGGGCAATCAAGAAGATGGAAAGAAAAAATAGGTACAAAGAAGGTAACTACGAAGAACGCATGGGTAATAGAAGAATTACTTCATGAGATCGATGAAACAAGGAAGTATAAAAATGTTCAGAAAAATTCAGGAATTCAGAAATACAAGTCGCTGAGGAATGAAATAAATAGGAAGTGCAGGGAAGCTAAGAAGAAATGGCTGCATGAAGGATGTGAAGAAATCGAAAAAGAACTGATAGTAGGGAGGCTGACTCATCACATAGGAATGTCAAAGCAACCTTCGGTGAAATTAAACGCAAGGGTGGTAACATTAAAAGTGCAATGAGAAGAACTGGGATACGGAAGTACTAAGGAATGACGAGATACGTTTGAAGTTCTCTAACGCTATAAATACAGCAATAAGGAATAGCGCAGTAGGCAGTACAGTTGAAGAGGAATGGACATCTCTAAAAAGGGCCATCACAGAAGTTGGGAAGGAAAACATAGGTACAAAGAAGGTAGCTGCGAAGAAACCATGGGTAACAGAAGAAATACTTCAGTTGATTGACGAAAGGAGGAAGTACAAACATGTTCCGGGAAAATCAGGAATACAGAAATACAAGTCGCTGAGGAATGAAATAAATAGGAAGTGCAGGGAAGCTAAGACGAAATGGCTGCAGGAAAAATGTGAAGACATCGAAAAAGATATGATTGTCGGAAGGACAGACTCAGCATACAGGACAGTCAAAACAACCTTTGTGACATTAAAAGCAACGGTGGTAACATTAAGAGTGCAACGGGAATTCCACTGTTAAATGCAGAGGAGAGAGCAGGTAGGTGGAAAGAATACATTGAAAGCCTCTATGAGGGTGAAGATTTGTCTGATGTGATAGAAGAAGAAACAGGAGTCGATTTAGAAGAGATAGGGGATCCAGTATTAGAATCGGAATTTAAAAGAGCTTTGGAGGACTTACGGTCAAATAAGGCAGAAGGGATAGATAACATTCCATCAGAATTTCTAAAATCATTGGGGGAAGTGGCAACAAAACGACTATTCACTTTGGTGTGTAGAATATATGAGTCTGGCGACATACCATCTGACTTTCGGAAAAGCATCATCCACACAATTCCGAAGACGGCAAGAGCTGACAAGTGCGAGAATTATCGCACAATCAGCTTAACAGCTCACGCATAGAAGCTGCTTACAAGAATAATATACAGAAGAATGGAAAAGAAAACTGAGAATGCGCTAGGTGACGATCAGTTTGGGTTTAGGAAAAGTAAAGGGACGAGAGAGGCAATTCTGACGTTACGGCTAATAATGGAAGCAAGGCTAAAGAAAAATCAAGACACTTTCATAGGATTTGTCGACCTGGAAAAAGCGTTCGACAATATAAAATGGTGCAAGCTGTTCGAGATTCTGAAAAAAGTAGGGGTAAGCTATAGGGAGAGACGGGTTATATACAATATGTACAACAACCAAGAGGGAATAATAAGAGTGGACGATCAAGAACGAAGTGCTCGTATTAAGAAGGGTGTAAGACAAGGCTGTAGCCTTTCGCCGCTACTCTTCAATCTGTAGATCGAGGAAGCAATGATGGAAATAAAAGAAAGGTTCAGGAGTGGAATTAAAATACAAGGTGAAAGGATATCAATGATACGCTTCGCTGATGACATTGCTATCCTGAGTGAAACTGAAGAAGAATTAAATGATCTGCTGAACGGAATGAACAGTCTAATGAGTACACAGTATGGTTTGAGAGTAAATCGGAGAAAGACGAAGGTAATGAGAAGTAGTAGAAATAATAACAGCGAGAAACTTAACATCAGGATTGATGGTCACGAAGCCAATGAAGTTAAGGTATTTTGCTACCTAGGCAGTAAAATAACCAATGACGGACGGAGCAAGGAGGACATCAAAAGCAGACTCGCTATGGCAAAAAAGGCATTTCTGGCCAAGAGAAGTCTACTAATATCAAATACCGGCCTTAATTTGAGGAAGAAATTTCTGAGGATGTACGTCTGGAGTACAGCATTGTATGGTAGTGAAACATGGACTGTGGGAAAACCAGAACAGAAGAGAATCGAAGCATTTGAGATGTGGTCTATAGACGAATGTTGAAAATTAGGTGGACTGACCAGATATGAGGAGGTTCTACGCAGAATCGGAGAGGAAAGGAATATGTGGAAAACACTGATAGGGAGAAGGGACAGGATGATAGGACATCTGCTAAGACATGAGGGAATGACTTCCATGGTACTGGAGGGAGCTGTAGAGGGCAAAACCTGTAGAGGAAGACAGAGATGGGAATACGTCAAGCAAATAATTGAGGACGTAGGTTGCAAGTGCTACTCTGAGATGAAGAGGTTAGCACAGGAAAGGAATTCGTGGCGGGCCGCATCAAACCAGTCGGTAGACTGATGATTTTTAAAAAAAAAAAAAAAAAAAAAAAAAAAGCGAATTCCACTGTTAAATGTAGAGAAGACAGCGGAGAGGTGGAAACTGTATGCTCAAGACCTCTATGAGGGAGTTGTCTAATGTGATAGAGAACTGGGGGAAGTACCAACAAATGACTATTCACATTGGCGTGTAGATTGGATGAGTTTAGCGACGTACCATTTGACTTCCGAAAAAATTTCATCTACACAGTTCCGAAGACTGCAACAGCTGGCAAGTGCGGGAATTATGGCACAATCAGCTTAAGAGCTCATGCATGCAAGTTGTTGACAAGAATAATATACAGGAGAATGGAAAAGAAAATTGAGATGTGTTAGATGACGATCAGTCTGGCTTTAGGAAAGGTAAAGGCATCAGAGGGGCTACTTGGGCGTTACGATTAATAATGGAAGCAAGACTAAAGAAAAATCAAGACACGTTCATAAGATTTGTCGACCTGGAGAAAGCGTTCGACATTGTAAAATGGTGCAAGACGTTCGAAATTCTGAGAAAAATAGGGGTAAACTATAGGGAGATGCTGGTAATATACAATATGTACAACAGCCTAGTGGGAATAATAAGAGTGGACGACCAAGAACGAAGTGCTCGGATTAAAAAAGGTGAAGACAGGGATGTAGTCTTTCGCACTTACTGTTCAATCTTTACATCGTAGAAGCAATGATGGAAATAAAAGAAAGGTTCAGGAGAGGAATTAAAATTCAAAGTGAAATGATATCAATGATACGATTCGATGATGACATTGCTATCCTGGGTGAAAGTGAAGAAGAATTACATGATCTGCTGAATGGAATGAACTGCCTAATGAGTACAGAATATGGACTGAGAGTAAATCGAAGAAGGACGAAAGTAAAGAGATGTAGCAGAAAAGAGAACCGCGAGTAATTTAACACCAGGACTGATGGTCACGAAGTAGATGAAGTTAAGGAATTCCGCTACCTATGCAGCAAAATAACACATGATGGACGGAGCAAGGAGAACATAAAAAGTGGTCCAGCACTGGCAAAAGGGGTATACCTGACCGAGAGAAATCTGCTAGTATAAATCATAGATCTGAATCTGAGGAAGAATTTTCTGAGAATATAAGTTAGGCATTGCATGGTAGTAAAACATGGACTGTGGGAAAACCGGAATAGAAGAGAATGGAAGCATGTGAGATGCGGTGCTACAGACGAATGGTGAAAGTTAGGCGGATGGTAAGGTAAGGAATGAGGAGATTCTGCGCAGAAACGGAGAGGAAAGGAAATGTGGAAAACACTGACAAGGAGAAGGACCAGGATGGCATGACATCTGTTAAGACATCAGTGAAGGATTCCCGTGGTGTTAGAGGGAGCTGTAGAGGGCAAAAACTGTAGAGGAAGACAGAGATTGGAATACATCCAGCAAATAGTTGAGGACGTAGGTTGTGAGTGACACTTTGAGATGAAGTAGTTGGCACAGGAGAGGAATTCGTGGCGGGCCGCATAAAACCAGTCAGTAGATAGATGACAAAAAAAGGGGGCAAGCACCGTCCGATAAATCAAACTCTGTCAAGGTTGAGTCTCAAGCGACAGTGCTGCTGGACGTTCGCGGGTACACCGCCTGTCCTACGCTACCTGTGTTAAAACCGAGGAGTCGGCTCATTTTCTCTCCCAATCTCTTTGGCCAAAGTTTGATGCTAGTAGATTTCATTCAGTTATGAATGTCCTTTTTGCCTATGTTAGCCATCTTGTTATATCCTCCTTGCTTCATCTGTCATGTGTTATTTTATTTCTAAGGTAGCACAATTTCGTCATTCCATCTATTATAACGTTCTGAACTTAGATGTCCGGTTTATCGCTAATGTCATTTCTGGTACTGTTCCTTTATTTTTCTTTTATGTACCCTCCATCCATATTATGTGCCCATTAGACCGTTCATTCTATTCATCATATCACGTAAATCTTCATCACATTCACCGAGGAAAGCAATGTCCTTAGCAGATATCATCTTTCATATCTTTTCACTCTGAAACTGAATTCCTTTCCTTCATTTTGGTTATCTTATTTCCGAATACAGATTCAATAGCAGGAGAAAATGATTGCCGCCTTTCATCCGATCACTTCTCTCTTCGTCTGCCATTCTTGCAGTTCCTTTCTTTTTCTTGTCCATACTATAGGGAGCGATCATAAAGAGTCTAATAAGCTTGTAAGGCTGTTGCAGGGTAAGATGTGCTGAGAAATAATTGTTAAGAAAAAATGCGATACGTTTCGTCGTTTCCGGATTAAGTAGCCCTAAAGTTAGCCAATCAGGCTCTTGTGAGCGGAAATCGCCCCCCCCCCCCCCCCGCCCAACACACACATAATTAGGGTCAGTTGTTCGTATGGGGGTAGATGATAGCGCACGAGACTTTTCGGATTTTGGCTCGGGTTCGATACTTACTGCCGCCCCATGCCTAATTTCTGTATTGCCCTCTTGTTCGGATTTAGGAAGCGAAATGAAGAACATGTTTGGTAACACCATCTCTGGCGGGCTGTCTGAATCTGCGTGCACAGCGTTCTGGTTGATTAAATCAATGCCAGTCAGCTCTAAAACGGAGCAGCGTATCGAATTTTTTTACTAAAAGTTATTTCTCAGTACAACTTAATGCAAAACCCTTACAAGCTTCTCATGCTGTTCCTGACCACGCTGTATATTACGCATTTATTCTGAGAGGCACCCACATGCCTTGCTCATACTGTGGCATCAAGCAGTCAGGCCTGCAAGATGAGTGGTCTGCCAAGCAAGTGGATTCGTTCTTATTTATCAAGTAACATGAGCTCTAGTACTCACAATTAAGTTACAAATTATTCTCCTGTTTGAATATTACGCAACGGAAACGGAAACGCAAACCTGACTATTAGTAATTTACACAACTACGCACTGCCAATACCACATTTTTTTTCTTATTTAACGGCTTTGATCAACACGTGGCCATCGCACTGAATATGAATGGCGCACACATTATAAATTCTGGGTATCATGACAACATACTATTCGAAGGAAAAGGCCACCAATCTTTTCCTTTTCACTACCTTATTTATTCCGATAAATTCTATAACCTAAACATACAAATTCTATAACCTACGACAATAGCACATGAGAAATTCCGCCCAGTGGGCATGGCTTTACATGGGTGATTCTCTATCTTATGGTCTCGTAATTATTTAACGCTACAGTGCACTTTCTGGATAGGATGGTGGATCTTTTGCTATATCTCACACTTCGACTCTCACACCCATCACCACGAAAATTTCCTCCAGACCGAGTGGCACAAAAAGGAACATGCATAACCCACTGCCTCTGAAACTATCTTGTTACTCTCCCATGTCAACCACACATACTTAAATTTCATGAAATACATCACACTGGCAACATACAATACAAAGAATAGTCACAACGTTATAATCACATCACTTTCAGCTTTCCCACTTCAATTAGTATTTATCCCAGTTTCACACGACACTGCCCCACTTCGTAACTTTTCTTTCCTACTACGAACTCTGGAGGATATATGCACGTCTTCCTGTGCAATGCAAGCCAAGTGGCGTTGCTGGATAGACGGCTGACTCACCTTGCTTCTCTCTCAGATTATTATAGTTTGAATCAAGCGTCACACGGAAACATAACACGCAAAGTAATATTAAGAACATATTCATCACACACGCGAGTCCTCAATTGATACCATGAACGAGTACTTCTCTTTATCCTTTGTCTCATACACAGATTGAGACTCACACAGTACTCACGACGTGGAAGTACTCGTCTCTAATTTCAAGTCCTGCACACGCCATTTCTTAAACATTTCCAACTTATAGTACACACGCTAGTAATTCAGCTTAACTTAAGCACTCGGAAGTATTTCAACTTATTGCTACACGTGGTTTCACTGTGACCGTTGGTCACTTCCGAAGATTACTACGATCCCTTTAATATTACCTGCCTGACATTGAATTCTCCCCACAAAAGTTCCTGAAATAGAGAAATTATTATTCCAAACTACTCTTAAGTATTTCACATGCATACCATGTCTCCACTCTTTTGTCTTTACGGAGCACACTTAAGACAGGTCTTACCAACACTAGGTCCAGCTTCAGAGTGCTGAAAAGATGGCCGTTCTTCAGGTCATCTCGCACCTCCGTCGAGGTGGGGGCGCACCATGTTACCGTATTGGTTAGCCACATTTCAGGCGCTCAAAGCTCAGATAAGTTTCATCTCTTTGGTTCCACCAAAGGTGACCAAAACATCGTCTCAAAGATGATCATATATTGCACATTCACTATCTGTGGTTAGCAGACGACCATACATTCATTCATTTCGCAGATCTCACCAAATTGGATGTAGGGATTTATTTTGTGGGAGTGCACATGTGATCAATTAAATAAATAAATTGTCATTCTTTCCTACACTGGTATCAGGCTTCGGTGTATTAATTGAAATTGAGTTATTATTACAAAAATATGTTGTTCTGACAAGAATAACAAAGAATGTTGTACCTATTTTCAATGTCGGGCGGTACTGTACCCTTTCAATTCCTATCGCTTATATTCACAGTGATGAGCCAAAACATTATAATCCCTTGATTAAAGCATGTTGGTCCCCGTTTGGAACTCAACAAAGTATCTAATTTGCGTGGCATCAATTCGGAAAATCCTTGGTAGGTCTGTGGAGATATGGCGCACCTGATGTCTATGCATAGATCATGCAGTTCTCATATATTAGTGGCCAGAGGCTTTTGGGCACAGAGTTGGCATCCGAAAGCAACCAAATGTTTTCCGTTGGTTTCAGATCAGGCAAATTTGTTGTCCAAGACGTAAATGTGTGTTCACTATTATTCTCATCGAACCACTTGTAGTTCTGGCCTTGTGTCATGGACGTCTATCCCGCTGGAATATGCCATGGTCGTTGGGCAACACATCAAGCATGAAAGGATGCAGATAGTGCGCAATAGTGTTCACATAGTCCGTAGATGTCATTTTGCCTACAGTTACCACCAATGGTCCCATGAAAGCGCAGATGAATGTCTCCTATAATATAAAACGGCCCGGCTGACCTGTGATTATGACACGGAGTACATTTCAACCAGTCGTTCGCCTGGATGATGGCATACCCCAATGCAACCATCAATCTGGTGTAACAAGAAAGGATTCACACAAGCAGGTGGAAAGTGGTAGGCCAAATGGCATGTCCCTTTTTATTTACTACGAGAATTACACTCGACTAAGAGGATAATGAGGGGGCGAAATATTTCGAAAATGGCTTATAAATGCAAACTGGACTGCAGTGACTGTATATACCGACCTCTTAACTAATGTCACATCTTAATTATATCTACATTGTGGAAGTCTTATTTTTCTTTGATTTCTGACAGTACTTCGGAAGAGGGCGCATGTTGGATATGGGTCAGGCAGGGCAGTATACAACGTAATGAAAAAGGGAACCTGAGTAGCCAGCAGGGACTCTATTTTTCACACAGAGCAGGTAGGTGTTGTCTCTGTGAAAGTTACATCGCCGGGCGAGCCCCAGGGGAGCATTGTTATTGTTTGCATATGATTCGTCTCCAGCCTTGTGGCCAGTCATTGTTGAGGGGAGAAACTTTTATCAGTAGTAGGCCGGCGCTCTGTTGTGTGCTGAAGAGTGCCTTTTGGAGATAAGAGTCGAGCGCTTTCCTAAATAAACACGGCATACCATAGAGTAAGAGCCTAGCCCTAAGTGCAGGTTTTTACTTTCTGAGGACCTCTGACATGAGGTTAGCCACTGGGCATGAAAACCTGCAATTGGTAAGAAAGCTTGCGACGTCAGAAGGGCAGATGACAGGGGAAAGTTTTTTGGAAAAGAGTATCGGATTGAAAAGTCATTGGAAACTTAAGGGCATGCGTTTTCATAGCGAGATTTTTGTAAAAGAAGCAATCACTCCAGCGAAGGGCTGAGCGTTCTTGTTCAGCGATTGGTAGTGATGTCTTGTTTACCATGAAGGAAAGAACAGGCTGTACGACTCAGCTGGAAAGTTTAGACTTCGTTCAAAAAAAAATGGTTCAAATGGCTCTGAGCACTATGGGACTCAACTTCTCAGGTCATTAGTCCCCTAGAACTTAGAACTAGTTAAACCTAACTAACCTAAGGACATCACACACATCCATGCCCGAGGCAGGATTCGAACCTGCGACCGTAGCGGTCTCGCGGTTCCAGACTGCAGCGCCTTTAACCGCACGGCCACTTCGGCCGGCCACTTCGTTCAGGGATGGAGGCCAGCGCACATGGAGGACTTTGTGTTTGAATGGAAAACAGAGTGCATCTAGGAGTTTTATGGGGTCCTTGACGTGGAATAGATCCCTGTGAGCTGCCATCTCCAATGGGGAAGCTGACAGGGAGTCCAGAGTTTATACCGACACAAGCAGTACTTCAGAGAGACAATCATGACGGACTCACTCTGTACGCCTCATGCTGATAATTTGTGTTGATAATTATTAGCAGCACCAACACCTTATGACAACTCTTGGTCGGAATTTAGTCAGATCTTTGCAGTTATCTGCCCAGCATGCATTTCTCAGTCCAATGGCCATGTCAACAATCACTATGTTCGTTTAGTTGGAAACACGCGGTTCGTTTTTAGAACATAAGTTGCATCTAAAGGGCATGTTCTCAAGACTTGCAAGCAACTTTGAGAACCACAGGGTTCACTTGGAGTAATCCATGCAGTGCAACTTTATTGTGTTAACCGAGGTCGTTAGATAGTCTGATGAGATTCATGTTTACAGTTGAACTGAATAAATTAATGTATGCATTTAAAACTTGTTTCTCGTAACACCTTCAATTAACCTCATTCATAAAATTATGCGATTCTCCACTTCAGCATTCACAGCTAGGTCCATAAGTTCTTTGCAGGTGTAAACAACTCTGTGCACAGTAATTCATCTTTGGTCTTAAAAGTATGCCAGGCTCTTAATTAATGTTCTCGGTCTGGATAACCATTTGGAACACACGCGGAGTTTTGCACAGGTGACATGTTACCACTTGTTCAGCAATGTGCGCTGAACGTTGTGTTACGAAACCCTTACACACGGAGTTTTGCACAGGTGACATGTTACCACTTGTTCAACAATGTGCGCTGAACGTTGTCTTACGAAACCCTTGCGTCTGCACCAGCACTGTATTCTGTCATCAGATCTGCCACCGAGTGCCGCCTATCTGGCTTTACACACCAGGCAAGACACCGACTTTAGCGTTCAGTGATGAGGCGTGGATGTCCAACATCTTGCCGCCTACTTGTGGTTTCACGTTCTTCAACCACTTTTTCATGGATGGTTACGACTGAAGCAAGTTTCCGAGATACTCGTTCCCAAACGCAGAGCTGTAACAACCAGCCCTTTCTCAAAATCGTTTATGTCCGTGAATTTCCCCATTTTCGGCCTGTATTATCGCTAAGATTATTCCCCATTTGTCTCTTCTCCCCTTGTATCAGTGGCGACCGGTTATCATGTGCTAATATGCTACAGCACACTGTAAATATCACACTAAAATCACGCCTTTTCTCTTCGAATGTAAGCCAGAAATTGCAATTAATTTACGCCACTTCTCTTCAAATACATACTGGTATGCAAATAAAACGGACAAAAACATTTTTTGCAGCGCTAGACTATAACTAGAAACCATTGTCGAGTGCTGAAACGACGGTCAGCCGCGCTACGATCATCTCAGAGAAGGGACGCAGCTGCCTGGTTTCTAGTGCGCATGCTCTGATGTGACGTCATCCCTTGTGGCACTATGAGTGCTACGTTGTTCACAGCATCGGAGCAGTATTTTTCTTTCAAAGCACGTTTAACATACTGTGCAAACATAGAATGTGAGGGATTCTTGAGGATCAGGTGATGTAACGGTGTCATGGCTCAGTGATGTCTGCTTCCCTATGTATCCAGCTGTCCGCATGCTTAACTGGGCGGTAACGTGCTCGCCTCCCATGCAAGCGGACCCGGGTTCGATTCCCGGCTGGGTTGAAGATTTTCTCCGCTCGGGGACAGGGTGTTGTGTTGTCCTCATCCTCATCACCGGCGCGCAAGTCGACTGAAATAAGACTAGCACTTGGTGACCGAACTTCACCGTATGGGCCTCCTGGCCAAAGATGCCATACGCTCACATGCACTATGTATCCAGCTTTTGTCAATTGATGCTATTACTGATAGCTTCACTGATAAGCGAGCAGTTTCAATGGCTCTTAATCACGGGTACATCTTTCTCGCCCTACTTGTAATCTAGATATTTTACACCGGACGGACCCCTCTCTGGATGTTATCATCGCTGCCATTTGGTGGTGGGCAAGCAGCTCCAAAGTGAATCATCCCTCAATTATGGAATGGTGAGATGCCATTACCAAACCTCGTCTTCGCACTGCACTCTTCCGTTTTACCACTGGTAAAGCGGTTGAAATGAGTAGGACTAGGGAATTTTATTAAGCTGTCCTTCGTGTTCTGTACGATAGTACTTGAGACGTCCCTGTGAGATTCATGGATGTTCACAACGTCAAAGCGGAACTTCCGCAACTCAAAATACTGCAACTGGATGGTTTGCGTTTCCAGCCATGTCTGATTCTCCAGTGTAAGTTGCCGGCTCTATATCATCTAATTCGGCTTCGAACGCCATAGGACGTGCCTCACTACCATTGGTTCCAAAGAGGGACGTGAATAGTCATCACAACCTAATTAATGACTGAACTTTCTCGGTATTTTTCCGATCTTTACAGTGGAGTGCAATCAGACGGTACACCATCTGCTGATTTTGCTTTCCTCCTTGATAGTGTTGTTATACCAGCTCTCGAAGAGGAGTTTTTGCAGCTTTTCACAGTGATGAGGCATTTGACGTAGTTCGCTCCCCGTCCCGCAAATCGCCGGGTTTGGATGGTCTTTCCGAGGAATTTTGTGGTCCGTCTTGACGTCTGATGGGGGATACGATGACATCTATTGCGAGTGAAGTGGTCCAGTGGTCCAAGGGGGCATATCCCTCCCTCCTTTAAGCGTAGAAAAATTATTTTAATTCCCAAAAAGACGGGTCTCTGAAAGTGGATCAGGTCCGACTCAGTTCTGATTATAAAATCGAAGCGTGGGTGATAAATAGACGTTTTTCGGTTTTGCTTGCTGACATTTTCGCGCGTCATCAAAGTTGTCTCACGGGTCGTACTGTCCTAATTCCCGATGCTGAATGTCGTGATCTCATAGCGATTGCTTCCACTGTTCCTGTGTAGAAAGCTCTAATTTTTATTGATTTAAATCATGCGTTTGATATTCTATTGCGAGTGTTGACGGGTGTTATTTTAATGACACTACACAACTGTTCATCTGTCTAATTACTGGTATTCAATAGTCTATTGACGTGAATGGTCATCTTACCCTCCCCCCCCCTCGCCCCATAAGATGTGTCGAGGTGTCCTTCAAGGGATTCCCCTATCTATATCATTAATCGTGCTTTTTCTGGAACCCTCATTGCGGTCCATAGCGGATCGATCGGGCGGCTGGTCGTTATTGGGAGAAGTATTTATCGTCTTCACGTATGTTGATGACGTTATGGTACTTCTTCGTACTCAGGGCGACATACCGATGCTCAAGGACGTTTTCGATGGTTCTTGTCGTCTTATGTGAGCACAGATAACTACGGGAAATGTCGGTTACTCAATTTGCGGGGATTTGACGTGGATGAGATTCCATGAGCTGTGGCAGTCGACCATCATCGACCATTTGGTATTATTATTGATCGTTGCCCGATGAAGATTGCTACATTAAACTGGAAGTCCGCCACGGATAGGAGTCATCGATCGATCCTTGAACACGATTGCGGTTCCCTCTCGTTACCTGATACGGTTCGGACCTTGGAAAATTACGTGTTGACTAAGGCCTCTTTCGTTGCACAAATTTTTCCCCTTCCTGTGATGATGTCCCGGAAGTTTCAGCGATTATCGAGTAAGTTTATGTGGCGGAACTCTTATTTTTCGGGTGCGCTATGAGGTTATGGCGAAACACCGGCTGAAGGGAGGTTTGGGCCTCCCCGATTTTCGGGCCAAGACTTCGGCTTTATTTCTTCGACACACTATTTAACATGTCTTCGCGTCCTCCAATCTCTTACAGCTATTCTTTTGGCCTGTCTTCGAAAATCGACCTTAACCCCACCAGCAGATGTTAGTACGATAAATAATAAATGAAGGCATATTCAGGAATTTTTTATTGCTGTCAGATTTCCTGTCGCCAGAGACAGACTGGAAGGTCGCTCTGTCCAAAGTCAGCCTAGCTTACCTGTTTCTCCAATGGAAGTGGCATCTTCAAAGAACTAAAGCGTTCATAATCTTATCCCGAACAACGTTCGACTTTTTTGCATTGGTTTTAGTGAGACAGACCGATGCCGTCGTTGCAACGATACGAATACCTTACGTCATCGGTTGGTCTGCTGCGGCCACAGACATTGGAGTTGGCCCCACCGACAGCTGGCCTTTCTTGCCAAGAGGACGGGAGCAGAAATCTCCGAAACGATTCTTCTGCGTCCGATTCAACCTTCTTATCCGGAAGGAAGAACAATACAACTATGCGACTTGTCGGCATTTTGTTCATTACGTCGTGGGGGGCGTGTACGACCCGGACCCTTATACCTTTTACCAGCGTATGGTTACGGACCATTGGACATGGCAAAGGATGCCATGCCATCGTGCGTGTTTTGTGAATATACTGTATCTCGTAATTAATAGGCAGTGATTAGATGATGTGTAGAATTCCCTGTTCTGTTGAATGTTTCATTCCTGTTATCTTGCTTGTAGTAGATTTGACAAAAAAAATGGTTAGGATAGGGCCTTTAAGAGCAGATGGTCGTGCGTTCCACTTCTGTCAGGTGTATTATTTTTTAATATTTATTTCAATCACTTTGATCGTTGATTTTGTTCAATATAGATATTTAGAGTGCTGGATTTTTAATGCGTAAATCGTCAGATCGATGTTCTCTAAGTGCAAAATTTCTTTATATTACTGTAAAAAAAGATGTAATAACGAAAAAAATTGGTCTTGCACACTGTCTGGTACGTTTGCCGACCGGCTCAGGTTCGAAATGAGCTGCTCCTACATTAAACGATTAATTATATAATTTAAATAAATTGAAACAGTTCCGTTTATATATACAAAATTAATAAAGAGAAGTGGGCAAGCGCACCGACTGGCGACTCGTTGGCTCGGATTCGATTCCGACAGTTACCATAGCCTTTGTATTCATTTTATTTTATTGCTGAGGATGTTAAACGATTAATTATAGAATTTAAATATATACGCTGACGGAAAAAATCGCCACACCAAATAGTAATTAATGTAGAATAATGAAAATTCGGGAACACATTTGTCTAGATAACATGTTTCAGACTGCAAGATCATAGGTTAATGTAAGGTTAAGGTACGCCATTGCTAATGTGAAATCCTGGTACTTTAATAACCAGTTTAATCGCAAGATTGTTGATTGTAAGCATGCAGACGTGTATGCATTGTGTTGTACATGTGCCGCATACCAGTTTTTGGGGTGGAGTTCCATGCCACTTGCCCTTCGTCGGTCTATAAAGGGACGGTCAATGTTTTTGTGGATGATACTGGAGTTGTGTCCGATGATGTCCCACATGTGTTCGATTGGAGAAATATCTGGTGATCGAGCAGGACAAGGCAAGACAACGTGTCTAAACTCTGTAGACCGTGTTGGCTTACAACAGCGGTATGCTGGCGAGCGTTATCTGTTGGAAACCACCGACTGGAATGATGTTCATGAATGGCAGGATAGCAGGTAGTATCACCAGTTTGACGCACAAATTTACCACGAGAGTGCTCCTGCTGTGGTCAGTGGAATGTACGCGACAGTGCGTCTGGCACGGAGCTGTTATTGAAGTAACCGATATGTACCGGTTCTTCGTGTCGCTTTGGTGCCAAGTGCTGCTCAGATTGTTGCTGCAGTCGCAATACGGTGTGCCGAGCACGATGGTCTTCCCTCTCAGTAATGCCACGTGACCGTCCGGAGCCTGTTTTTCTTGCGACCGTGCGTTCTCGAGATCACCGTTACCAGCAGTAATGTACAGTGGCTTCATTCCTGCCAAGTCTTTCTGCAGACTTACAGAAGGAACATCCAGCTTCTCGTAGCTCTATTATACGGCCTCCTTCAAACTCAGTGAAGTGCTAAAAATGGCGTCCTTGTCACCTTAAAGGCAATCTTGCCCAATAACAGCACACCACGTCCAATCTCAAAGGTAACTGAGGCTCATGACCGTTGTAGCGTGTATTTAAAGAAGACTTGATCTGCATCTTAATAGTGGCGGTACTAGCGCCACTCTAATGTGACTGGCGTGAAATCTGGGCTAAGATGTATAATCACGCCTCCCAACTTTCGTTTATGTGGCACAACTGCTTCTTGGGGTCGCGTTTTTTTTTTTTTTTTTTTCTCTCCGTCAGTGTACTTTCCTTACCGCGTAGAGTGCCCGAGACGCCACAAGGCGGCATTCAGTCACACGATTCGTAGTGGTCATTATGTTTCGACTCATCACTGCATTTATCTGAGAATTTCAAACGTCTTGGACTATTTTTCACGGTGGAATAGTTTGTGGCTTGGCAAATCCTATAGAAGTGTCTTGATTTCTTTTAACTGTTACCGTTGTCTCCGCTTGTTACGTAATTTTGGCCCCACATGTTTGCATTTACGTGCATTTACAGGCGGTTCATTCAAGCAAGGCGCAAGCTAGGAAGAGTCCCAGTTTGCCATACCCTGTTCAGTTGCTCCGGACGACGAGACGCACTGGCTTCCCCGGCAGCGGACAGCGAGCAGTGGCGCGCGTTTCCATTAGGGCTCTGGCCGTCTCAATTAATGGGGTCGCGCCGGCGCCGACCGCACACCATCGATAAGTGCTGGGCTGCCCCCAGTCTGTGGCTCTCTGTCGCCGCAGCGATTAAATACGTGGCTACAGCTGTGGGACTTTTCCCGGGCCCAGCTGTACTCAGGCCACGCGACGCCCCCAGCAGAGCAGCTATCCGGAGCTCCCTGGGAGACCAGGTTGGACGTTATTTAGACTGACGCTCCCCAGGACCGTAAATTTCAGATCATGTTGTCAGGAGTACTTCCTTAAGGATAGGCGTTGTCTGTCCAAATCAGATAACAAAATCTACAGTTATTCAAGTCGAAAGGAGCACTTAATACTAAACCCGCCTACTGACTTAATTACAGAGTTTTCTCCATATCGCCGGCCAGGTGGCCGAGCGGTTCTAGCCGCTACAGTGTGGAACCGCGCGACCGCTACGGTCGCAGGTTCGATCCCTGCCTCGGGCATGGATGTGTGTGATGTTCTTAGGTTAGTTAGTTTTAAGACGTTCTCAGTTCTAGGGGACTGATGACCTCAGATGTTAAGTCCCATAGTGCTCAGAGCCATTTAAACCACTTTTTTTTTGTCATACTGTCATCATCAGGGCTTTAGTTCTTATATAAGGATCTCTGAGTTGAAAAAAGCCAGAAAAACGTATCTGCGAATTTTGTTGATTTCTTTTGTTATGACATCACAATAAAATCTCTTCTACATGTTGCTTACACAATTTTATCAACAACTGTGAGAGACTTCATTGTGATGTAGGGTGACCAAATGTCCCGTATTTCCCGGGATCTCTTGTATTATGGCAATATTTTCTTAGTCCTCCCGGTTTACTTATTGATCGACTGTTTCTCTCGTATATTTCGTCAGTGATCACTGTTTTAAATATGTTTCTCGCGAAGTACTATCGGTGGTTCGAGACACCTGACGGACAGATCTCGAGAAGTTTTCGTATAATAATCGATGCTATTGTCGATATATATTTATTTTCGGTTCATGCTTCTAGAAAAATAAGACGGTATCGTCCAAGGGAATACGAGGAGCGGAGAAAGAATGACATACCCTACGCGTCTAGAAAGTTCATGAAAGGGGGCACGTTCACTTGTTACTCGATCGGTACTGCGCTGGCAACACATGGATGCGCTCGTGTCGTACCGATCATCAGCTGTGATACAAATAACTCACGGAAGTAACAGAATCGTAAAAGAGGATTATAAAGATGTTCATGTTGCAATAAGCTCATTACGTTTTTTATTTCTCAATTACTCACGCTCTGCAAGAACATTTCACTACGCTTCGAAAGAGTTCTTTCTCTTACATATAGTAAGTGAACTGTTCAGAGAAACAGCAGTACAATCATTAAAATAGAACTTATGATAGAAATAAATGTCGACTATAACTGCAAAGAATGTATTAAATTTGCACAGCAAGACAAAAGATTGCAGAGTTCTGTAGTTTCTGTAAACAAGTAATTGTCCCAAGGCACACATAATATACATGTGCAAATTTGTTAAATTTTATGTGATTGTATTTGCGTATTACGTGTGATGGAGAAATAAATTTTTTCGTTTAGATTACTTAGACTCATTTTTCATTATATAGACCGAAAATTGAGGAAGTACTCGTAGCTGTGAAACGTGTAAGGAAACAAAACAAACATTCCAGTGTAACATTCATTACTGAATTGGTTGGTTGGTTGATTCGAGGGAGGGGACCAAACAGCGAGGTCATCGGTCCTACTGGACTAGAGAGAAGGATGGGGAAGAAAGACGGCCGTGCCGTTTCAAAGGAACCATCCCGGCATTTGCCTGAAGAGATTTAGGGAAATCATGGAAAACCTAAATCAGGATGGTCGGACTCTGGTTTGAACCGTCGTTCTCCCGAATGCGAGTCCAGCGTGCTAACCACTGCACCACCTCGCTCGGTATTTCTGAATTTACAGACTTTTGCAAAACCTTTCTCTTTGTTCGTGGAGATACTTCAAAATATGTTACCATACGACATAAAAGAGCAAAAGTAATCAAAATATACCAGTTTTTTGTTTATATATTTGTGTCTTCACTATCGGCTATTCCACGAAAATTCGACGTAGTTGTGCAGTGATGACTAAATATTCCTTAAACTTCCAATAGAACCATGGTCACATGCTGGTCATCTCCTTCAAAGCCATTGTTAAATGTTGGATTGCCCTACTGTGATGTCATATAAAAACAAACAAACAAACTTCTCAGATACGTGTTTATGGCGTGTTGACGTTGCAGTGGATAGCCTTTCATAAAAATTGAAAGCCTAGTGTTGAAACTACAACTTTTCGAAAAGTACACGGACACAAAAAAAGTGTAGCATAGTCGGTATGCGAGTCAGTTTACCATTTATTTGACTATCTCGGTGCCGTCAAGGACAGCTGCAACGGATACAATGAAACTACTAAAGGCGATATTATGTTGATAATTTTCATGTTAGGTCTTCCTACACAGGATGATCAGAAAGCTACTGAAAAGCTTATAATGATGTTGTAAGTTTGGTTGTGCATAGAAATAATTGTTAAGAAAAAAATTCGATACGATGCCGTGCTTCTGAATTAATTAACATTGGAGTTAGCCAATCAGGCCCTTGCATGCGGATATTCAAGCTGTCCGACAGATACAGTTAGTTCAGTTGTTCTCACAGAGTAGATGATAGAGCACGAGGTTGTTCAGTCCCTTGTCTACTATCGTCCCATGTCCAATTTTTGTTTCGCTCTCTTGTTCAATTTTAGGAAAGCAAACGAACAATACGTTTCGCGCCACTGTTTCTGGTGGGTCGCTTGAATTTGCGCACGCAACGCCGTGACTGGCTAACTTCAAAGCTAATTAACTCGAAGTTGGTGCAACGTATCGAATATTTTCTTTGCATTTATTTCTCAACCTAATCTACTTTGCAACACAGCAGTAAGTTTTTCGGATTGTTTCTGACCACAATACATACAACAGAATAAAAAGACTTTTCTCATGCCATATGTATTTCGCCTTTGTTCCCTGAAATATTTCATGAGTGGCCTGAAATATATGCATATTTATGTGTACATCTTTTGTTTTACACATTAAATATTGTATAATGAGGCTAGAAACAGTTCTGGCGCTTCCTGGTTCTCTGTAACTGGCAATATCTGTGTACATTTATAGATACTGCTCCACAAGTGTTTTTGTTCTTATTTTAAAGCTGCTCTCTGCTTTCTGTCATTCGAATTTCCATTAGCGCAGCATTAAAAAAAACACACTTTTTCTTCACGTTACATTTTGAATGTTCTTATCACATACTGAATATTACGACCACCTGTCATATATGCGTTTGTCACATCTATAGTATGCGTGTGAGTGTTTGTGCTACTGTGTTCTTTGTGTGTAAATTAGTCTCAGTGTAGTTAAGTGCATACATGAATACCGTTTTTTAATATTTCATTTCTTTTATCAGGCTTAGCAGAGAGTTTGTGTTTATGTTTCTCTGGTCTGTTTCCTGGAGTGAAATAATACATTGGTATTGTTGTTGAGAAAGTGTTGCCGGTTCTGGGTTTTGTGCACGAATTGATCTCTCGGTTAGGTCCCATAAATGTTCGATCGGATTCATTTGGGGTAATACGGGTGACCAAATCATTCGTTCAAATTGTCCAGAATATTCTTCAAACCAACTGCGAACAGTTGTGATCCGGTGACATGGCGCATTGTCATACACGAAAAGTCCATCTTTGTTTGGCTGCAAATGACACCTAATGACCTAACCAGCTTGCAATTGACTTGTTGATAGCTTCGGTCCATCGCTTCGAGGGGTCTGACACGCATTCGAACCCTACCATCAGTTCTTACCAATTGAAATCCGTACTCAACTGGCCAGGCCACGGTTTTCCAATCGTCTAGGGCCTAACTGATTTGGTCACGGGCCCAGGAGAGAAGCTGAAGGTGATGTCGTACTGTTAGTAAAGGCTCTCGCGGCGGTCGTCTGCTGCCGTAGCCCATTAACGCTCTATTTTGCCGCACGTCGCACATGGATTTCTGCGCTTATTTCACGCATTGTTGCATGTCTGTTAGCACTGATAACTCCAGGCAAACGCCGCTGCTCTCGGTCGTAGAGTGAACGCCGTCGGCCACTTCGTTGTCCGTGGTGAGAGGTAACGCCTGAAATTCGGTATTCTCTGCACACCCTTGACACCATGTATCGCGCAGGCCATTGAATTCGCTAACGATTTCCGAATTGGAATGTTCCATGAGTCTACATACAACTACCGTTCCGACTTCAAAGTATGTTAAATTCCGTCGTGCGGCCATAATCACGTCGGAAACCTTTTCATATAAATTTCCTGAGTACAAATGACAGCTCCGCCAATGTACCGACCTTTTATAACTTGCGTACGCAATACTGCCGCCATCTGTATTTGTGCAATAGTTACCCCATAACTTTTGTCACCTCAGTGTTAATACAGCATGAATCCCTATTCCTTGAAGTTCGCAGTTCACCTCCATTTAACTGCATTGTTTTTACATGAATCAAAATGGTTTTTTAATTATTATTTTTAACAAACCTGTGTGGTATGTGCTTCGCCGTACCCACTAGAATGTCAGCATGGTAGGTGTATACAGTCGTAATGGAACGGGACGCATAACAACAATTTTTTTAAAGATTTGAAGATGACCGTCTTAACTGTTGAAACCGGTAACCAGAAATAAATAGTACTGAATGCAATCTTGGCTATTAAATTTTCTCCAAAAAAAAGTTAGGATACATAAGAGAGAGTGTTGGGCTATCATTTTCCCAAAATTTTGTGTTGGAAGTTCAGCGGTGTCAAATCGGAAGAATAAACGAGAAGAAATGGAAGACTTTTGTTCCAAAATGATGACAAAAACAGTTTAGAGAGTAGGCAGAGAGTCAAAAAACCAAAGAATAAATCTGTGGATGACGCACTTTTCATCGAGTTTACTGCAAAGGCCAGTTTCCCAATTTCAGGACCCATATTATATGGAAAAACGATAAGTTTAAACGAGAAGTTTTCTGATGGTGATCCTAACTTCACAATCAGTCATAGAGGGAGAAACGATTATTTTTTCGTTTATTAGTTTTGATACACCGACGATAGCGATGAGATACTAGGTAACCAAGTTATGGTTCTCTCTTAAGGCCTTATGACACAAACAGAGGACGCAACGCAGCTAGATAAAACAGGAACCAACCTTGAATTAATACAGATGTAATTCCTGCGTGATAGTGCTGCACATAATCGACTCACGAATCTGGCTCAAAAGAAACTCACTGATTATTTCGGGTTACAGAACACACTGTCTTTTTTTTAAACAACTGGTTAAACTTTAAGTAAAAATAGTGTACAATTTGTGTAATTAACTGAGTTTTGTTTCCGCACTTGTCAGAACATGATTTCAATACTAAAAAGGAAGCACTTCTTAATGCTCTGTGAAATTGCGTTTATTCGGTCACTAACGAGCATAGCCCATTTTCGGATAACAACAAAATGTCGCAAACACAGATAAAATGATGTGCAACTTACCCTTATATTATATACAGAGAAGATACAAAATCTACAAAAATTATGTCATATAGGGTGTTCACATAGGAAAGTGTTACATTTTTTCACATTGAAATAATTTCATTCACTGAAAAAATAAGTTTTTCGTATGGAAACATGATTAACAACTAACGAAAAACAATACTGAATTTACAATTTCAGACTGTTATTTGAAACTAAAGGGAAGTGTTACATTTTTTCACACTGAAATAATTTCATTCACAGAAAAAACGTTTTTCATATGGAAACATGTTTAACAACTAATGAAAAACAATACTGAATTTACAATTTCAGTCTGTTATTTGAAACTAAAACTAAATTTAAAAGCAGGGGAAAAAGAATATCGAATTTGATCAGCTACCATTTGATCAGTTACTAAGCTAGCAGTCTGTGTCACATATTTGTTGGCTTCCAGTATTTCCACCAGGATCATCTTTTGCTTTTTTTTTTTACAGAGTGTAATACTTCACATTCTATATCATATGAGTGGTTATCTGTTATCAGACGATCGACAAAGGTTAACGCTTTCTCTCTTAATCTACCGTTTCTGTTGTAGTCGGATAAGCTAACTATCACAGCTCTGCCTGTATGACTAATATATAGTCCATTTTCGCACAGTACTTGTATGTGCTTTTATATACCGCACCCTGTATCTAGAGTCTCAGTTTTCGTTTACTGCTGAATAAAATTCTAGATATTCTGTTGATTTTATAAAATGCATTCTTGTAGCTGCGAAAATTTTTTAACGAGGTAGTGGCACCTTCAATTTTTTAACGAGGTAGTGACATCTTTTGATGTCACTCAAAGTAAATTGTGGAGAATTGATTACTTACTTCTTGGTGCTATAGCCCATGTAGAGCAATGGCCTCTCAGATGATCACAGCCCAATCTCGACGACTTTCTGCTCGTTCCCTTCCTCTCCTGACTCCAATCTTTCTCAAATCATTTTCCACATTCTCCAGCCATCCTTTCTGGGGTCTCCCTTTGCTCCTTTTGCCACATGGATTTCCTGTGTAAGCCTTTTTGACAGCTGGCCCGGTGCTCTCATTCTGTTACACTAACTTTCAGTCATGGAGATTTGCATAACATAATCTATACTACTAACGTGTGTGTAAGACAAAGTTACTTCCAGTTTCAGAACTCATACGACAGTCAGTCTGCATCTTTAACTAGAATCATCAAATTCAAACGGACTTGCACCTTACTCAAAAGCATGTTAACAGACAAGAAAAATCACTGTTTCACTGCATGACATGAGCAGTGAGAGCGTGGTTCTGAATAATGGTCTGCCGCAGGGTTCGGCACTAGCACCCATTTTTTCAATCTATGCATTGCGGACATGCCAGACACAAAATTACATAAATTCACGTACGCAGACAATCTGACCACCGCGCGCCAAAGTAAAAATTTTGAAAAGGTACAGTACCGCCCGACATTGAAAATAGGTACAACATTCTTCGTCATTCTTGTCAGTACAACATATTTTTTCTAATAATAACTCAATTTCAATTAATACAGCGAAGCCGGATACCAGTGCGGGAAAGAATGACAATTTATTTGTTTAATTGAGCACATGTGCACTCCCACAAAATAAATCCTTACATCCAGTTTGGTAAGATCAGTGAAATGAATGAATGTATGGTCGTCTGCTAACCGCAGATAGTGAATGTGAATATATGATCATCTTTGAGACGATGTTTTGGTCACCTTTGGTGGAACCAAAGAGATGAAATTTACCGGAGCTTTGACCGTCTGAAATGTGGCTGCCCAATGGGTAGCATGGTCTTCCCCCACCTCGACGGAGGTGCGAGATGACCTGAAGAACGGCCATCTTTTCAGCACTCTGACGCTGGATCTAGTGCTGGCAAGACCTGTCTTAGGTGTGCTCCGTAAAGACAAAAGAGTGGAGACATGGTATGCATGTGAAGTACTTAAGAGTAGTTTGGAATAATAATTTCTCTATTTCAGGAACTTTTGTGGGGAGAATTAAATGTCAGGCAGGTAATATTAAAGGGCTCGTAGTAATCTTCGGAAGTGACCAACGGTCACAATGAAACCACGTGTAGCAATAAGTTGAAATACTTCCGAGTGCTTAAGTTAAGCTGAATTACTAGCGTGTGTACTATAAGTTGGAAATATTTAAGAAATGGCGTGTGCAGGACTTGAAATTAGAGACGAGTACTTCCACGTGGTGAGTACTGTGTGAGTCTCAATCTGTGTATGAGACAAAGGATAAAGAGAAGTACTCGTCCATGGTATCAGTTGAGGACTCGCGTGTGTGATGAATATGTTCTTAATATTACTTTGCGTGTTATGTTTTCGTGTGACGCTTGATTCAAACTATAATAATCTGAGAGTGAAGCAAGGTGAGTCAGCCGTCTATCCAGCAACGCCACTTGACTTGCATTGCACAGGAAGACGTGCATATATCGTCCAGAGTTCGTAGTAGGAAAGAAAAGTTACGAAGTGGGGCAGTGTCGTGTGAAACTGGGATGAATTTTAATTGAAGTGGGAAAGCTGAAAGTGATGTGATTATCACGCTGTGACTATTCCTTGTTTTTTATTGTATGTTGCCAGTGTGATGTATTTCATGAAATTTAAGTATGTGTGGTTGGCATGGGAGAGTAACAAGTTTCAGAGGCAGTGGGTTATGCATGTTCCTTTTTGTACCACTTGGTCTGGAGGAAATTTTCGTGATGATGGGTGTGAGAGTCGAAGTGTGAGATATAGCAAAAGATCCACCATCCTATCCAGAAAGTGCACTGTAGCGTTACATAATTACGAGACCATAAGATAGAGAATTACCAATGTAAAGCCATGCCCACTGGGCGGAATTTCTCGTGTGTTATTGTTGTAGGTTATAGAATTTGTGTGTTTAGGTTAGAGAATTTATCGGAATAAATAAGATAGTGAAAAGAAAAAGATTGGTGGCCTTTTCCTTCGAATAGTATGTTGTCATGATACCCAGAATTTATAATGTGTGCGCCATTCATATTCAGTGCGATGGCCACGTGTTGATCAAAGCCGTTGAATAAGAAAGAAAATGTAATATTGCCAGTGCGTAGTGAACAATCAGAGTTTTGCAAATTTTTAATAGTCAGATGTGCGTTATCCGTTTCCGTTGGTTAATATTCAAACAGGAGAATAATTTGTAACTTAATTGTGAGTACTAGAGCTCATTTTACTTGATAAATAAAAAATGAATCCACTCGCTTGGCAGACCACTCAACTTGCAGGCCTGACTGCTTGATGCCACAGCATGAGCAAGGCATGTGGGTGCCTCTCAATTTGAACGACCTCGACAAAATATTGAATGCGAACCTGGATGTACTAAACACCTACTACTCCAGAAACGGATCTTAAAATAATCCATTACTCTCTAGGAATGAACAGCGCATCAAGCGTAAGGAGAAGCCTGAATACTTCGGAATGCAATCAGATCGCACTCTAACGTATAGCTCACATCTGGAAGATACAAAATAGAAGCCAAAATCCCGTAATGCTATGCTGCCAAACTATGTGGAAAGACGTGGAGTTGTGAAGGAAGCACACCGAGGACTTCAACACTAGCTCTTCTCTGCAGCGTGGCTGAATACTCTTCGTCAGTCTGATTGAGAAGTGCACACGTACCTGAAGTGGACGTTCGGCTGAAGGAGATAATGTGGATAAGCTCTGGAACACTCTGGGCCACCCCATCTGCCTGGCTTCCCGTCCTTGCAAACACAAAGCCTCCTGATATTAGGTCATCACAGATATACACAAAATTATACAGAAAAATTCTAGACAGCCCAGAAATCTCTATGCTCCAAGGCCTAGCACCTCTAAACAGACTTAAATCCAGGTCATCTTTATGGAAAATTGGCGAAGAATCGCAATGCATCGACTCGAAGACAGCCTGAAAGGAACTATAGGCTGTAAGTGGACATGACAACCGAAACTTGGTCGACGACCCAAGCAAGAAGATCCTGCCGAGGAGACTGTGGACAACTTTGAACCGCGTCAGAACGAGTGATGGTAGACGCAAGCAACTATGAACAAAAGGAGCCTATCGGACAGTCCTGAACGTGAATGCGAGGAAATCCAGTCAGTGGACCATCTGACTGTGAACTGCATGGCTATGAGGCTGAACTGAAGGTCATACACGGGCTCTCTGACACAGCCATAGAGTGGCTCAAGATTATTTGTAATATTGTACATGATTTTCAAAACAGATGTAAAAAATATTTTAAATCAGTACAGAGTGATCAGAATATTTTAGTTCAAACATCATGTGATGAATACCTTTTTAAATGCCGCACCAGTAAATAGGTAAATAAATAAGTCAGCCCGATAGCCTAGCAACAGGTTGCCCTCTCAGACTTACATTATATAAAATTTTCATTGACAATTTCGAACAAAATTTTCTACTGAAAGAGCCACTGAACTTGAAAATTAAGTATTGGTTGAGATATTTTGGTGATATGCTGTGTTCATGGACTGGTACCAATAGGCAGTTACAGAAATTACATCAGTTACACTAACAATGTAAGAAAATTCAGTTCGCAATGGAGCTGGGAGGCTCTTCTATCAATTTCTTGAATCTCAATACAGATATTTGTACAAAGACGCATTTTTTCTTCTAATAATTTCCGGGTATGCAGCCGGATCCCGTCGACATTCTGCCACGATATTTCGGCCCAGAGACGTCCGGCCATCATCAGGTGAGTACACAACTACTGAAGAGCCCAGGTGCAGTCGCGGTATTTATGCCGAATCTCGCGCAGGTGAGAGGAACGAAGAAGCGGCACCTCGGAAACCACACAGGCTGGATTATTTCCAAGGACTTTTACTCAGAAGCGTACCATTCTACGAGTATATGTTTTTCCTCGCAAACTTTCCGCACTGGACGACAATAGACTAAAATGTGGTTTGCTGGCGTTCGGAAGAATCTGTAGAGAGGGAAAATATTCCGTAGTTTGGGGAATATGATTCGTTTTCGGAATTACGATGGTGGGGAGCCGAGCCTTGACAGGAAGCCAGCGGTGGAGAGACGAGGTCTTCCGTTGTGAGCGCCCGTGTGTGACGGTCGCTCGGTATCAGCTTTGTTGGTACAAACGGACTTGCTGTCTTTGCTCTCAGGAGAGTTTATTGTTAGAACAGTTAGGCACTGTACTGTTGTGAACCTATACGATTCTGGGCTTCACCTCCGGGTTGGAAGTCGTCGATGTGTACGCAGCGTTCAGTAATTGAGAGCTCTTCCTCTGCCTATACTTACGTTGAGACGTTACCTGAACTCCGTCCTTGTGGCTGGGAATTTGCGTTTCTCGTCTGTAGAGCACAGAGAGGAGAAGACAGTATTACAGTATATTAGTCAGAGGACCGCCTTCTGTTGTCGCAGTGTTTGAAAGAGTTAATTTGTGGCTGCAATTCTTCCATCGTCGAAGACGAGTACGAGAACCATCACTTCGATCCACCGGACGCAGTACATATGGTGATATCGCAAATTGCTTCGGCTTATTAGGGC
Source organism: Schistocerca piceifrons (assembly GCF_021461385.2). NCBI lineage: Eukaryota > Metazoa > Arthropoda > Insecta > Orthoptera > Acrididae > Schistocerca > Schistocerca piceifrons. The sequence goes on along the minus strand of NC_060139.1, from coordinate 771,840,655 downwards.
TATAAAGCTGTGATCACGTTAGTTTATTTCTACTGAGGTTCCACACCACCGTAGATCATCTTTGAAAGTAGTGTCTTCTAGCGTTTGGTACGTAGTTGATGTCAGTCATTTCACGTTATTGATATTAGTCTGCGCACTCTTAATAAGGGGCGGAGTTGGGCAATTTATTAGTAAACGTTGTAATATAAAGGGTTTGTTTTTTAATCTACAGTAAATATATAAGCAGGAACAACGTGGGCGAGTTGGGCAATTGATTAGTAATTTACTTAGCAAATGTAAACTTTGTAATATAAAGGTTTTTTTTAATCTACAATAAACATATAAGCTGAAACAACGTTTGTCGTTTAGTAGGATTAGTGCCTTCATCATTCATTTACGTTTAGATTGTAATTTATAGAATTAAGAGATCCTAAGATCTGCTTCAGGGGGTAGTCAGAAAGGGCCAAATCTTCATTTGAGCGTTTATTATTTTCCGTTGAGCACATTAATTTTACACCCGCCTGGAGTAGCATCTTGGATCTATATTAATTATTTTTTAGTTTTGCGATTTTTTTTCGTCAGTGTATTTTCATCTCACATTCTACATAAATCATATTGAGTGTAAAATCAAATATATTTACAACTACACAACGGAACGCTTATTACACTGAGAAGTGTAGCACGTTAACATATTGTGACAACTTGACAGATTAACGTACGGTTGAATAACGAACTATGTGACTAACATTGAAAGAGATGCGGTTGGTGACATCTTGTAAGACAACTTCATTTTACCTCTCAATGTGGCGGAAATGATCCACAGTACATCTTACAAATCCCGTTTCAGTAATTACAACAGAAAAATTATGAATTACTGTGCTGGTAAGCCCCTTCGTTATTTCATTTTCAAACAACTGAGCAGAACTGAACGTACTCAGACATTTCGCATTTCGCTCTTTACCTATTCTGATCAACACTAAAATGACACACAATATTTTTAGCGCAACGCAATCTGACTTTCAGTAATCTCTACAAAAGAATGGCCCTGACTAACTTTCACAAATCACTTACCTCACAAAAAACTTCGTTACTCAAGCTACTGCAATACAGCGAGCGCCCTACTGCCAGCTAAATAAAAGATTCTAACTACTGAAGGCACAAACTACTGATAGGCATAGTTAGCAAATGAAAGATTTTGACAGAGAAAATACAATGTATTTACCTTAATATTGTTCAAACGTCATATTATATATATCAGTTCATGACATCCAGTCTTACAAATTTACTGTCTCTGTCCAGATCATCCGCTCTCAAAACTCCGCCATCTCACTCCCCACATCCACCACTGCTGGCGGCTCACCTCCCACTGCGCAATGCTACGCGCTGTTAACAGCCAGCTGCCCAACACTACAACAGCGATTATTGCAACAATGCCGACCAGCCTCAGACTGCACACAGCACAGTGAGTGATTTTCATATGGAGCGCTGCGTGGCGTTACCAATAAAAAAACCTAAACAGGCTACTTACAAGTTGTAGCTTACAGAACGTTTCGAGAACATAACAGGCTGCGCTGAATTAAAATGTGGTCCTGATGTGCGTCTACATTCTTAGTCAATGAAAAGTAGATTACGGGGTCAGGCTTGAGTATAAAAATATTCGTGCTAAGGCCAGCCTCTCGACAAAGCACCGGCGTATACGTTGGATGGAAGTAGTTCACCATATTTTGCTGCGATCTGCAAAATTTAATTCTCCAAGAATGAACATCTACATCTACATTTATACTCCGCAAGCCACCCAACGGTGTGTGGTGGAGGGCACTTTACGTGCCACTGTCATTACCTCCCTTTTCTGTTCCAGTCGCGTATGGTTCGCGGGAAGAACGACTGTCTGAAAGCCTCCGTGCGCGCTCGAATCTCTCTAATTTTACATTCGTGATCTCCTCGGGAGGTATAAGTAGGGGGCAGCAATGTATTCGATACCTCATCCAGAAACACACGCTCTCGAAACCTGGCGAGCAAGCTACACCGCGCCTCTCTTGCAGAGTCTGCCACTTGAGTTTGTTAAACATCTCCGTAACGCTATCACGGTTACCAAATAACCCTGTGACGGAACGCGCCGCTCTTCTTTGGATCTTCTCTATCTCCTCCGTCAACCCGATCTGGTACGGATCCCACACTGATGACCATACTCAAGTATAGGTCGAACGAGTGTTTTGTAAGCCACCTCCTTTGTTGATGGACTACATGTTCTAAGGACTCTCCCAATGAATCTAAACCTGGTACCCGCCTTACCAACAATTAATTTTATATGATCATTCCAATTCAAATCATTACGCACGCATACTCCCAGATATTTTACAGAAGTAACTGCTACCAGTGTTTGTTCCGCTATCATATAATCATACAATAAAGGATCCTTCTTTCTATGTATTCGCAATACATTACATTTGTCTATGTTAAGGGTCAGTTGCCACTCCCTGCACCAAGTGCCTATCCGCTGCAGATCTTCCTGCATTTCGCTACAATTTTCTGATATTCCGTAAGCTCTTACTTTGTCTGTCAGGCGACAGTGCGAAACTGTATCGAACGCCTTCCGGAAGTCAAGGAAAATAGCATCTACCTGGGAGCCTGTATCTAATATTTTCTGGGTCACATGAACAAATAAAGCGAGTTGTGTCTCACACGATCGCTGTTTCCGGAATCCATGTTGATCCCTACAGAGTAGATTCTGGGTTTCCAAAAACGACATGATACTCGAGCAAAAAACATGTTCTAAAATTCTACAACAGATCGACGTCAGAGATATAGGTCTATAGTTTTTCGCATCTGCTCGACGACCCTTCTTGAAGACTGGGACTACCTGTGCTCTTTTCCAATCATTTGGGAACTTCCATTCCTCTAGAGACTTGCGGTACACGGCTGTTAGTAGGGGGGCAAGTGCTTTCGCGTGCTCTGTGTAGAATCGAATTGGTATCCCGTCAGGTCCAGTGGACTTTCCTCTGTTGTGTGATTCCAGTTGCTTTTCTATTCCTTGGACACTTATTTCGGTGTCAGCCATTTTTTCGTTTGTGCGTGGATTTAGAGAAGGAACTGCAGTGCGGTCTTCCTCTGTGAAACAGCTTTGGAAAAAGGTGTTTAGTATTTCAGCTTTGCGCGTGTCATCCTCTGTTTCAATGCCATCATCATCCCGGAGTGTCTGGATATGCTGTTTCGAAGACCAGAACTTCCTAGGATTTTCTGTCAAGTCGGTACATAGAATTTTACTTTCGAATTCACTGAACGCTTCACGCATGGCCCTCCTTACGCTAACTTTGACGTCGTTTTGCTTCTGTTTGTCTGAGAGGTTTTGGCTGCGTTTAAACTTGGAGTGAAGCTCTCTTTGCTTTCGTAGTAGTTTCCTAACTTTATTGTTGAACCACAGTGGGTTTTTCCCGTCCCTCACAGTTTTACTCGGCACGTACCTGTCTAAAACGCATTTTACGATTGCCTTGAACTTTTTCCATAAACACTCAACATTGTCAGTGTCGGAACAGAAATTTTCGTTTTGATCTGCTAGGTAGTCTGAAATCTGCCTTCTATTACTCTTGCTAAACAGATAAACATTCCTCCCTTTTTTTATATTCCTATTAACTTCCATATTCAGGGATGCTGCAACGGCCTTATGATCACTGATTCCCTGTTCTGCACTTACAGAGTCGAAAAGTTCGGGGTCTGTTTGTTAGCAGTAGGTCCAAGATGTTATCTCCACGAGTCGGTTCTCTGTTTAATTGCTCGAGGTAATTTTCGGATAGTGCACTCAGTATAATGTCACTCGATGCTCTGTCCCTACCACGCGACCTAAACATCTGAGTGTCCCAGTCTATATCTAGTAAATTGAAATCTCCACCTAAGACTATAACATGCTGAGAAAATTTATGTGAAATGTATTACAAATTTTCTCTCAGTTGTTCTGCCACTAATACTGCTGAATCGGGAGGTCGGTAAAAGGAGCCAATTATTAACCTAGCTCGGTTGTTGAGTGTAACCTCCACCCATAATAATTCACAGAACATGCGGCTAAACGAGTTGCAAGATATGAATAATGGGCTTGTAAATACGGATAGAAATTCTCCTACACTCGCAGACCTGTATGGACCGAATGCCTCCCGCTAGTAATGGTTTCTGGATACCGCGTTAGCGGCATACGAAGTTGAACTCCTGACAACGTAGCACTTCATATACTGGGCACATGGCCGCTTTGTAGCTCGTTGTCTCTGTTCATAAATACGTACTTACTCTTTCACCGCCAATATGACGTCTACAAATTTCGAGCGTATCGTAAATTTTTTTCTGATGTAAGGTATTTCAGGCTGCAAGGATTTGCACACGAGACTTTTCAGATGAAGTACTGATCGGGAACCCATCTCCGGAGATGCACCGTTTGGATGTAAAATTATTTTCAACATCGGATCACTTTTCAGTCTCGCGCTTTACGGAACGCATATAGCGGAGACAAAAAGAGTTCTGTAATGTGTGCTCTACATGAGTTACTCCACTAGGTGTACATGCGACGCATGATTTCGTACACACTGTCTAAAAATGCCGATGCACGTTCGCGGAGCACTACAGTCAACCCTCCTAGTTGCGAACTTCCCATTTGATCGGACGAAAACAGTATGTGATGGACCGATACTATCCGGAAAATGTTCTCGGTACATGCATATTGCAGCTCTATCACTATATACCGTACCTTGAAGCGGTATATGTGAAAACGATCCGATCTTCAAACTTATTCTATAGCCAGACTGTACACAACCAGACAAGGGTTCCTTGTCAAAACTTTATCTACTAAATTCCCTCTACAACCCCGAGAGGTCAGTTGTAGGAAGTGTGGAACACCTTGTATAGTGAACACGTTGAGTGGCATTTTGGTATCTAGATCATTTTGAAAACGTTTTGTAAACAGGGCGTATAAGAGTGTAAACGTTTTTCTGAGAAATGCTACTTCTTTTTTTTTTTCTTTTCGATATTTGTCAATGTTCTTCGTTTAATAGCGGCTACCAGTCGGTTCTGTCATTTGTCAGTTCTGTCACATCTGGCAATGATTTACTAATCTGAAACTTGTCCACGTGAAACTGTATCTCATCCAGTAACCACTGATTAGCTGTTTTGTAAGGTGGGAAGAAAAATCATTGTATACTACCTCCAACAGGGCCGTGCCTAATAAACCATTGCGGCGCTCAAACCTACATTCGTGTTACGGACAGCTTTACTTATTTTACGCGCAGTATCAGTACTTACGTCAAAATCAGGTATTACGAACTTGCAAAATTTAAGGAAGTAAATACGAAAATTACTTTTGACTGCACTTCAGAAATAATGAACCGTATCTATTCAGCCACCTAACTAGTCCTGTGTGAATACCAGTCTTTTCCGATAACGACAAGTTGAAAAGAAAAAAATTCACGAAGCTTTACTGAGCAGTCAGTGTGCCTGATTACCTTACGGAAGACACTGTTTCTAATTCCGCTACTGCCATATTCTGTCGTGACAAGAAAACTGGAACGTCATTCATTTGTCCTTGTGAGGACACCTGAGGAGATACGAGGAGGATAATTAAGTTTCTGGTTTCGAAGGCCGACAACAACAGACTGCAGTGCACTGTTCTGTCCAGTGTACTGCCGTCCAACGACGCCTTCGGCAGAAAATGAACCAGCTGTCGGTCGGAAATGCCTGGGTGTCCTCCTGGGACATTGGTGATGTAGTTTATTAGACAAGGGACGAAAAGTATAATTATGAGTAACAAAATTAATCAACTACAGGACTACTACGGTAATGTACGATTTCAATTCATTTCTAGTGCTTTGAAGGTGTGCATGACCCGATATATTCCATGAGGCATACTAGTTCGTTCTTTCCGGCGTTAAGTTGTGGAATCATTCTGACATTCTCTTGCGCTCTTCTTAAACCAAGGGTTAAGCAAAGTAGCCGGTTCTGTGTCCACTTTTCCCTTCGTATTCTCGGGTTTCTCAACGACGTTCGTGTAAGAATAACAGTCTGTGCTCAAGGTATATATTAAATTGTGCCTGTTCTCTGTTTATGTCTCTGTTCCTCATTGTATCTTCCCTGTAACATCTATAATAGCTCGAAGAAATATTATTGCAAAACAGGTGAGCGTAAGAAGGTAAGAAAGGGCTGTTGGGGACAATGAAAGCCCTTAAAAAACTAAAGTGGCGGGCTATGGATCTATGGATACAGAGCAGTCTGTTTCAACCCCATGTCAGTCTTGGGAGTTTTATCCGTCATTGTTTGACAAAATAATGAAAAAACCAAAAGAAAGGAAGGGAAAAACTTAGTAAAAACTGGCTGACTAATCTCGAGCTGTGTGCCCCAATCAGACATTCAAGCAGTGATTTTTGTGTGCGGTATTGACTTTTAATAGCGTATCTGTGATATTGTGCCATACAGGTTTGTCTCTCAACCAAGAATGAGTGGTAAGAAACGGTACTCGGACAGAAACGATACGAAAATATCATATGCAACACGGTGTCCAATGTCATCAAAGCGTCCAAATAATAGATACCAGGCTAAGAGCAGTTCGGAAGGAGTCAGAGCCTCCTCTACGAAATGGAAAGACAATGACCAGAGTATTGATGTGAATTTTCTTGCAGTTTACTCTGTTATTTATCAACATGTGACACGTAAAACGCGCAATGCCACATCACTTTGCAAGAACGAAGCCGTCGAGTAGTCTTCATAATAAATACAGCTTTCCCAAACAGCCCAGAAAATTTATACGAAACGCATATGAAATCATTCTAGCTATGCGCCTGCTTGGAGTACGGCTAAAAGAAATTGTAAAACTTTGTACCTACATGGAATTGCCGCGACCGACATCTCAATTGTTCTGTGCTAAACTAGTGGATACCATCTCGATCGCAGACCAGACCTGGGATAGCAGATTAATGATAAGATTTTCCTACATGTAGCATTTTCCATTTTGTCACACATTTTAAAACTACAAACGCGTTTTTCGGGGAATATGATTTTTCGAAGCGGCTTGCAGCATAACTTCAAAACTGTTAAAGCTTTTTATTTGGAAATGTAACTACATCTTTGAAATAACATACCAAAATGAAGATTCCCCAATTACACAAAAATCAATATTTCTACAATGAAGCGCTAAACAAACTAGTATAGGCATGCGTCTTCAAATAAAGAGGTATGTAAACAGGCAGAATACGCGTTGCGGTCGGCAACGCCTATATAAGATACGTGTCTGGTGCAGTTGTTAGATCTGTTACTGCTGTTGGCGTGTTACCAAGATTTAAATGAGTTTGAAAATGGTGTTGTAGTCAGCGCACGAGCGATGGGACAAAGTATCTCGGACACTGCAGTGAATTCGCGATTTTCCCGTACGACCATTTCACGAGTGTGCCGTGAATATCACGAATCCGGTAAAATATCAAATCTCGGATATCGTTGTGGCCGGAAAAAGATCCTGCAAGAACGGGATCAACGACAACCGAAGGGAATCGTTCAGCGTGACAGAAGTGCAATCCTTCCGAAAATTGCTGCAGATTTGAGTGCTGGGCCATCAAGTGTCAGCGTGCGAACCATTCAACGAAACATCACCGATGTGGGCTTTCGGAACCGAAGGCCCAACCGTGTACCCTTGATGACTGTACGATACAAAGCTTTACGCCTCGCGTGGGCCCGACATCGGACTGTTGACGACTGGAAACATGCTGCCTGTCGGACGAGTCTCGTTTCAAATTGTGTCGAGCTGATGGGCGTGTGCGGGTGTGGAGACAACCTAATGAGTCCACGGACCTGCATGTCAGCAGGGGACTGCTGAAGCTGGTGGGGACTTTGTAATAGTGTGCAGTTGGAGTGATACGGGACCCCTGATACGTCTAGATACTGTACAACCCTGACGGGTGACACGTACTTAAGCATCCTGTCTGATCTCCTGCATCCATTCATATCCACTGAGCATTCCGACGAACTTGGACAATTCCAGCAGGTCAATGCGGCACCCCACAGTCGAGAATTGCTACAGAGCGGCTCCACGAACACTCTTCTGAGTTTAAACACTTCAGCTGGCTACCAATCTCCCTAGACATGAAAATATTGAGCATATCTGGGATGTCTTGCAAGGTGCTGTACAGAAGAGATCTCAACCCCATCGTAGTCTTTCGAATTTATGGACAGCCCTACAGGATTCATGGTGTCAGTTACCTCCAGCACTATTTGAGACATCAGTCGAGCCCATGCCACATCGTGTTGCGGTACTTCTGCGTGGCAGGTGTATCAGTCTCTTTGTTTCTTCAGTTTATAGTTCCTTGCATGGTTCATTAGCTACACTCACGTAGATTACAAACATGTTTTTTCTTTTTTCCAGATTCAAATTGACATCAGTTACAGTGCCACAGATTGCCTCAAATTCAACATGCATCGGAATAATTTCTGCAGTGTTGCCATTTTGTGATATTTTTCAAGAAATTTTTTTTAGAATGTACGTAAATATGCTTTCAATAACAACCCGAAGTATTAGTTCTCTGTCACCTTTCCTTCCTCCCAAAATAAAACTGTCACGAAAATCCTTTTTTTATGCCATTACAGTGATGTTATCCTTGAATAAGACACATATTCTCCTGTAACAAATGCCGCCCTTCTGAGAACGCTGGATGTTGAGAAGCAGTGTTTGGCTGTGGGAGGGCTAGCGCAGTGGATGTAGACGTAGCAGTGACAGGCGCGCACTTGACCGGGACCAGCTCGCCAGGCGGCTGCGCGTGGGTGGGGGCTCAGCCTCGCGGTGGTCCCTCCCGCGCCGCGCATTAAGCCTCTCGACGTTAATGTTGATTTAACGACCGCCTATCTGGGGACACGCCCGGCCCCGCACCCTCCGTGCCCAGCGCTTCTGTTCCCGCCGCCGATAAACTTGACTTAAGAGAGCCGCGGAGCTCTCGGTAACACACAATTATCTAGTTATTCGGTGCTCCACCACAGGAAGGCAGGCAGGCACCGGGGCCTATCTGCTTTCCTCGTTCCCTGCTCAACTTCTAGCACTTCTCAACACGAGGACTATTACTACGCTATCTGCAACCGTTAACTTGAAAAGCTGAAGTATCAGAATAACTTACCTCTTCACTTAATGTTAACTCCTTGTGCGCATATCATCTTCCATTAATCTGACCTCCAAACCGTGGTATAATAACGATGACTCTCCTAACGCAAACCGAAAGTAAACACCGTTGGGGGTGAGCAGTGGTTGGCACACACGACTGTCATTAAAAGGAAGATGTTTCAAATACACGTTCGGTCTTAAAAGATTTAGGTTTTCCGTGATTCCCCTAAATCGCTCCTAGAAAATGCCGGAAGGGTTCCTTCGAAAGGGAATGACCGATTTTCATCCCCATTCCCTTCGCATCTAATGACCTCGGTGTCGAAAGAACGTTAAAACCTGATCTTCCTTTCATTTCCTTTCCGATAGTGATTAGTTCGAATATTGATGACAGTTAAAATTTTTATCGCTAGTCTTAAGTCGATACAAGAAATGGAAGGAATGTAGACACTAGTTCCTGATGACAGGACTGTGTCCCAGTCAGGATGGATTTACGCATGAGCCAAGTAAGCCGGAGCCTAGGGCATCAAGAGGGAAGACGGCGTCGCGAGACATTTCTTAAAATTTATTGATCGCGGATTCTTTACAGACGAATGGAAAAACTGATAGAAGCCGACCTCAGTGAAGATCAATTCGCACTCCGTCTTCAGGCCACAGGTGGCCCATCGGGACCATCCGACCGCCGTGTCATCCTCAAGTTGAGGATGCGGATAGGAGGGGCGTGTGGTCAGCACACCGCTCTCCCGGTCGTTAGGATGGTTTTATTTGACCGGAGCCGCTACTATTCGGTCGAGTAGCTCCTCAATTAGCATCACAAGGCTGAGTGCACCCCGAAAAACGGCAACAGCGCATGGTGGCTGGATGGCCACCCATCCAAGTGCCGGCCACGCCCGACAGCGCTTAACTTCGATGATCTCACGGGAACCGGTGTATCCACTGCGGCAAGGCCGTTGCCCCGAAGATCAATTTGGATCCCGTAGAAATATGGGGACACGTGAGGCAATACTGACCCTACGACTTATCTTACAAGAAAGATTAAGGAAAGGCAAACCTACGTTTCTAGCATTTGTAGACTTAGAGAAAGCTTTTGACAATGTTGATTGGAATACTCTCTTTCAAATTCTGAAGGTGGTAGGGGTAAAATACAGGGAGCGAAAGGCTATTTACAATTTGTACAGAAAGCAGATGGCAGTCACACGAGTCGAGGGGTATGAAAGGGAAGCAGTGGTTGGGAAGGGAGTGAGACAGGGTTGTAGCCTGTCCCCGATGTTATTCAATCTGTATATTGAGCAAGCAATAAAGGAAACAAAAGAAAAGTTCGGAGTAGGTATTAAAATCCATGGAGAAGAAATAAAAACTTTGAGGTTCGCCGATGACATTGTAATTCTGTCAGAGATAGCAAAGGACTTGGAAGAGCAGTTGAACGGAATGGACAGTGTCTTGAAAGGAGGATATAAGATGAACATCAACTAAAGCAAAACGAGGATAATGGAATGTAGTCGAATTAAGTCGGGTGATGCTGAGGGAATTAGATTAGGAAATGAGGCACTTAAAGTAGTAAAGGCGTTTCGCTATTTGGGGAGAAAAATAACTGATGTTGGTCGAAGTAGAGAGGATATAAAATGTAGACTGGCAATGCCAAGGAAAACGTTTCTGAAGAAGAAAAATTTGTTAACATCGAGAATAGATTTAAACGTCAGGAAGTCATCTCTGAAAGTATTTGTATGGAGTGTATGGAAGTGAAACGTGGACGATAAGTAGTTTAGACAAGAAGAGAATAGAAGCTTTCGAAATGTGGTGCTACAGAAGAATGCTGAAGATTAGATGGGTAGATCACATAACTAATGAGGAGGTATTGAATAGAATTCGGGAGAGGAGGAGCTTGTGGCACAACTTGACTAGATGAAGGGATCGGTTGGTAGTACATGTTCTGAGACATCGAGGGATCACCAATTTAGTATTGGAGGGCAGCGTGGAGGGTAAAAATCGTAGGGGGAGACCAAGAGATGAATACACTAAACAGATTCAGAAGGATGTAGGCTGCAGTAGGTACTGGGAGATGAAGACGCTTGCACAGGATAGAGTAGCATGAAGAGCTGCATCAAACCAGTCTCAGGACTGAAGACCACAACAACAACAATCGTCTTTGGACATCACCCATGCAGTAATCATTCATTCAGATCAGAATGATTTTTTAACATTTAAATGTGTAACAGTCTGAAAATAACTCTTATACGTTACACATATTTAACTTGAAATTAAGTTGGTAAGCTAAGAAAATTAAAATACATTCATTAATCTGGAATTACGGATTATAGTACTGATCATACACATTCATTTTCTGTACTATAATTTTAAAAAGTTTCAAAATCGGTTTTTTCAATAATATTCTTATTTGTCTTCCTGCTCTAAAATCGTGTAGGAGTTGATACATTTTAATGTCTTCTGTCGCTAGAAGAGTTTGATTGTTTGTTGGTAAATAGCTGCCAGTGGGTGTTAGACGCCTTTTAACTTTCGTGGTTTCTTGATAATGTCTTGTCTTAGCCGAAGCAAAAGCAGTTAACATCTTTCTCACTACCGTGTTCACATGAAGAAAATGTGATCGTGTTCAAGAAACTGACATGTTCCCTGAATCTTCCGTGATTGAATCGATGTCGTGGCATTGTCACTACAGTTGTTTTTGCAATATCTGCAATTTTGATACCAAGGACGTGATAGGAGATTAGGATCACTTTGGCACAGTGTCTCCATTTAATTTCATAAGATTGTAGAAGGGTTTTCGTCCTCGGGGCCTGATTCTAGTCCTTATGGTCTGTAGGAGTCCGTGGCACTCTATCATATTTCACCGAAACAGTGTACACAGCTTCCTCGGTGAGCAGTCTGTCTACTTCTTCGTTTCCCCTTATTCCTCTGTGTGCCTTCACCCAAGGCATGATGGTAATCTTATTTTTGCAGGAGAGGACCTCAACTGCTTCATAATATAGTGTATTCGATAATTAATTTTTGGTGTTGTTAACTGCATATCATTTTAACAGCATTACTGTCGCTACCGTAGCCGGCCGGGGTGGCCGAGCGGTTCTAGGCGCTACAGTCTGGAACCGCGAGACCGCTACGTTCGCAGGTTCGAATTCTGCCTCGGGCATGGATGTGTGTGATGTCCTTAGGTTAGGTAGGTTTAAGTAGTTCTAAGTTCTAGGGGACTGATAGCCTTAGAAGTGAAGTCCCATAGTGCTCAGAGCCATTTGTACCATTTGTCGTTAGCGTAGATTTGGATCATTATGGAGTTCAGTAGCAGAAGAAGTGTTACTGTCGCTTATCGCAACTGCTCTACAGTCGCGTTTCCCAGCGATTCGAGTACATGTTGATGTTATTTCGATTGCCAGTTTGTCGTAAGTGTGCTTGTTACTCTTTATTCTTTTTTTTTTTAAAAAAAATAGTAGTCTGTCCAACACGTATAGCGGCGTGAAGAAGCTGAGTGTTGCACAAAACAGGGAATGCAGTACTATACGAAGAAGCTGCCGTTCAAGAGAAAATATTTGACTAATATTTTTCTGAGCTTTAAAATGTAAATTTTAGCCACCAGATCGGCAGCAGCAGCATCAACACTCAACATGAAATTTTAACAGCGTTTAGTGAAAGCGACGATGGTGAAATGCGTGCGAGATGGTTCGTATAAATAGAAGCAGACGCGACATTACTGTCGTTATTGAGACTGAAGAGCCATTAAATACGAAAACATTTCTAACTTTGATTTTAACAATCCATATTAAAGTTTATATTCATCACTTCACATTAAAATACTCTTACTTCCTTTGTTTTCTTTCCGTGACTCACACTCAACGATATGATTTGTTTCATTGTTGTTCTAAGATGAAAACAGATATTATGTTTTTCTCCCATGTACCGCTTTTCTGTTATTTCCAAAGCAATTTAGTCTTGCAGTAGATGTCGATGGTTTGTCTGGATTCATACATGATTTACGACGCTTAGGATTCTCAAAATACAGGGTGGTCCAAAAGTCTTGAAACACCCTAATAAAATCCAAATGGAGTAGCAAACAAGGAAACAGAGTCCCTACACACGAGGAACTGGAAGGGGGAAACCTTATAGGCTGTGCCACCAACATGGCGGCCATTTTGAAAGGCGCCATCTTGGATTCAACTCCAAAATTTCAAATGGGAATATGGTCTTGTGACATATCAAACAGATAGAGAATTTCATCAGAAAAACAATGCCGTTATTATTTTAAACATAGCTTTATTCATTCTCGAGTTACAGCCAATTACTTGCGGCAGCAGTGGGACTCTCGACAGCGTAAGTATTACGTACTGAGAAGTCATAAAATGGAGTCTGAAACGGTGGAAAGGGACTATCTCATGCCTGATATATTACATGTGCTTAACTGTTAGGTATCATTTACTCCTGCTAACGTTTTAATCATTGTTTCCTTATTTACAGGTTACAAAACGTCCTTAACACATGAAGAACGCATTGAAATCATCTTGATATCAGGAGAAAGAAGCTCACGGGTCATTGCTGAGGATTTCAACAGTCGTCACCCAACCAGACAGCCCATCACTCACAGCGCAGTTGCCAAGCTTTTGGCCAAATTCCGAGATACAGGTTCTGTCGCAGATAAACCTAAGGCTGGAAGACCAAAATCAGTCACCGATGAAGCAACAACAGCCAGCGTGTTGGCATCATTTAGCAAGAGTCCGCAACGGAGTACTCGTCGCCTGTCACAAGAGTGTGGGGTTAGCCGTACCTTCATACTGCTAATTTTATCGCAGCACAAATGGCACCTGTACAAAATTCAGCTGCTCCAACACCTGAACGAGGATGACCCAGACCGTCGGGTACAGTTCGCAGAATGGTTGACACAGCAGCTGCAGATAAACCCACATTTCCCCTATCAGGTGCAGTTCAGTGATGAAGCCAATTTCTTTATCAATAGTGAAGTGAACAAGCAGAATCACAGAGACTGGCCCGACACAAATCCGCACTGGATTGGTGCTTACAAAACGGTCGACTCAGAAAAAGTGATGGTCTGGTTTGGTGTGTGGGGTACCAAAGTCGTTGGACCTTTTTTTTATTGATGCTACGTAACAGCCAACGGTTATCTGAGGTTATTGGATGAAGAAGTGTTTCCCTCGTTGTTAACGGAGGACGGGACATTTCCGGAATTTTTCCAGCATGATGGACCCCATCACATTATGGGCACAATGTGCGAGCATACCTGGATGTCCAGTTCCCTCAAAAGTGGATAGGTCGTAGGGGTGCTGTGGAGTGGCCACCACATTCACCAGATTTGACGCCTTTGGATTTTTATCTTTGGGGTCATGTCAAAGCACTGGCTTATTCTGTGAAAGTACGGGATTTGCATCATCTAAAGCAGCGCATTGTCGATGTGTGTGGTCAAATTCAGCCAGATGTGTTGGTCAAAGTTCATCAGAACTGGTTTCGGAGGATAGCATTAACAATCCAACAAAATGGACAACATATCGAGCCATTCCTATGACTGTTGGTGGTCTCTCGGGACTGTGTAACATCGGCGTAATGTCTCTTCGGCACATAACACACATGCTGCCGAGCGTCCCACCGCTGCCACATGTAACTGGCTATAACCCGAGAATGAATAAAGCTGTATTTAAAATAACAACGGCATTGTTATTCTTGTGAAATTCTCTATCTGTTTGATATGTCACATGATCACATTCCCATTTGAAATTTTGGAGTTGAATCCAAGATGGTGGCTTTCAAGATGGCCGCCATGTTGGTGGCAAAGCCTATAAAGTTTCCCCCTTCCCGTTCCTCGTGTGTAGGGACTCTGTTTCCTTGTTTGCTACTCCAATTGAATTTTATGAGGGTGTTTCTGAACTTTTGGAACACCCTGTATATCCATTTTTCATCACCTATTACTATTCGATGGAGGAACGACTTTCTTTTGTATCTGGCGTGCAGCATTTCATAAGCGGTCTTTCGATTTGTTTACTGCCTTTCATTCAGTTCATGCGGAACCCATTTTCTCACTTTCTGCACATTTACCATAGCTTTAAACCGATGAGAAACGGCTTTTCGCGTCACATTCAACTGTTCCGCGAGTTCCTGTTGAGTTTGAGTATCATCTTCATCCAATAAAGCCAGCAATTCGTTGTCTTCAAACTTTTTCGATGGCTTCCCGCGCTAGTCGTTTCCTACGTCAAAATCACCACTTTCGAATTTTTTGAACCACTCGAAACACTGTGTTTTCCCAAGAGCATGTTCGCCGAAAATTTCGACAAGCATTCGATGCTATTCTGTAGCAGTTTTCTTCAAATAATAACAGAAAACCAATGCTGTCCGCAAATCTTAGTTCGTAGGCACAATACTCGACATGTTTTCCGGTTTGAAATAGATACTGATGTATGGAACTTGGGTTACTGTGACTTGACATTTATTGTCATACGGTACAGGAAGCAGATGGCGCTGCAGACGCGGACTCATGGGCTCTACACTGACGGCTGGCACCATCTAGAAGGAAATTTCATACTTCTATACCTGGTACAATGTAGTCATTCGTTTTCTTCCAGTGTACGCTGCCATTTACGCAATTGTTAGCAATGTACAGTTACATCTTCATTGTAATGGTCTCTCTCTATAAGAATGGATGCATTTACACCTCGGATTTTTACATTAGGGAAACATACACGTGCATAAAACGTTCAGTTTTACAGTAGGTGGATACATCTGCACTGCAAAAACATTGAAGATATGCATATATACTTTGTTAAGCGTGTTGAAATACGAAGAACTACACTTAAAGGTGAGAGACGCTTGATGTACGTCTGCATCCAAGCCAACGGCCGAGGTGAGGCGACGGCAGTCGGCAGGTGTGTGTACACATTGTCGGCTGGTTGGCCAGGGTACGGTGTGGTGGCAGCGGCGCATGTGAACTAAATAGTCTGCTACCACGGGTTACCTAACTTGTATAGAAATAACCACACACATTACCTGTTCCGCTGTCGTGGATTCTGATCTCATAGACCTTCTGCCAGTATCCTTCGTCAGATACATCGGATGTCGTCTTGGTATCTGACGTCACAGAGCCTGTGATAGTATACCTGGTCAGCCATCTTGCAACCCATTTTAGATTCTGATGTCATAGAGCCTTTACCCATTCGTAAAGGTCGCCACCTTGGATTGGCAACTTGAATATTTGAATTTCACTCCACCATGACGAAGCATCAGTTTGGACTTCCTGCCAATTTATGCTCGGATGACAGCCCCACTTCGTCAGTGATGTCATGGGAGCTGGTGACAAACCCACTACAACAATTGGGCTATTTTTCAATTTCCCGCTATTTTATGAATTTTCCGCCAAGTTTTGAATATCTAGCATTTTGTGCGTAGGGCATTGGTAACAGTGCAGAATATTCCAGGACTGATACAGCAAAACTGCTAGTCTACAGACACATTAGTGTCGATCTGAACATCACAGAGAGAAGCTAGACTGTAACTCATAAGCCTGCAGGCTTTTGGGACCGTTATGGTGTTTAGTTTTCAGCCATACGGGGACAACAGTGTCACCCTCAAAAGATGTCTGCGGAAGGGTCAACATGTCGAGCATTGGAGAAGTCTGAAGAGGAATATGATGTAGCCTAACGACTAGAAATATTTTATCATCAAAAACTAGGCTCATTGCCGGACACCCCTTCATGTCGAAGCTGACTCTGACTCTACGCCACAGAGTCTGTTGCCTGTGCTGTGGTGTCAGTGATAAACGATACATGGCAACTTGAGGTCTAAGCCCAGCCCCAATGATTTATTTCCGACGGTTCGTGGTGGCACTCTTGCTGCAACCCATTACTGGATTCTCAACCGTTGTCGTCTTTCTATTCGTCATAGCCAATAGAACAATTCTACGGTCTTCTCGCGGTGTAGTCCTGGAGCTCTGCGTCATCACGCAACAGCTAACCGTCTGTGCGATATGCCGGTATGCTGCTCCCATGTCCTACATGTCATTTGTTGTACAGTTCTCAAAGGCCGAAGTATGGTGATCAGCTGCCCGTGCACCTCACCTGGATCTGCTGTGTCGAGATCTCCATCCGAAAAGTTCCATCTTAATGCAACCAGTACCCATCATATACTCTCACCACCATTATTCAGCAGAACTTTTTTTTTCATTACTGAAAACAAGCTAGAATAAGGATGAAAGTTTAATCAACATAGCTCAAAGGCATGGAAATACTTCAGTATTAGTCTGGCTGCATGCTGCCCAAGTTAGGTGTTCGTGGTGTAACACTGTCCGTTTCTATCAGTGCACATAAAACGGTTTTAAAATAATACTTTTGTGCTAATTCGTTCTTGATGTTACCGTTTCAAGTGGAGCAGAGTATCTGGAACTGAAGCTGCACAGGGCAGAGTGAACGCAGACCACTGTGGCAGGGCAAGTGAGGCCTGATCGCCGCTAAGTGCCCTGCGTCGCATCCGGAGGTCGGTGTCGCTCGGATACGGGCGCGCCCCTGGCTGATGGGATGGCAGTACGGTACTAAAGCGCCGCGCCGCACCGGCCCGGCCGTAAATCTCCCCCACAATGACGTCACCGATGCCGACCGCCTTCGGCGCCCGCGCTCGCACTTTACGATATCAGCCGCGACATTGGTTAGCGCCGCCTACCTGCCGCAGCCACAGCCACACTCTACCTAATACGAAGGGGCGGCCGCTCGCGAATTTCCTGAAAAGAGCACTCGCCCTATGAAAGCATCCGTCTTTTCCACTATTACCACTTTCTGTTGATCCAGAACTGCTGTCCTCCACTTGCCGAGGAGTGCCGCAGGGGCGGGAAGCTATAAAAGTATAACATTTGCACTCCCTACCGAAATAAGTAAGCTATCATCGACTATTAAAGTCGTACTCGAAAAACAGTAAATGTGATTGCGTTTTTCCTGTGGTTTGTGATGATATGCGCAACTTGTTGTCAAAGAGACACAATTAAATAAAATGTCCCTACCAGTAAATTTAATTTAGAAAATAGTAGTCATAAAATAGAAGAACACTATGACTCTCATAAAAAATCTAAAAAAAATAGAAATTAAATCAAGAGTAATGCAAAAATGTATAAGCGAACCCAAAATAAAGAAGACAGCGCACAACAAACTGAGTGAAGCGTGATACATACTTGGGTATGCAAATAACGAACATTTGAAAAAAAACGTCCAAATTACGTGAGAGTAAAGCCCTCCAAATTTTCCATATAAGAAACATTACACAGTGGTTTTTTCATTTAGAAATCGCATTTGTTGATGGTTGGTTTGATGGGTACCATTAACTGAAGACCCTTTCACCTGTTCCACTCGTGAATGGCACGTGGGAAGATTGACTGTCGCTAAGCCTCTCTGTGTCAGCTCTAATTTCCAGCTCTAATTTCTTGAATTTTCTAGACGTGCTCATTTCGCGAAGTATATGTGGAAGGAAGTAATACGTCCGACTCTCCCTCAAAAATACACTCCCTATATTTCAATACTAGAACCCTCCGTGCGTAAAACGCCTCTCTTCCATAGCTTTTCACTGAGTATATATAACGCTCTCACGCCCGCTAAACGATCTCTTGACGAAATGTGCTGCTCTTCGTTGGATCTTCTCTATCTGTTCTATCAGTCCTACCTCGTAAGATTCCCAGATTGTTAAACAGCACTCAGAAATCGGTCGAACAGGCACCTTTTACGCCACTTCTTAAGGGGATCAGTTACATTTCGTTAGGCTTCTTCCTATTAATCTTAGCATGCCATATGTTTTACCTACTTCTTATTTTATGAGGTATTTCACTTAAAATGGTTCAAACGGCTCTGAGCACTATGGGACTTAACTTCTGAGGTCATCAGTCCCCTAGAACTTAGAACTACTTAAACCTAACTAACCTAAGGACATCACACACAGCCATGCCCGAGGCAGAATTCGAGCCTGCGACCGTAACGATCGCGCGGTTCCAGACTGTAGCGCTTACAACCGCTCGGTCACCCCGGCCGGCATTTCACTTAAAGTCACTCAGGATGGTTACTACTGAATATTTTATGGTAGATTCTGTTTCACCAACTTGTCATAATTAGTGTAGTTGTACAGCAGTTTATCTGTTTTCCTTTGTATGCGCAATATGTTACATTTATTTCCGTTCAGGGTCAACTACCAGAACCTCTGCCATTCATCAGTCCTCTGTAGATTATTCAGTAAATTGATGCTATCTTCCGGCGATGCCACTTTCCTACAGTCCGCAGCTCGTGGTCGTGTGGTAGCGTTCTCGCTTCCCGCGCCCGGGTTCCCGGGTTCGATTCCCGGCGGGGTCAGGGATTTTCTCTACCTCGTGATGACTGGGTGTCGTGTGCTGTCTTTAGGTTAGTTAGGTTTAAGTAGTTCTAAGTTCTAGGGGACTGATGACCGTAGATTTTAAGTCCCATAGTGCTCAGAGCCATTTGAACCATTTTTGAACTTTCCTACAGTCAGCAGCGTCATCTGCGAGAAGTGTTAACGAGCTTATGACGCTTTCTAGTATATCATTTACACACATTGTAAACAGTAACGGTCTTATTACACCTCTTTGGGCCCTCCGGATATTACCTTTACATCTGTAGATTTTGTTCCGTTATGGGTTATATGTTGAGTTCTGTCCGCAAGGAAGTCTTGAACACAGTACAATCATTTTAATATGAAACAGATGAGTTTAGAAGAACCATATTCGACGTCCTGCAGGATCTCAACGGCCCGACGCGACTAGTGCCCGAGAGAATTCTACCAGGCGTTAGGGAACTTGCGAAAATGAGTCACCTAATTCCTTCGATCCAGTTGTTGTCGGGACACGGAAGCAGATTTTCGGCAAGAGGTGGGGTGAGGTGGGGGGGGGGGGGGGAAGTTGGATGGGCAAGAGGAGAAACTTGTGCCTCCCCCCTCTTTCCATCGAGAATTCTCATACACTAGGGGAAGTGAATGTACGGCCATCAATTCTCCGTAATATAATAAGTTTTTTTTCTCGTGGTATGAGACGTCTCGAAGCTTAAAAAACTCATTTATGTCAAAAACGATCATTTTAGAGTCTGTCGCTACACCCTCTGGATGAATTTCAACAGACACCTACGGAAGCGGGTCTTATCCTAATTATCTCCATTGATTTTATGTAAGACGCAAACAAAGATGCGATTGTGCAGAAATGGCAAGATCTGAACATTTGACGATAGAGTGCCTTGGTTAAAGGTCGTCAGGTGAAGCAGAGGCAGACAGTTTAAGAGGTCGTAGTTTGTATGACAAAGAAGTATCTCCTGTTCTGAACTGACATTACCCCACCACAGTATCTTGATCTTAAAGAGGAAGAGCACATGGAACTTGGTAAATTATAACAGCATTGCTTCACTATAGGCCCAGCGACAGAGGGGATGGTACAGATGACTGACTTCAGCATTTGGCACGGAGCGCATGACGTTACACAATGTGCGAGGAATTTCGGCTCCTGTGTCCCTGACGAGTGCCAGTGGTTCCAGCTTCATGCAAAGCTCCAGCAGAGGAATGGTAGACGGTACCTCTCGTCAATAATGTCTGCAGTGCCGGACACAAGAATGGATCCCAGTCGCATCCAACAGATGACATCCCACGCGTCAGGAGCCAGAATACCAGTGAGCACATTAGCCAGAATGAAGGAGACAATGTTTTTCAAGTCCGACGCCAAATGCTTGGGATGCTGCAGTAGTCCGGATACAGAAACACGAAATCGATCGGTGGATTGCTCTTCAATAAGTGCCGATGAAACAATAACAGCATTATGAACATTATGAGCAATATTACTAACTTCCTTATGTTTTTCTTACCATTACTGCTTTTCATTTTTCATTATTGTTAACGCTTGTTTGTAGTTAGACAGTAACTTGTTAGCCGCGCGGGGTAGCCCCGCGGTCTAGGGGCACCTTGACACGATTCGCGCGGTTCCCCTCGTCAGAGGTTCAAGTCCTCCCTCGGGCATGGGTGTGTGTGTGTGTGGTCCTTAGCTTAAGTTAACTTAAGTTAGATTAAGTAGTGTGTAATCCTAGGGACCGATGACCTCAGCAGTTTGGTCCCATAAGAACTTACCACAAATTTCCAATTTCCAGTAACATGTTATTCTCAGTATCATAACTTTACTCATCTTTCGTCCTTTACACATCACTTTCCTTTCATTTATTCTGTTTCTTCTTTTCGAGGGTTTAACTTCCCGTCAACGTCATTTTCTTCTTTTCAACTAGTCAGTGTAATGAGTCGCAACTTTTTGGAGCAGTGCAAGTAATTATAAAAGAAAGAAACAATTTTTCTAATGTATTATTGTGTAACGATAATAACAATAACTGTGAACTAATATTGAAGCCACCAACATTCGAAGAATTAAGGAAATTATAAAACAAAAATAACAAAGTATATGGGGAAGACAATGTGTTTGCAGAATCAATGGAACCACTCTAGTGGCAATATGACAGCATGCCTTATAAAAATAATTCACCAAATCTGGGAAACAAACACCCTGTCAGTTGATGGGCATCTGCATTAATGTACCCCATGCATAAACCGAGCGAGTTGGCGCAGTGGTTAGCACACTGGAACTTGCATTCTGGACGACGACGGTTCAAACTGAGTTCGGCCATCCAGATTTAGGTTTCCCATGATTTCCCTAAATCGCATCACACAAATGCTGGATGGTTCCTTTGAAACGGCATGGCCATCTTCTTTCCCCATCCTTGACACAATCCTCGGTTTTGCTCCGTCTCTAATGACCTCGATGTCTACTGGACGCTAAACCTAGTCTTCCTACGCCGTGCACAAAAAGGGAGAGAAAACAGATCCTCAAAATATTACAGAGGGGTCTCTCTCTCTCTCTCCACTTACTTATAAAATCTCTGATAAGCTGAGCTGAACTATTGGTTGATCAACAGTGAGGAGAGCATCAGGGAGGGTTTCGGAAGACGCGATCATATGTAGAACAAGTCATACATTTGAAGCGTATATTGTAATTTAGGAAAATCAGAAGCTTGAAATACGTAGTAACATTGTAGATTTTAAAAAGGCATGCGATTCTATTGACGGAAAAACATTACTCAACATTTTAAAAGAGTTTGGGCTAGTTAACAAAACAACAGAAATAATTAAAGCGATTTTAATCAACGCAATATTAAAAGTAAAATTTGTGATACAGCTGTCAGAAATTTTTTAAATAAAATGAGCAGGAAGAGAAGGAGACTATGCCTTAGAGAATGTGATTAGAAAATGAAGGAAGGTCATAAATACTAAGGGTATACAACTAGGAAGAAGGCAAACAAGGTACCTACAGACTGCGTCGCATTTACAGAAGACGTGGTACTTATTACAGACTCACTTGAAAACGCACACGAACATATCACAGAATTACCGAATCAAGCAGCAAAAATAGGATTACGAATCTCATCTGAAAAAAAAACACAGTTCATGACAAACATCAGTTACGCACTTCGAAAGCTTAATATAAATAACAACACATTATCAAATGTAGACCGCTTTAAATATCTGGGAAAATGAATGTCAAACAACATGACGGAAAAGACAGCACCAGAGGCTAGAATACATACTGGGTGAATGTTAACAAAAGGGACAGACTACAGGGACAGACGCCTGACTGAAAATGAAGGAAAAACGTCCTACGAACATTTATTCGGAAATGCATCGTTGGCACGGTAGATGGCGCTGACTAATGACTGTTCCTCTGACCACAAGCCGTGTGTTTCGCGTGTGTTGCATGCTGTATGATGGACGCAGGGTACTGTAAGCAGCAGAGTGGTCCGGTGTTCACATCGGGAACAAGCCGAGATGGTGTTTGCGTACGAAAAAGCAGATGGGAACGGTAGAGTGGTAGCACGGTTATACCAAAACAATTACCTTCACAGACACCGACTACGCCGCACAAAATTTCAAGCCCTTTTCGGACGTTAGTGTGATCGTGGATCCTTTCAGACAAGCGAACGTGCAGGGAGGCGGTGGACAGTGCGTATACCAGATTCGGAGGACCGGAATCTGTTTGTCGGTTTTATTTATGTTCACCCTGTATAATGGAGACGGCCTTTCAAGTGACAGGAAATATTTACCAAAAGTATTTGTTCTAGAACACAAAACTGGAACACTAAGTTGCAGTGGTCAGATGAGAACTCCTCAATGCAGTGGAAACTCTTAATCTGACTACATAGGGGGAGCACGAAAGATTCGAAACAAACTGAAATAAGAATCGTACGAAAAACACTTGGACCCAACATCAGCGGAATACAGATTAAGACCTAATACAGAACGGCGTCTGAAAATTGAAAACTTAATAGTTATAATGAGAAAAAGGAGATAAAAAATCCTATGAACACACATGCTGGATTAATAGTGACACAGCAACTGAACAAATCTTTGACTTGCTAAATAATTACAGCCGAAAATCAGAAGGCTGAGAGAAGTAGGAGGAGATATCAAAAGTGTGGGAGTGCTCATGGACATAAAAAGAAATAGAACATTTTCTGAAGACGCAATAGGAAATTCAGGCTTTCAGGACAGGAAAAAATCAAGAAACGGAAGAAAGTGGGCTCAGGAAGAGATTGAACAAACTTATCAACGAATGACAGAAGTAGGGACTCAAAGAAACTGCAGTCAAAAACAAAGTAGGAGAAAGAATGTTCATTTATCGTGACCTCGAAAAGGTTATCGCAAATAGGGTAGGATGATCTAAATATGATACAAAACCACAAAATTTGTCCTTGTTTTTGAAAGAAAAAGTAACTGTTAGGAAAAAATTGGAAACGGTAGAGAGTGTAAGGTTCTTTAGAATGACACTGTATCTCATCCTTCAAAGTTACAAATGTAGACTAGAAACAATAAAAGCAGTGTACAATTTCTTGGACTTAAGTTCCTAAATACGATACGGTTAGCCCAAAATATGATATAATACACATGTGATACGTTTATGTACACTGAAAATAGAAGGCTGAGGTCTTAAAAATGAAATGGATAACACTCGAAACGATACGTATGTGTAAATGGGATTTTTCTGCGAGAGACATTTCTAGGACTTTTGTGCCATGAAATGTCAGTAAGAATGAGCTACAAAAATTTCTTTATTTGTTTTTGCTGTTTTAAGACCGTAAGGCCCGCCAGAAATGGTATCACTCTCTTATTAATTGACACTAACACAAAAATAAGAGATATACAAAATGGTATCACTCTCTTAACTTTTTTATGAGCGTGAACAGGAGAGAGAGAGAGAGTCCTCGTTTGATATTTTCCACTCGAGTAGCAATATGAGGAACTGGCAATTTTCTTGCCACATCACTCTCATTTATAAGAGAAACGTATTTTCCATGTAATTTGAAACTTAGTTTGTTCTAGTCCAGCCATAACTTATAGGCATTTTTCCGGTAGTTTTAGTACGGTGCAGACGCGTCTGTAGCTGTATGGAAATACTCCTTCCTCCACGAAATTTAGCCAAGATATAATCTTCTCCATCAGCATGTTCTGAACCAGTCATTAAAATAGTGTACCAACGATAAAATATTTTGAGAATGAAAACATGCTCTAGGTAGGCTGTATTCTGTTTATTATCCGTGCAGTTGTCCAACTTCATCCGTGGGTCCATTTCAGGCACATATTTTAAGCATCACACTTCACTGCGCTTAAAATATATGCTTGAAAATGAGCCCAGTTGGCCAACTGCATAAGTGACAAACAGAATACAACCTACTTGAACCATGTTTTCATTCTCAAAATACGTAGAGGCTGTGGACCCCACAAAAATAAAATTTTAAAAAGTGATAAAAGAAACTGCAGTTGTAAAAAAATATTTATTTCTAAATGGGAAAGCACAACCAGGTATCAGGACCTTGATCCCACCTTCAGATGCACTTTTATCAAAATTAATACCAGCAGGATGGTTCAATAATCAGTAACGATGCCCCCACGTCATTTCTAGGTGTCATTTCACACACGTTCCTCTTGATGGAACATCCACAAATGTTGATCTTCAACATCAATGATAAAATTCTTTATAGTTGTAAGAAATATTATTTCTAGAAGGGAAAGCACAACCATGTATCAGGACTTGTATCCCATTTTCAGGTGCATTTTTTACTAAAGTTAATTCAAACGTTCACTAATCTGCGACGCGAGTAGTGCTTTCCTTTTAGAAACAGATTAGTTGTACAAATGCATAGCATATTATCGTTGGTGATGAATATCAGCAGTTATGGATATCCCGTCGAGAGAAACGTGAGCATTTGACTGAGGTGACAAAGGTCGTGGGATATCTCCTAATATCATATCGGACCTTCTTTTGCTCGGCATAGTGCAGCAGCTCGATGTGACATGGACTCTACAAGTCGTTGGAAGTCTCCTGCAGAAATATTGAGTTATGCTGCCTCTATTGACGTCCATAATTGCGAAAGTGCTCCCGTTGTTGGATTTTGTGCAGAAAGTGGCGTCTCGATTATGTCCCATAAATGTTCGATGGGCTTGATGTTGGGAGATCTGGGTGGTCAACCAGTTCGCTCGAATTGTCCAGAACGTTTTCCAAGCAAATAGCGAGCAACTGTGCCGGCCACTGTGGCCGAGCGGCTCTAGGCGCTCAGTCTGGAACTGCGCGACCGCTACGGTTGCAGGTTCGAATTCTGCCTCGGGCATGGATGTGTGTGATGTCCTTAGGTTAGTTAGGTTTAAGCAGTTCTAAGTCCTAGGGGACTGATGATCTCAGCTGTTAAGTCACATAGTCCTCAGAGCCATTTGAACTCAGCGAACAACTGTGGCCCAATGACATGGCTGACTGTCATCCATAAAAATTCCATCGTTATTTGGGAATACGACGTCCACGGATGGGTGCAACTGACCTCCAAGTAGTTGAACATCAATAGGATCCAGTCCATTCCATGTAAACACAGCCCACACCATTACGGAGACATCACCAGCTTGCACAATGCCTTGTTGATAACTTGGGTCCATGGCTTTGTAAGGTCTGCGCCACGCTCGAACCATACCATCATCTCTTACCAAGTGAAATCGGGACTCATCCGACCAGGCCAAGGTTTTCCAGTAGTCTAGGGTCCAACCGATATGGTCATGAGCCCAGGAGAAGCGCTGCAGGCGATGTTGTACTGTTGGCAGAGGCACTAGCGTCGGTCGTTGGCTGCAATAATCAGTTAACGCCAAATTTCGCCGCGCTATCCTAAGGGATACATTCGTCGTACGCCTCACATGGATTTCTGTGGTTATATCACGTAGTCCTACCCCCATGAACCATGGACCTTGCCGTTGGTGGGGAGGCTTCCGTGCCTCAGCGATACAGATGGCCGAACCGTAGGTGCAGCCACAACGGAGGGGTATCTGTTGAGAGGCCAGACAAACGTGTGGTTCCTGAAGAGGGGCAGCAGCCTTTTCAGTAGTTGCAGGGGCAACAGTCTGGATGATTGACTGATCTGGCCTTGCAACACTAACCAAAACGGCCTTGCTGTGCTGGTACTGCGAACGGCTGAAAGCAAGGGGAAACTACAGCCGTAATTTTTCCCGAGGGCATGCAGCTTTACTGTATGGTAAAATTATGATGGCGTCCTCTTGGGAAAATATTCCGGAGGTAAAATAGTCCCCCATTCGGATCTCCGGGCGGGGACTACTCAGGAGGACGTCGTTATCAGGAGAAAGAAAACTGGCGTTCTACGGGTCGGAGCGTGGAATGTCAGATCCCTTAATCGGGCAGGTAGGTTAGAAAATTTAAAAAGGGAAATGGATAGGTTGAAGTTAGATATAGTGGGAATTAGTGAAGTTCGGTGGCAGGAGGAACAAGACTTTTGGTCAGGTGAATACAGGGTTATAAATACAAAATCAAATAGGGGTAATGCAGGAGTAGGTTTAATAATGAATAAAAAAAGTAGGAGTGCGGGTAAGCTACTACCAACAGCATAGTGAACGCATTATTGTGGCCGCGATGGACACGAAGCCCATGCCTACTACAGTAGTACAAGTTTATATGCCAACTACCTCTGCAGATGATGAAGAAATTGATGAAATGTATGATGAGATAAAAGAAATTATTCAGGTAGTGAAGGGAGACGAAAATTTAATAGTCATGGGTGACTGGAATTCGAGAGTAGGAAAAGGGAGAGAAGGAAACATAGTGCGAGAATACGGATTGGGGGAGAGAAATGAAAGAGGAAGCCGTCTGGTGGAATTTTGCTCAGAGGATAACTTAATCATAGCTAACACTTGGTTCAAGAATCATAAAAGAAGGTTGTATACATGGAAGAATCCTGGAGATATTAAAAGGTATCAGATAGATTATATAATGGTAAGACAGAGATTTAGGAACCAGGTTTTAAATTGTAAGACATTTCCAGGGGCAGAGGTGGACTCTGACCACAATCTATTGGTTATGACCTGTAGATTAAAACTGAAGAAACTGCAAAAAGGTGGGTATTTAAGGAGATGGGACCTGGATAAACTGACTAAACCAGAGGTTGTACAGAGTTTCAGGGAGAGCATAAGGAAACAATTGACAGGAATGGGGGAAAGAAATACAGTAGAAGAAGAATGGGTAGCTCTGAGGGATGAAGTAGTGAAGGCAGCAGAGGATCAAGT
The DNA here is from genome assembly GCF_021461385.2 of Schistocerca piceifrons. Lineage (NCBI taxonomy): Eukaryota > Metazoa > Arthropoda > Insecta > Orthoptera > Acrididae > Schistocerca > Schistocerca piceifrons. Next base: position 771,812,961 of record NC_060139.1, on the reverse strand, counting down.
AGGTAAAAAGACGAGGGCTAGTAGAAATCCTTGGGTAACAGAAGAAATATTGAATTTAATTGATGAAAGGAGAAAATATAAAAACGCAGTAAATGAAGCAGGCAAAAAGGAATACAAACGTCTCAAAAATGAGATCGACAGGAAGTGCAAAATGGCTAGGCAGGGATGGCTAGAGGACAAATGTAAGGATGTAGAGGCTTATCTCACTAGGGGTAAGGTGGATACTGCCTACAGGAAAATAAAAGAGACCTTTGGAGAAAAGAGAGCCACTTGTATGAGTGTCAAGAGCTTAGATGGAAACCCAGTTCTAAGTAAAGAAGGGAAAGCAGAAAGGTGGAAGGAGTATATAGAGGGTCTGTACAAGGGCGATGTACTTGAGGACAATTTTATGGAAATGGAAGAGGATGTAGATGAAGATGAAATGGGAGATACGATACTGCATGAAGAGTTTGACAGATCACTGAAAGACCTGAGTCGAAACAAGGCCCCGGGAGTAGACAACATTCCATCGGAACTACTGACGGCCTTGGGAGAGCCAGTCTTGACAAAACTCTACCATCTGGTGAGCAAGATGTATGAGACAGGCGAAATACCCTCAGACTTCAAGAAGAATATAATAATTCCAATCCCAAAGAAATCAAGGGTTGACAGATGTGAAAATTACCGAACTATCAGTTTAATAAGTCACGGCTGCAAAATACTAACGCGAATTCTTTACAGACGAAAGGAAAAACTGGTAGAAGCCGACCTCGGCGAAGATCAGTTTGGATTCCGCAGAAATGTTGGAACACGTGAGGCAATACTGAGCCTACGACTTATATTAGAAAATAGAGCCGGCCGGTGTGGCCGTGCGGTTCTATTCGCTACAGTCTGGAACCGAGCGACCGCTACGGTCGCAGGTTCGAATCCTGCCTCGGGCATGGATGTGTGTGATGTCCTTAGGTTAATTCGGTTTAATTAGTTCTAAGTTCTAGGCGGCTGATGACCTCAGAAGTTAAGTCGCGTAGTGCTCAGAGCCATTTGAACCATTTTTTTTTAGGAAATAGATTAAGGAAAGGCAAACCTACATTTCTTGCATTTGCAGACTTAGAGAAAACTTTTGACAATGTTGACTGGAATACTCTCTTTCAAATTCTAAAGGTGGCAGGGGTAAAATACCGGGAGCGAAAGGCTATTTACAAATTGTACAGAAATCAGATGGCAGTTATAAGAGTCGAGGGGTATGAAAGGGAAGCAGCGGTTGGGAAGGGAGTCAGACAGGGTTGTAGCTGTCCCCGATGTTATTTAATCTGTATATTGAGCAAGCAGTAAAGGAAACAAAAGAAAACTTCGGAGTAGGTATTAAAATTTATGGAGAAGAAGTAAAAACTTTGAGGTTCGCCGATGACATTGTAATTCTGTCAGAGACAGCAAAGGACTTGGAAGAGCAGTTGAATGGAATGGACAGTGTCTTGAAAGGAGGATATAAGATGAACATCAACAAAAGCAAAACGAGGATAATGGAATGTAGTCAAATTAAGTCGGGTGATGCTGAGGGAATTAGATTAGGAAATGAGACACTTAAAGTAGTAAAGGAGTTTTGCTATTTAGGGAGTAAAATAACTGATGATGGTCGAAGTAGAGAGGATAGAAAATGTAGACTGGCAATGGCAAGGAAAGCGTTTCTCGAGAAGAGAAATTTGTTAACATCGAGTATAGATTTAAGTGTCAGGAAGTCGTTTCTGAAAGTTTTTGTATGGAGTGTAGCCATGTATGGAAGTGAAACATGGACGATAACTAGTTTGGACAAGAAGAGAATAGAAGCTTTCGAAATGTGGTGCTACAGAAGAATGCTGAAAATAAGGTGGGTAGATCACGTAACTAATGAGGAGGTATTGAATAGGATTGGGGAGAAGAGAAGTTTGTGGCACAACTTGACTAGAAGAAGGGATCGGTTGGTAGGACATGTTTTGAGGCATCAAGGGATCACAAATTTAGCATTGGAGGGCAGCATGGAGGGTAAAAATCGTAGAGGGAGACCAAGAGATGAATACACTAAGCAGATTCAGAAGGATGTAGGTTGCAGTTAGTACTGGGAGATGAAGAAGCTTGCACAGGATAGAGTAGCACGGAGAGCTGCATCAAACCAGTCTCAGGACTGAAGACCACAACAACAACAACAACAACAACAACACGCAGTGTTGTTTATCTGTTAGCACTGAACGCACTACGTAAACACCGCTGCCCTCGGTCGTTAAGTGAAGGCTGCCGGCTGCTGCGTTGTCTGTGGTGAGAAGAAATGCCTAAAATGTGATATCTCGGCACTCTCTTGAATTCCCAAACGATTTCCGAAATGGAATGTCATATGTGTTCAATGTTCAAAGTCTGTTAATTCTCGTCCTACTGCCATGGTCACGTCGCAGACCTTTCCACGTGATCAACTTGGGTACAAATGACAGCTCTGCCAATGCACTGCCCGCCCTTTCCTATTTTATGTAGGCGATACTACCGCCATCTGTATATGTGCATATCGCTATCCAATGACTTCTGTCACCTCAGTGCATAGTAGAACCCTGTGAGGATTCTCCAGCAGTTCGGAAGCCATTTACCGAGAACAGTCCCGCGTCAGGTCGAGCCGTTCTCGGAGTGTCGGCAGAGTGGCGGTGAGGTGCGAGTAATTCGTGGCCACGAGTCGTCAGCGGGCGTGCGTAATGAATGTTTGATGCGGCGCGGACGCCGTGAATAGCGTGTGAAATGCGGGCCGCTGGGTCCGCAGCCACCTGGGCGGGCCCGCGTTGCCCTTCCCCTGCCAGGCGAGCACTTTTGTCGCGGAACGCCACCGTGTAATACAAAACACTCCAAACAGCGCCCGCCCCTCGCACAATGGCGGCAGGCGGGACCCTCCCGGCCCCGTTCTTGAAGAATGGCTCACGGCGAGGGAAGGCGAGGAGACGTATAAATTGTAACTTAAACTGTTTCGGTTATTTTCTCTCTCTCTCTCTCTCTCTCCCCTCTCTCTGTTCTCCCCTTCTCGTACACACACACACACACACACACACACACACACACACAGACAGACAGAGTCTCTTGCGTGGCTGCAAGAATGTTTACTCTGAGAGAGATTTATTAGCATATACACGGCTCTTAGTGGGCCTGCCCTCCGAGGACAAACAGCCACGCATTTAAATACAATGCGGCCGCACTGGGGGCGCGTGAGCCAGGTTGGGCCCGCAGAATTAGGCGTTGCGCCCGCGACGCGGTGGCAGCCGTAGAAGCAGAGGTGATCCTAATGCTGCGGTTATAAGACAGCCGCCGCATGCGGGCAGGCGTGGGTGGTGGCCGCTGTGTGCGTGCGACGTGCGCGTCAACGAGTGAATAGCGGCGCGCGTGCGCTGCTATAGTCGCGCCACTCACCGAGATTGCGCTCACTGTGCCGAAGATACACGGTTAGCCAACTGTTCGACGTGGTGGGGATAGAACATCTGCGGACAATTGTGGTCGCCGCCTTTCATAAAAGCGGTTCGTCCTTCTTCTCTAATCCGTGTACCTGATGTGGCTATAGAAAACGTGGACTGGGTTTTAAGGCTTGCAGCGTCAAAACAGTGAATCTTCTGTAGTCGTGTCAAACTGCAAACTACCGTATTGCCGAACAACTACTAAAAAAGGCTTAATGCTTCTGCTGGCTTCACCAAAACCGGAACAAAATTGTTCACTTTTCCCACGTTACAGTGTAAAGGACCCTAGCGCGATCGAAAAACTCACGTATTTCGACGCAGCTGTAGGCTAAGAATTATCTGTGTGGTATATCTATTGACTTCTCATTTGGAAACAGCCTAACCATCGAGTGGCATACTTAATATTTAACTTAGCACTAGGTAAAATATAAAGGAGGCATACGACGAAGTGGTGAAAAGGGGAATAGCACGGAAAAGCTGCTAGCGAGCTATGAGGAGCAGAAGGGTTGGAGTCCATGGAAATTTATTCTTATTAGTTGCACGACGGGAGAAAAACTCCGTTGTGCAAAATGTATGGCTGCAAGATTTTCAGACGAGACACGGTGGACGTATACGGCCAAAACTGGCTTGGCCCCACGAATCCCCATTCAGAATGCCGTATTTTATAAAAGGAAATTGCTGATCTAAACCACGCTGCCCTGAAACTGAAATTTGTTCATATGTGTACAAAAACACAATTGTGAGATTTCAGCCAAATTCATCAAGTTTTGTGTCAATCCATTGCCAACGAACATCAAGTCACTTTTACCATATGTTGATAATTTTTACTTTTGGACCATCTAATAACAACTGAATCTAGTTTTTGTGCCTTACGCATTTCGTCTTTATTCTTTGCAAGGTATCTTCAGTAAAGAGTTTCGTGGTTGTTTTTCTACATGTAGTGTTTTTGTTCCATTTGTGAACCGCAGTTCCTAGTGTTGTAAAGTCTGATAAATAAAATTTTAAACAACAGTTATAAGAACAAGAATAGCACAGGAAATGGAACAAAAACACAACTTGTAGAACAACACCCAGAAAACCTGAAACTGAAGATGCCCTGTATAGACCAAAGGCGAAAAGCGAATGACACAGAAACTGTGTTTAATTCAGTTTCAATTAGACGGTCTAAAAGGAAAAAGTATCAACATGCCGTAATACCGGTAATACGAAACTGAAGACGACAGGACACAAAAGATTAAGATGTGACCAAAACAATTGTAACGAAGGAGGATCGTGACGTTATATTTCATGTATCATGAAGCTGGATCAGAAACGGCCTTGCCACAGTGGTAACACTGGTTTCCGTCAGATCGCAGAATTTAAGCACTCTCAGGCTTGTTTAGTGCGTGACCGTCCGGATCTGCCGAACACTGTTCGCGAACGGAGTGCACTGAGCTCTTGTGAGGCAAACTGAGCAGCTACTTGGTTTGGAGATAGCGGATCCGGTCTCTTAAACTAAAAGTGGCCTTGAGAACGGTGTGCCGACCGCATACCACTCCATATTCGCATCGAGTGACGCCTATGAGCCGAGGGTGACACCACGATCGGCAGGAACGGTTCGGTCTTCAAGGCTTATACGGACGGAGCTCTTTTATTTGTGGACTGCATCTGTCGATATTACCAAGGTACTATTCCACGTACTTCTTTCTATACATGGAGGTAACAGCAATAGAAAGTACGGTTGATGGTTAAATATAATGTGTATGGAGGTAACCAATATTTCTATAAAGACGAAAACACTGGATACTTTTTCTGATGGTTAGACTTTTAGGTCTACTAAAATAACCGAAGTTAGAAAATTTATCAGTTCTAATTTCGATTGATCACGCAGTTGCTGCCAAAATTAAGAACTTGAATACCATCCATCTCCTGACCTTTTCGCTATCTGAGTAGAGTTCTTCAAATGTAAGACGTGGGGCGAAACGATGTCTTAATTTTTAAATTGGCGTGACTGCCCACTTTCATCTTCTGTATCTAATAAGAACTCGTTAAAATATTCATGCTGTAAAATTTATTCTCGTTCCAGCGTCTGTAATTAATTTCTCTTGTCGTAGTCTTTACGCGACATTTTGTCTATGTATCTATTCGTCGGTAATTAGAAAAAGTACTGTACTGTCCCACTCACATTATGACACAAAAACCAACAAATACGGCAAATTACATTCAGAAATATGAAAACATATATGTCGTTTGCGAGAGCTGTTTGCTGTAAGCTAATCACATCACTGACGGCTACAAATAACTGCCAAAGATAATTGATATCGAAAAACAGCAGTCTGTTATAACTGGCAACTCAAAATGTTTGTTTAGCGCATCTGTACTCTCACCTGCATAGACATATTATTTACTTTGTTCCTCCATACGATTTACACTAATAGTGGTATTCCATTACCTTGTACTGATCAACTGGGGTCACACAATAGTTCTAGTCCGTTTTCTTTCTGTATTTTTTGCTATTTTGCCAGCAGTGTTTCACATTTTCCTTTCTTTTGCGCGCGTTGTTCCTAGTTTCTTATTTTTTTGTATTTTGAAAGTGTCCTGATATTAGTGTTTTATTCTTAAAATGTTTCATTTTAGATTCTTTGATATTATTTCTTGCTAGACCTTTTCTTATTTCTTAAAATCGTTACACTGTTAACCTATCTTTTGTTTTACTTTTTGTTTCATTTTTTAATGATCGACTTAGAAATAAAGTGTAGAAATAAGAGGGGCGTTTAATAGGTAATTCGACACATATTATTCTCAGCCGATTTCTGCTAAATTTGTTGTGGGACGTCGTGGCATATTCCCGCTTCAACCCCTATAGTTTCATGAATTTTCGATACGTAGCCTTCAAAAGAGCAGGTTCGTTGCAAGCAGAGAGCTGTTATTGAGCTTTTTTGGCCGAAAACAAGAGCATCGGAGATATTTTTAGGCGTTTGCACAATGTCTACGGAGATCTGGCAGTGAACAAAAGCACGGTGAGTCGTTGGGCGCGAGGAGACACTCATTCGAGGTGATCGACTGATCACAATCAAACATCTCGCTGCACAACTGGCCGCCTCTGTTGGTGGTGCTGACACACTTGTTCACCAGTAGGACATCCAAAGATGTGAGGCATACGGGGCCTCCCAGTAAGATGGTGTACGGCCGTAGCATCGAACGGAGATTATGTTGTAAAGTTATCTTTTGCAGTCAAAAGTGCAAGGAATAATACGGTGCGTTAGGATTCTGGATAAAATCATTCCACTTTCAGAAAAAAATGTTGCAGTACTTGCTAAACGCCCCTCGTAGTTCAGCATGAACGTGTATACGAGATAGTTTACTAATTTAAGAGACTTATGGCGTACACTCATTCTTTCAATTAGCTGGTGGTCACACTGTGGCCTCGCGGCTCGAGTTACTCTTGACGCGCCGGGCACAGAGGCGCTAATTAGCCGCGATTGTTGCGCGACCATGCAACTGGCTGGCCAGCCCGCGCCCTTTGTTGTCACTGCGGGAAATATTGGCCTGTAGCTGAAGCGGTACAGTCCGCCTCTGCTGCGAGGGGCCTCGCTCTGCAGTAAGCGGTGGGGCGGCCGGTGCTGCAGCTGGCAAAGGTAACCGGATTCGTCTGTCGGTATGCACATAGGCATTCTTCTCTGATCCGAGAAATCTTCTACTTCAAGTTTAATCCAATGTGTGTCACCCTCGCATAAATACCACTAACCGCCTACCGCGGATTCCTTAAGAGCGTCATCTCTTGACGTTTTTCCGTAAGTTTAATAAAGGCGGCAGATACGTATAACAAAGACTTTAGTAATTAATAATATATTCTTCTTCACAAATTACAACAGTTTGCCAACGCTAGGGTAACTTTAAGATTCCGCAGCTGTGGAAATCACATGGCTATGAGGTGAAGAACTCGTCGAGCCATGTTCGGAGCGCATTTTCACCCGGAAAGGAAGTTCCTTGAAGGCTGTTCTATGACGAGCAGAGGAGGTGAAAATCTGAGGGCGCAAGAGCAGCTGAATAAAGTGGTTGTGGAACGAATTCCCTTCCCAATTCCTGTATAGTTTTGTTTGTCAGTCAAGCAGATTGCGGGCGGGCGTTATCGTGGTGTAGCATCAGTTCACGCAGTCTTCCTGGTCGTTGCTCTTGGACTGTGTCTGCAAGACGTCTCAGTTGTTAACAATAAAATATGTCAGCAGTGATGGTTGCACCTCGAGGGAGCAATTCGTAGTAGACCTACATCACATCGCCTTTGTTCCACCAGATGCATAACAGAGTTTTAAACATGGCTGCTTGGTTCAGTGACCGATTCTAAATTAGAATTTTAAAAAAATGAGCACTGGGTCACAATTATTTAAGCCTTATTGACAGGGTTACAACACTTCTAAGAGTGCCTACATCAGAATTAAACAATTAAAATGGCCTATAACATAGTTACAAATTTATATTGAGAGACATTTTTTATGTAAAAAGTGTAAGTACTGACTACCAATAAAAGACATACATGTCACATATGGAATAATTAACAGGTCAGAAGGGCTTTAGTCACGAAACATATAGAAAGGAAAGCGTCAAACGAGCCACTATGCGCTGCTCGTGCCTGTACAGCCACAGGTTGCAACTGATTATCTTTTGTGTACGAGTGCAGTTCTTTGCACGGGGAATTGCTACTTTGTTTGGTCTCGACCACTCCTTTCTTTTCCTTATGTTAGCGAAAAGACACAATTTTTCGTCACCAGTAACGATACAGGATAGGAATGGTCAGTGTTGTTCACGAGACAACTGATGATGAGGAAGCAGTGATTCACATATGGCCACCCGCTATTTTTCGTGATTTTGGCTTAAAGCATGCAGTACCCGTACATCCGGCTTTTGAATCTTTGTCATGGTATGCAAATGTCGCACCATAGAGGAATGATAATCGGTAACCTCATCTGACAGTTCTCGAGTACACTGGAATGGTTCAACTTTGATTAATGCGCCTAAACGATCTTCATCAAACCCCCAAGGTCTTCCTAAACGTGGATAGTCACTAATGTCAAAACGATCCTCCTTAAAACGAGAAAACCAGTTTCTCCAGAGCTGCGTACAATGGTACCATCCCCATACACACAGAAAATGTTTCGACTGCCTCCTAGGACGTCACCCCTCTGTTAAACGTCAACAGAAGACTACGTCGGAAATGTTGTGACATATAGTCACTTGGCACTCCATTGTTTGCCGTCCACAGCTCCACTCATTATCTCCTAATGACAAAGTGAGGGTATGTAAACTCAAATAGCAACAATGAAATACAAATAAAAATGACAATAGATAAAGGAACCCATAGCATCCAGATTATCAACATGCAAAACAAAACCGCTACGAACTTTTGCATCAATCTCATGTAAATTAACTTTAGTAAAGTGAAAAACTCTCACTCATCAGAAAATACCTGTTACCCTCCCCCACTCCAGAATCCTTATTGAATCGCACTCCCATGTGTAAAACTGTTTTAACAACTCAGTTTTAAGAAAATCTTGATTTTCACGCTTCTCAAACTTTCTGGCGTCATATATCATGAGCTATGTGTCATACAATAACATAATTTTGCAGGTACATACAGTGATATGTGTGCATAATGTCTGCAAAATATGTTTGCAAGAAGAGTCGATAGTAAAGAGTTAACAAATTAAGATTTGATGCCAGATGCTGAAATTTTACTCCCTGAAAAACGAAACTACAGTAAGCGGTTAAATGTTTTTCTTTTCATTATTTTGTGGGGTTGTTGGCGAGAAAAAGTGTTAAACAGGTTTGAATTGTCGTGTAATGTTTGGAACTTACTAGCAGATTAATACTATGTACCGGACCACGCTTCTAACTCGGGACTTTCTCGTCAACTGCCCTACCAGCTGAGTTATCCAAGTGATTCTGACAACCCGTCCTTACAGCTAAGCGCTCTTATTCTCAAATAACAGATGAATATAATCTGAGTAACTGGCGCTCCATGAGTTGCGGTCCCTCAAGACATATACACAGTTTTGAACTGTAATACTTATCTTACTGTGGTAAATCTTCAATATCAGATCATATCTCGTAATGAGTAGATTATGACAGTTTTTAAAATTTTTCATTTCGGTCAGTAACTACATTAAATATTGATAGTAAAATTTTTGTTGCCCCTGGAAACCATTAGATAGGCAAACTATAACTGAAAGTGTACACCATGTATCGTACACCGGGTTAGCCATTTAAAATATAGATGCAATCTCATTACAAAGTGTTCCAGCTTATACGAACTTCACTCTCACAATTTGATTGCAGAGCTCATTTGGACTAGGAATTATATACCCCAGAAGGATCAGTCCAAGTGCTTCTTCTACATAAAGAAATAACGGCACTTAATATTTTAATTGTAATCCTGACAATATAAAAACGGAAGTCTTTCGTTCGTTTGACGAATCTTATCGGCTGCAGCACAGTTATCGGTACCTCTCATAGAGTGTCTAGTATTTCTAACTGATGGAGATACTGACATATTTCTTTGTGACGCTGCTGATTTAGGTTGGCTAAAATATGCTTATTTTAACACTCGCTACGTTCACAGAAGATGAGTCATATCTGACATACTTACGTATTTTATAGGCCATAATCGTCGAAAAGAATGCATTTGTAAGTACTGTGTGATCAAAATGTAACAGAAAGAATTAAAAATCGACATATTGGTCTGGATGCCATTTATGCATGAAAGCATAGTGGCTTAGCGCATAATTCTTTTTAGGGTTCCGTAGCGCAGTTGGTGAAAACGGAACCCTTACACGATCATTTTGTTTTCCGCTTGTCTGTCTCTCCGTCTGTTAAGACTTCTTTTTCTCAAGAACGGTTGGACGCATCAAGTTGAAATTTAAGTCACATAATAAGTTCTAATGTCCCTTGGCGGTGTAAGAAATTTAAGCTTCTAAGTTAATGGAACCAAAAGATACAGCCATTTATGTAACGTATTTTGATACTCGCAAACTTACTCATCAAAACTATAGGGTACTAGAATCATGAAATTTAGCAAGAAGCAAGTTTTCACTTTACAGGTAAGGAAAAATTCCGAAAATTGTTAATTTTACGTTTATATCACACGAAATAATATGTTTTTGTCATTTGTTATAGAGCTGTCTGCCTGTCCCTCTGTTAAGACCTTTTTTTCACCGGGATGGGTAGACATATCAAGTTGAAATTTGTGTCATATACAAAGATCAACGGTCACTTTACCGGCCGTCATCACAGATGCTATCATTCTTTCTTCCCATGTTTGTTCTTCCCTGTTTGTTGAATTCTGAGAATGTCGTATCGACACTTTTAACTTGATGGTTTTGATGAGTTAAGCAGAATAGACGGTCCGGCAGTAGCTAATGCAAATCAAGGTTGGGGATCTGCTGCGATGCACATCACCATCTAAGAGAAGCTGAGTCTCATGGCTCGTATAAAAGGCATTGCTTCACTAGCCTGAGCGCCGCCAACAGCTATTGTGAGATTGTACATTTTGAAATGTTCTAGGCCCAGTTGATTGCTCTTTATAGGTCACCACAATGTCTAACCAATGTTGCTATAGAATGCAAAGACAACGCGGTATACGGTAACAAATGCAACGATTATATTTCTCTTTTGAATATTGTTGTAGAAGTCAACATAGACTTTAAAATGGAATTTAGCGATATCTCTCGTCCAAAGACATGTAACCAAGGCACTACAAGAGTTAACACAATCATCACAACATTTTTTTCCAAGTTTGGTATACAATGCGGTATTATTCATTCCTTTCTCAGTCATTATTTACAAATTTGTTTCAAATTTAATACTTAATTGATTATTTTACATCAGTTTTTGATTTTCATACGAACTACTAAACCCGCATTTTACTGCAATCTCATCTGCTCGTGAGTGAGGATAACGCCCCGGGTTTGCTAATACCTAATTACTTTCGCCTTCAAGACTTCGGAGTTATAGTTATACGTTTCGAGGACTGTCATTTTGGGAAATATTTGTTAGTGAAACATATACTTTTAGTTTCGCCGGGAATTTAAGTCCCTGGGCTAAATTTAAGTTCCCAGTCATTTGATGTGAAGTATCAAACATGACCATCTATTACTTAATTACTATCATAATTAGATTACATAATTTATTGTAATTTAGAAACTTAAATGATGCCTGAGTGCATAGGGCCGCAAAATATTATGATCACTGATCTTTAAGCTTCGATTAAGCTTACCCAAACATTACTCAGTAAGGAATTTTAAAAAAAAGTTTATATAATTTGTGTAGTTAATTTGCACAGCAAGTTAATATAACTTCAGAATTTATGAAGTAAATGAAAAATTGCGGTATCAAATGAGAAATTATATAAAAACTTTAAACTTAAAACTTAACATTCTCGAAAGTCTTGGAATCCCCTGCACCGATATGTTACCTATTCGAAACAAAGATTTAATGAAGCTATTTTATCGGGGATCCGAAAGTACAAATGCAGGATTACACTCCTACATCTACATCTACATCTACATTTATACTCCGCTAGCCACCCAACGGTGTGTGGCGGAGGGCACTTTACGTGCCACTGTCATTACCTCCCTTTCCTGTTCCAGTCGCGTATGGTTCGCGGGAAGAACGACTGTCTGAAAGCCTCCGTGAGCGCTCTAATCTCTCTAATTTTACATTCGTGATCTCCTCGGGAGGTATAAGTAGGGGTAAGCAATATATTCGTTACCTCATCCAGAAACGCACCCTCTCGAAACCTGGAGAGCAAGCTACACCGCGATGCAGAGCACCTCTCTTGCAGAGTCTGCCACTTGAGTTTGTTAAACATCTCCGTAACGCTATCGCGGTTACCAAATAACCCTGTGACGAAACGCGCCGCTCTTCTTTGGATCTTCTCTATCTCCTCCGTCAACCCGATCTGGTACGGATCCCACACTGATGACCATACTCAAGTATAGGTCGAACGAGTGTTTTGTAAGCCACCTCCTTTGTTGATGGACTACATGTTCTAAGGACTCTCCCAATGAATCTAAACCTGGTACCCGCCTTACCAACAATTAATTTTATATGATCATTCCACTTCAAATCGTTCCGCACGCATACTCCCAGATATTTTACAGAAGTAACTGCTACCAGTGGTTGTTCTGCTATCGTATAATCATACAATAAAGGATCCTTCTTTCTATGTATTCGCAATACATTACATTTGTCTATGTTAAGGGTCAGTTGCCACTCCCTACACCAAGTGCCTATCCGCTGCAGATCTTCCTGCATTTCGCTACAATTTTCTAATGCTGCAACTTCTCTGTATACTACAGCATCATCCGCGAAAAGCCGCGTGGTTCAAATGGCTCTGAGCACTATGTGACTTAACATCTGTGGTCATCAGTCCCCTAGAACTTAGAACTACTTAAACCTAACTAACCTAAGGACATCACACAACACCTAGTCATCACGAGGCAGAGAAAATCCCTGACCCCGCCGGGAATCGAACCCGGGAACCCGGGCGTGGGAAGCGAGAACGCTACCGCACGACCACGAGCTGCGGACAAACCGCATGGAACTTCCGACACTATCTACTAGGTCATTTATATATATTGTGAAAAGCAATGGTCCCATAACACTCCCCTGTGGCACGCCAGAAGTTACTTTAACGTCTGTAGACGTCTCTCCATTGACAACAACATGCTGTGTTCTGTTTGCTAAAAATTCTTCAATCCAGCCACTCAGCTGGTCTGATATTCCGTAGGCTCTTACTTTGTTTATCAGGCGACAGCGCGGAACTGTATCGAACGCCTTCCGGAAGTCAAGAAAAGTAGCATCTACCTGGGAGCCTGTATCTAATTTTTTCTGGGTCTCATGAACAAATAAAGCGAGTTGGGTCTCACACGATCGCTGTTTCCGGAATCCATGTTGATTCCTACAGAGTAGATTCTGGGTTTCCAAAAACGACATGATACTCGAGCAAAAAACATGTTCTAAAATTCTACAACAGATCGACGTCAGAGATATAGGTCTATAGTTTTGCGCATCTGCTCGACGACCCTTCTTGAAGACTGGGACTACCTGTGCTCTTTTCCAATCATTTGGAACCTTCCGTTCCTCTAAAGACTTGCGGTACACGGCTGTTAGAAGGGAGTCAAGTTCTTTCGCGTACTCTGTGTGTAATCGAATTGGTATCCCGTCAGGTCCAGTGGACTTTCCTTTGTTGAGTGATTCCAGTTACTTTTCTATTCCTTGGACACTTATTTCGATGTCAGCCATTTTTTCGTTTGTGCGAGGATTTAGAGAAGGAACTGCAGTGCGGTCTTCCTCTGTGAAACAGCTTTGGAAAAAGGTGTTTAGTATTTCAGCTTTGCGCGGTCATCCTCTGTTTCAATGCCGCGAATCAGAAGCGGTCTTAAACCGATGTCTTTTTACCGTTTGCAGGTTATTACAAATAAACCGAAAACAGTGGCCGAGTGGAAGAAAGTGAAAGAATCGAGATTCACGTAACACCTGTCGAAGCTCTCAGCTCAGCGTATGGTGGAATACCAACAACAAAATGATAGGTTTTGAACTTGGGGAATGGAATGAGCGAGAAATTCTACGACCATCTGGGACGTCTTAACTGCCACACAGTCACTTAGACTCATCTTGAAGTATCCTTGTGAAACTGAGTACGTACATAAGCTAACAGATTTCAACAACTAAGTCTGGCAACCTATTAGTTGTCCAGTTCTGTTAGATTCGCTGAATAGAAGTGGAAACAGCATCAAATATATAATTCACTTATTTAATCTACCACATAACGTACTTTAATTTGAGTTGTTAGCTATGTTGCAGTGGAATGTCACATTAAGCGGTAGTGAGTTTTGAAATAATATTAGGGAGAGGAAAACGCCGTAGCCATTGCTAATGTTTATGAAAGTCTCTATCTCTCCTGCCCACTTTTTTCTTATATAAATGTTCAGACGCATGAAAAGTTCAATGTACGTATTCTTCATTTCCATCCATACATAAATTTGACGCTGAATAATATTCAAAGGGCTGTCCGTTGCTATTGCAGAAGTCGTTAGGACTAGCAGAGAATGGTAAAACTCAAAGAAAATACGAAATGTGAAAAATGCACCCACAAAGATGACCTAACTGTTATTCACATTGAAAATTACCAGCCACATCATTTTGGAGACACCGTTAACGCATATATCTGCTTACAATATGCGTGGGGTAAATATATGGAAGCGATGAATATTTTCTTAAACTCAGAAGTAACGATTTATTCATAAACGGGCTCTTAACGCCTTTTTGTAAACTCTTTATATCGTAGGTAATACGTTAATAATTAAGTACTATTTCACATCGAGTAAACGACAATATAGCTTATTCAAAAACGGCAATTATTCTCGAGTGCAGATATTTAGACAGGATTACAACTTTTTCGTAAACGATACGCAAAATGTGTTCAGTGTGCATCGGCCATAGACACAAATAAATGGTTATATTATGTTCAATAGGCTACTGGCAGTTGTTTAGTCACTGCTAGATATTTGTGACATATTTACTGAATATTCTCACACTTTTTAATGCGTAATAAAGCCAGGTTTATTTGCAAGAGCATTTTCGATCTAGATGTATTTACTTCAGTCCTGAAGAAAGAATATCGATTTAAGTCGTTTCGGTCTATACAAAATATGAACTGTGGTAAAAATTAAGGGACTAGATCTACTGTTTGTGTTACACAAACTGTATAAAAATAGCTTTGTAGTAGCGTAAATCACCCTTCAATTTAGTTTTACGTGGGTGCCACCTGTCAAATGTCAGTCATACAGCTTTTTAAGATTTTTCAGTCTTCCCCGAACCCATGTCTCTGTAATGGAAAACAAACGTGTATGTATCCCTTCGTATTACTTTTACAAACAAGAAAATAATTGTTAGCTTATTCAATTTACATCGATGCCATATTCATTCAAAAGAAACCCTTCCGTATATTTATCCTTCGGTAGTACCTCTACAAACTACTGTAAATATAAATCAAGTAACTCCAAAATAAATGAATTTATAATATTATTAATAAAAGTACAAGTAAAGGACAACTAGAACAAGTCACAGTGTTGTCGTATACGTCTGCTTTCCTTAAACATTAGTTTTTCATATAGTATTTAGTGTTAAATCTGCTTAAAATCTTATATTGTAGTGAAAGTTAATTGGTTAATTTTAATGTATGCACCTCTCTCCCTTCCCAGCTGACACGCCTCCACAATAGCGTTAACTAGAAAAAAAATGATTTGTCTGCTCTTACACTTCTATTTGCTTCAAAGTCGATTTATTACTCAGCGTGATACTAAAAAAAAAAAAAAATGAGCACATTACCTATACCCCTTTCGGTAAAGTGAGCAACTTATGTGAACACAACCATTTTCCTATGAATGAAAACTCTATTATATGCAACAGATATCTGCGGATTGATCTTAACGTTCTGGGACGCCACCAGTTTAGCTGTTATTGCTATTTTTTATTGTAATTCTTAAAATAACTAAGAAAATTTTGTTCACTTACTTGTTCTGTGAGGAAGTTCGATGTATCATTGCCGAAGAAGCATGTGGCTCACTGCTTCGTCGACTGACGTTTCGCGCTGAGTAAATGCCGGACGCAGCTTGCAGAAATCGTTTCTCACATTCCGAACAGTCATTTCACTTTGTACAGGTTGGTCGCGCGCTCGCTGTCGTCAGATTTCGGGGAAGGCTGGGCAAGAGAAATATTAGTTCCGTCAGACGTGAGGTGACATTGCACTCAACAAATTATCTTCTATCTACTTGACTGTCGTCACCATCACTGACTACAATGACTACGAATATTTAAAAGAAGAAAATAAACCGTTCTGGTGCCGAGAAATTTCTCAAGCGATTACCTTGCAGGCTCTGCTTCGAAATGGTGCTTTTCCTATTACGTAACAGAATATGGTAGCAGCATCACTAGTTTATGCATACCAGAACGTATCCACTGACTGTTTACTACAATTAATCTTTTGAAGAAGATTACCTTCTCTTTTCCCCTTGTCGACTTCGAAAACTACTGCAACAGACTGTTTTTCGTTTGATTACAGGAACTTATATCGATAATGCGCTAACTAATCCGAACAACTGAATGCTGTTTTATGGGTGCGTAGCGTCTCTGTTTTGCTCAGTGTGGAGATTCCATGGAGTAGCAGTATCTATGGAGTGAGTACAGCGTACTGCGCATGACGCCAACATCAAACCGAAATTGTCACGTTACTTCAGTGCAAGGCATTTTTTTTATATTTACGCTAAGACCAGAACTTTAATATTACGTTTATTTGCCATGTTGTACACATTTATTTATTAGCAATAACACCGCTGCTACTACTGCAAATCGAAATACGTCTTAGGAGGAAAATTTACTTTTGATAGGTATATACCTCAATGGCCAAATTATAATTATCATTAGGGTAAGAGTAGCTCTATTTACTTACAAATTATTTAGACACTGTTTAATAAAGAGTTAACACTTCAAGGCTAACTTATGAGACTCTACGGCCACATCTGTACGAAACAAGTGCTATATAAATTCGGTAGCTTGAAAGTCTGTTGCCAGTCAATCGGCTGAACTGATACAAATGTCGAGTAGTTTTTGTCTGCCTAGAAGAGTTATTACTACCGTCTAAGTCATTGCCTTAAAAAAGTAAAGACGAGAGAATTTTGTTCCTAAAAATATTTCATAGTATGATAAATCACTAATTTGTAATATGACGTAGGTCCATATTTTTTCATTTTCGGGAGACTTTAATTTTGGCGTACTAGGAAGGCCATTCGAAATGCCGCCAGAGCATAATTTAAGAAAACAGTAACTCACCAATCTGATTAACTGCAGCATAAGATATAAAAGCAGTGTTGTCTATCGCTTCGCTCCCCATAACATAGAAATTAGCGACTTCTGAGCTTTGCCAGAAATACCCCTATATTTGTCTCTTCAGAGCATTAAGATAAATTCTTTCTAGATATCGAAAGCAGATTATTACGATACCCAAGAAATACGTGTACAAGTTCTTAAATAAGTTTGTCTTTACTAATAATGCAAGAAGTTAAAAATCTGCTGAGATTTTATACGCAAAAACTATGTGGTATCATATTCACGTGAACTTCGAGGCAATGAATGTTAGCGTCAAAAATTATGTTCTGCGCATATGAAAGCTGAGTTATTCCTTCTTTGAGGCCGTTTGCAGTGACCTTAACATTTTGCGTTTAACTTCCCGAATGTACATACTACACTTTTATGCCCTGACAACAAAAAGATAACAGCACATGTGAGTTTCATATTTCGAGTGTTGTCGTACGGGCGCATTTTGACTTACGAACATAAAATTAAAGACATATTTTTGTCAGAAGATGCATTCACTGATCTGGTCATGAGTTACATGTCTCAAGTATATTTTCGTACTCTTAGAGGCAGAAGAGATAGTTCCGTGGAGAATTATTTTTATGGAGGTATGATAAAAATCGTTCAAATGAAACTGAATTAATTGCTGGAGCACACTGGAGACCTTCCAGTATGTTCTGTGATATACAGATGTTAAAAACTTCCAGCCGGCCGAGGTGGACGTGCGGTTCTAGGCGCTGCAGTCCGGAGCCGCGGGACTGATATGGTCGCAGGTTAGAAACCTGCCTCGGGCATGGATGTGTGTGATGTCCTTAGGTTAGTCAGGTTTATGTAGTTCTAAGTTCTAGGGGACTGATGACCTAAGATGTTAAGTCACATAGTGCTCAGAGCCATTTCTTAAAAAACTTCCATGTTTTGAGAGGTGGTAGTGTGGATCAAAACAAGATACAAATGTTCAGCAAACATGGGCTCTAAAATGTGTACCTTAAGAGCTAAGACACTCTTATCTCCGCTACGGCGAAACGTATCTCATTTACTGCATGCTCTGCTATTAGGAACAACCTACAGAATGTAGTAACAAATGAGGATACATTTCTCTGCTATTTTCCATGCACTGAACATCTGTTAGTCTTTTTACTATACACAAAATTCACTTTTGTTGGTAAGTGTTTGCTTTACTTTTCTTGCTTTACTTTATCTTTCCACTTACCAGCATAATGAAAGCCTATTATTTCAGACAAGTATGGCAGGCATAATCTTCTGTAATTGACTGGCAAATCATCGAGGCTGTGTCCTAGATGCCAAAAAATATACAGAACACAATGTAACATCTACGCAACTGTATCACTGGCTTTTTTAATGACTAGCAGATTCTGTATTCGTAGCTTCAACAACGGCAGATAATGGCAGACCCAGTACCATTATACTCCTGTTGTGGAGGAGTGAGCATTCCAATGGAAGAGTGTCCTTGAACTGGTGTACATAGACGTTTATCATTTATCGGGGTTAGCCATCCTCTAAACTAGGCGATCTTGCATACATAGTGTGTCCAAGCCCTTCGGCCACAAGGTCTGTTTGCCAAAATCTAGTTACGGCAATGGATGTTTCAAAGATGTGGCGAAAACTCACTTAGCACTACAGCCGAGGCAAACAGGTCGGTTGGTGCAAGATATGGTCAATTCCTATGAAATTACTTGTCTGTCCTGCTAGTGGAGGTACCATTCCAACAACGGCTGAAGATGTGGCTCTTGCGTGATGGAGCACCAGATCATTTTCTCCGAAATGTCAGAGAACAGCTCACGCATACATTTCATGGGCGATGTGTTGCTGGGGAGGTCCAGTACTTTGGTACCATTTCGTTCTCCGTGATCTTAATCCCTCGAATTTTTGCTTGTGGTGATACCTGAAATCCTTGATGTATGTACAAACTCCACAGGAACGCTTCGTCAATGGCTGACAACGTAACCGTGACCAATGTGAAGGTTTTCGGGGTGTGTGTATGGCCCTAAGACGTCAGACAAACGCGTGCCCTACTATGAGTGGACTCCATATTGAACTGCTCACAAGTGCAAGTGCAAGTTGCATGTAATAACAAGCAGATGACATTACAAGCTGAGTTGTTTGACACAAAAAAGATTAACGTGTTTTTACTTATGTATTCATTTATTTAATGCATTCTTTAAGTCGTTGGTAGTAGCAAAGTGCTGGCAATAGAAGAGATGAGTTTCACAGTAGTGAAGATAAACAAGTGCTCACAGCTCTTAAGGTATGTATTTTAGAGCCCATGTTCAATGGACCTTTTTTTCTTTTTTGGTCCATGCTATTACCTCACAGAATACGGAGTACTTTTTATAACACCCTGTATAAACATAAGTAGCCAATATACATACGGTCTAAGTTCCCATAAATTAAATTAATACTTCTATTACGACTAAGGAGAATCAGAAACAGACTAACTATCTTTCATGTACATTTAAAACATGTTAGTGTCTTTAACGAAAGAACATTTTGTGAGATGAGCTAACTGTCGAATACAATAAACATCGGTTTGATTTAAAAACGCTTATTAATTTACAGGGAAGTTTGTGTATTGTACAACACATTTATTCAAGGAACATGTTATTGCTAAGAAAATATCTGTAAAGCAAACTCAGAAGAAGCCTTACAGTTCATTAATATGCTCTCCGCTTGAGATATATTTTGTACGTGGGATTGAAATGCACAATAATTTTCAGTGGAATTTAACATTTCATTATGTGATAACCTCTCATTACTTTTTAAAAGTTACTGTCTTAGCGGCGATGGTAAACGAACTAACGGCAATGTTGAGCTCCCTGCTACAAGGAGAATTTGGCACCAACGCTCTTCTGAACGCATACAAAAACATGTTGCGTGTTTGCTGAATATTAAATGGCGTTCCAAATCTCCCTAGTCTCACCTGTTTTGTTCAGGACCGACATTTATTTAGAGGTAAAGCGACGTTATTGAGTGGCAGTGCTTTGTATAATCTTTTTATCAGGTACACCGAGGTTGTGCAGTCGTACATCTCACGGAAAGAAATTTCGTAACCTGGGTATCAGGCCGCAGCAAGGCAGAATCCAACATATTCGTAACCTGTAAAGCACTGCGTTGTTCAATCGGTCATTCAGTTTCAGTTTCGTTTACGTTATTTACGCGTCTTATACGAAATTTATTTGTTTTTCTACTACGGAAGAAGCATTTGAACATGTGACGAAATACATTAGGGGATATCCATCGTCGTGTAACACAATTATTTATCCATTTTTTTTGTCATTCACACCACAAATCACTGTTAACGCAGCTGCGATGTCTTCATTATTTAGCTACCATCGTTTTCAAAGATGATTTGTAGGAAATCATCATTTATATTCTGAAGGTAAAATAGATCAGATTGTTAGACCACTTCATGTTCATCTTCACGTTTCTCCTTCACAAAACGATGTTTCTACCTCTCTGCTACGTGCTCTTCAGGATCTTCTGTTGCACACAGTTTAGTGAAGGCTGTCGCAGACTAATATCGTGTTCACTGATAAGGTGGAGCTTTTCCTGCGCTTGTTCTGAAGAAGCGAAGTTGTTGGATATAGCTTTTCAGGCTTTTCTTGACAGGCCATCGTTATTGGATGGATAGCAAAGTATGCATAGAAAGAGAGAGAAAGGGTATGTTTAGCAAAATATTATTCTCGTGCAGTACAGACGTATTCTTGGTAGCTGTTTCTAAGCCTCGCGCACCGTAGTTGGGTGTTTACTTTTTTGATGGCAGGAAGCTACGAAGCTGGAAACCTATAAGCGTCATCCCTACTGAAATGAAATTCATTGATAGAGACCTCAAATGCTCCCTTTGTTAACTGAACCCGACAACGTTCTTCGACAGTTTTCAGCTAACCGGGGATATCCGAAGAGCTTGATTCCATCGGATAGGTCGAAACGTCGTTTTGTGGAGAAGAAATCTGAAGAGGACCATGGCGCGACTTAACAACCTAGACGATTTTATCTTCAAGACTGCACACGGTTATGCTGTATAGTTTTTCGGTCATTTGGAAGCATATACGATGTTTTTTCAGCAACGATCTCGTCAATGTTCTCAAATTTTTTTGTTGTATCATGCAAACAGAAGTACTACCTCTTCTTAAGGAAAAGTTTGGCGAGAAAATTCGCCTAATTTCCAGTGCACATTTGTAATAACATTTTTACATAACAAAAGAATCACTCTATTCACTTTAACAACCATTATGACTCGAGAGTGACTGAGTTTCTAATAATTCTTTCGTGCTACCCTATTTTTAAAAATTTGAAACTGCATATTAAGGTATAAAAGTGTAAGTATGGCTGTAATTTTCGATGGCTATTTATTCAATAATATAGCAAGGTAATATGCGTCTTCCGCAGAACATTTTTATACAATAACCACGAAATTAGAAAAAGAAGCTTATTATCTCTATACTAATTACATCACAAGAGGTCTTAAGCATGCCACACACTTACGCTTTAGGAACATCATGTGCAAAAGGCAACTAAAAATCAATAAGCCGATATTCTACAATTATAACCTGCTGTTGTTGACCTTCACCTCCTGTTATCCTGGCAATGATGTAGGTTAAGTTCTATCCTATGTTTAATGAAGATATTTAAATTCCATCTTTGAAACTACAAGAAATGCGTGTTTTTGTCGCCAAATACATTTAGTTTTATTCGAATAAAACATCAATAACCTGTAATGAAAGATATTTATAAACTGGCTTGCTTTCCGAATCGAAAAACGGAGAATTACAAAAGATATTGAATTTACTTAACGATATTTTATGCCTCATTTTCTCTCTCACTATGAAATGTTGTCTGCTTAAACATTTAGAGTTGTTCTTTCATTTGGCACTCCTGAGTCTGGCGTAATCCCACATTGCTTTTCAGAACTATGGATTTCTTGACGTGAAGTACATCACAGTATAGCACAACTACTGTTTCTATGTATTTTTCTGGCTACAAATGTCTTGTATGTTTTGTGTAATATTACCAATTGTATCATTAGATTTTCCTTTGATTTAAAAATGTTGTCTTTCTCTTTGATTTATCAATAAAACAACATAACACCGTCATTTGTGTGCTATGTTGTTTAATTATGTTATTATATATTTATTTAATGTGTAAGAGAAATGAAGATTTTTTGATGAACTTGAAGATTTACATGGTTAATGCGGGGGTTGGAGGTGAGAGAGAGAGACGTTGGGTGGGGGAAAAGGGGGGCAGGGAGATAACTGAACAGTGAATGGTAACTGTGCTAGAGGAAAAGAGGGGATATTATTTTATCTGTATGGTTTATGAAAACTTTGGCTAGTGTTCCTGAAAGAGGTAAACCCATGGATAAACTTCTTCTTGTGTGATTTAATTCAAAATATTTCTGCTGTGTTATTAACTTTAAAATATGTTATTGTTTCATTTGTATATTCATGGAGCAGCTGGATGTGTGCTTTTAGTTTTTCTGTAATGGTTTTATTAACAGGAATGCAAAGAGCACAAGTTTTCTATGTCAGTTGAGAGCAGCGCTGCTGCATAACCGATTTTCATGTCTGTCCCGTGTTCTGTTAGCTAAGTGCTACTGTTTATTCACCTATCATTTCCGAGTTTATAAGACTGCATGAGCTGTGGCTGCATTGTTTTAGCTAGTAGCTATATGGGAGCTGCTCTGAAATTTACTATCAGACAGAGAGGAACGGCTGTCTTAGAGCTTTTTGCCTGGCATCTGATGTTGGGTGTCTGACTTTTCCCTTCCATTTTTTCATTTTTTTTTTTTTGTACATATCTCCATTTCTTCCTGTCTGAAAATGTATGGTATGTGTTTCCGAGTGTACCGTTGAGCAGCCATGAACTTGAACTCCAATCACACACACACACACATTGTTTCTGATTGAGTTTTCCCATATGTTTGATTCTATTTGTTGTGACTGATTTTAACTATATTTTAATGCATAAAAATCGAATATGCAGTAACACTGTTCTCCACTGATGCACAAGGCGTACATGTTTTGCATCCCTGTTGATGAAACCATTAAATTAATTGAAGTAAACCTAAAACCACACAAAACCAGTTACTCCATGTACATACAAATGAATCAATAACATTTTTTACAGTTAATAACTCAACAAAAAATATTTTAAATTCAGCCAGGTATACGACATACAGGAACAAGGTAAACCAATGGGTTCACTCTTTCAGGAACACTAGCCAACGTTTTCGTAAACCATACAGATAAAATAATATTTGGGGATGTAATAACAAAGTGAATCTACGATGTCATCTGCTGCTACAGGTATATGGATGACATAACATGTATGGCAGGTGAACCATAGAACAAAATGCAGTGATACACATAGACATAAATACTTTGCGCAATAACATAACTTCGACAATCGACAAGGAAAAAACCATGCTCAGCAGTCTTCACCTTACCATAAGAACCGACAATCACCTTTGAAATATACATAGTAAACACACAACAACAGAGGCAGCACCAAATCACCCACAGAATCATAAACAGATTCGAATCAGATAGCATGCTAAACAAACTCAATAAGATTCCTCAACATTTACAATTACATAAAGGAACAATCCACTAGAGCACAGACAGCATTAAAAATGGCAACAAAGAAATATTTGCAGAAAAACTTAACACAAAACATCAAGACCCAAATATTGAAATAAATCAAATTACGTCAAATAATACAAGCACCACAACATAGTAAAATGGTATACAATAAACTGTCACAATAAATTCTTGTACAAAATAGTTGATATATTCAAAATTAGGACAACAGTGTCCACTAAACAAATAACTCAATAAAGAAACACATGCCTAAACTAAAACCAAAACCAGGAAGATACAAACATTCTGGTATTTACCACTTCAATTGCAGGGATTCTGAAAAAATCTACTTTGGGATGACATGCAG
The DNA here is from genome assembly GCF_021461385.2 of Schistocerca piceifrons. Lineage (NCBI taxonomy): Eukaryota > Metazoa > Arthropoda > Insecta > Orthoptera > Acrididae > Schistocerca > Schistocerca piceifrons. The sequence goes on along the minus strand of NC_060139.1, from coordinate 771,788,674 downwards.
GACATTTTACACAAGACATAAAGAGCACATCTGAGCACGGAATCACTACAAGTCTCTTAACATCTGCAGTCCACCGCAAACAAGAATATTATAGGCCAAGCACATCTGAAAAACATATGAACATTGAAAGGACTCTACTGGGACACACTTGCGTGTGACGCCCGAGTATGATAATAATATTAATGTCAACCAAAATGGAACTATGATTTTATAAACCATATATGTCTCTGACAGGTTTTACAAGGCGGATCGCTTTCTGTGCACGACTGCAGAGCCAAAGATATTGCTTCTGGTCTGAAACTTAGTGTTGGAGTAAGGTAACGCTGGGCACAGATGTAGGTAGCTATCTGTGAGTGAAAGAAGGTGGCGAAGGCAGTTTTTGAAGCTACTAAATGCTAGATTAATGTATGAATTACGAGAAAATGTAAGCAGAAAGCTTCATGCAAGCAAGGTAATGATGTTAAATAATTATGATTTTCGTTTTGCCAGCGCATCAGTGTAGATGTGTTAGCTGATAATTTGTAATTGTTGAGTAGCCCCAGAATGTATGTAAACTGATTGATAAAAAGGCTAGTTAGATATTTCACTTTTATAATGCTTCTAAGATTTGTTAACAGAGCTATATGTAATTTGATGATTTGCTTTTATGCTGGATTAGTGAGGTTAGATAACATTTGCTGTAAAAATCTCATTGTTTCTGGGTCAATTCAACTTCAGTTGTCAAATGTTTTTGAAAAGCCAAATTTAACTTGCAGTATAATTTCACAAAAAAAAATCGGTGTTAGTAATTCACCACAATCAATACCTCCTCCCCTTCCAGGTGATATATTTTTCAAAGACGTTGGATTTTCTTAAATGTTCACGGTTATCAGCCAAAAGAATTTCATGTGTATTTCATGTATTATGGCCAGCATCGCACTCTGCTAAGCCTCTAGATAGCATTCATATTTTTTCTTATGAGAGACAAGAATATATCGTGTTCCACCTTTGCTGCTTCAAGGGTAAGACAATTTAATTTATTGTTATGTGAACAAGGAGAAAAGTTATCAGTTTTGAAGACAGCTGGAGGATTCAGTGCATAAGGGGATGAATGGATTTTGCAGTGACTGTATTTCTTTTTTGGTACTGGGAATTGCATTGCCCAATCAGTTCGTATAAAGTTTTGCTAACAACAACACAGAGTAAGCACACTACTTGCTGTTACAACACGCTAGACGATTACTTGAGTTGTATATCCATTCTACAATTCAGACATTCATTCGATGTAGTCTAAAAGAATTACATAGAAGTAGTTTTTTAAAAGAACATTACAACACAAGAAAAATAAAAGACAGACACCTCCTCCCTATTCAAGCAGATTATCATATACACAGAGTATTGACGCAAAGTAAAGAGTTACTCAGTAAGCTGATCAATATTGGGAACTAGACACTACATAAAACAACTGAAGAAATCTTATAAGGAAGGGAAAAACAAGGAAAACCTTTGCTTTCACATCTCTCAGTTTCTTTCATTCTACATCACACCCTTTCATTCTACTTCTGGCTCCTCCACACTTTTCCGCTAGCGCAGTCACCATTTCACACCTTTGCATTCACTGTTCACTCATCTGCCCCCCCTCCCAACCACTCAATGTCACCCCCACCCCCCATCCACTGAAATGTAAATATTCAAGTGCACCAATAAACCTTCGTTTCTCTTACAAATTAAATAAGTACATACTAACATAATTAAACAACATAACACAAACATCACGAATCAGAAAGAAATTTAAATCAAAGAAAAAGCTAATGATGTAATTATTAACACTACACAAAGCATATGTGACATGTGTAGCCAGAAAGATAAACAGAAACGGTAGTGGTGTTATATTTGCGGTGTGTTTCACGTCAAGAAATCCACTGTTCTGCACAGCAATGTAGGCTTGTACCAGAATCGGTGGTGCCATATGAAGAAATTACTGTAAATGCGCAAGCAGACGACATTTCAGACGGCCGCTGTCTCCGAGTGGTTCTGGGCGCTTCAGTCCGGAACCGCACTGCTGCTATGGTCGCAGGTTCGAATACTGCCTCGGCCATGGATGTGTCTGATGTCCTTAGGTTAGTTAGGTTAAAGTAGTTCTAAGTCTAGGCGACTGGTGACCTCAGATGGTAAGTCCCATAGTGCTTATACCCATTTGAAAGACATTTCTTGATGAAAGAGAAAACCAGGCATAAAATATAGTTAAGTAAATTCAACATCTTTTGTAATTCACTGTTTTGTCATTTTGAAAGTATACTTTGCTAAGTTCTACTTCAATAAAACGAAATGCGTTTGGTGACAAAAACAAGAATTTTCTTACAGTTCCAATGAAGGAATGAAAATGCATACAATAATAGTACTGCAATTACAGACAGTGTGGCCATACAAATGAGGAACCTACCTTACGTGTATGGCGGTCTTTTTAAATGTTCCACACCAACATTCTATAGTCAGTATTATAAAGCAGTTACAAGTTCACCCTTTCTGGTGGCCATTTTCCAACTATGGTTACGTACCACTTAAGCTACACATTGGTTTCTTTGCCAAAGGGTATTTCACTCATACTGTACAAACTCTTTGTGATGGTGGGGTTCACTACAGCTTCATGTTTGTGTTCAAATTACATTGCATTTCAATAGTGATAGTGTGTATCTCTAGAACTTGGTCTTTCCGGGATCGATGTGTTCAACTAACAGCAATTCTTTATATGTGAAATATTACCGCTTTACTTAGTTACCTTTCAGCTGCCTTTGAGACTATCTCTCCCAAAACCGAAAACTGTTAATAGTTTGATCGCACGTCTCACTATAAAATGTTGAACCAATGACCCAAATGCAATACATTAACTGTGACTCATGAGGCCCTTCAGACACTTTATTACCCGAAAATCCTGTATCTATACAAAGGATCAGTGAACAATAGAAAATCAATGTCACAAAATTCAAAATAAATCGAATTACGTGAACAACGTTCTATTGACTTACATTTCCCACACACAAGTACACACATCAAAAAAAAGTTTTGCATCACTTCAGTTCCGAGAGTTCCGGAATCTGTACAGAAAATTTTAATAGAGATCAACGTAAACATCATTTCCGCTCTTTTTATTGCTCATGAAAACCACAAATTGCATGTTGTACCGACATACAGCGAGATTGCTGTACACACCTGTACCTCTAATACCCAGTAGCATGACCTCCTGATACATGCTTGTATTTGTTGTGGCATACTATCCACAAGTTCATCAAGGCACTGTTGATCCAGATTTTCCCATTCCTTAACGGCGACTCAGCGGCGATCCACCAGAGGGGTTGGTGGGCCACCCTGTCCATAAACAGCCCTTTTCAATCAATCCCAGGCATAATCAACAGGATTCATCCCTGGATGGGAGCGCGAATTGTCATCCATGAACACAAATGCCTCGTCAATATGCTGCCGATATGGCTGCTCTATCGGTCGGAGGATGTGTCGTGCAGCCGTTATGGCGCCTTCCACGACCACCAATGGCATATGTTGGCCCCACATAATGCCACCCCCAAAACAGCAGGGACGATGTAGCTAAGGCGTTTAGCCTGACCGGGTTGCCTTCCAACAAGTCTCCGACGATTGTGTGGTTGAAGGCATGTGCGACACTCAGCGTTGAAGAGAGCATGATGCCAATCCTGAGCGGTCCATTCGGCATGTTTTTGGGCCCTTCTGTACCGCGCTGCATGGTGTCGTCGTTGGAAAGATGGACCTCACCATGGACGTCAGGAGTGAATCTGCGCATCATGCAACCTATTGTGCACAGTTTGAGTCGTTAACACGACATCTTGTGGTTGCACGAAAAGCATTATTCAACATGGTGGCGTTGCTGTCAGGGTTCCTCCGAGCCATAATCCGTAGGCAGCGGTCATCCACTGCATTAGTAGCCCCTGGGTGGCCTGAGCGAGGCATGTCATCGACAGTAACTGTCTCTCTGTATCTCCTCCGTGTCCAAACAACATCGGTTTGGTTTACTGTGAGGTGCCTGGACATTTACATTGTAGAGAGCCCTTCCTGACACAAAGTAACAATGTGGACGCGACCGAACTACGGTATTGACCGTCTAGACATGGTTTAACTACAGAGAACAAGAGTCGCTTACCTCCTTCCTTGTGGAATGAATTGAACTGATCGTCTGTCGGACCCCCTCGGTCTAATAGGCGCTGTTCATGCATGGTTGTTTGCATCTTTGGGCGGGTTTAGTGACAACTCTGAACAGTCAAAGGGACTATGTCTGTAATACAATATCCACAGCAATGTCGGTCTTCAATAGTTCTGGGAACCGTGGTGATGCAAAGCTTTTTTTTGATGTGTGTATAGTAGAATACACTGGAATGCAGAAACAACACAAAATACCTGCAGGCTCCTAAGAAAGGAAAAAATAACTTCACTGAAGAGCCAAAGAAACTGGTACACCTGCCTATTGTCGTGTAGGGCCTTCGCGAGTACGCAGAAATGCCGCAACACGACGTGGCATGGACTCGACTAATGTCTGAAGTGGTGCTAGATGAACTAACATCATGATCCTGCTGGGCTGTCCTTAAATCCGTAAGTGTACGAGGGGATAGAGATCTATTCTGAACAGCACGTTGCAAGGAATCCCAGGTATGCTCAATAATGTTCATATCTGGGGAGTTTCGTGGCCAACGGAAGTGTTTCAACTCAGAAATGTGTTCCTGGAGCCACTCTGTACCAAATCTCGACGTTTGGGAATTGCTGCTGCAATTGTCCAAGTCCGTCGTAATGTACAATCGGCATGAGCGGATGCAGGTGATCAGACAGGATGCTCACGCACGTGTCACCTGTCAGAGTCGTATGCAGACGTATCAGGGGTCCCGTATCACTCCAACTACACACTCCCCACACCATTACAGAGCCTTCACCAACTAAACAGTCCCCTGCCGACCTGCAGGGTCCATGGATTCGTGAGGTTGTCTCCATACCCCTACAAGTCCATGCACTTGATAAAATCCGAAACAAGACTCGTCCGACCAGGCAACTTGTTTCCAATCATCAACAGTCCAATGTTGATGTTGACGGCTCCAGGTGTGGCGTAAAGCTTTGTGTCGTGCGGTCATCAAAAGTACACGAGTTGGCATTCATCTCCGAAAGCCCATATCGATGACGTTTCGTTGAATGGTTCGCACGCTGTCACTTGTTGATGCCTCAGCACTGAAATTTGCAGCAATTTCATGAAGGGTTGCACTTCCGTCACATTGAACGATTCTCTTCAGTCCTCGTTGGCCCCGTTCTTGTAGGATCTTTTCCCGGCCGCAGCAATGTCGGAGAATTGATATTTTACAGGATTCCTGATATTCACGGTTCAGTTGTGGAATGGTCGTACGGGAACTTCCGCACTTCGTCGCTACCTCGGAGATGCTATGTCCCATCGCTCGTGCGCCGACTATAACACCACGTTCAAACTCACTTAAATTGTGATTAACCTGCCATTGTAGCAGCAGTAACCGATCTAACAACTGCATCAGACACTTGTTGTCTTAAATAGGCATTGCCGGCTGCAGCGCCGTATTCTGCCTGTTTACACATCTCTGTATTTGAATACGCATGCCTATACCAGTTTCTTTGGCGCTTCAGTATATAATAAGGATACATCAATATAAATGTTAATATATTTCATTATATTTAAACTGAGAGTTACACTATGCCCAAAAGTAGGTGCTACAAATTTTCCAATTCTAAGTATCGCGCTTAGTAAGCGAAAGTTTCTCCGGGAAACTCGTCAGAGAACTACGGTCTTCCAGTCATGTACCGAAAAGAGTTCCTTCCTCCCGGCCGTAATGTAAACTTAAAACACTCCGTCCGAACAGGCTTTGGAAGGCCCAACGGCACCGTTCGGCTGCCGTGTCATCCTCAGTTCACAGGCGTCACGGGGATATGTAGGGGCACGTGGTCAGCACATCGCTCTCCCGGCCGTATGTCAGTTTATTAGACCGTGAAAGGTCTTTGTTAGATTACTTTCGTGTTAGTTCCTGAAATCTGTTGTCATTTACGGCATACATTCCACTTCTAAATTTACTGTGGTGTTTCTGACTATCTGGGTGGGGACTGAGCAGTGGGAACGTGTTATTTTTAAACATAATCAAGAACGATCTGTCACACTACTACAATTTAAAACACAGTTTATATGTAATTCATGTCACACAGTCTCATACGGAACCTACATCCACTTTCTTTTATATACTGTATATGATAAGATACTGTCATCCTCCTTCCCTTCTGTGTGAAAGGATGAATGAGCAAATTTATTTCTAGTTGCATGCTTGATGGTAGCAGACAAGCCTGTCTGCTAGAGAACAGTAGGACCAACGTCGGAACAGGTAGCTACACTTTCTAAAAGCAAAGAGGTTTCTAATCATAGTATGGTCCTGTCTGTCCCTTGTCATGTTGGTATAGGAAGCTGCCTCTCTGGTCACTTCCGTTTGTATCTGTGAAGCACCCTCAGTAGGGGCCAAGGCCAGTCTGTCTGCGGCGAGCGTCTGAAGTGGTAAGATCTCTGGCTAAGCGCGTCTCTGCTAAGTCCGTAGGACAACGGATTTCTTAAGTTCAGCCTAACTGAAAATTTAGTCACCTTTATTTCAGGTTTAGATCTAAAATATATTATCTTAAATTCCAATGCAGTGTAATTCGAGTGTGAAGTTCAGTATATCTTCCAGTATTAGCTTTGTCACTGCTTTGTGAGTAAAGTGGAACCACATGTTGAGGATCCATAACTCTAAGATCATCAATCTTAAATGCGAAGGTGCGTGAGATTATAACGTCTCGTCTTGACAATATTTTCCAATATAGCAACTTTTCTTTATGTTTAACCCATTTGGGGTGTACTTTGTGAGACCAGTACCTCGTGCTTATACAATTGTTTGACCCATCAGGTTAATAGTAAGGCGATAGTAACCAGTTCGAGGTTTTTCTTTTGTAAATTGCGTGTCGATGTAATTTATTTTAATTTTCAAAATTATTGTGGAGTTACACTCTTTGTGTAAACCAAGTTGACCACGTGAAGCATGTGGTGTAATCACCAAAGTAGCCCTCAGCTATTCTTTTCGGGAAGATTTCACAGAGAGTTAGTATGAATTCAGTATACCAGTGTGTGGTAATTTCATGACGGACAGGATTGCGCTACGACCATAACTTCTGTGGGTGAAAATTGAATCGGTTGGTTGTGGTTAATTTCCTCTTGCATATGTTTCAATAAGCCACAGCTGCAAAGTACTAACACGAATTGTTTACAGACGAATGGAAAAACTAGTAGAAGCCGACCTCGGGGAAGATCAGTTTGGATTCCGTAGAAATACTGGAACACGTGAGGCAATACTGACCTTACGACTTATCTTAGAAGAAAGATTAAGGAAAGGCAAACCTACGTTTCTAGCATTTGTAGACTTAGAGAAAGCTTTTGACAATGTTGATTGGAATACTCTCTTTCAAATTCTAAAGGTGGCAGGGGTAAAATACAGGGAGCGAAAGGCTATTTACAACTTGTACAGAAACCAGATGGCAGTTATAAGAGTTGAGGGACATGAAGGGGAAGCAGTGGTTAGGAAGGGAGTAAGACAGGGTTGTAGCCTCTCCCCGATGTTATTCAATCTCTATATTGAGCAAGCAGTAAAGGAAACAAAAGAGAAATTTGGAGTAGGTATTAAAATCCATGGAGAAGAAATAAAAACTTTGAGGTTCGCCGATGACATTGTAATTCTGGCAGAGACAGCAAAGGACTTGGAAGAGCAGTTGAATGGAATGGACAGTGTCTTGAAAGGAGGATATAAGATGAACATCAACTAAAGCAAAACGAGGATAATGGAATGTAGTCGAATTAAGTCGGGTGATGCTGAGGGAATTAGATTAGGAAATGAGACACTTAAAGTAGTAAAGGAGTTTTGCTATTTGGGGAGCAAAATAACTGATGATGGACGAAGTAGAGAGGATATAAAATGTAGACTGGCAATGGCAAGGAAAGCGTTTCTGAAGAAGAGAAATTTGTTAACATCGAGTATAGATTTAAGTGTCAGGAAGTTATTTCTGAAAGTATTTGTATGGAGTGTAGCCATGTATGGAAGTGAAACATGGACGGTAAATAGTTTGGACAAGAAGAGAACAGAAGCTTTCGAAATGTGGTGCTACAGAAGAATGCTGAAGATTAGATGGGTAGATCACATAACTAATGAGGAAGTATTGAATAGGATTGGGGAGAAGAGAACTTTGTGGCACAACTTGACCAGAAGAAGGGATCGGTTGGTAGGACATGTTCTGAGGCATCAAGGGATCACCAATTTAGTATTGGAGGGCAGCGTGGAGGGTAAAAATCGTAGGGGGAGACCAAGAGATGAATACACTAAGCAGATTCAGAAGGATGTAGGTTGCAGTAGGTACTGGGAGATGAAGAAGCTTGCACAGGATAGAGCAGCATGGAGAGCTGCATCAAACCAGTCTCAGGACTGAAGACCACAACAACAACAACAACAGGTTTCAACGTTCTTCGTGTGTTATTTTATGAATGCAGTGTTGTATGCAGTCTCCCAATCTTGGCTCCTTATTTGATGTGTTCCGTAGGATTACAAACTCACATTTTCACAATCCTAAATAAGGCACCAGTTTAGTTATAAATCAGGCTTAATACGCTGAACCTTTAACGGAACAATGTTAAAATCAATGTTAAAATAAATGTCCAAATTTAAACTGCTTTATTTCTTTTTATTTAAATTCTCTTTATATGTGTATAATCACCAGTTGTGGTAAGAAGATGACTATTAAAAGTTTATAATTAATGTTAGTCTGATTGGGAATTTGGTAAGCTAGACTGGATACCTGGTGAAACAGTTGCTCAATAATGGAAGGTTAACTTCCCGAGATAGCTCACAGCTTTTAACCCGCTTTTATTGTCTTGAATATCAGCATCGCTTTCAGAAAAAATTAAAGCATCAACATTACAACCGGAGCCGCTGCTTCTCAATCAAGTAGCTCCTCAGTTTGCCTCACAAGGACTGAGTGCACCCCGCTTGCCAACAGCGCTTGCCAGAGCGGATCGTCACCCATCCAAGTTCTAGCCAGCTGGACAGCACTTGACTTCGGTGATCTGACAGGAGCCGGTGTTACCACTACGGCAAGGCCGTTGGCCAGCCATAGACTAACTACAACAATATCTATTCAGCTCTGTACACTTTGTTTCCGCCATTGCAAGCAGAATTGTCAGGTTCTTCCTTCGTGCAGCCTGCCTACCGCTGTGTTAATATCTATCGCCGCACAGCGCACTCGAGACCCAACCTTTGGAGGACGACAATGGTTGACTACCCACTGACTCCTCTCCCTTCCAGTTCCCATACCCTGATACATATTCTTGGCCTCTTCACTCTTTTGATTGGTTGTCTCATAAACTTCAGCAGAGACACCCTCACATTGGTCACTTGCCTCACTTTTATCTGGTTGCCTTTCTTGCTCCTTCCAGGACAGTTACCTGGTTTGGCTCTCGCTTAGAAATTACAAATATTACCTTTAAGAACACTTTGCAGCTGTTGGTTCACATCCGTTCGATGTTTGCAAGTGGCCTCGGTGGTCCCAGAGAGGCTGCGGTTCCATAACGACTCCAGGCGTCGCATAGGCTTTACAGCAAACATCTCCGTGAACTACACTACTGGACATTAAAATTGCTACACCATGAAGTCACGCAGATGATAAAGGAGTATTCATTGGGCAAATATATTATACTAGAACTGACAGGAGATTACATTTTCACCCAATTTGGGTGCGTAGATCCTGAGAAATCAGTGCCCAGAACAACCACCTCTAGCCGTAATAACAACCTTGATATACCTGGGCATTAGGTCAAAACAGAGCTTGGATGACGTGTACAGGTACTGCTGCCCATGAAGCTTCAACAAGATACCACAGTTCATCAAGAGTAGTGACTGGCGTATTTGACAAGCCAGTTGCTCGGCCACCATCGACCAGACATTTTCAACTGGTGAGAGGTCTGGAGAAATGCTGGCCAGGGCAGCAGTCGAACCTTTTCTGTATCCAGAAAGGCCCGTACAGGACCTGTAACATGCGGTCGTGCACTATCCTGCTGAAATGTAGGGGTTCGCAGGGATCGAATGAACGGTAGAGCCACGGGTCGTAACACATCTGAAATGTAACGTCCACTGTTCAAAGTGCTGCCAATGCGAACAAGAGGTGACCGAGAGGTGTAACCAATGGTACCCCATACCATCACGCCCGGTGATATGCCAGTATGGCGATGACGAATACACGCTTCCAGTGTGCGTTCACCGCGATGTCGCCAAACACGGATGCAACCATCATGATGCTGTAAACAGAAACTGGATTCATCCGAAAAAATGACGTTTTGCCATTCGCGCACCCAGGTTCGTCGTTGAGTACACCATCGCAGGCGCTCCTGTCTGTGATGCAGCGTCAAGGGTAACCACAGCCATGGTCTCCGAGCTGATAGTCCATGCTGCTGCAAACGTCGTCGAACTGTTCGTGCAGATGATTGTTGTCTTGCACAAACAGATGATTGTTGTCTTGCACAAGTCCCCATCTCTTGACTCAGGGATCGAGATGTGGCTGCACGATCCGTTGCAACCATGCGGATAAGATGCCTGTCATTTCGACTGCTAGTGATACGAGGCTGTTGGAATCCAGCACGGCGTTCCATATTACCCTCCTGAACCCACCGATTCCATATTCTGCTAACAGTCATTGGATCTCGGCCAACGCGAGCAGCAATGTCGCGATACGATAAACCGCAATCGCGATACGGTACAATCCGCTATTTATCAAAGTCGGAAACGTGATGGTACGCATTTCTCCTCCTTACACGAGGCATCACAACAACATTTCACCAGGCAACGCTGGTCAACTGCTGTTTGTGAATGAGAAATCGGTTGGAAACTTTCCTCATGTCAGCACGTTGTAGGTGTCGCCACCGGCGCCAACCTTGTGTGAATGCTCTGAAAAGCTAATCATTTGCATATCACAGCATCTTCTTCCTGTCGGCTAAATTTCGCGTCTGCAGCACGTCATCTTCGTGGTGTAGCAATTTTAAAGGCCAGTAGTGTAGTTAACTTTGTTGTGTTTGGCATTCCTCAGGCGTTTTTACTTAGGTAAGCCTGCCTCACGTCTTCCCAGAAACGCCCCACAATATATGCACCGTTTACACTCTTTAGGCGAAGACTATTATCCAGGGAGATATTCTCATGGCGACCCACCTAGTAGGCTTTCCGTATTCCCCCTCCAACCTCCAAATGGAAGTTTGTGTGTGTGTGTGAAGTCCAATAAGTTTCTTGCGTATGTGTCCTGTAGGCAGATAATAGGACTTTTGGAAAAGCAGCTCCGCTGAAATCTCAAGCACTCGAATTTATATACAGATTGTGAGTTTGGTTTGAAAGGGAAAGGGACATTGGTGGGTCTTTGATACCACTGAGTAAAATGTCTGACAGCATCGAACATGTCTGCAGCGACAGTGAAGAGAGTCACAAATGATAAAAGAGGCTGCCAGTTCATCTGGTAGCGCTTTTATTGTGGCGCCTGGGAAGTCAAGGAGGAGATTGCGTTGTATGATTGAAGTAGACAACTTTGACGAAAGTGCTGTCAGCCGACATATATAAGCGTACTACAGCAGGAAGGAGTACCCGACAGTTAAAAAGTTGATGGCATCACTGTCGAGCAGAAGGACAAGTCTTTCCATTGTTTTAAAAAAAATACCTTCCGGTAGAACAAGTTTTCAGTAGAAAAGGTACTGATGGAACTTGGAGATATTGTAGCATGGAGATGTTTCCTGTGTGAGTTACTTGCAGTGAATCCTGAGAATATAATATGGATTGTCGAAACCGAAAACATGGGTCAACGTGCCTCATCAAAGATGCGTCGCGTGGATAGACGATACCTGCCACGGAACTATGAGGTGCCAACTGGTAAGGGAGGGCGACTAATTATTTTTCATGCTGGGTCTGTGAACGGCTTCACAGGCTGAAACATGGTCGCGAATTGGACAGTGACTAGAATACAGAATAATTTTCCTTTACTTCACGTCTATGGTCACAATTTTTTTTGTCATCAGACTACCGGTTTCGGTCTACAATGATCTTAAGATAGTCATTATAGACCGAAACCGGTAGTCTGATGACAAAAAAATTGGTGACCATAGACGTGAAGTAAATGAAATTTATTCTGTGAACGGATTTGTTCCCGGTGCTACGATCAAGTTTCAATATTTTCAGCATTTAAGTACTTAAAAAAAGAAATGACTTTCAGTCACAACGAGGAAATGAATGCTGATACATTTAAAGCTTGTTCGTCACTCGTTTGGTATCAAGTATCAGTTCTGGTATGATTTTGTAATGGACGACATGCCGTACCATTCGTGTAATTAAATAAGACACCAACGGGTACAGCAAGGAGAGATGAAATGGTCTCCTGGTTGAAAGATAATATAATTTACTTTCAACAGAACATGCGAAAATGGGAAATTCTGGAATTAGTGAAACGTTAAAAGCCACGGAAGACGAAGTATGTAATTTATACGTTAGCAAAGAACCAAGACCACAAAAGATACACATCATCCATCTCACCACTGCCATTACAACGCCATCGAACTTGTCTCCGCTCAAGTAAAAGCAGATGTCGGGGAGCGAAACAAAACTTCTACGTTGCGAGACACAGGCAGACCGGTAAAAGGAGCTGTCACACGAACAACGCCAGAAAATTGGAACAACGTCGAGAACCACATGTGGAAAGAGATTACAACGTCGAACGTACAAGGAGGCGTAAGAATAGAATCCATACAAAATATTGTAATTTATTAAACAGAGGATGATGTCAGTAGCAGCGAAGATACCGAAACCTGTGTGGTCGTAACATTATTTGTTTGTGTGTTCGTGTAAGGAGACAAAGACTGCTAGCGATGTGAAAAAGCATTTGATCAGGGAACACATTGGTCAGTAGAATGCTGTCAACAAGTGTTGTAACCGCGACCGGAACAGTCGCAGGGTTGAACTGACGAAAAACGCGGTGGACTAGCGGAGGGGCCCGCGAACAACAACACAACGGGAGAGGACGGACACGACCAACGAAGGACCTTACGACAACAACAAGGACGAAACAACAGAGTCAAGAAAACCTAACTAGACTACCACGTCCACTCGTAAACAAAACACGAAAGTAAATACGCTGTCTAAGTCGAGGCGATATGTCATGAGACGTACGCAAGGTTAGACTGGCTGGCTGAGGGTTTTTTTTTTTTTTACTTTATTGTAATTTGGCACCTTATACAAGGTGGGCTGGCAGCGGCAATTTTACACCGCTCTTCAGCCTCAGTCAGTACAAATAGAGATAAACAAAGAAGACACATCAGTAACAGAACATAATGTTGGTCAAAATAACAGGAGACACAGAAATTAAAAAAAAAAAAGAAAAAGAAAACACGAAGCCGTTCACACGCGAAGAAAACAAAAGACTGTCTGCACTGTGCACGAACACTGATGATGGTGACGATTACGTGAACGATGGAGCGTGGGTGGCGAAAAACACTAAAGCACAAACACGACGGCACACACTCAAAACTGATGGCGACGATCTCCGGCGCGCTATTATTCACGAGGCGTGTGTGAGTCCGGGGACCTGCCAAAAGAGGAGAAGAGGGTGGGGGAAAAGGGAGAAGGGAGAGTTTAGATGCCAGGGGCAGAGGAGATGGGTGGAGGGAAGAAGGTATTGGGGGTAGTGGAAGCCCGGGGGGGGGGGAGGAAGGGAGGAGGGAGAGAAGGGAGGGAGGGTGCCCTGGAAGGGAGGGTGCCCTGAGGAAAAAACACAGGACGTGGAAGAGGAGTATCAAAGTTGATAGGAGGGGTAGATGGAGGGGAGGCGGGCATCATCAGGGAGGGGGAGCTGGTGGAACCCACCTTGGGAGAGGGTAAGGAGAGTGGAGAGATGGAGACTAGTGGGACGTGGGAAGACAGGTGCGGCAGTGGACGGGGGTGGGAGAGGATGGGAGAGACAAGCGAGTGAGGGGGATCAAGTTTACAGGAGGTGTAGAGGATCTGTATCCATTCGAGGCAAAGGAGGAGGTGGGGGAACGAAAGAAGGTCGTACAGGATCCGCATGGGGGAGGGGAGGCGGATGCGATAGGTGAGGCGTAGAGCATGGCGTTCGAGGATTTGAAGGGATTTGTAAAAGGTAGGAGAGGCGGAGATCCAGGCAGGGTGGGCGTAGCAGAGGATAGGGCGGATGAGGGATTTATAGGTGTGGAGGATGGTGGAGGAGTCCAGATCCCATGTGCAGCCAGAAAGGAGTTTGAGGAGACAGAGTCGGGAGTGTGCCTTGGCTTGGATTGTCTGGAGATGGGAGGCCTAGGAGAGGCGACAGTCAAGGGTAACGCCAAGGTACTTAAGGGTGGGGGTGAGGGCGATAGGGCGGCCATAGATGGTGACATAGAAGTCGGGGAGACGGAAGGAAGGGGTGGTTTTGCCAACAATGATCGCCTGGGTCTTGGAAGGATTGACCTTGAGCAACCACTGGTTGCACCAAGTGGTGAACCGGTCAATATAGGATTGGAGAAGGCATTGGGAGCGCTGCAGGGTGGTGGCGACGGCAAGGAAGGCGGTGTCATCGGCGTACTGGAGAAGGTGGATGGGGGGTGAAGGCGGCGGCATTTCCGCCGTATACAAAAAGTGCAGAAGAGGAGAGAGGACGGAGCCTTAGGGCACACCGGGCTGGCTGAGCAAGAGGCAGGCCGCTATTGGCCGCTGCAACCACATGTTCCACTGTGGCGCCCTCACTCTAAATGAGGGCCAGAAGGCGCGCGCCGCCACAGCAAACGGCGCGATGGTGCTGAGACCTCTAGGGGTCTTCGACGTCCATGACGTCTGGTGGGGATTCAAATTCCGCGGCGCGCGGTACCAGAACAAGACTGCTGCAAGGACTAAGATCTGTCACGGCATTTCCCTGTCGAATGCTGGCAACTGCGCTGACAGCTACTAAAGCTTTCCTCTCGCCGTACGTAGTATCAAACATAGTCGGTAGGCTGAGAAAGAAATTTCTGAGAATGTACGCTCAGAACACAGCATTGTATCCATAGACCATACTAACATAGACAGCGCATGTCCCTATCTCTGCCGTGAAACGCTTGAAACCAAGATCTAAGTCACGTGACTCTGGGCAGAAAGCTGAGCTGTCATTATCCGTTTTTTGAAGTGGAGTGGATGGTTACAGTTTGTCTCATTTATATCTGAAATCAAGTATTGATTCTAACAATTCAGCGAACTGTAGTACAACTCTTACACATGTAGTAGTCGCAGTTTCTCCAAAATTCCTGATAATAAAGCAGTGGTTATAGTTTATGCATATGGTCGAATTGAAGTGTATTGACAGTTCTTTTCAACGAGGACAGATTCACTGTTCCTTAGCGAATACTTGCTTTTTTTGTTTTTTTGTGTATTCTCATAGTTCACCGCTTCCACAGGTGTGGAATACAAAATAACAATTTCGCAAACAGCTTTAATTTTCAAACGATTCCACAAGAATATGTGGAAATGTTTTAGTATGTATTGTAACAAAGGAAATTCATTTACGTGCATAATATTAGGCATTTACATAAAATAAGCTCATATATTCTCTGACTTTTGCTTAATCCAGTACAGATACCGAAACGATATCAAGATAGGAAGCGTAATATATTACAAAACAGTGATTATACTGGTGTAGTGAGCTAGATATTAATGAAACGTCGTTTCAAAAGCTTATTCAATGACCAAGTCTTACCTCCAAGGACCAACAACCATCCTAACTTTCAACTTATGGAAATTTACTTACACAACTGAGATTTTCGTCACTTTACCTAATCTGTAGGATACAAAAAACGACTTATCTGAGCATATGCCAACTTCTTTACTTCTGCATCTAGTAAAAAGCACAACAGCATAACATTGGATCTGTAAAAAAAGTTTCATAAATTGTGCACTGTAAATGCATAATGACGTACTCGACTTTGTACCCCAAGTCACGTGGCTTAGATATTGGTTCAGTAAAATGACGTCATGCGCGGTCTATGTTATCTATCATCCATGATTGTATGGAACTGAAACAAGAACTTTAGAAAAAACAGTAAAGAAGAGAATCTAGGCGTCTGAGATGTGATGCCATAGAACGATGCCGAAAACTAAGTGTACTTACGAGATGATAAACATGGAGGTTCTCTGGAGAATCGGAGAGAATGGGTGCATATGGGAAACATTCACAAGAGGGAGGAACAGGATGGTAGGACATGTGTTTAGATATAAAGGAATAACACGCCTAGTACTTTAGGGCATTGTACAGCGTATAAACCGTAGAGGACGACAGAGATCACAGTAAGCTCAAGAAGTAATACAGGACGTTGGTCTTAGGTGTTCCTCTGAGTCGAGGTGGTTGGCACGGGAGTGCTATTCGTAGCACCAAACCAGTCATACAGGAGAATGGCTAAGTTTAATGGCTACTAAAATAAAATGGCTGCGGTAGCAAGTTCTTCATGTAGACAGCAGAGGAAGCTAGCGCGCTACCGAAATGTGTCATGCCAGCATGGTAGTACATTTAGAAGGCATTAGCGTTGAAAGTCCTTATTGCCTTACTGGGTGTCGGTGTGCTTGAAAAGAAGCTATAGGCGAAAGAAAGTGAAATGATTTTCAGTAGTGAGAAAGTCTAGTGGGAAGCAGCATCGCAGGTGGTTCCTTCGTGACCATTCGGGGAGTCCAGGGCGCCTCTGCGGTCGCATCTGAGCCCGGACGCGGGCGGCGACTGTACCCGATCCCCGGTTAAGTCCCGCGGCTCAGCAGATGCCTACCTACTCGCCTACCTACCGCACACACATAACACTATATTTCACGTCCGGTGACGATGACGTGATAAAGACTTGTTTACATTAGGGTCCCATTTATTAGAGCCGGGCCGGTGAAAGGCGCGTCCCACGGCCATTGTGGGCGCACGGCGCGCGCACCCGGCCTGGCGGGCCATTAGCGGCCGCGACCACCCCTGCGATACCTCGGCGTCGGAAAATGCGCTCGCCGCACTGCCACGACGGACGACGGCTACCAGCGTCTGACCGTCGCACCGAAAGTGCGGCCTGCTGGCGTCGTGTGGAGGCCGCCCTCTAACGGACGTTTCGTTGTTCATGGGAACATCCTCGTTTGTTGTTGTCGTTTCTGGCAGGCCTCGCACAGTGACAGTTGTGAGAACGGCAACATACAGAACAAATGGTCACTTGGTCAGGGCTGTGAGAACTGTAAGCTATAACAACAAAAGTAAAACGAAAGACTTACACTAGACGATTCTCGGAGTAAAAGCGATAAAAATCAAATGAAATTCCACTTATAGACTTCATTGTATTGGTCAGTTTCCTAAGCCTGAAAGAAATCCAATATTCAACACTAGATTTGCTAATTGATATGCGATTTTAAGATGAAATGTATAAGGTTACCAAGACGCATATCATAAGGAGCGATCAAAAAGTTTCCGTTGAAGGTGTTGCTACAGTACATGTGAAACGTAGTCCGACTCGAATGCAGCTATACAGGATGAACATTAATAAGACCGACAAACTCCAGGGACGAATTCCTGACTGGAAATGGAGGGAAAAAGGTCCTACGAACAAGTGTCTGGAAACGTATCGTTGCCACAGCAGATGGCGCCGACAAATGGAAGTTCCTCTGACCACGTATCGTGTCTGTTGCCCACAGTAGACGATTATGCAGATTGGTGATGCCAGTGCTGGTAAAGGGTGCTGTGTCGAAATGACAGAAATCTCATTATTGTGATGGTCTGGTGCAAAAACCAACGACAAAACCCTTCCCACAGAGGAAAATCCACTGCTGATAATCGTTGCACTCGCTGCATGTGATAGGGATAGTAACGGATGTCACGCAGGATATACATAATCGTACTTAGTCTTACAGCATGTTGGCGGGCCACTGGCCTGGAGCTTGCACTAGGGTCCATCTCAATATCCTGTAGAACCAGACCTACAAATCTGATGTGCGCACAGTCCGCCACCTCCCTGCACGTTGATCTGTCTGAAACGGTCCATGATCACACAAACGCTCAAAAAGGGCTAAAAAGTTGGGTACTGTTCAAATGGTTCAAATGGCTCTGAGCAATATAGGAGTTAACTTCTGAGGACATCAGTCTCCTACAACTTAGAACTACTTAAGCCACCTAACCTAAGGGCATCACACACATCCATGCCCGAGGCTGGATTCGAACCTGCGACCGTAGCGGTCGCGTGGTTCCAGACTGTGAAACATCCCCTTAGAAATTTTTTTTATAAATGACTGTGCTGGAAAACCTCTACGTTAGTTGATTTTCAAACAGCTGAGCAAAGCTGAACGTATTCAGACATTTCTCTCTTTACTTATTCTGATTAACATTAAACTGACACACAATATTTTTAGCGCAACGAAGTCTGACCTTCAGTAATCCCTACAAAAGAATGGCCCTGACCAGCAATAATCTATACCTTTCATGAATCACTTACTTCACAAAAATCTTCCTTACTCAAACTACTGCAATACAGCGTGTGCCAATACTTCCAGCTAAATGAAAGATTCTAACTACTGAAGGCACTAACTACTGATAAGCATAGCTAGCAAATGAAAGATTTTGATAGAGAACAAACAATGTATTTATCTTAATAGTGTTCAAAAGTCATCATAGATATATATCAGTTCATGACATCCGGTTTTACAAATTTCGTTTTTCTGACGGACACACGTCTACATCTTCCGCTCTCAAAACTCTGCCATCTGTCTCCCCACATCCACCACTGCTGGCGGTTCACCTCCAACTGCGCAACGCTACGCGCTGTTCACGTCCAACTGCCCAACACTACAATAGAGAATATTCCAACAAAGCCAACCAGCCACAGACTGCACACAGCACAGTCAGTGATTTTCATACGGAACGCTACGTGGCATTACCAACATAAAAACCTAAACAGTCTACTTACAACTGTAGCGCCTAGAACCGCTAGGCCACTCCGGCCGGCGTGTGTGCTGTGGTTGGTGTCTGTGAGGGTACTTGTTTTGGTATAGCCTTGCTGCCTCTCGTCTGTTTGGCCTTACACAAATACCATCTCGACTTGTTCCCGACATGAATAGGGGGTCATTCTGCTGCTTAGGGTAAGCTGCATCAATCACATAGCGTGCAATCGAGGAATACACGGCACGTGGGCGGAGGAACTTTGGTTCGTCAGCGCCATCTACCGTGGCAGCGATTCATTTCCGGATACATGTTCACAGGACCTTTTTTCCTCCATTTCCACTCAGGAATCCGTCCCTGCAGTTTGTCAGTTTTGTTAATGTTCACCCTGTATAATCACATGTAGGCAAAGGATTAGTGAAGTAATTGTATCCTTCACACAGAATGCAGTAAATACGGAAACCATGGCGATGTTATTACCAAATTCTCCCAAACAGGAGGACAAACACGGATAGACATTTATCTGGGAATCAAGAGTGTGTATGAGGCAGCGTGTCTGTCGAAAACCGCCTTTGTGAAAGAGTGCGCCAAGTTCTGTACGACAAGGGGTGCTGCTGCTACATGATAACGCACGTCTCCATATCGCAAATCTCGTAACGCTGAAATTACGCCAACTCATGCGGTAGACACTCGAGCACCCATCCGGTTATAATACCTTCGGTCCCTTCTAAAAGTCCTTATAGCGTTGACGATTCCTGTCGGAGGAGCCTGTGCAGTTGGCAGTTACGGACTCCTTCATGTAGTAGGTCCCAGTGTTTTTTGGTGCGTCGGTGGGATCATTACCCCAACGCTCACGGCGGATTTACTTGATTGTTATTCTGATTCTAGACTATATGGCCTTCCAACGGAAACTTTTTGATAGCCTCTTGTATTCTGTGATGGATAATCTTACACTCACAGACACAGTACATATTTGCTTGTTCTATTTTCCTCGTATGAGTTATAACTCTGCTGTTTGAGAGCTCATAACACCAAACGGCGAGTGTCCTTGAGAGACAAAGGTATCGTCAGGAGTGTCCCAGGGAAGTGTGATACGATTACTCTTGTTCTCTACGTATAGAGTGAACCAAAAATCCGTTAGCATTTGAAAATTCATTATTTCAGGAAATAATGTAAGTAGAGATGTAAAAATTAACATGTGCTTTGAATGACGTGGGGTTTCATTGATACACAAAAAAGGTGCTCAAAATGACTACTAGCAGACGCTATATATAATACAAAAGAAATAATAGCATAAAAATTGATTTTTAGCAAAGACGATGTTCTGTATGACCAATGCTGAAATTTCAGCCGAACAGCACGTCAGTCGGCGTGGTATGAATTGCCATCGGATGTTTTCTTTTAGCATTCCTAATGAACTCGGGCAATCACGGTGGACTTCAAGTAACCTCACAACCAACAATCACACTGCATGCGACCTTTTTTTTTTTTTTTTGGCTCCAAGCACTATGGGACTTAACATCTGGGGTCATCAGTCCCCTAGACTTAGAACTGCCTATAGCCAACTAACCTAAGGACATCACACACAGCTATGCCCGAGGCAGGATTCAAACCTGAGACCGCAGCAGGAGCGCAATTCCGGGCTGAAGCGCCTGAAGTCCGCAGCTCGTGGTCGTGCGGTAGCGTTCTCGCTTCCCGCGCCCGGGTTCCCGGGTTCGATTCCCGGCAGGGTCTGGGATTCTCTCTGCCTCGTGATGACTGGGTGTTGTGTGATGTCCTTAGGTTAGGTAGGTTTAAGTAGTTGTAAGTTCTAGGGGACTGATGACCGTAGCTGTTAAGTCCCATAGTGCTCAGAGCCATTTGAGCCATTTTTTGAAGCACCTAGAACCGCAGGGCCACAGCGGCCGGCACGCGATCCTTGCCGGACGATGTGTGCAAGAGATCTTCCGCAGGCTACCAATAAAGGCTGGAGCGCCATCCTGCATAAAAGTCTAACCTTCCAACAGATGCTTATCATTCAAGTTAGAGACTACATGACTCCCACTATCACTACAGTTATACACAGTTCTCATGTGTCAGCTCAGCATGTTCCTGTCCAACGTCATCTGTTGGCGAGTTCGCAGTTCTTTTCGTTTTCAACAAAGCTCCATGTCATTTCAGGCACGTGTGTCAATTTCTACCTCCCTACCTACATTATCCTACGAATTTGTGTTAACGGACTTTTGGTTACCCTACACATAAGCAATCTGAGTATCTGAAGGATAGACTGAGCAGTAATCTGCAAAGTGTATGCTGACGATGCAGCACCGCACAGGAGAGTTGTAAGGTGACCATATCCTCGCAGAACTCAGATGTCGCCTCACATTTTTGATAATGCACAGATGATTCAAATTCTTATTTACAAGTGGAAACGTAAATTGGCACCTGACCTCAGTGACCCTTTGATGTACCTCTTTGATTGTAAAAGCATCGTGAAGAAAGTGGACTATGCTGAAAAGTACTGCACTTCTCTGACGATTTCTTGAAAAGCGTACGTTCTGTCGCTGTCAGTCACTGCGTGCTGCTCACTTGATTACAACATGTGACGTAAGTAGTCGCACGAGGCGGAATGGGCCGCTAAGTCAGTACGAGACGACAGTGGCAGTGAAGGGAACGACGTATGACGTGAGACTGCGTGCAAAGTAATGATAAAATTAACATTTGGAATAGAATGTCGAGAGTGTAAGGAAGACGCAAGTATAATAAACAAAATAGTGAAGTAAGTACAGAAGTGATGTCAATGCCCAACAAAATGTCTGACGGGATGGAAATAACACGAGACTGTTACCTGTAGAAGATAAATATATAAAAAAGATTAAACACTTAATTGCGTTGGCGCTGTATTTGTATATTAACAGTTGGCGCTAACAAAGCAAATTGAACAATTACAATTTATGACTCAAAACATCTAGTTGCGGGACATTTCTTTAATTTTATCATCCACCCACAAAACGTCATCATGAAAGGAGCGACTCGCTCAACAGTACTCGCCGCCACCTGGTAGGAAAAAAAATGTAAATGACGTTTGACTAGGGCCTCCCGTCGGGTAGACCGTTCGCCGGCTGCTTGCTCGTCAATGGGGATGAAATGATGATGATTAGGACAACACAACACAAGTCCCTCACCGAAGAAAATCTCCGACCCAGCTGGGAATCGAACCCGGGCCCTTAGGATTAACATTCTGTAGCGCTGACCACTTCCTTTTTTTCAGTTTTGTTCGGCACATTTCGTTGCGTTTGGTCTGGGCGGACGTCACAAGACATCCGTTCAAGATGATAGTTGATTCCTTGATTCAGTTTTTTTTATTACAGGGAGCACGCAGCCCTCTGACCGAAAACGCTGAGCTACCGTGCCGGCAAATACAGCGTGATATGGATAGAATTTATGCTTGGGGTGATGAATGGCAGCTTGCTCTAAATGTGAGAAAATGTATGTTAATTAAGATGAGTGGGGAAAATCATCCCGTAATGACCGACTTATGGTATTAGTGGTGTGTTACTTGACATGGTCATGTCAGTTTGATATATAGCCGTAACAGCGCAATGCAACATCAAATGGAACGAGCACGTAAGGTGGTTGACATCGATTTAATAAGAGAACCGTAGGCAAGTGTAGCTCATCCGTAAAGGAAACAGCGTACGGAACACTTGTGCGCCCCTCTCTTGGTTACTGCTCAAGTGCCTGGGATGCCCACCATGTCGGATTAAACAAAGAGTTCCAAGCAATTTGGAGGAGTGCTGTTAGATTTTTTACACGAGAGTGTTATGGATATGCCCCGTCATATTAACAGGAAACTGTGGAAGAAAGAAGACGTCCTTTTCGTGAAACGTTATTGAGATAGCTTAGAGAACCGATATATTTACGATCTTCTATAGAGCGAACCTCTACCACCAATAGATCTCCAGTAAGGGGAGCAAAAACAAGATAAGAGGCATCAGGGGTGATACGGAAACATATAGACAGTCGTTTTTTCCGTCGCCTCATTTACGGGTGGAACGGGAATGACCAACATGGTACAAACGCAACAAATCACGCACCGTATCGTGGCTCCTAGCGTATGTTTGTAGATGTAGACATTAAACAATAGTCATTATTCCGCATTTCTTCTTCATAACGTTTCTATTAATCTTCCAAAATTTATCTTTATTTAGTCTGCTAAACGCCACATGGCTATCCCATGCACTCTGACTATAAATCTGTGCGTCAGTCTGTGATTCGACCTGTTGTGCTGCCAATCATGAACAGCATACCATGGGGCGTCTTCCAACGGGATAACGCTCGCCCACATACCTCTGTTGTAACCCAAGGTGCTATACGGAGTATCAACTTGTTGCATTGTTTTGCTCGACCACCAGATCTGTCTCCAATCGAGCAGGTATGGGACATCATCGCACGACAACTGCAGCGTCATCAACAACCAGCATTAACTATCGATGTATTGACCGACTAAGTGCAACCGCTATGGAACACCACCCCACAGACCGACTTCCG
This sequence comes from Schistocerca piceifrons, assembly GCF_021461385.2. Taxonomy (NCBI): domain Eukaryota; kingdom Metazoa; phylum Arthropoda; class Insecta; order Orthoptera; family Acrididae; genus Schistocerca; species Schistocerca piceifrons. The sequence continues at coordinate 771,765,145 of NC_060139.1, read as the reverse complement.
ACACCTAGACGAATGAATGCATGCACTTGTGCATGCTTGCATTTAACATTGTGGTGGTCACACTGCTTTATAATGACCAGCAATTAGCATTTGCAATGATTCATCTCGCGCTTACATTAACGTGTGATCTTGCAACTTTAATCACGTAAATATGCTATCTAGACAAACGTATTCCCGAAATTTCATTACTCTATATTGATTATTTATTGGAGTTGAGATTCTTTTTTTTCGACAGTAAATTTAAAAGTGTACGTCATGTGGGGAAGTGTGTTCCATGTAATGGAACATAAAACAAGAGACAGCCAGTTTAGTGTGAAGTGCAGCGGTTATGCTGAAAAATGGCTTGAGGGCGGACGCCGGAGTGGAGAGCACCAAGCCTCGTTTGTCCGGGGTTTGAAGAACAACAGCTCCTTGTGAATGGGAAGGTGGGATACGATTACACGTCGGATTTCGCCGAAGGGACGGCACCAGGTTAAACTGTTTACTGCTGGGGGGGGGGGGGGGAGGAGGGGGTGTCAACGACCCACCCAGCCTTGCAGGCCCGAAAATACTGAAACCCGCAAAAGAATAGTCTTAGCGAATAAGAGCCCTCCATTAAAATTGTGTATATCCTGTATATTGTAAAAAGTAATTCTTAAATTCAAGACGTATAGGCAAAGGAGCCTTCTCCCAACAAGTAATCTGGAAGATTAATTACTTGATCAGAGCCGCAGTTGCTATAAAATGACATTAAAAGCTAGATCATCATGGAGGGAGGTGTCGGTCCGTGACTGGCTGGCACAAACGCCCGTTGTGTGAGCCAGTCTGGAGATAATACCACCCGCAAAATACATTTCGTCCCAGACTGTAAAAGTGTAAGACCTCGTCATCGTCACTCGTGAGCTGGTGGATAGGTTTTATTATAGCGGAGAGCAACAGTGAAGGTTTGATGCAAGAGTCACAGAGTCCCAATACAACCATACCACTGGAGGAGGGGAGGGAGGGGCAAGATATGGGGGAGGGGCAAGACCTGGGGGCATGGCGGATTTTATATATTTTCGAAGGCAAATGGAGATTTTAAATACCTATGAAAAAGTTCCAGTTTTGACCCTGTTATAAACCTGCATAATAGCGACATTTAAATAATTTTTTTTAAACGAAGAACACCTGATTACACTCTATTTTTTTCCCTTTTCTGGAAGCTAGGACAGGGGTGCACGTCCCCACTCGCCCCCAGGTATGGACGCTCTTGATAATTTGTGAATCTGTTACCTGGAACCATTGACACTACTTTTCCCTATGCAGCAACGATTTGTATCCTAATCGTTTTAGTGTAAATAATTAGCGTAAGACATGAATACTATATCAGAAAAGTAAATCATTAGTGCATGGTCCAATCACATTTGCGTGACCACCGCCTATGTTCGACGTCAACGTGTAATAAACACTCACAGACGGCACGTGAGAGCAGTAGCAGTGGAGCGTATACAATGCGTGCCGGGAGACGTGGAAAAAAGGGCAGTCATTTTCGTAATGGGGAAATGGAGCGATTTCTGACGTCAAAAGGGTCGTTATCACTGGCTTTTGGGCCAAGGGAGGAGGAATTTCCGAAACGGCCAAATTTGTAAACAGTACGCGTACCGTCGTGGTTAAATTACAACGTGCCTGGAAAAATGGTGCTACCCAAAACCGGCCCCGAGACAACAATGCTGCACCAAGAGCTATAGATATTAGGGATAAACCATGGCTACGGAGATGTTTGCGGGCGATTAGACATGCAACTCTTGAGCAACTAACCGCCCGGATCAACCAAGGAGATACAAACAGTGACTCCTCAAACGATCGTTCACCGAACGTTGCTGTGTATGGGTCTCTGTAGCGGGAGCCTGGTTCATGCACCCACGTCGCCTGCTCTTCATCGGTGACAAATGCTGGAAGTTCCACGCCAATGTTGCAGCTGCAGGTGAACTTTTCAGATGAATCGCGTTTTATGGTCCATCGGACAGGACGCCACTGACGTGTACGGCCCTGAGGTCGGCGGAATGTTTTCCTTGCATTCCCTGGGTGATCTCGTCATTCTGGAAGGCACGGTTTATCATCATGACTACGCATCTATCCTTTGGGACAATGTTCACCCTACTTGTAATTTGTTCCTTTGCACGATAGCATCTACCGCCAGGACAATGTAACATAGTGTACATACGTGGGTCGAAGAGCACCATGATGAGTTTACCGCGCTCTCCTGGCCACCAAGTTCTCTGAATTTAAACCCAATCGAGAAGCTACGGTACCATCTCGATCGGGTTGGTCGTGCCACGGACCCTCAACCGAGAAACCTAATGCAGCTGGCCACGGCGCTTGTGTCCGATTGGCTCCACATCCTTGTCGGTATGTTCCAGGGACTTAGTGACCCTCTTCCTGCACGCTCGCTTTGCAGAAGGTGATTATTCAGGCTTTTGGTAGGAGGTCACATTAATGTGACTGGGTCGTATAGACACAATTCCTTTGTGGAGTAACATCACACAACAGCTTCAAAAATAACCACTGGGTCCGACCTTCCAAATCGTTTCCTTCTGAAACAGAGTAATTGTGATAAAGAGGACGTCACACTTTTCAGTGATCTAAAACACCCCTAAGAAGCAGTTATAACAAATGCCTTAAAATGAAATAAGCGACTACGTAGTCTACACTCTGAAAAACGAGGAAACCTTTCTTGGTAAATGTGATCTGAAAATCAAGTAACTGCGCAACACTAAATATTAATAACTGCGCTAAAATAAATATTAAATCAGGAGCCCCACTGAATGAAATTCTATTCTTGATTATGACGTGAATAAACAAAGTGTTACCAATACTTGGACAAAATATAAAGCTTATAAATTATAGAGTGCAGCAATCAGTCGTCCTTTTTTAGATTTTATTACGCAAATCCAGATTTCGGATAGCTAGCCATTCTCAGTGCACTATTTTCCATTCTTGATGCATGTAAGTCCCTGTAGTTCGGGCGTCAGTCACATTTGTATTCAAAGAAATAACCATTCAGGAAGTGTTTCAGGCTTTTTGATGGATTTAGGTGCTTCATTCCCAGTTTTGTTTTATATTTTCGAAAAATCGTAGGTCTGCATTTGGGCATCATACTATCGTTTCTGCCTTAGTTGGAGGATCTGATTTTGAATTTTCTATTTACTTGTGGCCCGTATTCCTATTAAATTCAGCACTACATCATACTGTTCTCTCTCCAGCCAGTACGATGCCGCTTTTTTCTGTATCTGGAGATCGACTGGGCATATTCAAAGTATTACTTGCAACATCTCAACTGGAACAGTGTCAAAAGCTCCCGTCAACCGAAGGAGTATTCGACGTTGCAACCTGTTAACTATCCATCCTGGTGTTACGAGCAATAGTCTGTGGGTCTAAGCACCTGCACAGGATCCCATGATCGCAGTTAAGATAGCGTTATGACACGTTCTTATTGTTTGCGTTGGTAGCTTATAATCGTAAATGGCGAGGCTATTAATTTAGTTCGTCGTGTTCCTGGCTCTCTTGTTCATTTCTGGAATGTGCGTACCATAATTTTGTCGTTCGTCTAAGAAAAGGCCCATGTATCTCGTGATGGACTCATCCTTTATGAACCTGTCACTTATTTTCATGATAGAGTCTCTGAAAAGATTCCCTTTTATCAACATGTATGTGGTCTCTTTAGGCGCAACAGTCAATTTGATTCCTTGGCGCCACCGGTGTAATTGTTGAAGTACTATGTTACATTCATCTCACAGGTTGCATCTGGAGTTTCCCTTCGCAACGATCATCGGGTCATCGATATATGCCACTACTCCTACGACCTCTTTATTATCCTTTACCTTTCGTAACACCACATCGAGTACTAGATCCAGAAGCCGCTTAAGGGTAGCCTTTTGAAATTTCCTTCATTAGGGTCTCCCCTCAGCCGACCGGAGTGGCCGAGTGGTTCTAGGCGCTTCAGTCTGGAACTGCGCAGCCGCTACGGTCGCAGGTTCGAATCCTGCCTCGGGCATGGATGTGTGTGTGATGTCCTTAGGTTAGTTAGATTTAAGTAGTTCTAAGTTCTAGGGGACTGATGACCTCAGAAGTTAAGTCCCATAGTGCTCAGAGCCATTTGAACCATTTTTTCTCCCCTCAGCACGACACTGTCACTATGATTCTGCTCTACTAAAAAATGAAGCATTTATCTGTTGTAGCTAAGTAAACGGTAGGAAATGGATGGTTTGGTTACGTGATAATATCGCGCCATCGGAGTCGATCTTGCAGTCCAATTATTACAGCTAGTGTCATGCAAATCATTTCTTGTCTTTCACTTTAATATTTCACCAAGCTTTCCTCTCTCCAGCGACAACTTCTGTGCCTAACTTTTTCTAGAATATCAGGTAATTTGGATTTCAGTTTTAACATTAAGACAAGAAATCTATGGTAACACGTCATTATTATACTCCTACAGTCGTCGTTGTGGTATGACCTACCTCTCGAACAATTAACATCAACAGTTTCATTTTATCCATTAATTATCTCTGAGGGATAGGCCTCCATTACACAGCTCTTACATAATTTTTAGAAATGCATCAATTAGCCTCAACATGATAATACAAAAGTTAACGGCACTGAGATCAAAACAAAATAGTGAAAGATCGGGAAACCATCTGGCCGCACCGTGTACGACTCACAATAAAGACTTGAAGAAATTGCTCTCAAACGCCATCAGTCCATTAAACAAGATCAATTCATGGCGTACATTAACACTGAAAGCTGACTGTGTTTGTATATCACAGTGTAAGCTCACCGTCTATTCTTTTACATTATTTCTTCATTTTCTACAATGAAGATCCGCAAGCGGTACAGACAAATACAGCCAAATTACCAAATGACACAAGCTTATTTGTTGCGCCTGCTGACCTTCATGCCAATGCTCAGTGTAAACTCGAAACATTACTGCAATTCCCATTTCACTTGCAGGTTATCACTAGAAGGACCGGGGATTTCGATCTGCCTAGAACCCGTCATTTTGACGGGCACAGTTTCATTTGTTGTTTTTAAAAAAGTAAACACATTTTAACATACATCAATTTATTTCAGACAAGTTTACTAGGATACAGTTTTATTATTTTCGGGAGAATTACATGGTACAATGAACATTTCATACCTAAAAATGAATCAAAACATCATGTAACTAAATGTGGAATGGATAACTTTCCGTAGAAAAGAAAACCACGTGTTTCAAAACAAATATCTGAAAAGCGCTATACATTCCAGAAAAAACATTAGTAATCTTGCTTTTACTTATTCAAAACCACCTGCTGCATCGTGACACCTCACACAGTTGTACTGAGATTGCCTAAACATAGTCCGCAAACATACTTGCCACAATTTATACATAAATGCTTTCTTCTATTCTTTCCTCTACACCCTCTAGTTTGACAAGTGTTCCCAATGTTGCAATGTTGTGATACTGTATTAGGAAGAATACCGTGATCCTTGTGGCCTTATATGCAGAAGCGAACTCTTCTGCCAATTTGTATATAAACAGATACCTGCTTAATCTTTCTCCTGTTACTTCCTCATAAAGTACTCAAGCATTTAAGCTGCTAAGTCCAAGACGTTGAAAAAAACGTGCATGGGCCATCTGCGGCATCCATACTTTACAGTGTAAAGCCGAAATATTTGATCGATTACGTCAACGCCATACTTTGTGATAATGTAGTGGGCCACTGACTCTAGTAGCTTTTTAGGATGTCGTTCATCGATAGTTATTGTGTCATGCATTGAACTCAAAATAAGCACATTTTTGTTGTTTTTCCCCTGATAGCATGGCAGAGTCATGATACCTGACTTATAAAGAGTAGTTGTGTGCAAAGGTGCTACAGCAGATTTTCCTGATCCAGGTATTTCCCTTCTAGATTTTTTCACTGTGCCTACAGTGCTTACACTCTTACGTTTCAAATTTTCTGCAAGGCATTTCGTTGTGAAAAAAAAACTGTCGCAGGTTATGCATAAGACACTTTGCAACATGCTCTGTAAGGGGAGCACCTGTGGGAAACTGCTCATCTTTGCCCAGGTAAAGAAACCCATTCACCAGATACTTAGAATTCGTATTGTAACTGGGTAACCTCTTTTGATGCTAGTCAATTGTCAGCACGAGCATTACTGCAAAGGGCATTTGATTCTAAAGCATTATGACAGGATGAAAAACACTAAATAAATTACTATTTCTCTCTTAACAACATGTGGGCAGGGTGTGTTCTTCCTTGGCTCGGGTATGAGGTAGAATGAAACAGCATTTTTACATAACTTTTATTGAAAGATTTGTACAATGGTTTCCTTACTGGATTGTTCTGGCTGGGAGAGCGGCAGCTGTGTCGTTTGCGAAGCCTCTGCTGCGTGAGTGGCAGCATCTGATTACGCCTGGCGGTGTGTATCTCGTGTCGCTGTTTCGCCCAGTTGACTGGAGACGCGCATCGTAAGGTGGCCCGTTTAATTATTGAGAACGAAGTCGTGAATCGGATGGTGATACCTTGGATATGGCGTCCCAGTGTTTCTCTTCTCTAGGTAGCCGCGTGTGTTGTGCGTTGGCCAGCGGAGCGGCGCGGCGGGGGAAGGCCAGTGTCCCAGACTCGAACAACGGACTCCAGCTTGCCAGTCTTCGGCTGACAGATCTTCATCCCAGCTCACAGGTGACTGCTGATGTGAGGCCGTCTCCTTCCTGTCCTCACGAGTCACCCGGGTACGTAAAAATCAGTCTTCAAATACCTTCTAACTTCTGTCTTCTGGTGGCGAGGCTGCTGCTTGCTATTTCATTACAGCGGCGGACTTGGTGCTTCTGTGTAGGATGTAGTCTCTTCCTGCATGACGGTCTTCAGCTCCGGAACTGAACTGAAAACTACTGTCGGGCCCACTGTGTCTCGCGTATTTGTTTACTTCAGTTCACTGGAGGTGAACGACTTCACGGTCATTGCCTCTTCTGTCACGTTGAAAAGCTTCTCGAAGAATCTTCTTAACGTCGGTCATTGGCTCTTGGAATGTAGGCGAGGGCCTAAGGATCATATGTGACAATTGAGAAACACGTGAGCTGGTCGGGCGATGCCCTGACGGCTGAATCGACAGCTTCCGCTTATGTGAAGAGGGCGATGGCTTCTCCTGAACGTGCTGACTTGCAAGCACCGGCGGTTGTCACTGCTGCTCTGCCTGCTGTTTGCCAGTGTGTAACTCTTCTAAACTAAACTAAGTTTTTCATTTATTTTCTAATTTCTACTTCACGTTGATTTCACTAATTTATTTACCTATCTTAAGTACCACTCAACAGTATCAACTGCAAGCTAATATTTCTTCCAAATTTGTCTGGTTTATTGCTCATGTATTGAATGAAGGAGCATCTAGCGTTGCATGGTAACAGTTGCTCATCCACAGTGATATTTTTTCCTGGAATATAACACAGCAAGGAATTGGCAATGAAAGGATTCCACTGTGGTAGCAGGTGCGAAACGATTTGTCTTTACTCTATGTGAACGTGCGCTCTTTTCTACAAATCGTAAAATTAGCGAAATTTCAGTGAATTTATTCCTACTCGCTTTGTATTCGACCATAACAGCCTCAACGGAAAGTTTTTTGCTACATATACGCCTCGTAAATGCATAAGTGATATTGCGGCTTGTATTGCATCGACGCTAATGGTCCAATCATCACCATGTAGCACTTGGCGTGCTCTATTTTCTGTTCATTTCTTTATATTTTGTAGCATGCTGTCATCAATTAGCAATCTCCATGCACTAGAATATATAACTTTCCTGGAAACTTCTTCGCATAGCCTGTGGGTTTCCTTCCATCTGAATTTTTCCTTTCACTCTGGCACGAATGCCTCTAGTGCTGTTAGCTGGAGGTACACGCACACTGTTCAGATACAGCAAAAACTATGAATTTCAAATTATAATACAGCAAAATGGAAAACGTTTATAATGCTTGCTGAAATACCAGTTGCGATAAAATAGAAAATAGTAATACAATGGCTATAGAAACATACCTGCTACTGGTGAAGCAACATTGGTCTGCAACTTCTCGGCCTTCTCTTGTCCAGTAGTTGCGAAATCGCTGTCTGAAGAGTCATTGATTTCATTGATGGGATATATTCTTCATCATAAATAGCGCCTGCAGCGTCATCTTCTCGTAATTCATAAGATTCACAAACATCACGAGGATCTCTCCTTCGGATTCGCCATCTGACATTGACATCAAATATTTTAAAATTCATTCATCAGACAAACCGCTTCTTTGAACTGCCATTCAGAAACAACTGAAATGTGGACAACGCAAACTGTGCCACTTGAGCAGCAAAGCTTCGTTGCTCATCGACAATGGGTCTGCAGAAGACTAATCAAATTAGTGTGGTAAACAACAATAGCTTTGGACATGTCCGAAAGCTATTGTTCACATTTCGGTACCCGTCAAAATGACGGATTTCGGTCCTTGTAGTAGGAGTTGTTTGGGACATTTTTCAGAATGGTCCTACTGGGTAAATACTTTACAGACATCTACCTAACAAATATTTATGAAAAGTCATAGAAAATGGGGCCAGTAGATGAATCCGTTTAGGAGAAATAAGTCTACAGAAGTAGAATACCCGTCAAAATGACGGGTGCGGTCCTTCTAGTGTTATACTGTGAACATCTGCTTAAATGCTTCCACCAAACTTCCGTCCAAGGTAGCACTGTGCCAAACCTGCAGCAACACCTAATGCGAACAGCTCCCTCAGTGTACCACAAGATCCACTAGCTTTTCCATTCACTGTAGGTGACACCATGAGCGGATCCACATGCAGCGCTTCAAAGCCTCATCGATCAACCCTTTTGCAGCCTAGCGGGATGCCACGGAAGGCGTTGTCAGAGACACGTGCTCGGTGTCTTTGAATATCGATAGCGAACTGGCTCAGGCATGACCACAGCGAGGATGATGTTGTCCGATTTGTTGGTGTGTCAGCTGGTAGTGTCCAATAGGTCAACAAGGAATGGTGTATCACTCGCAGCCTTGTAACATGGTGTAAGAACAGGATAAGGTCCCAATTGACAACGATCGAAGTCGTGTGTCACGCCTTGTCAATTCAAAAGATGTCAACATCGACAAAATCTGCTGCTGTCGGTGAACGCAGATCCATCTCAGTAATCTCCTGCGTGAACATTGCGAAGGGAACCACACGCCATGGATATTTGCAGTCGGGTCCCATACAAGAGGCCACTGTTGACAGTGACAAAAATAAAAGTTGCTCCGACGTGTCACGATGTTGTTCTTTTCAACAGATGCAAACCGACCGCCGTGTATAAAGGATGTGACTCAGGTCGGAGATAATTCTGTGTTGTTTTATGAATTTTTCCTACCATGACCTGGACGCACTGATTCAGGTTACAGTGAACGTGATTCAGGATAATTACTTTAATTTTCCCAACCCCTTTTCTTGTACAGCTTCATGATGAGTATACCGTGGACAATCCCGTCTGCCAAGTGGACGACAGCCGTGTTCATGAGCCTGCATGCATATGTTCCTGGTTTGACAAATGCTCAGGCACCATATCGCACCACGTGTGGTCCGCTGACTGTCCCGAGGTTAAGCCCATTGAAAATTTGTGGAGCTATTTGGAACAAAAGGTGGCAGTGAACATTGCGGCAGTTTGGTAGCCCCCCCCCCCCCTTTTTCTAGTCATCAGTCTTCTGACTAGGGCAGAGCGGTTCTAGGCGCTACGGTCGCAGGTTCGAATCCTGCCTCGGGCATGGATGTGTGTGATGTCCTTAGGATAGTTAGGTTTATGTAGTTCTAAGTTCTAGGGGCTGATGTCCTCAGATGTTAAGTTCCGTACCACTCAGAGCCATTTGAACCATTGCCTTCTGACTGGTTTGATGCTCCCCATCACGAATTTCTCTTGATGGATGTATTCGAACTTCTGTTTTCCCCTACAGGAAGGTCTTCCTCTGATGGAAAACTTGAGAATCCCGGTACTTTGATGGAACACCTTGTTTGTTTAGAAGAATGGTTAAATGTTTTAAAAAAGTGAGAAAAGCTGGTTTGTTCACTGATTACATTACTTTAAATTATAAGTAATAACACGTAAACCAAAATAATTTTTTTAAAATGGATTTGTATCGCCAAAATGTCGAGAAAAAAGAATCTGCATGTCATCAATAGCTTTTCACGGAGCACTTGTTCACTTGTCACGGCACACCATTGCTCCAAGGAACACAATGTGGGGAACCCTGCTCAATAGTTTTTACCCTCTACAGCTTCCTCTAGTACCCTGATGTCTTAACACATATCCTGCCATACTGTAACTTACCAGTGTTTTTCATAAATTCCTTTCCTTGCCGATTCTGCAAAGAACCTTCTCGTTCCTTACCTTATCAGTCCATCGAATTTTCAACATTCTTCTGCAGTACCACATCTTAAATGCTTCCATTATCTTCTGTTCCAGTTTTCCCACACACCATGTCTCACTACCATACAGTACTGTGCTCCAACTGAACATTCTCAGATATTTTTTCCTCAAATTAAGGCCTATGTTTGATACAAGTAGACTTCGCTTGCCCAGGAATCCCTTTCTTGCCAGTGTTAGTCTGCTTTTAATGTACTCGTTACTCCGACCGTCAGAGTTATTTTGCAGTCTAAGTAGAAGAATTCCTTTACTGCACCTACATCGTGATCACCAATTCTGATGTTAAGTTTCTCAGTGTTCTCTGCTACTTCTCATTACTTTCATGTTTTTCGATTTACTTTTAATCTACATCTATGCTCCTTATAACATTTCATTCAACGGATCTTGTAATTCTTATTCACTTTCACTGAGGATAGAAATGTCATCAGCGAATCTTAACACTGATATGCTTCCACTTTGAATTTTACTCCCGCTCTTGAACCTTTCTTTTATCTCCATCATTGCGTCTTCAGTGTATAGCTTGAACAGTAAGGGCGAAAGACTGCATTCTTCTCTGATATCCCTTTTTAATTCGAGTACGTTGTTCTTCGCCTTCCCCTGTTATTGTGCCCTCTTGGTCCTTGAACCTATTGTACATCATTCATCTTTCTCTAAAGCTTACTCCTTTTTTTCTCAGAATTTTGAACATCTTGCCCATTTCACACCGTCTAACACTTTTCTCAGATCGACAAATCCTGTAAGGATATCTTGAGTTATCTTCGGTCTTGCTTCGATTATCAACCGCAACTTCAGAACTGCCTATCAAAATGTCTTAACCTTTCCTAAAGCCAGAATGATCGTCTTGTGGCAGATCGTCAGTTTTCCTTACCGTTCTTCTGTATATCATTCTTCTCAGCATATTGTATTGAAAGGGTACAGTACCGCCCGACATTGAAAATAGGTACAACATTCTTCGTTATTCTTGTCAGAACAACATATTTCTTCTAATAATAACTCAATTTCAATTAATACAGCGAAGCTGGATACCAGTGTGGGAAAGAATGACAATTTATTTATTTATTTGATCACATGTGCACTTCCACAAAATAAATCCCTACATCCAGTTTGGTGAGATCTGTGAAATGAATGAATGTATGGTCGTCTGCTAACCGCAGATAGTGAATGTGAATATATGATCATCTTTGAGACGGTACTTGTGTCACCTTTGGTGGGACCAAAGAGATGAAATTTACCTGAGCTTTGAGGTCCTGAAATGTGGCTGACCAATACGGTAGCAAGGTGCTCCCCCACTTCGGCAGAGGTGCGAGAGAACCTGAAGAACGGCCATGTTTCAGCACTCTGCCGCTGGATCTAGTGTTGGTAAGACCTGTCTTAGGCGTGCTCCGTAAGGACAAAAGAGTGGAGACATGGTATGCATGTGAAATACTGAAGAGTAGTTTAGAATAATAATTTCTCTATTTCAGGAACTTTTGTGGGGAGAATTAAATGTCAGGCAGGTAATATTAAGGGGATCGTAGTAATCTTCGGAAGTGACCAACGCCCACAATGAAACCACGTGTAGCAATAAGTTGAAATACTTCCGAGTGCTTAAGTTAAGCTGAATTACTAGCGTGTGTACTATAAGTTGGAAATATTAAAGAAATGGCGTGTGCAGGACTTGAAATTAGAGACGAGTACTTCCACGTGGTGAGTACTGTGTGAGTCTCAATCTGTGTATGTGACAAAGGATAAAGAGAAGTACTCCTCCATGGTATCAGTTGAGGACTTGCGTGTGTGATGAATATGTTCTTAATATTACTTTGCGTGTTATGTTTCCGTGTGACGCTTGATTCAAACTATAATACTCTGAGAGAGAAGCAAGGTGAGTCAGCCGTCTATCCAGCAACTCCACTTGGCTTGCATTGCACAGGAAGACGTGCATATATCGTCCAGAGTTCGTAGTAGGATAGAAAAGTTACGAAGTGGGGCAGTGTCGTGTGAAACTGGGATGAATACTAATTGAAGTGGGAAAGCTGAAAGTGATGTGATTATAATGTTGTGACTATTCCTTGTGTTGTATTCCATGTTGTAGTGTGGTGTATGTCATGTAATTTAAGTATGTGTGGTTTGCATGGGAGAGTAGCAAGGTAGTTTCAGAGGTAGTGGGTTATGCTTGTTCCTTCTGTACCGCTCGGTCTGGGGGAAAGTTTCGTGATGATGGTTGTGAGAGTCGAAGTGTGAGATATAATAAAAGATCCACCATCCTATCCAGAAAGTTCACTGTAGCGTTAAATAATTACGAGACCATAAGATAGAGAATCACCAATGTAAAGCCATGCCCACTGGGCGGAATTTCTCGTGTATTATTGTTGTAGGTTATAGAATTTGTAACTTAATTGTGAGTACTAGAGCTCATGTTACTCGACAAATAAGAATGAATCCACTCGCTTGGCAAAGCACTCATCTTGCAGGCCTGACTGCTTGATGCCACAGTATGAGCAAGGCATGTGGATGCCTCTCAGTATTACTGAGTTTTTAAGCTGCGATCCATGCAAACTTCGGAATCGTGTGGATGATGTCCAAAAATTTGTATGACCAGTCCCATACATTCTACACAACAACGTGAATTGTCGTTTTGTTGCCATTTTCCACAGGTATCTTAGAAATTCCGAAGCAGTATTGTTTATCCCTTCTGCCATTTTTGATCTTAAGTCCTCCAAAGCTCTAGGAGACCTAATTGCCAATGAGTGGTTCCAGCTAGAAATAACATACCTGAATGAACTTACGGACTTCCTTTCTCGATGAACTGGTGATTAGAAAGGCTGTGATTTTTTTGGAGGTTGACTGAATTTTTGTCTGGTTTACTTCCGCAGCTAGCGGATGAATAATGTTAGTTTCTCCTCTGAGCAACGGCTGTTAACATTTTCGAGGCAGGCTCCCGCGAAATGTATATCGACTGTCTGTGACTGTCTGCCAGTTACGTTGTTCAGACCTGATGTAGCAATACCCTACATCTAACTTTTACTTTTTTCTAGCTTATAAAATTAAATAAAGGTGCTGTGTCTGACTGTAGGACATACTTTACAACGTGTGCTTTCTGTGCGTCACATTTTTCGGCTCGTGCAAGCTTCCTGTAGGTTCAGTATCAGCTTCCAGCGTCAGCATGAGTTCGCAAAATAAAGTAATTTATGTTTATTTTCATTAATTTTATATGTGTTTGCAATACTCTGAACATTCTAATATACCTTACTCAAGCGAATGAACGATTGTTTATTTCATCATAATGATACGATGAAACATTTCTTTCCATGTAGCACTCGGTTTACATTCGTCAGCAACCTCTCGTACTTTCACAGAGGGAATGCAAGAGGGAGAAGACAGTGACGAAGAAGAGGAGGAGGATTATAATGACGAAGATGATACAATTCCAACGAGAAAACACCCCAGTACACCAAAGCTTGTGCCATCACAAAGAGCAAAGCAGTTCTGTATCATTCATCTACCTTGGATAAGGAACAACAACAAAAAGCAAGACCTGTCAGATGTAGATAACCAGGACGTAAGAGTTTCACATTTGTGCAGTGCAGAGGATCCAAAATTTTTCTCTGTTTCTGATTGTATTTTCACATACAATACTTACATTAAAATATTTTTGTGTTGCAGTTGTCAGGTGATAAATGAAGTCAATAAAACTAATCCCTGAAAATATTTTATTACTGTGATTTTAAAAAACAAAGTTTGGGTCCTGATGTTGCATATAAGTGCTGCATGGTCTAATGTTTTGGTGAATCACATCATTTTTTAAATGTATTGTTAGAATCTTATTTTGCTCCAGAACAAAGTATTAACCACTAATACATACTTCTCATTCATATGATCTAAGACCAGGACTGAGAAAGTCAAGAATTGCCAACATTTCTTTCAAAGTCCGTCGCCATTTAAATAAGCGTGCTACCATCCGCTCCATCCTTCTTCGTGCGCACTCGACGTCCCCTGTTGACAACGACCTGAATGGGTCGCATATATTTAAGCAGTTTTGAAGTATGGGATACGCAAACGTTTTGTATTCCGTGTTCTTTGTACACCTACTGCAGTTTCCCAGTATCCTATCAGTGAATCGTAGATAAGGATTTGCTTCACCTGTAACTGACATTACGTGGTCGATCCACAACACATCTCTGTACATTGTTATTTCCAAATATTTGCATTTCATAGTTGGCTGTAGTTGTGACTCATTAACCCTGTGGTCAAAGCATACCTCGTTTTAAAGTGTTTTGAAATGCACAAATTTAATTTCTGTGCATTAAGAGCCAGTTGTCAGTTACACCAACACAATATTGTGTCGACATCTAACTGGATGTTGTTTAAGACACATGGTACCACTCAGCTTACACGAATCTCATGCGTCTATTGATGACTGAAAGACGACATCGGCTGCATATGATTTATTCTTAAAATTTTATTATAGTAATCCCATATCGTGGCATTTGCCTAGCCTTAGCGGCACAGAAAGTGTCGTTACGGCACGTGAAACATTTTAAGACGTATTTTACAAGCAATCGTTTTTAGGCCTGCAAGTTTCAAAAATTGTTCGTATGACACAACGATACTTACAGTGTGCCACTTGAGGAACAGTATATGTCTGTATACATGATTAAAAGATGGTACTATGAAGCCGATGTCGAATTTTAGGCATTATGAAGTTCCGTCAACTGCAATTTTTGTCAAATATATTGTTTTTTCATAGTAACAACGTCAGCATGATGTGTGAAGAGAGTTTTGCATGAAAGATGTTTGCAGAACCCATGATTATTTCCTTGTATGACGTTACGTTGTTCAATGTAGATCATAGTGTTTGAACCCAAATATGTTCTGCTGTTCTCCTACAAACAGCAGTGAGTAATATAGAACACAGTTCTATGGGCCACTTCTACTTCTTTTTTGAAAGTAGGTTTGACCTGTGGTGCTCTTCTACAATCAACAGGTACGTAATTCTGCTCAAGAACTCTGCTGCAAATAGTGACCACTAAGGGGATGCCGCCCTCAAAGTTCTGTGAAGAGCCCGAAACGGTCTCCATCCGGATGTGGGAGTTTTAGCAACGGTTTTCAACAGCATTCGCATTAATAGTGGCATGCTCATTAAGTGACGGTACTTCATGTTCCTTTATAAAGCAACGTATTACGAAGACAGTAAGTCGTCTGGAGGACGATTTCTGTGTAACTGACAGCTGAAATGCGAGACCAAAATTTAATTGTGTTTTGAGACAAGTCCTTTGAGATATTTGTGCTATGGTGTTTATATAGGGTCCCTTGCATTGTTCCTTTCTGGTACTCAAGCTCGTTTCAATTAAAAGTTCACTATCTGCAGATTTAGCCTTTGTTTTGAATCTATTGTACACTGGTGCTGTTTCTTGAGATGTTTCCCAGTGGTGTCTCTATAACAACGAGGCTGCCTACCATCTGTAATTACACTGTTAGGTACACATTTTGGTTTGGTTCACCATACATTTTAATTTGAACGAAAGTTCCTTTCCATGTTCACTACCTGATATGGTGATTCTAGATCTGTGTGAGAAATGTTGTAACATCCTCCTTATCTACTTTATTGAATGTGTAGACATTTCCGTTTACTTTTCGAGCCCTTTGAACCTGCGTGCTCATGAGACCTCTGATCCCAATCTTTATGTGGGCGTACGTCGAGTCGTCGAGTCTCCTTGTTGACAAAAATACCAATAACTACACTACGTGATCAAAAGTATCCGGACACCCCCAAAAACATACGTTTTTCATATTAAGTGCATTGTGCTGACACCTACTGCCAGGTATTCCATATCAGTTACCTCAGTAGACATTAAACATCGTGAGATAGCAGAATGGGGCGCTCCACGGAACTTACGGACTTCGAACGTGATCGGGTGATTGGGTGTCACTTGTCTCATACATCTGTACGCGAGACTTCCACACTCCTAAACATCCCTAGGTCCACTGTTTACAATGTGATAGTGAAGTGGAAACGTGAAGGGACATGTACAGCACAAAAGCGTAAAGGCCGACCTCGTCTGTTGACTGACGAAGACCGCTGACAGTTGAATGTGCAATAGGAAGACATCTATCCAGACCATCACACAGGAATTCCAGACTGCATCAGGATCCACTGCAAGTACTATGACAGTTACGCGGGAGGTGAGAAAACTTGGATTTCATGGTAGAGCGGCTGCTCATAAGCCACACATCACGGCGGTAAATGCTAAACGACGCCTCGCTTGGTGTAAGGGGAATAAACATTGGACGATCGAAGAGTGGAAAAACGTTGAGTGGAGTGACGAATCACGGTACACAATGTGACGATTCGGTGGCAGGGTATGGGAATTTCGAATGCCCGATGAACATCTGCCAACGTGTGTAGTGCCAACAGTAAAATTCCGTGGCGGTGTTGTTATGGTGTGGTCGTGTTTTTCATGGAGGAGACTTGCACCCCTTTCTGTTTTGCATGGCGCTATCACAGCACAGGCCTACATTGATGTTTTAAGCACCTTCTGGCTTCCCACTGTTGAAGAGCAATTCGGGAAAGGCGATTGCATCTTTCAACCCGGCCGAGCACGTTTTCATAAAGTACGGCCTATGGCGGAGTGGTTATACGACAATAACATACCTGTAATGGACTGGCCTGCACAGAGTCCTTAACGGAATCCTATAGAACACCTTTGTGATGTTTTGGAACGCCGACTTCATGCCAGGCCTCACCGACCGACATAGATATCTCTCCTCAGTGCAGCTCTACGTGAAGAATGGGCTGCCATTCCCCAGGAAATCTTCCAGCACCTGATTGAACGTAAGCCTGCGAGAGTGGAAGCTGTCATCAAGGCTAAGGGTGGGGCAACACCATATTGAATTCCAGAATTACCGATGGAGGACGCCACGAACTTGTAAGTCATTTTCAGCCAGGTGTCCGGATACTTTTGATCACATAGCGTATATTTTCATCATGGGAGGGGTGCCGAACCGTATTTTCTACGTAATTTTCCAAGTTTTAATGTTCCACGGAAACTTTTCTGTTACCTGTCGCTAATGTAGCGGTAATTTTTGTAACCAGTTTCGTGATGAGTACAATCTGCAGCTATTTTTACATGTCTTGCAAACATCCGCACTATGGAATGGTGATTTCTCTGAGATTATTGCGTCTGCTTGTGAGTTTGGTGGCCGAAAGGATATCCCATCTGCAACTTCCACTCCATTCGTGACTATTGTTCGTGTCAAAACAATTCCACAGCAGAGACAGTTTTTCCCTCAGTAAATTCTGATACGTGTTTGACTTGGATCAGCTTCAAGAGAAGTGTTGTGCTCTAAAATCCACCACTCGTTTCTTCGCTGTTGAAAATGCGACGGCTGGCTCTAACAAACGGCCGCCAATTGTATGCATTTCCGTTGGTAAGCTGCCAAAGACATAACTGCGTGATGGTACGCCAATCCAATGTTATCCATTTGAATGAAAAAAGTCACAAAATGACTATCTGGTACACAAACTAAACTATTTTGCAGATGAAATTGACACTTTATTGCGCAACATGTGCTGTAACTTCCTCTTTCTCGTGTATTGAGATGTTCCAATGAAATTTTCTCGATAAGCGACATTATATAGCATTGTGAAGAATACGAAGCTTCACGTAACTTAAAGATGATGACGAGAAAGTACGCTCCAATGACGATAGCGTAAGATTTCTTTTAAAAGGCACCTAATGGTGGAAATCAGTTGATCAGTCTGGTATTTCAATTTGAAAGGGATGTTTCCTATTTAACATGTCGATTTTCAAGGAATTTTGGCCATAATTGTGAACGAAATTGCGAATCTGATAAATGTACTCAACGTCTGTAGTGTCGGTATAATCATTTCTTTGCTAGTCTCTGTTTTGAGAAAAAAGATATTAGAGTAAGTCAGAGAGAAGCAGTGTGGAGTGTGTGTTAGAAGGTCTGGCTACGTATTTGGTTTGAAAAGGATTTCGGCAGCCTGCTGTGTAGTGAAGGCAGCATTATTTAAAAAAAAACATTTTGTAATAATATATTTTATTAAATCCGCTCAATAAGTTTATTTTCTCTCCTGACCACTTCATTCTCTTTTCAGTTGTTATCAGTTACACCCATACAATGTTCAGATTTCTTCTGTAACACAACTTTTCAAAAGTGCCTATTCCCTTCTGTTTCGTACAGTTTACCAATCACCTTTCTTTTGGATGTAGCTCCGCACTGCATACAAATATTTTTTAAATAAAAGACTTCCTTACATTTTCACGTATATTCGATGTTAAAAACTTTTTTTTCTTCTTCAGCTTTTCTTACTGTTGTCGGTCGGCATTTTATTTCTTTTTCCCTTGTCCAACGTCGTTTATTTTGCTACTGAAATAGCAAAATCTGTTCCCCAGTAATACGTTTAGTGCTTCATTTCGTAAACTAATTCTCTCAGCATCGCCTGATTTAGTTCCGTTACATTTCAGTATTCTAGATTTAATTTCGCCTATTTCATCTTATAATCTCCTTAAAAGACACTGCACATTCCGTTCGACATATCTTCCAACTTCATTGTCGTCTCTCACAGAATTAAAAAGTCATTCTCAGAAGTTATTTTCTTTCGTTTATTATCATTATTGTGTGGCGGTGTGGATAGTAGGAAGGAAGTCAGGGATCGACTGACTAATAAGAGAAGATTTGCGGGTCTAATTCTGCTGCATGATTATGACTCAATCTCCACTTGAGATACGATGCCATCAAGCTGCAGTCACTAGAACATGATCAACTCTCTTCACCAAGGCTTACCAACGCGCTGAAGTACGCCTGATACAAATCGGTATGTTAAGTGGATCACCCGTGATTATCTGAAATCCTACTAAATTTTATGCTATTTTGGCTTCTCAGTTGTGTATATTACGCGAAGAAATTTCCTTCATTTTACGTGCATGGTGTAAAAAAGAAAAAAAAGTTGCGTTTTAAGCATTTCCTTACAGATTATCATCATCGTAATTACCTTTTATCATAATAATGGGCTACTTATTATTTACAAGTAACAAAATACACGTATGTGAAACGGTAATCAAAAAGGCAGAAAACAAACACGAATGTAAAACATGAAACGACAATTAAAAAATTAAACAAATATAAGTAGAATAAATAATTAGAATAGATATGTATATTTTAAAATTTTAATTAAGTATGCTGAGAAAACGCCGACAGCTTATTATCCAAAGATAGTATTTCAGAAACGAGCCTTATTACACAGGGATGTATGTGGCTTGAAAGATTCTTTAATTTATGTTGTAACAAAAGTTTTCAGTTTTCAAAATCAGCCGATGGTGGGGTAATTTGCAAAATTTCAAATTATTACAAAAGTTGGTATTACAGTTTTCAAGAACGTTAGTTACATATCAACTATAATAATGAAAACATTTTTTATATATCATCGGTTCGAAGATATTCCGTCTAAACCTAAAATGTCAAATTAGCTTTCGGGGTGTGTTTTACCCCTTCAAAGTGAAACTAGACACATATAAAAAAATACACATTCATCTCTTTTGCCCCATTGCACTATTTTACCCCCTCTACACACCCGTCAGGTTTAGTCAAAATCGTTTATTGACTTTGGGAACGTTCCCTTGCGAGTTGAGTTATAAATTGCAACAGTTAGTACATTTATTTAAATGAGAAATTCTGCAACATAACAAAGTACAGTGGGAGTCGTGAAATATAATTTGAGTTCAAGTAAATAACAACTTAAACAGAGACAAGCCCAAATGCACCAACAGGTCCTAAAGCAAGGCTCATAAGCCATATAATTCAGTCTCTCAAGAATTAGAAACAATGATTGTTTAAACACCGTGTTTAACAGCCAAGGCTTTTCTAAAAATACAGCTTAATGTAGTAAAGCTAATATGGAAACATAACTTCAAAATGATAAAGGGATCTGACAAATGTGTAACATATCCCTATAAATCAAATATTTAAGAAAGAAAGCTTCGTTTTCAGAATGAATTTTGATGGTTCGTGCTTTGAATTTTATACAGCCTTGCTCAAACTTCCATGCTGTTAACATCTCTTCTCTACACAAGGACTCGCTACACCACAATTGTGGGTAAACCATCAATCCTGATCTGCACGTGTAGCTTACGTCATAATTAACCACTACTCAAATGTTCACCTGAAACAGTTCAGTATTAGCAATAAGAAACAACAAAATGTTAACAATATCTTCAGCTTAAATGAACTGAAACAGGAACTGCTTCTGGAAAGTTGTACCCATTAGTAAGTAAGGAAAACTTCATACACTGCGGAATGTAATCTGATTGATATCGACCAGTTCATCTCACAAACAGGTTGCAAACAGTTTCCAGCGAACTGAAGGAGTACAATCACAGAGGCTAACTGAGGGCAGAATTAGTAAAAATCTGCTTGCAGAATCCGAACGAAGCCCGATTTTTCTGTGCACGAACCAATCACATTTACTTGAGGGCCATGCCATAAAGCAACGTTTCCAAAATTTCATAAATCACAACCCTAGCTTACTCTTCACACCAGCGAGCCACACGTTACAAAAAGCCGAGTATTCTGTCCGATAGGTCAACGGACTGCTACCACTGCTGATGTCCATCGCTTTGCGCTCCCCACAGTAAGAACCCCAAACTCGGCTCGCAGGGAACCTCTTGTACAGTGGTCGAGTCCACGATATAGCATCCTGTCCCCGCAGGGAGCATGCACTGCCTCTGGCCAGTGAGACCTAAAGTGGTGGCAACCTTGGTAGGTAACCGACCATAGTACCACCCTTGGCACTTGCCAGATTTCTCCTCGGTTTCATTTACAGCTTTCTCAGTGTACAGGCAGAATAACAAGGGAATAGACTACAGCTCTGTCTCGCCTCCTCTCCTTTTCACATCTTTCGAATTTTTTAATCCCTGTGCGGTTTCTGTGCAATCTGTTGCTTGTCTCCACCTGATCCCTGATAACTTTCAGCTTGCCAGAATGTGTATGCAACGTTGTCGATCATTTTTTCCACATCTTCAAATGCTACAGACGTGGGCTTGTACAGAGCATGTGTAACAACTACAACAACCTCCGCTGTGAACATTTACCATTCGTTGCTGCTAGTATGTAACAATAGCGGACAAAGCTGAGTATCTTTCGACGCTGTGGATAGGTCCGTTAGCTAATGACGAGCTTTGGGGCCCACCCCATGCTGCGAGGAACGGAACGCCTTCCCTCGAACAACGGGCTCGCCTGCACGTGACACGAGACGCCCCCGCTGTTGAAGCGACAGCAGGGCGTCCGCGTCTCCCCGGGGAAATGTCGGCAGGAAACCACTCGCAGAAATGACAAGTCCCGCGTCAGCCCGGCCGGACGAGTTGTCAGCTGAAGAAAGGCGGCCACTTGACTTTCCTCGCATTCCACCTGTTACTGTCTCTTTCACAAGTGAAACGACGGGGGCGGGCGCGCGCCTCAGAACGTGCCGACGCTGGCTGCTAAGTTGACTGTCGGAACTCTCTTCGCAGACACTCCTTTCAAGCTGTCGTATACTGTTACTTGAGGGACAAACGGTATTTCTGGGCGCGAACTGGTCGAGAGAGTTGATGTGACTCGGAAACATAATTTTTCTGCAGCTGCTGGGTTTTTCAGCAAGGAACAGACACAAATAAGATTTGACTGTATTGACGGATAACACACATAAACATTAATTATGTTCTCAAGAGTTTTCCAGATGCATCTATTCTTAACTAACGGCGTTTGCTGTGTCGGTCACTCTAATGTTAACATGATCTGTAAACAGAAGAAAATCGTCCGACTTTTAAAGACAGTAAGCTCTGCAGAATCTGTGCCGCAGTATTTAAAGATTGTTATTTTGACAATGAGAAACTACATGCACATGAAATATAACTGAAGCTTTGCACATATCTGAAAGAAATCTATCTTGGTTACTGGGTTGGCCACAGCAGCGTTGTTCCATAGTCTTAATTAAGCTGGCGTTATTTACAGGCTGATGTCCATAGGCAAAAAAATTCCATATTAGACGAACACCTACCTCAGATTTTATATGATGGCATGTAAGTTCATGCAAAATCTAGACACTTACTCCTATCCATCTAAACGTGCTGCAAAATACAATAGTGTTAACTTGACTTCTTTGAACAAGACATTAAAGTAAGAAATAACAGAGAAGAACCCAAGAAGTTACTGTCTTTGAATTTACTGTAAGTGCCGCACCCGTTCTTGAGTCTCCACTAGTTGTACCATGGCAACCAATAAGAACGGAACAATTTTCCACTCCTAAGCATACGTCCTCCCCGTCGTCACGAACCATGTAAGGGGACAGTTTTTGTTTCCTACTACTTCTGAGTATGAATCGAGTTCCTGTTATTGTGCCATTTCTAAGTGACGCAATATTAATGATGACAAAATTTTTTGCAAGGCTATAAAAATACACTATGTTACCAAAAGTATCCGTACACCTAGAAAACACATGTTTCCCATATTAGGTGCGTTGTGTTACCACCTACTGCCATGTGTTCCATATCAGCGACCTCAGTAGTCACTAGACATCGTGAGAAAGCAGAATGGGGCGCTCCGCGGAGCTTACGGTCTTCGAACATGGTCAGGTGATTGGGTGTCACTTGTGTCATACGTCTGTAAGCGAGATTTCCACACTCATAAACATCCCTAGGTCCACTGTTACCGATGTTATAGTGAAGTGGAAACGTGAAGGGACACGTACAACACAAAAGCGTACAGGCCGACCTCGTTTGTTGACTGACGGACGCCTCTGACACTTGAAGAGGGTCATAATGTGCAACAGGCAGACATCTATCCAGACCATGACACGGGAATTCCAAACAGCATCAGGATCCACTGCAAGTACTATGACAGGCGGGAGGTGAGAAAACTTGCATTGCATGGTAGAACGTCTGCTCGTAAGTCACAAATCGCGCCGGTAAATGCCAAACGACGCCTCACTCGGTGTAGGGAGCGTAAACAATGGACAACTGAACAGTGGAATAACGTCGTGTGGAGTGACGTATCACGGTACACAATGTGGTGATCCGATAGCTGGGTGTGGGAACAGCGAATGCCTGATGAACGTCATCTGCCAGCGTGTGTAGTGCCAACAGTAAAATTCGGAGGCGATGGTGTTGTGGTGTGGTCGTGTTTTTCAAGGAGGAGGCTTGCACCCCTTGTTGTTTGGCATGGCACTAACACAGCACAAAATGGTTCAAATGGCTCTGAGCACTATGGGACGTAACATCTGAGTCATCAGTCCCCTAGAACTTAGAACTACTTAAACCTAAGTAACCTAAGGACATCACACACATCCATGCCTGAGGCAGGATTCGAACCTGCGACCGTAGCAGTTGCGCGGTTCCGGACTGCGCGCCTAGAACCGCGAGACCACCGCGGCCGGCTAACACAGCACAGACCCACATTGATGTTTTAGGCACCTTCTCGCTTCCCACTGTTGAAGAGCAGTTCGGGGATGAGAATTGCATCTTTCAAAATGATCGAGCACCTTTTCATAATGCACTGCCTGTGGCGGAGTGGTTACACGACAGTAACATCCCTGTAATGGATTGGCCTGCCCAGAGTCCCGACCTGAATCCTACAGAGCACCTTTGGGATGTTTTGGAACGCCGATTCCGTGCCAGGCCTCATCGACCGAGATCGACACCTCTCTCAGTGCAGCACTCCATGAAGAATGGGCTGCCGTTCCACAAAAAACCTTCAAGCACCTGACTGAACGTATGCCAGCGAGAGTAGTAGCTGTCATCAAGGCTAGGGGTGGGTCAACACCATACTGAGTTCCAGCATTACTGATGGAGGGCGCCACGAATTTGTAAGTTATGTTCAGCCAGGTGCTTTTGATCACATGGTGTATATGTTGAATGGCTATTGTCTATGTTGGCAATTATTTGACCTACGTTTTAGATGATGGAGTAAAGCGTTCTGGCCTGCTTTGATGAAGTTATTCTTCAGTTTTTGTGCTGTTCCAATTCGTCAGAAATTTTCGTACTCTGCTTACTTCTGTATATGCAGAGATCAGTAAAAAAATCATGAAATTGTTTCATGCCTGATTATTAGGAAATAAAATCTGCTTCGAAAATTGTTAATCTCGATAGTAAAATTTAAGTTATCACAAACTAAGCTCACATGATTTCATTTATGTTATTATTTCCTGCTCGGTTATAAGGGATATTATCGGTATTCCTACATAACAGAATGTACGGAGTTGTCTTGAAACCCTTGTCTTTGCCAGCGTCTATTCACATCCTGAGTATAATTATCGACATATCGTCACGTCGAAACCAAAATCAAGTCCAAATCCTAAATCAGGGTCGTTAATGAAGTATAAAGGAACCAGAAGGAAGTTTACATTGAAGTGACAAAAAGTCATAGGATACTTTCAAATATCGTGTCGGACTCTCTTCTACCCCGCTTGGTGCAGCAACTGGACGTGGATGGACTCAAAAAGGCGCTGAAAGTCCCCGACAGAAATACTGAGCCTTGCCGCCTCTATGGCCTTCCATAGCTGCGAAATAGTTGCCGATACAGGATGTTGTGCACGAGCTGACCTCTCGATTACGTCCCATAAATGTTTGATAGTACTCATGTCGGGCAATCTGGGTGACCAAATCATTTGTTGGAATTCACCAGAATATTCTTCAAACCAGTAGCGAACAGCTGTTGCACGGTGATATGACTTCGTTGTTTGGGAACATTAAGTCCACAAATGGCTGGAAATCGTCTCCAAGTAGCCGAACATAAGCAATTCCGGTGAATTATCGATTCAGTTGCACCAGAGAATTGAACCAGAGGACCTAACTGATTACATGTAAACACATCCCACAACTTTACGGAGCCACCATCAGTTTGCACAGTGCCTTGTTGACAACTTGGTTCCATGGCTTCGTGAGGTCTGTGCCGCACTCGAACCCTACCATCAGCTGTTACCAACTGGAATCTGCACTCATCCGCCCGTCAACAGTTTTCCAGTCGTCTGTTGTCCAATCGATACGTTCACTAGCTCAGGAGAGCCGTTGTAGGCGATGCCGTGCTGTTAACAAGGCATTCACGTCTGCCGTCTTCTGCCATAGACTATTAACACCATATTTCGCCACACTGTCCTACTGAATTCCCTACCGCCATCTGTATATGTACATACCGCTGCCCCAAGACTTTTGGCACCTCAGAGTATTACTGACACCAATGTACAGCCTGAACGTAAGTGATCTTCTGGTTGGTGAGTGCAGTTATTTATACATACATCGAAGATTCCAGAATGGCAGTACTTATCAACCATCGAATATTCCAGATATACTAACATTACACATATATTTCTAGAACCTTTGTGAAATGATAAATACGGGATAATAAATGATTGTAGGTTGAGTTTGAACCGGTGACCAACAGCACACTAGCTAGCGAGCCTAAGCCTCACCAAGACACTTCATCTGTATCAGCACCTGTACAGCATGAACGTCGTACTTGGACTCTGTGATCCTCTCTGGCAGCAGATATAATTGAGTTCCTCGCAAGAGAGTTCTTGTCAAATTCCATACCTATGAGGTATCGCTTCAGTTGTGCAATTTGCTTCTTGATTTCCTCTCAGAAAGGCCACAGTAAGTAGTAATCGACGGAAAATCATCAGGTAAAACAAAAGTGATATCCAGTGTTCCCCAAGGAAGTGTTATAGACCCCCTGCTGCTCCCAATCTACATAAGCGATTTTAGTGACGATCTGAGCAGCCCTCTTAGATTGATTCCAGATGATACTGTCATTTACCGTCTGGTAAAGTCATCAGAAGATCAAAACCAATTGCAAAATGTCTTAGATACGACATCTGTGTGGTGCAAACCGTGGCAATTATCTTTGGATAAGGAAAAGCGTGAGGTCATCCACATGAGTACGGAAAAAAAGTCCTTTAAATTTCGTTTGCAGAATAAATCAGACAAATATAAAGACTTTCAGTTCGACCAGATACCTAGAAATTACAATGACGAACAACTTAAACAGCAACTGTGACATAGATAACATTATGGTGAATGCAAACCAAAGACTGCATTTTAATGACAGAACACTTAGAAGATGCAACAAGTCTACTACAGAGACTGCCTCCACTACGATTGCTCATCCTCTCCTATAGTACTGCTTTGTTGTATGGTGTGCTTACCAGATAGGATTCACAGAGGCCAACGAAAAAGTCCAATGAGGGCAACTCGTTTTGTATTATCGCGTAATAGGGGATAGAGTGTCCTGGATATGATAATCGATTCGGGATAGTAATCATTAAAAAGAAAGGCGTTTTTCGTTGAGGATAGGTCTTTTTGTGGAACTTCAACCACAATCTTTCTCCTCTGAGTGTGAAAATATTTTATTGTCTCCAATGGTCATCGTAATAAAATAACGGAGAGTTTGTACAGAAATTTTTAAGTGTTCATTTCTTACATGCACGGCTATGAAGTAGAACGGTAGAGAAACAGTGTGAAGGTGGTTCGACGAACTCTGCGCCATGCATTTAAGTGTGAATTGCAGAGGAGTCATGTAGAGGTAGATACTGATGTAGATGAACAGCTGACGATCTTGTTCATTGTAGAGTCAACTATTGACGCTAGAGTACTTCAACTTTACTAACTCGACGTGTTGGTAATGGTAGGAAATAGGACAGTTGAAGAGTGTAGGACAATAATGTGCTTTGTCCACTTTTTTTCAAAAATGAGTTGTGTATGCTATGAGATGTAGGATTCCACATTGTTTAATATTGTTAATTAGCTAGTATTATAATATGAATAGTCCACATTCTAAATCCATTTTAGATTAGGCATGCAGTGAAAGACTATGCTAATGCCTCTCACTAGAGGGAATAAATGAGATTTGTCCAATG
This sequence comes from Schistocerca piceifrons, assembly GCF_021461385.2. NCBI lineage: Eukaryota > Metazoa > Arthropoda > Insecta > Orthoptera > Acrididae > Schistocerca > Schistocerca piceifrons. The sequence continues at coordinate 771,737,845 of NC_060139.1, read as the reverse complement.
TTGTGTATTAAGTTTTAGATTCATTGTGGATTGGCAAACAATATTTGATCAAGAAACAGAGAATTTTCCTTTATTGTCTGTTGTTGGTACTAGTGAAAATATTTTCTTTAGTTGGAGACATTCTGTTATGTTATGCAGAAGACAGACTGACGAATCATTCCAATATTACTCCCATGAAACATCTGTTGTGCAGGCAGCCTCCATGTAAGTCGATTCAGAACCGTTATTTGCTGCTGACATGTAGACTGTCCCGCAAAACATCTCCATAAGGCAGCTCAGTACCACTCCAACTCAACATGATTGCTGTGCAGGACAGGCTAAATGTGGGTAACTGGAAAACTGTTATTTGTCCCTGACACGTAGACTGCCTTGTAAAGCAGATCAATAAGGCAAGCTGATACTATTTCCACATGTTAAAAACGAAAGCTGCACTTGGATAAGTGTTGTGTGATGACAAAGGCTATCATTACTTTATGTATGTGATAATAAAGGAGAAAACCACCTGTAGACACATTCGGAAGGTTTGTATGGCTTTTCAAGACGTACACTGAGAATGACAAGATGAAATGTCCATTTCCTTCCATACTGTGATTTACAGTTGCCGGAAGGTTCGACATGGTCATATGAGCTTGCAACACATGTTTACCAAAAATTTACCTCTCTCACCAGTTTCTCACAAGGGAACAGTCTAATCCAATATGTCGAAACCTATCCAAAAATTTTGGGCAGGAAGAATACAAACGGTTGAAATAGCTCTGAGCACTATGGGACTTTACATCTGAGGTCATCAGTCCCTTAAAACTTAGAACTACTTAAACCTAACTAACCCAAGGACATCACACACATCCATGCCTGAGGCAGGATTCGAGCCTGCGACGGCAGCGGTCGCGTGGTACCAGACTGAAGGGCCGCTCGGCCATACCGGCCGGCCAAGAAGAATATACTGAAAGAAACTCAATATATAAATTTTGGCTGCTAAGAGGCACTAAAAGTGTTTTTTTTTTTTTTTTTAATGTTAAAAATTGCTACATCTGTAGCTCGCCAGGTGGCGTAGACCCTTGCTACTGCTGGCAGGCAATGCATGTGCGACATTGTGGGCGCATACCCTTGGTTGACTGCACATAATTTGTTAAGCGAATTTCAATTTTTATTTATAGTTTGCCTGTCACAATTAATGACAGTTGCTATTCGTTCGCATTTCCAACACATTTAATATCTGTAGCAATTAGAAGTGGTTGCTAACAGCACCCGTCTTTGTACAGGACCCAAAGTTTCACTGCAGTGTGGAATCCAAGAAGTTTTTTTCAACCCATGGGGATGAAGTATGAAGAATGTGGTGTGCAGTCGAAATCACACTCTCCTCCTGAAGACTTGTATGTGTTATTTACTAGTTAATTTCTTGGACATTCATTAGAATGTCGACGACATTTAGTTAGAAATTGTGGAAATATGAGTACTAGAAGGAACAGAAAATAGGTCAGCCTATCCTGTGAACTGTTATGCAAGAAAACTACGGGCATTTTTAACTTTCAGTGAGAAAGAAAAAGCTGAAAATGTTTTGGTTATGTGAAAGGTGAAAAAACACTTAAACTTAAAGCAGGTTTTGTTTCGTAAAATCTGAACGTGAATTGCATACATGGAAGAAAGATTTACACAACGTACAAAAATGTGACAAAATGAAACTTGCAAAAGTGTGAGAGAAAATCTGTTCAAAAGATTTACAACTGCTCGTGAGAATCAGTGCACTGTTACCGAGGGGGATCTAAGAGACTGGGCGCCCTGAATTCCAAGAGATATGAACATGACTGATTTTCTGCCTTATTCGACCTGGTTAAACAGGTTTAGGAATATACAAAAACCATGTCGCAAAATTACAGAGTTTTCCTTAAGTAAACGTGTGCAGAAGATGTCATTAATCACTAATGCTATTAGAGCCAATCAGGCAGCTTTCATGCAAGAAGTGTGTGCAAACCGCACTTTACCATTTCAAGCGATAAATAGTCGCTCGTGCAGTCAGTGAATGCTATGGCATATTCGTATACAACAATGTATTTGTGTGTGTGCGTGTGTGTGTGTGTGTGTGTGTGAGAGAGAGAGAGAGAGAGAGAGAGAGAGAGAGAGAGAGTTTTATATATTTAATTATTAATTTTTTTATTTATTTTGTGTGTGTGTGTGCGTGTGTGTTTGGAAGGAGGGTTTGGGGTTTTTATGTGTTGGGAGTGTACCATTTGCTTGTTGTTATGGGTGTCTCTTGCTCATGTGTTCTTATGTGTGTGTTTTAAGTGTTTGTGTTACGTATGTTTACGATCTGTGTGTCTGTGTTTGTAAGTTCGTGACAAATCGTTTGTTTTAGTGTGCTAGACGTCCCCTTTATTTTTATTTTTATTTGGTGATCCTGTTTCTCTATAATGTTTGTTGTCTGTAAGTCATTCTTGTAGCTGTCTTCACTGAATGGAGTTTTGTTCAGTCGGTGCAGCATATACTGGAAACTGGCTAGTTTGTGCGCCATCAGATATGATTAGAGAATTTGTGTATGGCTGTGCCGGTGGTGGTGGTGACTTTTCATCAGCATGAAGAATTGTTATTGGTTAGAATGAAATACCTCCAGGCTGTGGCTAAGCCATGTTTCCGCAATATCCTTTCTTCCAGGAGTGCTAGTTCTGCAAGGTTCGCAGGAGAGCTTCTGTGAAGTTTTGAAGGTAGGAGACGAGGTACTGGCGAAATTAAAGGGTAGCTCAGTTGATAGAGCACTTGCCCGCGAAAAGCAAAGGTCCCGAGTTCGAGTCTCGGTCCGGCACAGAGTTTTAATCTGCCAGGAAGTTTCATTGTTGTTGGTTGTTGTCTCTGTGTACTTTGAGATCAAACAAATTTAAAATTTTGTCATTTTCTGTTTCTGTGGTGAATTTTATTTGGGATAAACTGTTTCTGTATCATTGTGGAGGCGTTTGATGAGACTGGGTCTTTAATCTAGAAGACGTATGATATCATCTACATGGCAGTACCAACAGAGTATCCTGTATTGTTTGGGTCTTACTATTGTTTCAAACATTTTGTTTTCAGTGTGACTGAGTACTATTGTTGTTTGTGTATACAAAATGTTTCAGTAAGCATATGTATTTCTCTGGCTAGGATATATATGGGTGTACTTCTGAAGTTGACCAACAGACATATCGGAGTGTCTCTGATGCCCATAATCTTTGTGAAGAATAATAAGTAAGCCGAGACACTTTTCTTTTCCTTGTATTTGTATTCTGTACAGGACTGGAAAGTTCAGCTTCACTCTCCGACATTTCTGCTGGCTTCATTTCACCTACGAAATAACGTTATATACAATCTCGGTAGCAGGAACCCATCAGTGTTTTTGGTCAATTTACCGAGGAAAGCTCCTTTTTCAGCCTGCTTCGGAAGCACAATCTGGGACAATTTTGTATTGTTCATTGTCTCATAACTGAACAATGTAACGGTTCGAACTTCGTTTACAACGTTTGATTGGCTGGCAAATATAGGTGCACAGCAAGTAACAATATAAGATGATACCTTAGAGGAGAAGAAAGAAACTGAAAGTAAAAAATGGATATTGATTGTTCTTCCTCAGCACCGAGTGGAGTTTGGTCATCTTGTAAGTAGGCTGTTTAGGTTTTTATGTTGGTAACACCACGCAGCGATCTGTATGAAAATCACTGACTGTGCTGTGTGCAGTCTGTGGCTGGTTGGCATTGTTGAAATATTCACTGTTGTAGAGTTGGGCAGCTGGATGTGAACAGCGCATAGCGTTGCGCAGTTGGAGGTGAGCCGCCAGCAGTGTTGGATGTGGGGAGAGGGATGGCGGAGTTTTGAGAGTGGATGATCTGGACGTGTGTTCATCAGAAAGAGTAAATTTGTAAGACTAGATGTCATGAAAAGAACACTATTAAGGTAAATACATTGTTTGGTCTCTATCAAAATCTTTCATTTGCTAAGTATTGCTATGAGAAGTTAGTGCCTTCAGTAGTTTTTATTTTTTATTATGTCTTTTATTATTTTGTCTTTTATTATTATGTCTTTTATTTAGCTGGCAGTATTGGCGCTCGCTGTATTGCAGTAGTTCGAGTAACGAAGATTTTTGTGAGGTAAGTGATTCATGAAAGGTGTAGGTTATTGTTAGTCAGGGCCATTCTTTTGTAGGGATTATTGAAAGTCAGATTGCATTGCGCTAAAAATATTGTCTGTCAGTTTAGTGAATGTCTGAGTACGTTCAGTTTTGCTCAGTGTTGTAATAAACATGCTACGTGAACTTGATAACCCAGAACAAACAAACAAAAAACACTAACTATTCTAAACACAAATGTTAATGAAATACAGTTACACTTGCTGTCCCTTCAGGAATGAAGCATATAAAAAAATTTTTACATAATTACAAGTACAAATACATTATTCCCTATCTTGCGAGTCACACGAAATCATTTCATTTTGTGATTTTCTTGGGGTCTAAAAAGTTGCTGACAGGTTCCCTAGAAACACTGTCTCGGTGTCAAAGCTCTCCCATGGTTACCCGGACGAAAGTCTTTAAGTCACTCAAATTGAACACGCACTGAACAGTAAACCGTATCTCACATTAAACACAAATGTCATAGTCACTCTCAGCGCACCATCCACACGAATCTGGTCGTCCAAAAATGGCCCTACAACTACTATTACCCACGGTTCTGTCCTTTCAGTTGATGGTGTAATTAAAAGTCGTAAGTTCCAACAAACAGCACTTATTCCCACACCAACTAAAGAAATGTCTCCTACTACAGACGCAAATGTCAATGTCCCACTCTAGTTTCTTGCGTTCATACAATAATTAGTCACCAAACGACAACTGTCCTCTTAAAGAATACCAAGCGTCCCACATGCAATTCACAATGCACACTTAACAAGTCACTGCCAAAAGTTTATGGATCCCACCGTTCAGTGGTCAAGACAAAACAAAACGATCGTCCTGTCTGCTAAAGACAAAATCTTTTCCACCACTCACAACGTGGGAACACCAGTCCTTCACTTTCCACCTTATGGAGACGTAACGAGCAGTCATCTTGTTTCACAGCTCCACAGTCCAGTACTAGTTAATAGTTGCTGGTAACAAATGCCCGCCGGAGTCTGCGTCGCGTCGTTCATTCTGCCGTGGCGCCGCCGCTCGAGCTTGTGCCGTTGAGCAGAAGAAGCCACCCGCTGTTGCCTCCGCGGGATACTTTCCCCAGTCGTAAGGGTGGCGGAACTTATGAATGGCCAGTGGTACGTGCGTGTTGCCCCAGGCCGTTGACCTGCTGTAGTGGGCGCGTGGAGTGTACCCCGACCAGCAGTGGAGTGGGGAGTGCCGCGGTTCTGTTGCCAACGTCTGCTTGGTTTATGTGGTACGGGCGTGTTCGGTGTAGCCCCACAGCGCTAAGACACCCAATCAGTCAGACCCTTCCGTGCATCTCGCAACATTACAGACAAAAGGATATTCTTACAGCATTTAAATACTCATTGAATATATGTACGATCTATTAGATACATTGGTAACAAAAGAATCTTTGTTCTAAAAACAACATAAAATCATACACCCTAGTTTTCTACACATACAACATCAACATTTATCTCTATTCTATATACAGCCCACACTTGTGCTATTGATTGTACCTGTCGTCCCTCATACAAAACATGAAAGTGTAAAAAAAACAAAAGGAATAAGAAACAATCTATACAGCTCATAATTACAATATCAAATAGTAGATTACTCTAACATCCTATCACAGTGAAAATATTAGAAACTGTTCATTCTAAAACTACAATATACAGTGAACCTTTGTGCTTGTGACAGACTGAAATTAATACCCCTTGAAAGTGTTCTAACAAAGAAATAAGAAATAATCTACACAGCTGACAATTATCTACCACATGTTATTAACTAGTAAACTACTTTAACATCCTAACACAATAAACATTTTAGAAACTGGTGACTCTAAATCTACAACATACAATGCACCTTTGTGCTTGTGAGAGACTGAAATTAGCATCTCTTTATACATTTTACATTTTATTATATATAACAACATTTCTAGGACATGTATGTACCATCCACATGTCAGATCCTGACCTGACATCGAGGTTCCTCCAAATCAAACAATAAAGCACAATAATGTTTTAGTTATGGATCGGTAGCATCCCCTTTACAGGAGTGTGCGCTTTGATCACACTACTCTACGACTCTCACTCACCAGACATCACATTTTCCTTCTCATTCAACCCATTAATACACTAACAGAACAGGTCTAGAAGTCAGCTAACCTTAACACCACCACACTCACGACAACATACCATACCTTTGCTCCCTTATACTCATAAAACCACCACTCTCACGACAACATACCATACCTTTGCTCCCTTATACTCAACCACATAACACATGAAGCTGTTTTGGTGATAGCATTCCAGTCTCCGAATTCGTCCTTTCACTCTGGCACCTCTCTCCATCGGCTTACCTCTGCATTCACTTCACCGATTATTCATCCTGCTGAATATCACTTAGAATTGCGACATTTCATCTAAGAACAAAAAATACACAAATTATTCATCCTGCAAAATAACTGTACATATTCTTGGTACCGTTTTGATCAGTTATACTGGTACCAGGCTTCAACAACAACAACAACAAAAATTACTTTTTTTTTACATAGCAACTGTTATGGTAAGAATTAGATTTACACTTATATTACATCCTACGTCAGTATCCCACAACGTTCACCATCTGGATCTCATACTCCCTTTATGTCCTTTCACGTTGTGCAGTTGTCCTCATCTCTTCATTCGTATTTCGGCTCTCCGTCCGTCCATTACTCCATCATTTCCTAGTCTTCCTTCGCCATTCGCATCTATCTCGATTGCAGCATACACCGGCCTCTCTGTAACATACATCTAAGACATCTCCACATTATTCAATTCTACTCACCTTTATTTACCACTGTTTCACCACGTCGAATCTCTCTTTATTAATCACACTGCTCCACGTCGCTTCTCTCCTTAAATATCACCTTTATCCACTACTATTTATCACGTCGATTCTCTATCTACCATCTTTATCCACTCATTAATCATCACGTCGTTTCTACTTGATCCTTATTCATATGACAAAAAAAATACGTACATACACCACTCTGTCGACTCCTGTTCATGACTCATTCGACCAGTCTATTCCGTCATACTTCCTGACATCCTACCTGAAAATTCTTACGTTCGATTTGACCCTGCACAACGTTACACACCACAAATAAATACACTGAATATCTACCATAACTTGGCTACTTTCGATCTATCCTTAACTTTTCCATAATTTGATATTAGAAATGTGATGAAGCCCACGAGACTGTTTTCCCTTGATCGTCTCAATCAATACAGCATTTTCATGGACAATCCGCCTCACTCTGAATGGTCCACTATACACAGTAAAGAATTTGCTAATTAGGAATCTGAGCTTACATGAAAATTAAATGTGTGCAGAGAATATACAAGCTGGGAGAAATGGGACAGCCCAAGTGTTAGAAACTTTGGTGCTAGTGGCCTCTTTCCCTAACACCCGATACCGAACAACCATACACAGCACTTCATTATAACTGTCACCACGACAATGACATACTATAGATCAGATGGCAGCTAATCTAAAAACTTCGATCACAATGTTAACTTTTTTACATTACGTGTTAAGTACCTGCAATAGTCAAACCGCACTAATTAAACTGGACTTATTGGCATTATTACATAACATTTTAGCAACTGGTTTCTTTGAGGAAACAGTCCTTTTTACATTACTGTTCGAAATAAAAATTTGCAAATTTTGCTCTGAGAGACCAGCCTAACAGATGCCATTACTGGTGTTTTATTCTCTGATCAGAAGTATGGTATTTGCACTCCTACATTTCAGTAGAGTATGTCTGCTACATAGACAATTTTCAGTGCCAGCTGCATGTGTTTTAAGGCAAGATGCTAAGGGCTGATATGTTGGATTAGTTTCTCCTATCCTTCAATCCATTATGACAAGAATGAAATGCCAGGATTCCATGCTCTCCTGTTATTCTGATAGTGTCTATCCTCGACTCTGTCTGACCTATGAGTCGTGGCTCCGTTTACGATGTTGCTCTCATTACCAAGTTCCTGTAACAAGTGCTGAAATGACGCGGAATCGTCTAAGCCTCTGCCTGCTATCACTATATCTCTGCGCAATTTCACTGGCAACTTCGCTCTACAGATCCTAATGAGCTCCCCAGGTTCGTATGTCACATCCAAATACCTATTTCGTCTCAGGATTTCCTGATAGCACGCCACTGGATCTCTTGACCACCTTCGTTACCATTTCGCATCATCAATATGCTTTGCGTAACCTGGTCCTGCTTACTTTGCGACCAGAATTCATTTAAATAGCTACTACAGTCTTTAATAACTTCCTGCATTTCCGCTCTTGCCTCGTCCCTCAAATGGTTACACACAAACTTCATTTTGAGGAGCGGTCCCCACGATGAAGGTAATGAATCTTGAAATTGAGACAGCCATGGACTATACCCAGTTGGGTTTGCCACCTACTTTATCCGACACAACCGTTCTTCTGACTCTCTGAATTCGTCTTCCGCTTTCTGCCTATTTTCGGTTTTTGAAATTATCTCAATCTCCCTCTGCAATCTACCTGGTGGTGTGTCACCTTCGCTACTGCACGCTGATTGCAACTGTGCTGGTTCTTCACTATTTTTCCTACTTATTACTAATTCCGCCTCTTTAAGCTGTAATAGCGATTGTATCTCCCCCTGGTTGGCATAAACCTCTCGCTGCGTACTGTCAGAGCCTGTCTCGCCTCTTATACTGATCTTTTCTACCTCTGCAATAATCGTATTCATTCTGACCACTACTTCTTTGATTCGCTCATCCGGCAACACGTCCCTACGTTCTGTAATATCGCTCTCTATTGCACTTATTCGTACCTCCAAATTATTGGCTTTTTCTTTCACAGCATCCTGTACTTGCTTCGACGCACCCAGATTCTTCTCCCCCTCATCTAACCGATTATTAACTGCGGGCAGACGCTCATCGATAACTGTGTGTAGCTTCCTCATTGCCTCTTTATTTCCCTTATCCAATGCCTCCATACTTTCCTTACTACCTTTATCCCTCGCTTCCCATCTTTCCTTATTATCTCTATCCATCGTGTCCAATATTTCCCTAAACTCCCTATCTCTCTCCTTAGCCTCCCTATCTCTCTCCTTATTCTCCCTATCCATCGCTTCCAATCTTTCCTTATAATCTTTATCCATCTTCTGTAAAAACTGCAGTAGCACACTGTCATTTGCTACTATCGGTGCGCTCACATTGTTCGCCTGAGAAACCGTCGCTTCGCTAAGGGTAGCTGCACTTTCACTCCATACCTGACCTAGTCCCGGCTCGCCCGCGTCGTCGGGAAAAGCCCCCATTTGTGGACAAAGCCCGCCGCATAAAGGATCACCTAGCAGCGGTCCACTGAACAATTCAGCCCCTTCCGATTGTTTGCCATCACCGCTCATTAACCCATGGTCAACAGCTACTTCCTTCTGCACTGCTACGTTCACCCCAGAATCGCTATTCTCCATGGTGGCTACACTTTTCGACTGCGACCTAGTTACTACGGACATTACGCAAAAAAAATTATACCACGATCAACCCGCCTTGGACGATATAGCAATTAATTAAATAAAAAAAATAAAAGATCCTCACCAATCCAGAAAGAAATTGCAAACAAAAAAAATTTTACTTCTTAGCGCTAGCACCATACATTCCATCAAAAAATAAAAAAAAAAATCTTAACAGCAAACCCTAACAGCAAAAAATCCTGGCAAAATATGTCCTGGCCAAATTATCCTGGCAGGGTCGAAATTATGAGAGGCACCCACATGCCTTGCTCATATTGTGGCATCAAGCAGTCAGGCCTGCAAGATGAGTGGTCTGCCAAGCGAGTGGATTCATTCTTACTTATCGAGTAACGTGAACTCTAGTACTCACACTTAAGTTACAAGTTATTCTCCTATATGATTAATACGCATCTGACTATCAGTAATTTACCGAACTCTGACTGTACACTACGCACTGGCAATACCACACTTTCTTTTTGTCTTTTATTTAACGTAGCCACCGCACTGAATATGAATGGCGCACACATTATAAATTCGGGACATTATGACAACATACAATTCGAAGGAAAAGTCCACCAATCTTTCTCTTTTCACTATCTTATTTATTCTGATAAATTCTCTAACCTAAACACACAAATTCTATAACCTACAACAATAACACATGAGAAATTCCGCCCAGTGGGCATGGCTTTACAATGGTTAATCTCTATATTATGGTCTCGTAATTATTTTAACGCTACAGTGCACTTTCTGGATAGGATGGTGGACCTTTTATTATACCTCAAACTTCGACTCTCACAATCATCATCACTAAACTTTCCTCCAGACCGAGCGGTACCGAAGGAACAAGCATAACCCACTAATCTTTTGAAACTACCTCGCTACTCTCCCATGCAAACCACACATACCCAAATTACATGACATACACCACACTACGACATGGAATACAAAACACAAAATAGTCACAACACTATCACTTTCAGCTTTCCCACTTCAATTAGAATTTATCCCAGTTTCACATGACACTGCCCCACTTTGTAATTCTACTTTCCTATTATGAACTCTGGAGATATTTGCACGTCTTCCTGTGCAATGCAAGCCAAGTGGCGTTGCTGGATAGACGGCCGACTCACCTTGCTTCTCTCTCAGAGTTTGAATCAAACGTCACACGGAATCATATCACGCAAAGTAATATTAAGAACATATCCATCACACACGCGAGTCCTCAACTGATACCATGGACGAGTACTTCTCTTTATCCTTTGTCTCATACACAGATTGAGACTCACACAGTACTCACCACGTGGAAGTACTCGTCTCTAATTTCAAGTCCTGCACACGCCATTTCCTAAATATTTCAACTTATGGTACACACGCTATTTCTTAAATATTTCAACTTATTGTACACACGCTGGTAATTCAGCTTAACTTAAGCACACGGAAGTATTTCAACTTATTGCTACACGTGGTTTCATTGTGACCGTTGGTCACTTCCGAAGATTACTACAATCCCATTAATATTACCTGCCTGACATTTAATTCTCCCCAAAAAAGTTCCTGAAACAGAGAAATTAATATTTCAAACTACTCTTAAATATTCCACATGCATACCATGTCTCCACTCTTTCGTCATTACGGAGCACAACTAAAACAGGTCTTAACAGCACAGGGTCCAGTGGCAGAGTGCTGAAACATGGCCGTTCTCTAGGTCCTCTCCCATCTCTGTCGAGGTGGGGGAAGCACCTTGCTATCGTATTGGTCAGCCACATTTCAGGCACTCAAAGCTCTGGTAAATTTCATCTCCTTGGTCCCACCAAAGGTGGCCAAATTATCGACTCAAAGATGATCATATATTCACATTCACTATCTGCGATTAGCAGACGACCATACATTCATTCATTTCACAAATCTCACCAAACTGGATGTAGGGATTTACTTTGTGGGAGTGCACATGTGATCAATTAAATAAATAAATTGTCATTCTTTCCCACACTAGTATCCGGCTTCGCTGTATTAATTGAAATTGAGTTATTTTACCAAAAATGTGTTCTTCTGACAAAAATAATGAAGTATATTGTACCTATTTTCAATGTCGGGCGGTACTGTACCCTTTCAGTAGTTGTAGTTTTTCATTGTTGTACAGTAAAACAGTTGTGGCATGCATGCAGATTTGCACCAAGTATTTCGCAGCTGCACTTTCAATGAACGAGATATTATTTTCAGTGCTATGCTAATGTGTTTTCTTGTTTTTGCTCTTCAAATTGTGCTTTTCTTGTTATCATGTGAAATACGTGATAATTATGGCGTGTGAAAAACCTAACACTAGGCTCCAAAGTAAATTGAGAACTGATAGTGACGACGATTGTAGCTTTTCAGCACAACCGTGTAATGAATTAACAGACATTCAACGTAGTAATTTGGTAATTGTGCATAGGGAAATGGAGCGGGCGGCAAATAATGGTGTAGACAGTGAAACAATTAGTGAACAGGGAAGCATTATCGATCGATCGGTCGGCAACAGCTCGCCTCAGGAATCCGAAAAGACAGGACACAATCTTGCAAATACTGTAGATTCAGGTTTTGGGTCCTCACCGTTTTCTCAAATAAATCAAGACACATTTTCTGCTTGTCAAACTGTGAATGTTGCCGGTGCAAATGCACTGTCGAAAAGCATAGAGGAACTGATTCCAGACAGTAATACATTATTATAGATTGCATTGGGCTAAAAATATTGTCTGTCAGTTTAGTGAATGTCTGAGTACGTTCAGTTTTGCTCAGCTGTTTGAAAATCAAATAACGTTTCAGTCTTTCTTAAGTACGTCAAATCTTTAGCACGGATTATTGAGTATGTTGATTGTTTTTTCCAAAACACATTATATTATTTCCATTCCTCTATAAGACGTCATTATAAACTACATTTAAAGTTTGGTGGATTGGTGGACCTTGATCATTATTTCCGTATACCCGTCATATAGATATTAAGTTTCTTATTATGCACATTTACGTTCATGATTATATCTCACAAGTAAATCGTACCAAATTTGATTTCGTGCATGATTGATGAATGAATAAATGCATGGAATTCTAGCACTATTTTCTGGTTTCTCACGGAGTTTGACGTAGGCTTGCTTACGTGCACTGAAAACCTCAAAATGAAATTCAACAATAAAATCAAGTAGGTTTATTCCTGAAAAACTGAGACAGATTTCATGGCAAAACGTATTCTGGGAAATACATAAGTTAGACCATTGTTGAAAAGATACAATAAATTAGTGGGAAAACAAAGTCGGAAACTGTTATGCTATTAATTGAATCTTTGTTAAAATCAATTTGAAACACCTGTTTTAGTAACACGTTCATGTTGTGGAAGTTGGGCTGCCATTATTAAAAATGAGTTACATACATATTGAAGCAAAATATCCATTTTATAAGGTCAAGGCTATTCTTTTATTTATAAAGCGATGTACTCGTTAATACCATCCGAATTGCCTACTGGTGGCATTTTTTGAATTGAAAATATTCTGGAACATGCTTTCAAAACAGATTTCATCGTTTTGTACTGTTACTGGCCACACGTTGAATGACACTTCGTAGATAAGATTTCTAAACTAGAAGATATGTAAACTGCAATGACACTGACACACTGACACTTTAATAAATCAACTCACATAGATCTCTATGCAATTGTGTTCGTTTGATACTTATGGGCTAGCAAAGAAAAAGTAGTTAAGTTCTTTGCAAACGTGAACGTAAAACACGTTGTGCATGGGATTTGAAAGTTGAAAATCTAATGAATAAGAATCAATACCAGTAAGCAAACAAACATTCTTTTCGGAGTTCTAGATGCATGAGCTATCGACGCGAATACAGTAAAAGAGGATTTCAGCAGATTACGAAAGCACCCTTTTCCCATCACATTCTTCTCTTCTTAGATATGTGAAGGAAAAAAAAAAAAAGAAAAGGGGGCATTTGCGAAGATAAATGCATCGTTTTAAGGTGTTTGTTACGAATGTGAGAGCAGAAAAACCTTTTAAAGTACCTTCCTGACACTAGAATAATTGGCGTAATATTTCTTATTTAAAGCAACTCTCGCGTCCACACGACAGAAATCATGAACAAAAATCATCTCCGTATAAATACTGGTCTGCTAATGTTTCGGAACATCTGACACGACGGTGCCGGTTTCAAAACGACATATTGCCTGTCTGTAGCTCTTTGTCCTATTATTTTTACCTCCATGGTATAAACTGGCGAAACACTTGGCCTCTCTAGTCCAGCCGCACATGGGAAAAACTGACACATACATAAAGGGCTTAGGACATTTCACTGAGAAGCTGAAGAAACTAAAACTTCGTCCAAACAACATCCTTATCTGCTTTAAGGTTGTTTCTTTGTTTATCAAAGCGCCACTCAGTGATTCTCTGGAGTATACTGGATCCAGTTTCCCGCGAGATATCACCATGGTCTTTCATGCATGTCTTACCACGAACTATTTCACGTGGCTTGGCAACTTCTATGATCAACTAGAAGGCATCGCCGTGGGTAGTCCGTTTAGTCCAGTTGTGGTCAACTTCTTCATGGAACGCTTCGCAGCGCAGGCGCTGGATTGGCACCTTGTAAACCTAAGGTGGTACAGAAACGTCGACAATAACTTCGTTGTGTGGAGCCATGGTGAGGAACAGCTCAGTGACTTCATAAGACAGCTGAACAGTCACTATGCCAACATAAAATTTACCATGGAGGTTGAAAGGAACCAACAAGTACTCTTTCTAGATGCGCTGGTCACGAGGGACATGGGAAGCCTAGAACACAGTGTGTATCGTAAGCAGATCGATACTTGCACAAACTGCCAAATCACAACCCGAGCCAGAGAAGAGTCAAGACTTCAAGAGTGACGGACAGATCAGGCCGTATACTTTGCAAACACAGCGTAAAGACTATTTATTAATCGACAAAGAAAATCAAAGAGCGTCTCAAATAAGGAGAAAAAGGACCCACTTGCACTGTCGGAAATGCATCGCATACCATGTACATGCTTATAGTCTATGTAGGAATGACTGTACGATCAGTCAACAGTAGGATCAACAAACATAAGTGGCACTGCAAATTGGGGCAGGTGGATAAATCAGCCGTGGCAGAGCACGCGCTGTTTGATACAGGCAACACAGGAAAATTCGCCGACACGGAAGATCTTGCTATGACATCCGCTTTTTCAGAAAAGTTGAAAGGAACCTAGATTCCCGTGCTGCAGCGAACGACCGTTACAGATAGCAAAAAGAAAAGAAAAGTAGCAGTGGTAATGACCACGGAAAAGCATTTGGATGTTGGTACGTCAGGTATATGTAATATGCGGCCGTGAGCCCAGCTCCAGTCCATCAACAATGGACCGTGAAGCTTCAACAATGCCAACCACTCTCACAGCCGAAAGGTCAGAAAAATTACCAAAGAAACGTTGGTCGAAGAACACGAGACAGAAGTCAATAGGCAATTTGTTGGCTAGTCTTCTTTATGAAAAATTTTGGAAACGCATAAAAATGACCGGCGTTGTAAGAAATGGAAAAGTTTAAGTGGCCGATAATCAGGACTAAAGTCACTGATTTATGATTAGATCCCGAAGAGCTGTCAAGTTACGGCAGTGCTCTTTGCTACGTCTCTCTTTGAAATAGTCCGTGACTTTTTTTTTTTCAGGATAACATCAAGTATTTTACAGGCCAGTCAAAGTACGATAGAGTGCCTCACTGTTCGTCACAGCAGGAGCATACGTGTGCAGTCCTGTAAAGATAGTTGTGGTCGTCTTGGGAGACGTGAGTGTCCGCAGCAAAATTATAGTGAAGATGTAGAAGACAGTCGGGAATGTCGAAATAAACATCCTGACTCACGTTCATGGCAACCTGAACGAGTGTGCCTTAGTCACGGTACGATCTCACCTCTAAAACTAATCAGGGAGTCACCTCCATGTTGAACTACATTCTCCACATACAGGAGGCTGAGGCCGGATCTTCCTAGGAGCAGGAATTTGGCGCCGCGCGAGCAGGACATGATGCTCTGCGTCGGTAGGAGCGCAAAACTAACATATGTTACGCACTTTTGTTTTCCCAGTGTGGCGTTCGCTGCGTTATTCAGTGGTTTGGTATTTAACTAATTTTTAAATGAAAATGATAATCTTATTTTATTACAGTGAGTAATTACTAAATATTAGCCGAGCGGTCTAGGGCGCTGCAGTCATGGACTGTGCGGCTAGTCCCGGCGGAGGTTCCAGTCCTCCCTCGGGCATGGGTTTGTGTGTGTTTGTCCTTAGGGTAATTTAGGCTAAGTAGTGTGTAAGCTTAGGGACTGATGACCTTAGCAGTTAAGTACCACAAGATTTCACACACATCTGAACATCTGAATTACTAAATAATTTTTCTCCCGGCTAAAGATTTGGTCAAGTTGCTAAAGAACTCCAAGTTAATGTTGTGTTAAAGTGTTGTCTGTAAGTTGTGTAAGTGTCACTAAATCACAGTTCATGCAACAGATTTCATACAACTATTGATTATGATGGAAACAGTTATCTTCAGCAAAATGATCATTAAAACCACCGAATATCAGCCGCGCACAACACTGACGTATGTTACATGAAACAATATTCTTCGCAACTCGCGAGTAATTAATTTCGGCTCCATACATCAGCAAGAAAAGTTTGTTATAAGGATCGTGCCATGAGCACTTTTTTTTAAAGAACCAATCTGATTCGAATTATTTTAATTAAAATGAGTTCGGGACCACCGGTGCACATTTATTTTTACACATTTTTATTACCTTCGACATTTATGTCTGCAGAGTTGCGTAATTTGAATTTGCCGCTGCGATAATTGTTAAGATGGCGGCAGACAATTGATAGAGACTTTCTATTGTTAGAGCAAATTTCCTTTTAACAGGATAAATATTTGAAATGCTTATTAAATTTTGCTTTTATATTGTGCACTACTTAGACTAATTTTCATCAAGCACACCTTTGACACTTTCGTAAGAAACACAGATAAAAACGCGATACAAATCGCTATCATCAATGGCTGCGACCCTTGCAGCGGAAAGAAATCATTAACACAGATAATGCTTATTGAGAGAGGGAAAAAAATGGCTCTGACCACTATGCGACTTTAGTTCTGAGGTCATCATTCGTCTAGAACTTAGTACTAATTAAACCTAACTAACCTAAGCACATCACACACATCCATGCCCGAGGCGGGATTCGAACCTGCGACCGTAGCGGTCGCGCAGTATTGAGAGAGGAATTAAAGTTACAAATAATTATTCACTCATATTTATAATAATAATGTACTCTATTCTCAAGTAATAATTAACAAAGAATTACAATTTCTTAACAGACCTCAGTCTGATATACGTCTTGCGTCCGCAACCTACAAAAGCCAACCAACAAAAGGTAAAAACAAAGGAAGACAAACGTAGATCATAAAAGGAATTTACAATTACCATTGTCTTTGTATGATACACATCTATATGTCCATCTACACCTACATCTACATCAACATCTACGTGATTACTCTGCAATTCACATTTAAGTGCTTGGTAGAGGGTTCATCGAACCACAATCATACTATCTCTCTACCATTCCACTCCCGAACAGCGCGCGGGAAAAACGAACACCTAAACCTTTCTGTTCGAGCTCTGATTTCTCTTATTTTATTTTGATGATCATTCCTACCTATGTAAGTTGGGCTCAACAAAATATTTTCGCATTCGGAAGAGAAAGTTGGTGACTGAAATTTCGTAAATAGATCTCGCCGCGACGAAAAAACGTCTTTGCTTTAATGATTTCCATCCCAACTCGCGTATCATATCTGCCACACTCTCTCCCCTATTACGTGATAATACAAAACGAGCTGCCCTTTTTTGCACCCTTTCGATGTCCTCCATCAATCTCACCTGGTAAGGATCCCACACCGCGCAGCAATATTCTAACAGAGGACGAACGAGTGTAGTGTAAGCTGTGTCTTTAGTGGACTTGTTGCATCTTCTAAGTGTCCTGCCATTGAAACGCAACCTTTGGCTCGCCTTCCTCAAAATATTATCTATGTGCTCTTTCCAACTGAAGTTGTTCGTAATTTTAACACCCAGATACTTAGTTGAATTGGCAGCCTTGTGAATTGTACTATTTATCGAGTAATCGAATTCCAACGGATTTCTTTTGGAACTCATGTGGATCACCTCACACTCTTCGTTATTTAGCGTCAACTGCCACCTGCCACACCATACAGCAATCTTTTCTAAATCGCTTTGCAACTGATACTGGTCTTCGGATGACCTTACTAGACGGTAAATTACAGCATCATCTGCGAACAACCTAATTGTATAAATAATTAATACCGGCCGCGGTGGTCTAGCGGTTCTAGGCGCTCAGTCCGGAGCCGCGCGGCTGCTACGGTCGCAGGTTCGAATCCTGCCTTGGGCATGGATGTGTGTGATGTCCTTAGGTTAGTTAGGTTTAAGTAGTTCTAAGTTCTAGGGGTCTGACGACCACAGATGTTAAGTCCCATAGTGCTCAGTGCCATTTGAACCATTTTTTAAATAATTAATATTTATCATCTTTTTTTCACTGTTTTTCCATATGTCGGATAGATAACGTTTATAACAGAGACATGATTTCCTCTCGTCGCGCTGTACCTAAAATTTATCTCGTGGATGTCACATCAGAAAACGAAACCGCAAGCGCATTAACTATTCAGTACCGTTTGGGAAGGGTGATCAAACGAAGTACTGTTACTTTAACCAGAATACCAAAGCTTTATACAGTACTGACGGATCGCGTGGGAGAAGAGAAAAGGAAACTTTGTTTTTGGGGAGGGTCCGCCTTAAGCAAAACATTTATTTTTATTTTTACTCCCCAGACAAGTGTACCACATCTACTGATTTCTGTTCCATTCGGATAATTCCTTCGTGGTTTGTCGTTTTTTTGCCTTCGAGTGCAACTGCGGACATCGGTCGCGCGCCGCATTTCCAGGGCAGGAGCAGGTAGTTGGCAGGCGCGACGGTCAGCGTGGCGGCCCACGGCAGGTGCTGTGGCCGCGGCGCCTGCGGGAGCAGACGACGGCGGCGAGGAATGCGCGCCCCTGGAGACGGCCGGCCGCCTCCTAATGGGCGCCTTTATCCGGCGGCATCCATCACGGCGGGTATTCTGCCCCCTGTCACGAGCCCCGCGCCGCCGGCCTCCCCCGCGGCCGCAATAAATCCGGGTTTAACTCCCGGTGGCGCTGCGATGGCACCGTGTTTGCTCCTTCCGCGGAGCGCCCGTTTAACACACGCGTGGCGTGCCGTGGCGACCCGCCTTTATAATTTTTTAATGTGGAATAACAGATTGTAGGCGACGTGGTTTGTCATACTAAATGCGTGTTTTTATTAGCCGGGAAAGCGCGTGATTAATCATGATCTCGTAATTCAAAAGTGGGAATATTTTTCTCGGCGCGCCGCCGAACGCCGCGGCAGCGAGTCGGTGCCGGCTGGGAAACGGCCACATTCTGGCGGTTAACGCGGACCACACGGGCTTCCCGAGCGGCGAGACTGGTCGGTGTTACGTGCTGCGCCGTTCCTAATCTATATCCTGCTGTGTGAATAGGAGATTAAAACACCAAGTGGCCGCGCTCTTTAAGTTCGGAACATTCCGTGGGAGATGTCACAACAGTTGCCGGTAACAAATGCGCATAAAATACCAGTTAAGAGAAAAAAGAAAAGAGGCAGAATTCAATCTGTGTACAAACATTCCGGTTTTAATCACTATATCACTTTAAACGGCTATATGTTGATCGTGAAGTAAGAGCGGCTTTCTCCAAGCTGAGAATAACCATTTCTTGAGAAATGTAAAACTTTACCCAGGAGGATATATCCGCTCAGTTCATTCGAGAGCTGTGTATTACGCTAAAGAAGGTCTGCAATGGAACGAAAAGGGAAATGCTGTAGAAAAATTTAAGAAAGAGGGAATACTAAGGAAGTCCAATAATGTTTTGTAACAAATTCCGCCCAGCTAACATCAGCGAAAGGTGGAAAAACTTTGCCGGCCGCGGTGGTCTCGCGGTTCTAGGCGCGCAGTCAGGAACCCTGTGACTACTACGGTCGCAGGTTCGAATCCTGCCTGGGGCATGGATGTGTGTGATGTCCTTAGGTTCGTTAGGTTTAAGTAGTTCTAAGTTCTAGGGGACTGATGACCACAGCAGTTGAGTCCCATAGTGCTCAGAGCCATTTGAACCATTTTGGAAAAATTTTGTGCATAATTTGAAAGAGACAGCAAATTAAGTGCTAGAGACAACGTCTACACAGAGAATAAGGAAAGTGACTATACAGTGGATGAGGTGATAAATAAAATGGAGAACCGTTGGAAGTGCAAAAATTTAAACACAGGAAAGGGAAATAGATTGTACCTCAGCTTAAACACAAGTAGGTCTTTGGCAAAGAGATGGCAGGCATAATTTCATGTATAAAGAAGCGATGGCGTTGATGTGTGAGAGGGAGGGAGGACGAAAGAGTGTCGTCATGGTGACAGACAGAGGACGAAAGGAAGGCAAATGATCTGCACAAAATAAAGGAGAGGTTGAGTGTTTACAGCTAGGAGGAAGGAGTGGGGAGACAGAATAACATGAACAGGCCATAGGAAGTATACTGTATGAAAAAGTTGGTAGCTTCAAAATTCTAAAGAGTTAATTCTAGGCAGCTCATACAGAGATGAAACATGGAAAGCCTACAGAGATTGGTAACTGCAACAGAAATAATAAGAACTATAAACAGAAAATGAAAGTGAATGCTATTGCGAATCTGCAGGAAAATCCTCGAAGATACAGTAGATTAGCGACTCCTTCGAATTTTCCTTGTTACGCTTTCAAAAGAAAAAGAAAGAAAGGTAACAGATTAAACAGAAAACCAAAGTAGAAGTTGGTGGAAAATTAATGAATGGAATAGCAGTTGGAAGAAAGTCAGACAAGGATGTTCCCTTCAATTTACGCTGTTTAACATCTACCAAAGTGCACGGATATGTTTGTGTCGGAAGCAACGCGTAGGTGTTGACATGAGCCAGAGAGAACAGAAACGTCTTAGACATCTTTAGGAACAGAAAAAAAAATGACGAGGCGTTATTCTGAGATGTCATTAGTTACTCCAGCAACTAACTGGGGGGATGGTAAAGGAAAAGTGTGGGAGAAGATGAAGTTTGTACTAACTAACGGAAGGAGAGCAGTGTCAGGAAGGGGAGCAATAAGTGTGTGGAACTGAAGAGGAAAGCGCAACGCAAGGAGAGGGGCTGAGTACCATGCCTGGACCTGCCACAGGCCAGAACAACTGCTGAGGATGAGTGTCTCTGACTATACGGAATACAACACCTAACACAAGGGGGTTTGCCTTCTTGCCGGGCACTGTAATATGCGAGTGTTTCGACCTCCTCCAAAACAAATAATATTATGAATAATAAAGTACAACTTGCAGATGAATAAGCTCAGAAATTTTTCGAAATCTGCAGTAGAAAATAGTCTGACGGAACGGCATGAGATTCAGTGTGCAAATACGGCTCTCTTAAGTGCATTTATAGTGTTGCTAACACTGCAAGGGAGATTGTAAAAACAGCATCAATGATAGCGACTTAAATTTAAATACAGGCGGTGGTTTCTGATGTTTTCTGAGACTTAGGAAGACTATACAATAGTGAGAGGATCACTTAGAGAAAATTAACAGAATTACTCCATTATTTGTTCTACTGATTACTTAGATGCTTCCCGTATCAACTGCCTGCATCAACTGCTCATTGGCGGTCGTTTCGAAGCACTATGTAAACTGTTTATCCTGTTTATTGGTTTTCAAGTTTTAATTTATGCGAAACAAAACAAAAATAATTTAGATACTTAAATTACGAACTGAAACAATGCTTTTTTGGAAAGCTATCGATCAGAACATAAAACGACCAGCAGAGGCAAAGATAGCATTCCTCATGGAAAGATAATTATTGGCATCAAACACATACCTTAAATTGAGAAAGAGATTACTTAGAATGTACGTCTGGAGACGTACTTGAGGACAATATTATGGAAATGGTAGAGGATGTAGACGAAGATGAAGTGGGAGATAAGATACTGCGTGAGGAGTTTGACAGAGTACTGAAAGTCTTAGGTCGAAGCAAGGCCCCGGGAGTAGACAACATTCCATTAGAACTACTGACAGCCTTGGGAGAGCCAACCCTAACAAAACTCTACCATCTGGTGAGCAAGATATATGAGACAGGCGAAATATCCTCAGACTTCATGAAGGATATAATAATTCCAATCCCAAAGAAAGCAGATGTTGACAGATGTGAAAATTACCGAACTATCAGTTTAATAATCCACGGCTGCAAAATACTAACACGAATTCTTTACAGACGAATGGAAAAACTGGTAGAAACCGACCTCGGGGAAGATCAGTTTGGATTCCGTAGAAATGTTGGAACACGTGACGCAATACTGACCTTACGACTCATCTTAGAAGATAGTTTAAGGAAAGGTAAACTTACGTTTCTATCATTTGTATACTTAGAGAAAGCTTTTGACAATGTTGACTGGAATACCGTATTTCAAATTCTGAAGGTGGCAGGGGTAAGGTACAGGGAGCGAAAGGCTATTTACAATTTGTACAGAAACCAGATGGCAATTATAAGAGTCGAGGGGCATGAAAGGGAAGCAGAGGTTGGGAAGGGAGTGAGACAGGGCTGTAGCCTATCCCTGATGTTGTTCAATCTGTATATTGAGCAAGCAGTAAAGGAAACAAAAGAAAAATTCGGAGTAGGAATTAAAATCCACGGAGAAAAAGTAAAAACTTTAAGGTTTGCCGATGACTTTGTAATTCTGTCAGAGACAAAAAAGGACCTGGAAGAGCAGTTGAACGGAACGGACAGTGTCTTGAAAGGAGGGTATAAGATGAAAATCAACAAAAGCAAAACGAGGATAATGTAGTCGAATTAAGTCTGGCGATGCTGAGGGCATCAGATTAGGAAATGAGACACATAAAGTAGTAGATAAGTTCTGCTATTTGGGGAGCAAAATAACTGATGATGGTCGAAGTAGAGAGGATATAAAACGTAGACTGCAATGGCAAGGAAATCGTTTCTGAAGAAGAAAAATTTGTTAACATCGAGTATATATTTAAGTGTCAGGAAGTCGTTTCTGAAAGTATTTGTGTGGAATTTAGCCATGTCTGGAATTGAAACCTGGACGATAAATAGTTTGGACAAGAAGAGAATAGAAGCTTTCGAAATGTGGTGCTGCAGAAGAATGCAGAAGATTAGATGGATACATCACATAACTAATGAGGAGGTATTTAACAGAATTGGGGAGAAGACAAATTTGTGGTACAACTTGACTAGAAGAAGGTATCGGTTGGTAGGACATGTTCCGAGGCATCAAGGGATCACCAATTTAGTACTGGAGGGCAGCGTGGAGGGTAAAAATGGTAGAGGGAGACCAAGAGATGAATACACTAAGCAGATTCGGAAGAATGTAGGTTGCAGTAGGTACTGGGAGATGAAGAAGCTTGCACAGGATAGAGGAGCATGTAGAGTTGCATCAAACCACTCTCTGGACTGAATACCACAACAACAACAACAACGTCTGGAGAACAGCTCTGTTTGAAAGAATGTCATGAACTGAGAAAATGGGGAGAAATAGAACTGTTAGACATGTAATGCTACAGCGGGATGCTAACAATTAACGTGAGAAATGAGGTTCTCTGCAAAACTTTCTAGGAAAGGAATATGCGATAAATACTAAGTCCAAGATGATAAAGAACTATAGGACACGTGTTAACACAGCAAGAAATAGCTGTCATGGTACTAGAGGAATCGATAGAGGGCAAATATTGTAGCGGAAGATAAATACTGGAGTATACATCACAAATAGTCAAGAACGTTGGGAGATTTGTGTTACTAACGGAAGAAGAGCTTTGCCCAGGAGAGGAAATCCTGTTGGGCTGCATCGAACCACCCAAAAGACGATGGACAAAAATAAAGTCCCTAGGATGAACAAATAATATAGCAAAGTTGTATGTTTTGGTCGTAGTTAATTAACTTGCCTTTGTAAAGAGATTACGTTCGATAGGGTGCGTACACTGAAGTCTCTTCTCCAGCACCAAACCTAATATCGCGTTTTATGTTAATAATTATTTGCTGATAGGAAATTTCTCGTCTTCATTCCATTGCCAGCCAATAATAATTAATTACTGCGTCATATGTTCACTATAACTTGGTATGATACTCGAAAAATTAATTCCACAAGAAAAAACTTACGACGAAGTACCTACGGCAAAATAACATGAGGGATGAGCCAATTTTTGTATTTAGTTTTTGGTCTAAACAGTAGTTTAACGTAGTAGTATGATATGATTGTTGGTGCAGACCGTGGCAAGAGCTCTTGTAAGGAAGAAAAGTAAGAAACAGCAGATGAATCTGCAAATGGAAATGGTATGTTTACTTCTGGAAAATAAGGAGCGAACACACTGAAAAAGTGGTTCTACATGACCAAATTGCTATTTACGTAGCTTGCTGAATGTGTCACACAACTACATGCACATTACCTTGGATTTTATTTTAATGTCTTCTGTAACCTCATCTATAACGCAGTTTCTCATTTATGTATGAGATAGTCGTAGAGGTCTCCTATAGCACCTTGACTATTGAAATAACTGGTCATATGTAGATGCCAGTAACACAGACCACTTGAGATGCCGCTCCATGATAGCCTGTATGTTCTTAGAATGAGATTTTCACTCTGCAGCGGAGTGTGCGCTGATATGAAACTTCCAGATTAAAACTGTGTGCCCGACCGAGACTCGAACTCGGGACCTTTGCCTTTCGCGGGCAAGTAATCTATCATCTGAGCTACCGAAGCACGACTCACGCCCGGTACTCACAGCTTTACTTCTGCCAGTACCTCGTCTCCTACCTTCCAAACTTTACAGAAGCTCTCCTGCGAACCTTGCAGAACTAGCACTCCTGAAAGAAAGGATATTGCGGAGACATGGCTTAGCCATAGCCTGGGGGATGTTTCCAGAAAGTCAAAGGTCCCGAGTTCGAGTCTCGGTCGGGCACACAGTTTTAATCTGCCAGGAAGTTTCCTTATGTTCTCGATGATGAACGAGACCTTTGGCTAGCAACTACCGCAGAGCTGCCTGGAAGCACCGTGTCACATAGTTGCATCAACCCTGAGGGAGGGTTATGGGAGGGGGGGTGGAGGGTGGAGAGTGATAGTCTTACCGAATGAGTGCACCACAATCATTACATAAAATCATTTATTTTAAAGCAATTTCTTTTCATTCCACGGACACGTGAAACTTACTAGACTTCAATAATCAGTTTTGTTGAACTACACGCCGCAATTCGACTACACGTACTGATGAGTTTGTTCCCAGGTTATGAGTTACAGGCCGGGCGAGGAGGCCATCCCGTTTCAGAATATCTTTTAATGACACAATAATTTTTAGATTTCACTCCTAATGGCTCTGAAGACACTTCCCATTACAAATTTTGGCATCATTCAAATACGTACTGAGTTGCTATATCTCTATTTTTAGTCGGATCTAATGCGGACAAAGCTTGCTTTTTTTTCCCCTAGGGGAGAGGCAACCACCCTCCCCTGTGCCATATTGCATATAGCATATATTACATGAAAATCTGCAACTTCACGCGACCGAACAAATCTGAAGTTGTCAGTGGACTAGTGGCAATATTAAGTAATAACGGTTAAAAGTTTCCCGTTCACATTATTATTAGGTAACAGCTACTGCCTGCATGTAACAGTAACAAAAGAATCACTTGATAAGTTAAATGTAATTCGCTAAACCAAAAGGCGTAACTTCGAATATATCCAGCGCTACCCGCAGTGTTTTGAGTAACGATACACTGGCGCACTTGTGACAGAAATAAATTACTTTAAAGCACAGTCAGATGCGATTTCAATAAGAAATAACCAGCTCTGCTCATCAGATAACAAGACTTCTTTTTCGACGACTGTAACATACCTGAAATTTTCCTTGGGGACGTAAGTCAAAACATTAGCGTATTGCAGTCAGTTAAAGTGCACAGTTCACGTAGTTAGCTAAATTTAAAATCACTACTCAGGTTATAAAATAACAGAAACAACTACACTGAATTGCTGCTCGACGTTAATTTACGTACGATATTTTCTCTTTATTATAGCGATCGCTATTTACCCATCCTCAAACGGACAGGATCTTTGCTAACCACTGAACAACGAATATACATCTTTTGCTGGTATCCTGTAAAGCTACATGCTGCCATACATTTTTCCCTTTCAATGTACCGTGGCAAGACAGTCAAGTTTTCTTCTTCTAACCAAATAATTTATATGGAGTTTAGGTTTTAAAAGGGCTGGCTGATCGCGGCGGAGGTTCGAGTCCTCCCTCGGGCATGGGTGTGTGTGTTTGTCCTTAGGATAATTAAGTTAAGCAGTGTGTAAGCTTAGGGACTGATGACCTTAGCAGTTAAGTCCCATAAGATTTCACACACATTTGAACATTTTTTTTAAGGGTTGCAAATACTTTAGAGATCACTGACAATTATCTGATTGAAAGTGTTATTCGAATCGCTTGATAGATGTGATATGTGAATTCCAAAACCAAATTTTATAGTGCAAAGCAAATAATTTTCATGGCAAACTACATACTATATTTTGAGTGGTCAGTCTTCTGAGTGGTTTGATGCGGCTTCACACGAATTCGTCTACTGTACCAACCTCTTCATTTCAGAGTAGCATCTGAACCCTATGTCATCGGCCTTGCCGCAGTGGTAACACCGGTTCCCGTTAGATCACCGAAGTTAAGCGCTATCGGACTGGGCTAGCACTCGGATAGGTGCCCATCAGGTCTGCCGAGCGCTGTTGGCAAGCGGGAAGCACTCAACCCTTGTGAGGCAAACGGAGGAGCTACTTGATTGAGAAGTAGTTGCTTCGGTCTCGGAAATTGAAATACGGCCGGGAAAGCGGTGAGCTGACCAAATGCGCCTCCATATCCGCATCCAGTGACGCCTGTGGGCTGAGAATGACACGGCGGCCTGTCGGTACCGTTGGGCCTTCATGGCCTGTGCGGCAGGCGTTTAGTTTAGTTTTATCTGAACTGCAAGTTCTCAGTTACCTGCTGGGTGTATTCCGATCTCTGTTTCCCCTATAGCTTTTACCCTTTACAGCTCCTCCCAGTACCAAAGAAGTTATTTCTTGATGTCTTAACACCCGTCCTCTCATCTTGGCCCTTCTTCTTGTCGGCGTTTTCCATACATTCCTTTCCTCGCAAATTCTACGGAGAATCCCCTCAATCCTCATCTTATCAGTCCACCTAATTTTCAACACTCTTCTGCAGCACCACATCCCAAATACTCAGTTTCTCTTCTGCTCCGGGTATCACACCGCCCATTATTCACTACCATGCAATTTTGCACTCCAAACGACTATTCTCATAAATTTCTTCCCCAAACTAAGGCGTACGTTTGGCACCAGTAGAATTCTCTTGGCCAGAAGTACCCTCGTCGCCAGCGCAAGCCTGCTTTCTGTGTCCTCCCAGCTCCGTCCGTCATGGGTTATTTTGCTTCCAAGGTAACAGAATACCTTAAACTTTTTCTACATCGTGGCCATTAATTTTTATGTTAAGATACTCCCTGTTCGCATGTCAGCTATTTCTCATTACTTTTATCTTTATTCTCAATCCGTATTCTATATTCCTTCGACTGTTCATTCCATTCATCACTTTCACTGAGGGTACTAATTCATCAGTGAATCTTATCATTAGTATCCTTTCACCCTGAATTATAGTCCCACCCTTTAAACTTTGTTTTATTTCCGTCATTGCCACTTCGATGTAAAGAGTGAACATCAGAGGTGAAAGAACGCATTCCTGTCTAACGTGCTTTCTAGTCTGAGCACTTGGTTCTTGGTCTTCTGGTCTTTTTGTTCCCTCTTGGTTCTTGTACATATTGTATATCTCGTCACTTTCGTTATAATTACTCCAGTTTTTCTCAGAATTTCGAGGAACTTGAACCACTTCACACGTCGAATACTTTTTCCAGGGAGACATATGTTATGAGGGTATCTCGATTTTTTTTTCAGTATTGCTTCCTTCAGATGCAAAGTCCGAACTGTCTCTCTGATGCTTTTACCTTCCCTAAAACCAAACTAATCATCATCTAACAGATCCTCAATTTTCTTTTCTACTGTCACGTATTATAATTGTTAGAAGCTTGGATGTATGAGATGTTATGCTGATTTTGCGACTGTTTTTTCACATATCTATCCTTCTTATCTTCAGATTCGTGCGGATGATATTTCTCTGAAAGGCTGATGGTACGTCGCCAGTCTCTTAGATTCTTCACATCACCTCGAATAATCGTTTGGGTTGCTATTTCATCCAATGATTTTAGAGATTCTGATGGAATGTTATCTCTCCATTTTGCTGTACTTGATTTCAACTCTTTCAGACCTCTTTCAAATTCTTACTCTAGCACTGGATCTCATACGTCTTCTGTATAGACTCGTATTTATTTTTCTATTAAGTCGTCAGACAAGTCCTGTCAAGACAAGTTGTAGAGGCCTGTAATGTACTCTTTCGTCCTATCTGTAATCTTCTCTGCCCTTAACGGTGGAATTTTCATTGTACTGTTAATGTTACCGTTGCCCCGGTTTCCCTGCATTTTGCTATTTGTTTCTTTCCTAAGGGATTGATATTGCTGCATTCCTGTCTTTCCCTGAATGTTTTTATGCTTCTATCTTTCGTAGATCAGCTGAAGTACTTCATCTGTTACCAAGGTTGCTTCGGAATTACCTTCATTGAACCTATGTCTGACTGCCGAATATTAGTGACTGGTCTTTTTAGAATGGCCGTTCTTTTCCACTGAACATCCTACACTGGTTTCCTTCGGGCAGCATCCACTTCCTTAATGAATTTCAAACACGTCTCATCGTTCTTCAGTATTTCTTTGTCCCGCTTCCTTCCACAGTGAATCATCCGTAAGATTCTTTTAAACTTCAATTTACTCTTCATCAGTACTAAATTGTGATATGAGACTATATCTGCATCTGGGTAAGCCTTACAATCCAATATCTGATTTAGGAATCTCTGTCTGATCATGATGTTATCCACTTGAAATCTTGCCTTGTCTCCGGGTCTTTTCCAAGTATACCTCCTCCTCTTGTGATTCTTGGATATTCTTACCATCTGAAATTTATTACAGAACTCAATTAGTCTTCCTATTTTCTCATTCCTATTGTCTATCCCATATTTCCTATAACCATTTTTTATATTCCTCTTACTACAACTGCCTTCAAATTCCCCATGATTATTAAATTTTCATCTCCTTTTACATACTGAATCATCCGTTCATTATTCTTATATATCTTTTCTACCCACTTATCATCTTCTAACGACGTCAACATGTATACCTGAACTATCGTTTCCGGCGTTGGTTTGCTGTGGAATCTATGGAGAACGACTGTTCAATGTTCGCAGTAACTCACTCTCTGTCCCACATTCCTCTCCATAACGAAACCGTTATGCCACTTTCTGCTGCTGTTCGTATTACCCTATATTCGTCTGACCAGAAACCTTTGCCTTCCTTCCATTTCGTTTTACTACCTTCACTACATCCAGATTGAGCCTTTGTATTTCCCTTTTTCAGATATTATATTCCCTACTACGTCCAGACTTCCGACATTCCATGCTTAAGCTCATAGAATGTTGTTATCTCTTCTGTGCTTATGCCGTCTTTTACTGACGATCACGTCCCCGTGGGCAATGTCGTTCCGGAGATCTGAATATGGCACTAATCTGGAATTCTTTGCCAATTATCACCAACATTAACTTTATTTACTTTATTTTCCATAGCTATACGCACATCAAAAAAAGTTTTGCATCACCCCGGTTCCCAGAACTCCTGAAGACAGACGTTGACTGTGGATGTTGTACCACAAACACAGACCCTTTACCTGTTCAGAGATGTCACTAAACCCGAAAGATGTAAACAACCACACATAAGCAGCGTCTGTTAGACAGAGGGGGTCCGACCGCCGATCAGTTCCAGTCATTACAACAGAAAGGAGGTACACGGCTCGTGTTGCCTGTAGTTCAACCATACCTAGACGGTCAATACCGCAGTTCAAACGCATCCGCATTGTTACTTTGTGCCAGGAAGGGCTTTCAACAAGGGAAGTGTCCAGGCATCTCGGACTGAACCAAAGCGATGTTGTTCGGACATGGAGGAGGTACACAGAGACAGGGACTATCGATGGCATGCCTCACTCAGGCCGCCCAAGGGATACTACTGCAATGGATGACCACTACCTACGGATTATGGCTCGGAGGAACCCTAACAGAAACGCCACCATGTTGAATAATGCTTTTAGTGCAGCCACAGGACGTCGTGTTACGACTCAAACTGTGCGCAGTAGGCTGCATGATGCGCATCTTCACTCCCGACGTCAATGGCGAGGTCCATCTTTGCAACCACGACACCAAGCAGTGCGGTACAAAAATGGTTCAAATGGCTCTGAGCACTATGGGACTCAACTGCTGGGGTCATTAGTCCCCTAGAACTTAGAACTACTTAAACCTAACTAACCTAAGGACATCACAAACATCCATGCCCGAGCCAGGATTCGAACCTGCGACCGTAGCGGTCTTGCGGTTCCAGACTGCAGCGCCTTTAACCGCACGGCCACTTCGGCCGGCTGCAGTGCGGTACAGATGGGCCCAACAGCATGACTAATGGACTGCTCAGGATTGGCATCTCGTTCTCTTCACCGATGAGTGTCGCATATGCCTTCAACGAGACAATCGTCGGAGACGTGTACGGAAGCAATCCGGTCAGCCTGAACGCCTTAGACACACTGCCCTGTGTGTGCACCATGTAGACGTTCCCTGCTGTTTTGGGGTGGCATTATATGGGGCCGATGTACGTCGCTGGTGGTCATGGAAGACACTGTAATGGCTGTACGATACGTGAATGACATCTTCCAACCGATAGTGCAGCCATATCGGCAGCGTATTGACGAGGCATTCGTCTTCATGGACGGCAATTATCGCCCCCATCGTGCACATCTTGTGAAAGACTTCCTTCAGGATAACGACATCGCTCGACTAGAGTGGCCAGCATGTTCTCCAGACATGAACCCTATCGCACATGCCTGGGATAGATTGAAAAGGGCTGTTTATGGACGACGTGACCCACCAATCACTCTGAGGGATCTACGCTGAATCGGCGTTGAGGAGAGAGTCAATCTGGACCAACAGTGCTTTGATGAACTTGTAGATAGCATGCCACGATGAATACAGGCATGCATCAATGGAAGAGGACGTGCTACCGGGTATTAGAGGTACCGATGTGTGCAGCAATCTGGGCCACCATCTCTGAAGGTCTCGCTGTATGGTGGTACAACATGCAATGTGTGGTTTTCATCATTAAAAAAAAGGGCGAAAATGATGTTTATGTAGATCTCTATTCGAATTTTTTGTTCAGGTTTCGGCACTCTCGGAACCGAGATGATGCAAACCTTTTTTTTCCTGTACGTAATTTTTCTTTTCTTTTTTAATTTTATAATGTGCCTGTTGTGTTCTTGCTAGTATACATTCAATACATTTAACTTTGCAACGACACGCTTCTTAACGCAAGAATCTCGTACTAAAAAGTTTTTGGCGTCTTAAGTTTACTTCTTCAAGAAATTGTAACCATTATTGCTGCACGAGACCATACATTGCCACAAGGAAGAAGATGTGACTGGCTGTACTACAGCCAAAACGTTTATTTGGTTCAAATATATATTCATAATTTTTTTTTAAAATAGCTTTGGCTTCACTTGCCAAATTTTTATATAGTTTATATTTTCACCAGACGTCGATCTATGTATGGATTCAGCGGAGTACTGCAGTACTTTGATACAATTGCAACGAGCCCACACTGAACGATGGGATGAACCGGCTCTAAATTCAAAGAAAAGTGAGGCCCTGCAAACTTCCATAACAGCCGGACATTGAGCGACTGCGACTAGCACGTACATCAGCACAATTGGTTCTCCTCAAATTATTTCCAGACATAAATGTGTACAAAATCTTGAACAACTTGTGAATCTACACATTTGCAGTGATACTTCTACCAAAGAGAATGTCCTCCCCAGTGGAATTAACGCCTAACAATCATGTGTATCAAGTAAAAGGCGAATCGTTAGTGTCTGTGGCATCATCTAGCTACAGCACAAATAAGATTATTTTTAATGTTTCTACTTGTTTTGAGTGAACTCGCGATTTGCGATTATCGTTCCGCGTCAGCTCTAGAATATTTCGGAACAAATAAAAATTTGTGTCGGACTATGACTCGAACTCGGATTTCCCGCTTGTCACGATCAGTCACCTTAGGCACTTATTCCTCCTTATATGTAAGAGGACGCAATCAGAGAAACAGTTTGAAAAGAAACGACAAATGGTAAGGGGCATATACCCTGATTGGGTTCCTCTACATCTCAGTGAAATAACGGATACACGCAGTGGCCGCCTTGACCCACAGACTGGGTCAAGGAGGTAAACGTTGGGTTAATGTATTAGCAAAACTGTCCCGATAACGAGGCAACTTAGAGGCGTCTCTGTATGCAGTAATCATGCATTGCTGAAACGTAAAAAAGCCATTCCCCCACCCCACCCCACTCTCTGTCTCACACACACACACACACACAAACACACACACACACACACACACACACACATACACACACACACACACACACACACGAGGAAGAACAAATTGAACAAAATGAGCAAGCGCCAGAGCCAGTTCGCCATATGTATAATGCAGGTAAATCTACCTGGAAATGTGTCCAAAGAACCACATCGATAACATGGAGCCGTGTCACTAAATCCAGTTCGCTATAGCCGTTCATTAGTAGATAATAAGTTTCAATCATTCTGTACCAAAAGGAAGCTACTTCCATCGTGTGAATTGGGAAACTCACGTTGGTCTATACAACATCCCAACAAACACGTAGCGATAACAGTTCAACGGGATTGGAGCAGACACGACGTTTCCGCGAACAAGCAGGAACTATGTCGTGACCACTTGCCGCCTCAAGATGTCGTCCTCCTAACAGCTCACCGCATATAAAATTCACGAAGGTGACCCAGTCTGAAATGAGTGCGGCTTAAGCCATCAGCGGAAGCAAAGGTTCAAAAACGGCTCTGAGCACTATTGGACTTAACTTCTGAGGTCATCAGTCCCCTAGAACTTAGAACTACGTAAACCTAACTAACCTAAGGACATCACACACATCCATCCCCGAGGCAGGATTCGAACCTGCGACCGTAGCGCTCGCGCGGTTCCAGACCGAAGCGCCTAGAACCACTCGGTCACACAAGCCGGCCGCGGAAGCAATGCCCACTGCCTGTATGTAAGGGAACAGTTGTGACGTCGTAGTATGCAGTACACGAGTAACAACCAGTATCAAATTGCTCTGAGCACTATGGGACTTAACATCTATGGTCATCAGTCCCCTAGAACTTAGAACTACTTAAACCTAACTAACCTAAGGACATCACACAACACCCAGCCATCACGAGGCAGAGAAAATCCCTGACCCCGCCGGGAATCGAACCCGGGAACCCGGGCGTGGGAAGCGAGAACGCTACCGCACGACCACGAGATGCGGGCACCAGTATCATGCGTTGGACATACAATGCAGAGAGGCCTTGGGTGTGCTATCTGAGAGAAGCCTCCTTCCGCACGTGGTATTGTTATAATCTCGTGCTGTAGTTTAAATACAAGGCCTTATGGCCTTTCCATACAAATCGGCCAAACTATTGCTGCAATTTTTGCGCTGCCATTTTGGGATGGGGAGAGATCTGCGCGATATAATATGCCTTAAAAAAATTACAGGTACCCAATATCCGTATTTGCTGATCCACAAAATGTGCCCATAAGAGGACAGCGTCCTCGAGGTCATAGAGGTTGAAGAATTTGCGTTTGTCTTCGTTTAAACGCTTTTGAATTAAGATGAAAACTGTCAATTCTCAGCTCGACGAAGGAGAATCACCACGTCATCGGCATACGCCCTAACTGTGAGGTTCCTCCATGAGATTTTTAAACCTGATAGCCAATCAGTAACTTGCTGCAACAGCGGCGCAAGGTACAGCACAAACAAAGAGGGAACTGCTCTGAGGCAGCTCTCCATTGGCCGCCATTGACACTGCGACGCTTTTGCACAAGTTAGAAAGAACGACACATATAGGGGCAGTAAAGCCAACAATCTCCAACAGGCGATCGAGATACACATGACGAACTCGATCAAATGCCTTAGAAAAATCTAAGAAGACAAAAGCACAATGAATAAGTATAACAGCCGCCACGATACCACTTCCCTCTATTCTGCTACCGGAGTCAGAATTACACGGATAGGAAGGCAACACCGATGTTCACCAATCACACAATCAAGCCGTGAAAACAATCTACTGTTCAAAGCATGTGCAACAGTTCTGTAGTCAGAACAGAGTTGAGCCGGGCGACAAAAATCAGCGACTGTTAAACGTCCTTGATGCTTCGGAATGAGAACAAATTTTCACCACCTTCGAGCTCGCAGGTACAGCTCTCCCCTGTAACATTTCGATCAAAATGGAAAGTAAAGTGTAACCGAAGAGAAGCCAAAAATGTAAATAAAATTTAATCGAAGGCCGTCCGGACCAGTCGATTTATGGGAGGGAGAATCAACAATAAAATCAAGCACTACATCCTCCTGAAAATTCGCTAGAAACACGACATTCTGATCACGCGCAGTCACCTCATCGACGGTCGTAAAACTACACTACTGGCCATTAAAACTGCTACGCCAAGAAGATGACGTGCTACAGAAGCGAAATTTAACCGACAGGAAGAAGATGCTGTGATATGCAAATGATAGAGCATTCACACAAGGTTGGCGCCGGTGGCGACACCTTCAACGTGCTAACATGAGGAAAGTTTCCAACCGATTTCTCATACACAAACAGCAGTTGACCGGCGTTGCCTGGTGAAACGTTGTTTTGATGCCTCGTGTAAGGAGGAGAAATGCGTACCATCACGTTTCCGACTTTGATAAAGCTCGGATTGTAGCCTATCGCGATTGCCGTTTATCGTATCGCGACATTGCTGCTCGCGTTGGTCGAGATCCAATGACTGTTAGCAGAATATGGAATCGGTGGGTTCAGGAGGGTAATACGGAACGCCGTGCTGGATCCCAACGGCCTCGTATCACTAGCAGTCGAAATGACAGGCATCTTATCCGCATGGCTGCAACGCATCGTGCGGCCACGTCTCCATCCCTGAGTCAACAGATGTGGACGTTTCCAAGAAACTACCATCTGCACGAACAGTTCGACGACGTTTGCAGCAGCATGGACTATGAGCTCGGAGACCATGGCTGCGGTTACCCTTGACGCTGCATCACAGACAGGAGCGCCTGCGATGGTGTACTGAACGACGAACCTGGGTGCACGAATGAAAAAACGTCATTTTTTCGGATGAATCCAGGTTCTGTTTAGAGCATCATGATGGTCGCATCCGTGTTTTGGCGACATCGAGGTGAACGCACATAGGAAGCGTGTATTCGTCATCGCCATACTGGCGTACCACCCGGCGTGATGGTATGGGGTGCCATTGGTTACACGTCTCGGTAACATGTTGTTCGCATTGACGGCACTTTGAACAGTGGACGTTACATTTCAGGTGTGTTACGATCCGTGGCTCTACCCTTCATACGATCCCTGCGAAACCCTACATTTCAGCAGGAGAATGCACGACCACATGTTGCAGGTTCTGTACGGGCCTTTCTGGATACAGAAAATGTTCGACTGCTGCCCTGGCCAGTACATTCTCCAGATCTCTCACCAATTGAAAACGTCTGGTCAGTGATGGCCGAGTAACTGGCTTGTCACAATACGTTGAAGCTGCATGGGCAGCTGTACCTGTACACGCCATCCAAGCTCTGTTTCACTGAATGCCCAGGCGTATCAAGGCCGCTATTACGGCCAGAGGTGGTTGTTCCGGGTACTGATTTCTCAGGATCTATGCACCCAAATCGTGTGAAAATGTAGTCACATGTCAGTTCTAGTATAATATATTTGTCCAATGAATACCTGTTTATCATCTGCATTTCTTCTTGTTGTAGCAATTTTAATGGCCAATAGTGTGGCACCGGAAGGGAGGCCTTGGATACCATCCGTTGCAAATAACTGTTCATAGTACTGAAGTGAAGCTTCGGCACCTCACGATGAGTAGTCAACAGACTGCCATCGTATGCGATGTAGGAGGAAGTAAGAGAGCGACGACGACGAGTGCAATGGCGAAGCAGATGGTACATGGATGTCAGTTCTTTGTAACGAGAAATCGTGACTTGGACTTCACTCTCAACCCTTTCGTATGCTACTTCTTAATCAGCAGCAACTCAGCCTTGATCTGCCAAATGTCAGCGATCCTCGGATGGGCAACACCTGCTCGCACATATACTTCATGAAGAAATGTGTAATAAATCTCACATGTGTTCCGAAAGACTGTCACCCTTGCAGCACAATAACATATCAGCGTTTTACGTATTAGCGGCTTTGCATACTCAGACCGCCATGACAGAAGGGATTGGTAACGCTCGAGCAAGTGGAGGCATAACTTGCACTCAGCACCAATCATCAAACGACCCATCAGCAAGATGGTAAACGTTGAGTGTCCACGGAACACGACAGTATTTCGTAGGTTATCTGGTGACGTTGATAGTCGCTGTAGCAGCACAGTGATCAGTGAAAGGCGCAGAAATTACGTCGACTGCTACTATCTGATGACATAAAACATCGGTCAAATAAAACATGTCAAGCCCGCTTATAATGTCGCAGTAAAAAACGTGAAAAAACGCGACCGAAGTCGCGAAATTTATGTTCCCAAATATTCCTCAAATGCTTCGTACGAACCAATTAATGGAGATCACGACTAAAATTAAAATGACGGGACTGGTCAACGGGACGCAACAAGCAGTTGAAGTCACCACGCAGCAGAAGGTTTCGAGTATTCTTACGAAAAAGCTTCCTCTCTGTAAAATTTCGCGTGCGCCATCGTTTTAAACGTATCAGACAGTGCGTAAAGCGCAACCGGGGTAAGGTCAAAGAGACAACAACCACTCCTGCGACTAGAATCGAGAAATTTAGTGTCAGTGAGGGGAATACCTCCACGATAAAATAGAGCAGTACCCGGCAAATTTTCAGACGCTACGTTAGAAAAGATATAAAACCCGCTGAGAGAATAGGTGGTAGACAATACTTCCAGCGTGAATATAATATATGTACTAGAATCATAAATTAACTGCCAGAGAGCATCGAGATGTAACTCAGATTCAAAATACCAACGGTGTTTGTGTGGGCCATCCATCAAAGTGGGACAAAAGTAAATCCCATCTATGCGACATTCCAACCATTAATCTGTTGCCGATTCCACAGACGAGTCCCATTGAGGGGTACGAGTCCCACGTCCTGCAAAACCCTCTGGCGACAGATCCGATTGAGCACGCTTTTTACGCCAGCCGTAAGGCAAAGTCGTCTCGGAAGCTGAGGAGTAGGGTGATCAGCCCAGTATCTGAATCTGCCTGCACTGGATCAGGAAAAGTAACTTGTTCCGCAGGGGGGATCATCCAGCATGACTGACAACGACAGAACAACAGGCCCAACAGGAGACAAGACAGAAACAACATGAGGCGGCTCTTTGCAGTACAAGAGGCAACGGCGGAATCTCCGAAGGTCAAGTAACGAAGCGCCGTTGATGGCGGCCGATATGAAGACAGGGAGGAGTCGCTAATCGTCAGACTGTGTATCTGTGGGAGCGGCGAAGGGGACGGATCAGACACACCCGATCTCTGACGCGATTCCATAATATCCGCGCCAAAGGCCGAACGAAAACGCGAATCCGCCACACCAACAGTCTCGACAAGTGGACGGGAGGCCACTGCACAAATTTTTTATTACTAGTACAGGCACTTGACCTACGAGAGGGTAACAAGATGGATTCAGCACCGAAAGCATCTGCATCCTGGGTACGACGTCGTTAACGTTGCAGCCCCTCAGCATAGGCACGGAATCCGTCTTCGGTTGTAAGAGAGAAAACTGTAGACAGACAAACTCAAATCAGGCTGTCGAGTGCCACTAGTATTAGCACCAGGTGGAACGGGATCTGCTACTGCACATTTTGTGTCGCTGTTCAAGAGAATTTCTGAGAGGAAAATTCGCTTCGGACAACTGAGACGTCGGAGATCGCTCTCATTACGTAAAACGCATGTCCTCATCTGAACATTGGAAGTAACGTGGACCAATAACCACAAATCTGCAGACTGAAGGGATGTTCTATTTATTGTAAATCTTGGCAGAACATATTCCACTACAAAAGGCGGTATTGACTCGACTAGCATTCCCAGCGAATGTCCTTAACACAACAAAATTTAGGCAAGACATCCTTAAGATAATGATCATCTATTTCCGGAACTAAGCTGAAATCCCACACAATGGTATGTTCAACATCAACTTTGGCAAGAAGGACAACACTAACTGACCCATCCCAATTACCTAAAAAACCTGTCCACTCATAATGGGTTCGTGAATTTTATAAAGAAGACGTATCACGTAAGTTCAGTGTCAAAACATGTGGTATGTACCTGTGATACCAAACATTTCCACTAACCAATCATGAATCTCAGTGTCAAAACATGCGGTGTGAACCTATAATACCAAAAGTTTCCACTAACCAATCATGAATTTCGAGGGAACTTCGCTGTGCTTCAAGGGTAGACTTATCAAACCTCAAAACTGACTGTACCTTTATGCGGAATCATCGTGAACGCCATGGAAGCGAAATAAGGGAAAAAATCTGCCAACAAACAAAAAATCACAAAAGAATAAGCAAGGACGACTCTTTGACTCAAGTAAGCTCACAAACTAACGCACGCCACAGCAAGAGCTAACTGCTATGCTCCAAGCACTGCAGAGGAGCTAAGGAGCAAACACGTCCGATCGCTGTCGCCACCCAAGCGGAACTGCCTGGTTTCTACCGTCCCTTGCGCTCGCACTATGTTACCGTGATTCCTCGTCACTGTATTGTTATGGCATGAAACACTACAGTACAGCGCGTGAGACACTGCGTTGACCGTCAATAACTGCATTTGATGAAGAATGAACAAGCAATTTGCGATTTTTGGTTCCGCGTTAGGTGCAGAATATTATTGTATAAAACTAATTATTTATCGAGATCCTGTACCATTTCCTGAATTCTGTGACTCATGGTACTGTTAGACAATCCGCATTTGAAAGCAGTTTACCTGCTGACTAGCCAATCATAACATACACATCTACAGCAGCCTGTAGGTTTAGCTGTTTATCGATGATATGAGGCTTTTTACATGTTGAAACCCTGTAAGATGCAATCCTAGTTCTATGTGTTGTTTACAGATGCTCAGAAAATATGACTTTTGTCATTTTAATTCAGCTGGCTTTCTAATAAAGTTGCTGAGAGATTTACCAACAAATTTGAATGCTTCACTTATCACTAGCATTTAAATTTACTTGGAAGTATACACCTCCCTCATAAAACTCTCAGACGTATCGTCACCATTGTCGTTTGTTTATGTTAAGACAAAATCCAAATAACTTATATTTCAGATGTTTCGCTTCGTCTGTCCCTGGGCGCTGATGACCTCGATGTTGAGCGCCCATAAACCCCAACACACACACTCGTCTGTCCCTTCCACTGCTTTGTGATGAATCCTCTTCATTTTCAAATCTGTCTTGCTTATTTGAATACAATAAAACTTGTCCATTAACAGAATGATTAGAGCAACAGCTAACGCAGCGTTTTTGAGGGAGAGGACCGCACTTCAACCCTAAAGTTATCTTCTTGAATTTCTGCCAGAGATAAATCTTTTCTTTGGCCTGATACTTTAAAAATACTCATTTATAATAGTGACCAATTGACTAAGGCCACCGTCCAAGTATACTGTACTGAAACAATAATCATCAAACAGAAACCTATCGATTACACGGTTTAAGTGGCGGCGTCGCACTCGAGTCACAGAGTTGCCGCCAGAATAGCTTGGTCACGTACTAGAATAGCGTTGTACTTTCTATTTCATTATAATATTGTTGGATGTAGCGTATAGCGCATACATAGGAGAAGAGATTAACTACAGTTCGGTTCCACTAATGGCAACAAATCATTGGAAACAGTAGCCACTGAAAGATACCTCGGACCAATCATTTGGTGTGACCTAAAGTGAAATGACTATATAAATATAACTGCAGGGAAAGCAGATTCCAGGCAGAAATTCACTGGGATAATCTTAAATAAATGTATTTCATCCATGAAGAGGCACCTTCCACCTGCAATTAGTTTTGCTTTGCACAACGTCGTTATCAATATATTCAAGGGCCTTATTCCACAGTCCCAACTATAGGCGGTAACACAGCCAATAAGATGTTGAATTTCTCTGCGCTTTTGCAGTGACGACCGACGATTTATGCCAAGTCCAGGTGTCGAACCTAAATTTGACGCCTTTCGCGAGCAGTCACCTAGTACTATGTCCAAGCACACCTCCTGTCCTGACCCAATATCTCAATTGATTTCGTTCCAACATGCCTCATATCTTTTATTGTTCTATATTCTTCTCATAAATGTACAGCGTCCCAGGAGGAGCGGTCGATACTGAGGGAAATGGCAAAAACGATCGTCTGAAGAAAAAAATCTTCAAAGGAACATATGTCCTACTCAGAATGGTTTCCGAGACAGAACACATTTAATATCTGCTGTTATTTACTTTCTGTATTATTCAGTACATTGTCAAGTTTACACACGTGCAACTGTTAGCAAACATTATAAAATACATTTTACAAAGTATCATTTGAAAAATACTAGATTTAAACCCCAAGCACTGTTGTATACGTCACATTACAGCTGTTGGACAGTTGACAACGTATGTTCTATATCCCACGGTTAATTGTATTGTCTTCGTGCAGTTTTGGTATAACATGTTGTGTTGCTTGTCTGAGTGCCTCTGCACGTTCCCTAACGCGGGCAGCACCTTCCATAATGCGACCAAATAGTTCATCTCGCTTATTCACCTGTCGTTTGTATATCTCAGAGGTCATCAAACACTATAAACAACAATCTAATGCCGATCTTCGTGCGCCGTTAATGGTATTACCACGATTAATCACGCGATTAGGGTAAGTGCTGCTGAAACGTTCCCTCTTACATGTGGTGAAGTGTGAAGATGGTCCGTCGTGCTGGAAGTATGTTGCGGTCTGCCTGGTCAAAGGAACGACGTCACGGTGTTGAAAGAACGACTTCTCCAGAAAATACAAGTAATTCCATCCCGGTATTCGCTCTTCGAAAGTAACGTGAGCGCCTCTAGCCCAGAAACAAATGAATATAAAATGTGTAATATCTCAGAAACCATTTGGAATAGGGCACATATCCATATGAAGTTGTTTGCTTCAGTTGAGCGTTCTCGTCATATCTCTGAATACTGATCCATCCTCCTGAGCACTTCATATAGGATTAAATATTTCGATTGAATATTTCTAACAGTTGGCATTATGACTTTCTACGTAAATGGTGTCGCGCCGCGACGCAAAAATATTTCGATATTAATCAACTGAAAAAATTACTGATATATAGATGGAGCTTCAAAGTTCAGGGAGTAACGTTCGCATTTCTTTGCGAAGTTCGTGTCATACAGTTGCCATCAACGTTAAGAAGAATACTCTTGTAAGAGAAATGCCAGTGGCATTCTTGCGGCTAGCTTCCCCAGGGTAGTGCCCTATTGTCTGGAAGAAGTGCATACGAAGGGTAAGATGTGGCTTCAGAAGCTATGCGAGCGCCGTCCTTTATCTATGACGCCTTGCCCTTTTATTTGCTAACGGGAAAAGGAAACGTGGGGTGGGGGGGAGTTGTGGAATTATAGGGCTACGCTAAGTACCCTCCGTCATACTGCATAAAGTGACTCGCGGAGTAGAGATGTAAACGTAATCACGAAAATTACGGTTTTCATCATTTTATTGTAACAAATTGTACCAATACCGACGCGTATCCGAGAAATCCTCCATGTGTTAGTTTTCTGTACAGCATTTTTGCATAGAAGACAAATTAAATGAGCTGCAGCTTAAATTAGTCTTCTGGAATGGCTTACCACCGTTTTTAATTAGAGGCTATCCAGAGTTCCTAAAAAGTAAACTTACAATGTTGAGGCACCTTAATGGGCTGTGTTGAATATACAGAGTGGTCCATTTATAGTGACCGG
The DNA here is from genome assembly GCF_021461385.2 of Schistocerca piceifrons. Lineage (NCBI taxonomy): Eukaryota > Metazoa > Arthropoda > Insecta > Orthoptera > Acrididae > Schistocerca > Schistocerca piceifrons. Next base: position 771,695,862 of record NC_060139.1, on the reverse strand, counting down.
GCAAAATATCTCACGAAATAAGCATCAAACGAAAAAACTGCAAACAACGAAACTCGTCTAGCTTGAAGGAGGAAGCCAGATGGCGGTATGGTTGCCCCGCTAGATGGCGCTGCCATAGGTCAAACGGATATCAACTGCGTTTTCTAAAATAGGAACCCCCATTTTTTATTACATATTCGTGTAGTACGTAAAGAAATATGAATGTGTTAGTTGGACCACTTTTTTCGCTTTGTGATAGATGGCGCTGTACCAGTCACAAACGTATAAGTACTTGGTATCACGTAACATTCCGCCAGTGCGGACGGTATTTGGTTCGTGATACATTACCCGTGTTAAAAAGGACCGTTTACCAATTGCGGAAAATGTCGATATCGTGTTGATGTATGGCTATTGTTATAGAAAAGCCCAACGGGCGTGTGCTATGTATGCTGCTCTGTATCCTGGACGACCTCATCCAAGTGTCCGGACCGTTCGCCGGATAGTTACGTTATTTAAGGAAACAGGAAGTGTTCAGCCACATGTGAAACGTCTTCCAACCTGCAACAAGTGAAACTGCGCGAGAATCGGGAATCTCAAAAACGTCGGTGTTGAGAATGCTACATCAACATCGATTGCACCCGTACCATATTTCTATGCACCAGGAATTGCATGGTGACGACTTTGAACGTCGTGTACAGTCCTGCCACTGGGCACAAGAGAAATTACGGGAGGATGACAGATTTTTTGCACGCGTTCTATTTAGCGACGAAGCGTCATTCACCAACGGCGGTAACGTAAACCGGCATAATATGCACTATTGGGCAACGGAAAATCCACGATGGCTGAGACAAGTGGAACATCAACGACCTTGGCGGGTTAATGTATGGTGCGGCATTATGGGAGGAAGGATAATTGGCCCCCATTTTATCGATGGCAATCTAAACGGTGCAATGTATGCTGATGTCCAACGTAATTTTCTACCGATGTTATTACAAGATGTTTCACTGCCTGACAGAATAGTGATGTACTTCCAACATGATGGATGTCCGGCACATAGCTCACGTGCGGTTGAAGCGCTATTGAATGGCATATTTCATGACAAGTGGATTGGTCGACGAAGCGCGTTCACCGGATCTGACGTTCCCGGATTTCTTTCTGTGGGAAAAGTTGAAGGCTATTTGCTATCATGATCCACCGACAACGCCTGACAACATGCGTCAACGCATTGTCAATGCATGTGCGAACATTACGGAAGGCGAGCTACTCCCTCTTGAGAGGAGTGTCGTTAGACGTATTGCCAAATGCATTGAGGTTGACGGACTCATTTTGAGCATTTATTGCATTAATGTGGTATTTACAGGTAATCACTGTGTAACAGCATGCGTTCTCAGAAATGATAAGTTCACAAAGGTACATGTATCACATTGGAACAACCGAAATAAAATCTTCAAACGTACCTACGTTCAGCATTTTAATTTAAAAAATCTACCTGTTACCAACTGCAAGTCTAAAATTGTGAGGAATATGTTTGTGACTATTACAGCGCCATCTATCACAAATCGAAAAAAGTGCTGCAACTAAAACATTCATATTTCTTTACGTACTACACGAATATGTAATAAAAAATGGGGGTTCCTATTTAAAAAAACGCAGTTGATATCCGTTTGACCTAAGGTAGCGCCATCTAGCGGGCTAACCATAGCGCCATCTGGTTTGCCCCTTCAAGCTAGACAAGTTTCGTTCTTTGTAATTTTTTCGTTTGACGCTTATCTCGTGAGATATTTGGCCCGGTCACTATCAATGGACCACCCTGTATACGCTAAATGGATTCAGTGTTGACTGGTTTTAACTTGTTTATTGCTCGTAAATTAACAAGTCGTTTCATATTCGGGGTTAATGAAGAAAATAGTTAGTACAGCTTTTTAAATTATTTTCGGAATTAATTCTTGCAATACTTTAATGTCTCACTTATCCACACCCGAATCCATATGAATACAGAACTTTACATATTTATAAACAAATTAACTTCGAGATCAGCTTCCCTGCAGTAAAGGAAACGCGTAAGGCCCACTTCTTTCCAGCTGAGGAGAATATCATTGTTTCGGACGTCACGTTCGTCTCACGTGTTGTCGACCGTACGGTCACGGAAGTCGACAGGCAGCTCTTTACGTAATCGAAACAATGTGTGATGTCAAAATGATATCACGTTTACTCTAATCCAACGCACGGAGCACCCTCTCCTTCAGCGCTGCGCCGTTCACAACACCCTGACTCTTTGGGTTCACTGTCATCCGTTCATCCGTTATTCTCCACTCAGTCCCAACTTGACCCCATTCGATCTTCATCTGTTTTCTAAACTTAAGGAAGACTTCGAGGACTTCACTTTGATAGCGATGAAGTGGTGCAAGGAGAGAGGAGGTTGTAGTTCCGTCAACAAAGCCAAACATTTTACAGTGGCAGGATCAATAAAGTGGTCCTCGTTGGGAGAAATGTGTTCGTCGCCGGGCTGACTATATTGAGAAATAAATATGTAGACGAGAAGAATAAATATGAAGAATGTTAATTTGCTTTATTTAAAGGTCTTTAAAGATTTACATGAAAAATTCGGATCCTTTACTTTTCAGCACGCCCTCGAATGTACAAAGTGTAGCATGTAGCATCAAACACTATGCGAGCACCGCACTTTACCTACGGCTCTTTGGTGCTTCATTCCTGAATGGAACAAGGAACGAGGGCAACAAAATAGGGTTACCAGAAGTACTCCACTTCGTAATGTGATATGGATGCCACTTGAGTGGCTGCATTAAACTAGTAGAGTAGTTAGAAGAGATCTATTGTTGGTAACCGGTAACCTCATCGATAAAGGAGTAGTGCGACTTGGGCCACGATTAAGTTTACATTGTACGCTTTTGGAAGAATAGTTTTGACTTCCTCGTCTTATTTTTTGAGTACACACATAAAAAAAAAATTTCCATCACCTCGGTTCCGAGAGTTCCGGAACCTGTACAGATAATTCCGCCCTTTTTATTGCTCTTGAAAACCACACATTGCATGTTGTGCCACCAAACAGTGAGACGTTCAGAGGTGGTGGTCCAGATTTCTGTACACACCGTTACCTCTAATACCCAGTAGCTTGTCCTCTTACTTTGATGCCACGCGGGATTAGCCGAGCGGTCTAGGGCGCTGCAGTCATGGACTGTGCGGCTGATCCCAGCGGAGGTTCGAATCCTCCCTCGGGCATGGATGTGTGTGTTTGTCCTTAGGATAATTTAGGTTAAGTAGCGTGTAAACTTAGGGACTGATGACCTTAGCAGTTGAGTCCCATAAGATTTCACACACATTTAAACATTTTTGTGCATTGATGCACGCCTGTATTCGTCGTGGCACACCATCCACAAGTTCACCAAGGCACTGTTGCTGCAGATTGTCCCACTCCTCGAGCGCGATTCGGCATAGATCCCTCAGAGTGGTTGGTGGGTCACGTCGTGCATAAACAGCCCTTTTCAACCTACCTCAGACATGTTCGATACGGTTTACGTCTGGAGAACATGCTGGCCACTCTAGTCGAGCGATGTCGTTATCCTGAAGGAAGTCTTTCACAAGATGTGCACGATGGGTGCGCGAATTGTCGTCCATGAAGACGAATGCTTCGCCAATATGCTGCCTATACGGTTGCACTATCGGTCGGAGGATGTCAATCACCTATCGTACAGCCGTTACGGCGCCTTTCATTACCACCAGCGGCGTACGTCGGCCCCACATAATGCCACCTCAAAACAACAGGGAACCTCCACCTTGCTGCACTCGCTGGACAATGTGTCTAAGGCGTTCAGCCTGACCGGGTTGCCTCCAAACACATTTCCGGCGGTTGGTTGCAGGCATATGCGACACTCATCGGAGAAGAGAACAGGATGCCAACCCTGAGCGGTCCATTCGGCATGTTGTTGGACCCATCTGAACCGTGCTGCATGGTGTCGATGTTGCAAAGATGGTCCTTGCCGTTGACGTCGGGAGTGAAGCTGCGCATCATGCAGCCTATTGCGCACAGTTTTAGCCATCACACGACGTCCTGTGGCTGCACGAAAATCATTATTCTACATGGTGGTGTTGCTTCAGGGTTCCTCCGAGCCATAATCGTAGGTAGCGGTCATCCATTGCAGTAGTATCCCTTGGGCGGCCTGAGCGAGGCATGTCATCGACAGTTCCTGTCTCTGTGTATCTCCTCCATGTCCGAACAACATTGCTTTGGTTCAGTCCAAGATGCCCGGGCACTTCCGTTGTTGAGAGCCCTTCCTGGCACAAAGTAACAATGCGGACGCGACCGAACCGCGGTATTGACCGTCTATGCATGCTTGAACTACAGACATCACGAGCCGTCTACCTCCTTCCTGGTGGAATGACTGGAACTGCTCTGCTGTCGGACCCCCTCTGTCTAACAGGCGCTGTTAATGAATGCTTGTTCACATCTTTGGGCGGGTTTATGGTCAGTTAAAGGGACTGTGTCTGTGATACAATGTCAACAGTCAACTTATATCCTCAGGTGTTCTGAGAACCGGGGTGATGCAAAAGTTTTTTTGATGTGTGTATTTGCGGTTTATAGGGAGCGTAATTTCTCCAGTTTCTAACTGAAAAAATGCTGTTGCGTTACATATTTTCCTTTTGTGTTTACGTCCCTCGAAGACAAATATGTGTAAAACTGTGTATGAAGATAAAGCCTAGTAACAATAATCCACTGTGTGACAAAGACTTAGTACTGCGGAGTTGCAATCAACGTTTATGTTAATAACATTAAACACTTTGTCTCGTAAGCGCACGTAGCTTGTTTCTTTTTATATATAGTCAGAAATTTTTCTTCAGCTATCTGTCTCTGCTCTCTAGGCCTTGACCTGTACGTATCATAATCTGAAGAATAATTAGCATTCTTGTTAAATTGTGTTAGATACTTATAAATTCATGTCCCTTGTTCACGATGAGATATTAATTCAGTTTTTTTTCTTTTTGAGACATCACTCTTCTCACTGGTCTGACGCGTCCAGCGATGAATTTCGCTCCTGTGCCAAACTTTTCAGCTCAGAGTAGCACTTGAAACCTATATCCTCAATTACACGGGTGTCCAAAATTAAAACAACGAACGGAAATTTTGCAATGTTGCCTTTATTTTGCCACAAAGCAGTATAAACAAGTAATAGTAAAGTAGAAAGAGTGTAAAGAATACAGGCCGTAAGCAATAGCAACATGCGTAACCGTAGATAAAAGTGTTCTTCGTTTTTTCAGACTTAGAGGATTTGAGCACACATTCCGTTGGTTATTGTGCTCAATATGGCGTGTGACCACTTCTGGCAACAATCAGGCATCACTGCGACTGAGCATGTTGTGAACGATGTCATCAATTTCATGTTGAGGCAAAAACGCCCATTCTTCTTGCACAGCCCATCGCAAATATTGGAGAATGGTTGGTGGATACTGAGGAGATGCAACCTTAGTGCATCCCATACATGCTCCATGGAATTAAAACCTGGAGAGCGAGCAGATCACTCCCTGCGTGCAGTATCTTCCATTTCCAAGAAAACACCGACACACTTTCTCTATGAGACTGAGCGCTATTGTACATCAGTACGGAGTCTGGGCCGACAGCATCTTGCAACAACCGAATATGATGTCCCAAGATCCCGTCACGATGCCTGGCAGTAGTTAAACCTTGCCAGTCCGAGTGCACGGTATCATGAAGTGTCAAGATAATGCCTGCCCACGCCGTTAGGGATCGTCCTCGATATCGGTCACTTTCCACAATGTTTGGATCCCAAAATCACTTCTCTCCAGATGCGAATCCGTCGAGAGTCACCCTCCAGACCAAGCTGGGGCTCCTCTGTGAAAAGATCATTTGCCCATTGTTCGACATTGAGGTGGCATGTTGACGACTCCGCTCTACACATTCCCTTTTGTGAAAACGCGTCAGCCGTACACATGCAGTAGGTCTCTGACAATAAAGGTCACTCTGCCAAAGCCTTTTGTATACCGTTTGCCTCGATACAACACTCCCAGAGGGGTGCGAGGTCAGACGCCAGTTGCCGTGCACTTCTAAGGCAGTACTGTCGTGCCCTTGCAGCCAAATAACGCTCCTCTCTTCCCGATGTCACACTTGAACGGCCCTGCCCTGGTCTTCGGATGCAGTTTTGCTCTCTATAAACTGTCGCCACATCCGATGAACAACAGAACGATTCACGTTAAGCCATCGAACCACATGAGTTTGCGATTGCACAGCTTCCATTCTTCCTATGGCCCTCCAGTGCGGAGAGTCTGGCAGGCATCTTCTCTGTACCACGCTGTATCATGTGTGACGGTGTACACAGTGATTGTGGATGTGGGACCACCCAGTAAACACTACCCCGTTTGATGCCTGACGTCATCGTTAGCGTGGTTGTCCGTTGATCGGAATGCCATCTTCCATGAAGAACACGATCATACGGACGTCTGTTGACAGTTTGTATTATTATATCGTGAACTAGAAACAGGACGGGGAATAGCGGTTGTTGCTTTAAATTTTAGACACCAATGTATTTCCTGGATGTATTCCAATCTCTGTCTCCCTCTGGCTCCCTGTAGTACCCTAGTGATTATTCCCTAATGCCTTAACACATGTCCTATCATCCCGTCCCTTCTTCTTTTTATTTTTTCCCACATGTTCGTTTCTTCAGCCATTCTGCGTAGAACCTTGTGATTCCTTATCATTCCAGTCCTCCTAATTTTGCCGGCCGGGGTGGCCGAGTGGTTCTAGGCGCTACAGTCCGGAACCGCGCGACCGCTACGGTCGCAGGTTCGAATCCTACCTCGGGTATGGATGTGTGTGATGTCCTTAGGTTAGTTAGGTTTGAGTAGTTCTAAGTTCTAGGGGACTGATGACCTTAGAAGTTTAGTCCCATAGTGCTCAGAGCCATTTTTGAGCCTCCTAATTTTCAACATTCTCCTGTAACGCCACATCTCAAACGCTTCGATTCTCTTCTTTTCTGGTTTTACCACTGTCCATGATTCACTACCATACAATGCTGTGCTCCAAACAAAGATTCTCAGAAATTGCTTCCTCCAATTAAGGCCTATGTTTGGCTTCCCTTGGCCAGGAATGCCTTCTTGCCAGCTATAGTCTGTTTTCTTATACCCTCATTGCTCTGTCGTCATGGGTTATTTTGCTTCCTTGCTTCTCGCCGTTCTCATTTCTCATTTCTCTTCTTCGAGTTCTATTTGTTGCAGATGACAAACTGTAAAACAAAACGGCTGCATTTAATAACACACAAATCCAGGAAATCCACAGCACGTGTTAATAAAGTATATATACACAACTTTGTTTTTCAAATACATAAATCAAATTTGTATGCGCACAAGTAATAAATAGCATTTTTTCTGTTTTATAGAAAGGTAATTAAAATCCCATTCAGTGAAACGTGTCTGGGAAATAAAAAAGTATAAAATTATGTTTTGCTCAAGGCAGAGCCTCTGTTTGTAACCGAACACGGATAGAAGGACTTAAGCCTCACGTAGGGACTGGATTGTTTGGTAGGTGAAACGATCGTGCGCCAGGTGCGCGCTATCGTTGAACATTTTCCGTTATTTCATAAAGAACCTGCCCTCATTCAAAACGAAGTCCGATTATATTTCAGCAATATCTCAGTATTTAAGAATTCAAATACCTTACACGGTCAAATGCCACCAAGCAATGCCAGGAACCAACATTGATTCAAAGCCATATATACAACAGCAAAACGTTTTTAAAAGTCCATTTAAGGCGAAGTTTCATATCTATTGGTTCAAAAAATCGATTTTTTTTAAAAAAATCGCATTTTTGAATCCACAAAAGCGTTTAGAATCCACCCCTGAAACGGTTTTTCTGAATACGGAACGAAAATGGTTGTTATCCGCGGTTGAACAAAAAAATGCACCTGCATGAAATCAGCCTTTTTCACGCACCAGTTTTTTTCTTTCGGAGAACTAATTATTGTACCGGTGCTTTAGAGGAAACACAAAATTCAGATGAAAGTTTGAACGCTTGTGGTTGGAAGTTAGCCCTCAAGCATTTACATTCTAGTGTGAAGAATGTGGAGATTCCGACTTTCCAGGCAGCGAGCAGCTTCAACGAAGGGTATTCAGCAATTCTGAAGACCATGACAACGATGGACGTCACCCTGGGACTCTATTTGACGCAGTTCACCAAGCATTCGGACGACCACAGGATTCAAGCGGCCGAAAACCGCTTGTCACCGGCCGTACCAGCGGTTCTGGAGCAGCGCAGGAGGCCCAGATCGAATAGAACGCCCTCTATGAGGAGAGGAAGGACTAGTTTATGGACTCAGAATAGTAGATTGAAAGTAAGTTGCGTAATATTGCATTTATATGTAGTCAAAACTTCTAAAGCGTTTTTCTCGCACGGTACGTTAACTTCAAATCTACTGAACCAATTGGCATGATTCTTTGTTTCCGACGAAGGTAACTAAATTGTCTAGGAGGTGTACCACTTTTATTCCGATCCATCAACTATAAATATTTTTACTTGAAGTCGAAAAATCGATTAAGAAAAAACCCAATTTTTTTTTCAACCATTTTGTTTCCTATGGTTCAAATTACTTAAGCGAGGTACAGCTCCTAAAGAATCTTGTGTACTTCGCTAACGTCAACTCAGTTTTGATTTCAGACGAACTGGCTGACCTGTGACATATCGCGCGTGGAAGTCTACATCAAATTTTGTTTCCTTCTGACGGCACCTCTACCTTTACTCTTCGACATTTCCGGTGTAAAAAATTCTTTTGTAGAGGAAATACCAATAACCATTTTGACCAAATTTGACAGATATCTATAACACATTCCGAGAAAAAAATTCTCAATGAACATGCTTTCTTCGGGCCAAAGGTCGTAAACCTCCCCTTAAGGTAACCATCTCAATATGGTACTAATTTTAGTTCCATCGCTCTTGATGTGAGAATTTCTAAAGATGAATGCTTTACGTAAATTTTCATTCTTCTCCATCTCTTTACTTAAGCACTAATTTTAAGGTTACTATTACTGCCTTGTAACACCGTTTCCCGTCAGATCATCGAAGTTAAACGCTGTTGGGCTTGACCAGAAGTTGGATGGGAGACAAACCACGTCTGCCGAGTGCTGTTGTTGGTAAACGGGCTGTACCGGGCCCTTGTGAAGCCAACTGAGGAGCCACTTGATGGCGAAGTAGCGGTTCTGCTCATGAGATCTGAAAACGGCCGGGAGAGCGATGTGCTGACCACATGCCCCTCCACAGCTGCATCCAATGGCGCCTATGGTGTTTCTTTTTTATTGTTCTGATTGCTTTGATGCATACTGCCATGAATAACGCCCTCTTCATCTCATAGTAGGACACATGCATCCTACGTCGTAAATTATTTGATTATCTGTTGCATATATTACAATCTCTGTCTTCCCTTCCTCTATAGTTTTCGCACTCTTATCTTTCCCTCTATAACCACGGCAGTTACTCCGTGATGTCTTAATAGATGTCCTACCACCCTGTGCCTTGTTCTTTTTCCAGTGTTTTCCATATATTCCTTTCCTTGCCGATTCAGCAGACAAGCTCCACATTCCTTACATTAGCAGTCCACCTAATTTTCAATATTCTCTGTAGCATCACATCTCCAATGCATCGATTCTCTTCATTTCCGATTTTGCCACGGTCTATGTTTCACTCCCATACAATGCTTTTCTCCAAAGGAACATTCTCAGAAAATTCTTCCTCTAATGCTAGTCTGCTTTTTGTATCCTCCTTCCTCTGTCCGTCACGAGTTGTTTTGCTGCCTCGGTAGCGGAATTCCTTAACTTCATGTGCTACTTGATCAGCAATCCACATGATACGTTTCTGCTGTTCTCAATTCTGGTGCTTCTTATTACTTTCATCTTTCTTCGATTGACTCTCTACCCGTATTCTTTACTCATTACACTTTTCATTCCATTCAACAGATCTAGTAATTCTTCCTAACTCTCACTGAGGTTAGTAGCGTCATCAGCAAATCTTATCATTGATATCCTTTCACACTGAATTTTAATTTCACTCTTGAGCTCTTCCATTATTTCCATCATTGCTTCTTCGATGTATATATTGAACTGGAGGAGCGAAACACTAAATTCCTTACGTCCTTCTCAGTTTCGAGCTTCGTTCTTGATCAAATGGTTCAAATGGGTCTGAGCACTATGGAACTTCTGAGGTCATCAGTCCCCTAGAACTTAGAACTACTTAAACCTAAGTAACCTAAGGGCATCACACACATCCATGCCCGAGACAGGATTCGAACCTGCGACCTTAGCGGTCGCGCGGTTCCAGACTGTAGCGCCTAGAACCGCTCGTCCACACCGGCCGGCCGTCCTTGATCTTCCACTCTTATTGTTCGCTCTTGGCTCTTGTACATAGTGTATGTTATCCGTCATTCCCTACAGCTTATCCCTTTTTTCTCAGAATTTCGAACATTTTGCACCATTTTACAGTGTCGAACGCTTTTTCCAGGTCGACAAATCTTGTGAACGTGTCTTGATTTTTCTGTAGTCTTGCTTCCATTATAAATCACACCGTCCGAACTGCCTCTCTGGTGTCTAAAGCCAAACTGATCATCATCTAACAGCTCCTGAATTTTCTTTTCCACACTTCTATATATTATTTTTGTCACCAACTCGGATGAACGAGATGTTAAGCTGATTGTGCGATGATTCTCGCACTTGTTGGCTCTTGTAATCTTCGAAATTGTGTGTATGACATTTTTTCAAAAGTCTACACGTCAACGTGAACAGTCGTTTTGCTGCCCATTTCCCCCCCCCCCCTCCCCCCCTCTAATGATCTTAGAAATTCTGATGGAATTGTGTCTATCCCTTCTGTCTTATTCGATCTTAAATCGTACAAAGCTCTTATAAATTCTGTTTCAAAAACAGGATTCCCTTCTCTTGTCTATCGACTCGTATTTATTCTTTTGTCACATCACCAGACAAGTCTTCGCCATTGTAAAGGCCTTCATTGTATTCCTTCCACCTATCCGGTCTGTCCTCGGCATTTAACAGTGAAATTAGTGTTACTACCCTTGCTGTGAATATCGCCAAAAGCTATTCTGGTTTTTCTGTATGCTGCATGAGTCCTTCTGATCCTCATTTCTAATCCGATTTCTTAAATTTTTTCATGCAGCCAGTTTTTTGTTAGAGTTTATTAAATATAGGCGAGGAGGTATGCTTGGCGGGGCGTAGGTCTTAGTTGGTAGTACTTGAAGAAGTTTAGACGCGCGTGTTGTACGCGTCCTGCAGACGGCGCGCCGAGCACGAGGCGGCCGTGAGTGCAGCCGCGGCGCCGGCGCCTGCGTGGGCGTCGCCCGCCGTCGTCGGCCCGGGGCCTGCAGCTGCGCGGCGCCTCGCAATGTCTTCATTACGGCCGCGGCCGCCCCTGTAATCCCCGACTTAATCCGCAGCCTAATTCCAGCCTCCGCGAGCATAAACTCGCCACCAGGGGGACGGCCCGGGGCCCGGGCGACTTACCAATTGCTGGGCCGCGCTCTCGCCTCCTTCCCGTCTCTCACAGTCTCATTCTCTCTCTCCCTCTCTCTCTGGCCCGGTCTTTTATTCCGCATCTTCTTTTCACACAATTCCGACCGCCCTCCTCGCGTGCTTCGTCGCCCGATGCGCCCGGCGGCGCCTCCCAGGGATACCCGAAGCCCTCTTCTCCCCCCTCCCACCCCCTTTCGTCTCCCCCCCTCACGCCCCTCCCACCGGCTCGATCCCCATCCACACGCAGAGCGCGCGAGCCAGCCGCGAATCCGCCGTGTACTGCAGCTGGCGAGCCGAGGGGGCTTAATGGCAACTAATTATCATTAAGCCATCTAAATGCTAATTAATGCGCCTATTTTCACGATGAACAGTGGCGGGATCTGGCCCGAGGGGGCATGCAAATGAAGCACACCGCGGGTAATGAGACGCCCCCGGCGTCCCCGAAGCAGAATGGTGGCGGCGGCGGTGGCGGTGGAGGCGGCGGAGGCGGAGGACAGCGGCGTCGCCGCCTCCGGGGGCCGAAGATGGCCGAAGCGGCGCCGTCACGTCGACGCCTGCCGTTTTTCTCCGTCGCGCCGTCCCGTTAAAGGACCACTTAGGAAGGGGCGAGCCACCGCAATGGAGCCGGCAATTAATCGCGAGCATGACCCCGTTCTCCCTTCGCCTCCTTCCCTTCCGCGGCCCGAAGACCAAGTTTTAAATGGACTCTGCCGCCGTTGGGACACCCCCATCCCCCACTTCAGCGACTAGTCGTTCCGACGAACTACGGACATCACTTCATTCGGATGTAAACGCTTCTCCTCCGACAGCAAATAGCATCAGCTCTCATCAGCTCCGCCCCCTCTCCTTTTCCTCCTCCTCCTCCTCCTCCTGCTCCTCCTCCCTACGTTTCGCTCACGCTGCAACCTCCGCGTTAACTAGCAACTTCCGTTTCGTTTCCGCCTGTTTTATTTTTGTCACGCGCGTTTCGCATTAAACGAGAGCGCCGGCGAGGGCCGGAAAGAAATTTAACAGACGACTACCCGCGCCCCTACGATAACAGTGTAATCTCGCCGCTATGGCCCCGGCTCTCGTGGAAGACACTCGCTTATGTGGCCGTGGCGCCTCTTCGGTGGCCCCCGCCGTAACAAAAGGACGGCACCGGAAAGGCGGAGCGTTTAATTCTGAGGGAATGGTGGCTGCTCCTGCTGCTTAAGTAACCAGCTTAGCAGCGCAGGAGTGGAGCAACTGATCTGTTGAATCTACTCACTATTCAGAGCCACGTATGCTAAAAATACCATAACTGTGCTTTATTTTGATTGTCCGCCTCCGTCGCTGCGCGATCACCGAGGAAGACTGCCATGTGGAGGAACCGGTTTCTATTCCCGGCACTGCGAGAGCTTCTTCCCCGTGGAGAAGACGGAAATGAGGTCCATTGAGCCTTGTAATGTCAAGTGAGAAGCTTCTTGAGTGAGAAGTAGCGGTTCTGAGGTCTGGAAGCTTTCAACGGACGGACCGTTGATGTTCCGTATGGGGGTGAAAAAATGTAGCAGAACAGAAGGAATGTTCTACTGAAAAATTTGAGGTAGGCAACCTGGGGTCGGAGAAGCCAGCTTAAGGAGGCATGGAAGTAAACTTGTTTACCACTTTCATTACTGTTTTCCAGCTTATTTACCAACTAACATGCGTGCAAATTTACACTTACTGTGCTGTTTATTTACATGTACATTCTTTATTTCTTTCAACGAAAGGTGAAGTTCGAGTCCGATTACTAGAGAGTATTTCCTGGTAGCTGGATTGGAAGGGGAGGTCCTATTCCATGGCCTGCGAGGTCACCTGACCTGAATCCCCTTGATTATTTCCTATGGGGAAACTAAAGTCACTTGTGTATGAGACCCCTGTCGATATGGAGATAGTTGCCAGAACTGTAGCTGCCTACGGTGTGATTCGAAACACGCCAGCGATATTTGTCAGAGTGCGTCAGAATTTTGTTCGCCGATGTAACGCTTGCATTAAGGTATATGGCCGTCAGTTTCGGCACAAATGGTTCAAATGGCTCCGAGCACTATGGGACTTAACATCTCAGGTCATCAGTCCCCTAGAACGTAGAACTACTTAAACCTAACTAACCTGACACACATCCATGCCCGGGGCAGGATTCGAACCTGTGACCGTAGCGGTCGCGTGGTTCCAGACTGAAGCGCCTAGAACTGCTCGTCCACAACGGCCGGCAAGCAGGAACAGTAACATAGATAACATTGTGGTCAATGCAAACCAAAGACTGCAGTTTAATGACAGAACACTTTGAAGATGCTACAGGTCTACCAAAGAGACTGCCTCCACTACGATTGCTCATCCTCTCCTAGAGTACTGCTCTGTTGTATGGTATGCTTACCAGATAGGACTCACACAGGACAACGGAAAAGTCCACTGAGGGATTGTATTATGGCTGAATAGGGGATAGAGCGTCACGGGTATGATCATCGAGTCGGGTGGCAATCATTAAAAAGAAGGGTGTTTTTCGTTGAGGAGCGGTCTTTTCGTGGAACTTCAATCACGAACTTCCTCCTGTGAGTGTGAAAATATTTTATTGTCTCCAATATACATAGCAAGACATGGTCATCGTAATAAAATAACAGAGAGTTCAAATGGCTCTGAGCACTATGGGACTTAACATCTGAGGTCATCATTCCCCTAGACTTAGAACTACTAAAACCTAACGAACCTAAGAACATCACACACATCCATGCCCGAGGCAGGATTCGAACCTGCGACCGTAGCCGTAGCGGGGTTCGAGGCTGTAGCGCCTACAGCCGCTCGGCCACAGCGGCCGGCGTTTCAGCACATTTTGTAAGATACAGCAGAAATGGTACATTCATTGTGTTAATGAGGATATTTGCAGTTAACTGTATGTAATGTAAAAAAAAATAATAAAAGGTACACAGTACTGTGATTTTATTCCTATTACCTCCTTCTCCGACCCCAGGTTCCTTACCAGAAATTGTTCAGTGAAGCATCCTCTATGTCCTGTTAAATTTTTGCACGCTCTTACGGAAACATGCAGTATACCGCACCCGCATGGCGCTTCATTGCGCTACCACACTTAAACTGACTGCCAAGGTTTTCGCGACCTTGGCAACCTAAATGAAAAGAGCTTGTTTCAGTTGGCGGGTGAGATAAACATTGGTAGGCCATTGGTATCTCATGTTATTATTCTACCCAGTATCAGACGCTGGGAGGGCATGGACTACGACCCTACCCGCAGGAGTCACTGATACTGGAGGAAGATTGTAGAGATCGCAACACAAGTAAAAGATTTAAAAATTAGCACAGAACAAGATACTCTTCACCGAGGGCACCCTCCACAGACTTAGGAAAATTTAAACAGTGACAAATAGATATACCATTCACTTATAGCTAGATAAGCTGAACTCAGAACATATCGGAGTGAGAATCATGAACGACGAGAAGTAGATTCGTCACCAAAATAGGGGTGGGAATGGCAGATTTCTTTCTTTATTTGTTTATTCCATTAACAGTTCAGAGTAACCTACCACCTTGAAATGTAAGGTGGGGTCGGATGTTTCTCAGTATAATAGCAAAGACTTCTTATTATTGCAGTCTTATTGGTATGGAGTTGTTATTGCTATTTAAAATAATATAAAGAACATAATGTATATAAATTACTCTAAGCTTACAGGGAATTGAATTCTTAATAATTGTTTAAGTGGTCCTATATAATATGTTTCTGCCTAGTTGAGGAGAATATAATTTATATAATTCAAATGTCAAAAAACAAGCAATACAATAAGTGTGATGAAAATGAGTTTCAATATGGCAGAATTCGGTGAAACTTACCGCATAGCTGCGCTGCTGCTCCCCCGTAGCATCGCAAAATACTCGCGATCGCCAAACGATCAAAACGGTGATCGGATCCGAGCATCATTATTAGACTGTGTCTGAACCCATGGCGGAGTATACCTGTGGAGAATAGGCTGTTGCGAGCGAGACGGCAACTGGTGGACCTCTCAAGAAGATGTTAGCTACGTTAGCTGGTCGCCACCTCACACTTGTGTGTCTTCTGCTGAAAAAAGAAGTTCCGGTGCCAACTTGCTGGGAGGTGAAGCGACTAGCTGTCACCCGCTGGGCCATATACCTGGGCATTTTCTTTTTGCCCCAGAAATTTCCTAACGTGGCGCAGCCTCAGCCATTGGAGGCCGTTGTTCGTTTCTGTAATTATTTAGCTGCTTTAACTAGCGGTTGAATCTGTAGGTACTTCGAAACAAAACTGATATCTGAATTATTGATAAAGCAGCGGTTTGTTTCCCGTCAGAAGGTACCGAATCTGTCTCCTGATTTTACGTCAATTAATTACTTTTCGATTCAACCCTTTTTCCTGTCCCTGCGCGGCCACTTACTCGCTCGTAATTTCAAGTGACGTTCTGGGAAAGGTTCGTAGCACAATGTGTTACAACGTGACAGAGTATGACGCGGCAGTCGGTTGGCATGGCACTGTGATCTGGCCCTGACAGCGGAGTTAGTTGATTTTAATTGGTTCACTGTGGGTTCTCCACGGAACGTTGTATATTGTATGAATTAAACGAAACACTTTCCTGCCTTGTTTCACTAAACTTAATTTTCGGATGAGCTCGGTGGCTGTAGCCGACCGCTGTGGTCGAGGGGTTCTAGACGCTTAAGTCTGGAATCGCGCCCTCTACGGTCGCAGGTTCGAATCCCGCCTCGCACATCTATATGTGTGATGTCCTTAGATTAGTTAAATTTAGGTAATTCTAAGTTCTAGGGGACTGATGACCTCATATGTTAAGTCCCATAGTGCTCAGAGCCATTTGAACCATTTTTTCGGTGGTTGTCCTGCAAAATGCTCTCAGTCGGGTCTGGCCCAGTGACATTTACCCCCAGAAAAAGTCAAGGGTAGTCCACTAATCTGCCTGTCCGAACACTGCAACTTGTCAGGCTAATGAAGAGGACTGAAGACATTCGAACAAGAACTGTAATACCAAAATCTGTATAATTGAAAGGGATCATAATTTATTTTATTTCTGTCCAACTCAGTCACAAATGTTTTACTTATGACCGGATTTTCCGAAACTATAAGGCGAACATAAGAAACAAAATTATAATCACATTTAAGAATCGTTTTTTTTTCTCTAGACGACGAGACATAGTTTACGATATACATAAATGTGTTGAGCCATGCCGGAGCGTTCATGATACCTGCGTAATGTCTTTGGCCGGTTTGCTGGAAACTGTAGCTCTGGCGCCACACTGTGAAGCTCACAAACACCCAATACACACACAAGCTGATTAAATGTTATTTTGAATCGAAGAGAACATGATTTCGTCATCTCTTCGGGTGGAACAACTATAGGCTGTGGGAATGCAAGGCTACGGCGAATATTTGGAAAACAATTCTGATTGAAACTGGAGATGTATTATAATTATGCATTATAATGATCAACAACATATGTGAAACACATGAACTGATATCGAACCAATGCTAACATTATGCAGGTCCTTATTTGCTTGACAACCATCCTCAAATAAAATTACAGCGAAGAAAAAGAGTGAATGATTTCAGACACAAGGAAGTGAAAACTTGGAGACCACTCAAAGAGGAGAAAAACCTGCATAGACGTTCAAGTAATCACATGAAAAATTGTGTCTAAGACAGTTCCTTCTCCACTACCACTGAACCACGCAGGTAGAAGAAACTGAGTTGCAGAGTAATTGAACAGATGCCACTAAAATTAATAAATTCCGTAACTGCCATTTTACACTAAAGAGCCAAAGAAACTGGTACACCTGCTTAATATTGTGTAGGGTCCTCGTGAGCATGCAGATGTGCCGCAACACGACGTGGCATGGAGTCGACTAACGTCTGAAGTGGTGCTGGAGGTAGCTGACACCATGAATCCTGCAGTGCTGTTCATAAATCCGTAAGAGTAGGAGAGGGTGGAGATCTCTTCTGAACAGCACGTTGTAATGCATGCCAAGTATGCCCCAGAATGTTCATGTCTGGGGAGTTTGGTGGCCAGCGGAAGTGTTTAAACTCAGAAGAGTGTTCCTGGAGCTACCCTGTAACAATTCTGGACGTGTGAGATGTTGTAGTGTCCTGCTGAAATTGCCCAAGTCAGTCGGAATGCACAATGCACATGAATGGACACAGGTATTCAGATAGCATGCTTTCATACGTGTCTCCTGACGAAGTCGTATCTATGCGTATCAAGGGTCCCGTATCACTCCAACTGCACACGCCTCACACCATTACAGAGCCTCCAACAGCTTGAACAGTCCACTGCTGACATGCAGGGTCCATGGATTCCTGAGGTTGTCTCCATAGCCGTACATCAGCTCGATACAATTTGAAATGAGACTCGTCCGACCAGGCAATATGTTTCCAGTCATCAGCAGTCCCTGTCTGTGCTGACGGGTCCAGGCGAGACGTAAAGCTCTGTGTCGTGCAGTCATCAAGGGTACACGAGTGGGCCTTCGGCTCGATGATGTTTCGTCGAATGGTTCGCACCCTGACATTTGATGATGGCCCAGTACTGATATCCACAGCAATTCTCGAAAGGGCTGTACTTCTGTCCCGTTGAACGACTCTCTTCACTCATCGTTGGTCCCGTTCTCCAAGGATCTTCTTCCGGCCACAGCGATGTCGGAGATTTGGTGTTTTACCGGATTCCTGATAATCACGGTATACTCGTGAAAATCCCCACTTTATCCCTACTCCGAGATGCTGTGTCCCATCGCTCGTGCGTCGATTAGAACACCACGTTCAAACTTACTAAAATAGCCTGCTATTGTAGCAGCAGTTCCCATCAAACAACTGCGCTAATCACTTGTTATCTTATATAGGCCTTGCCGACCGCAGTGCTGTCTTCTGCTTGTTTACGTATATCTGTGTTTGAATTAGCATGCCTGTACCATTTTCTTTAGCGTTTCAGTGTAACTTTGCTGTCGACATGTCCTATGCCATTTCGGCGTTAACGGTATTTATATTTTGATTGTTGTGGCCTCTCACGCTGATGGCCATTTTGTTCATTCTTTGTTTTACTGTCTGAAGTCCGAATATTTGATTTGCTTTGTATCATAAATTCAAATTTAATTCCGTGTGAATGTAAAAAAAGAAAATAAAAGCTTACAGTCTTTTTCAGTCTTTCAGGCAGCCCCTTATGGACCTTGACAATGAAAGTAATTTAAAATCTTAAAAGACAGCTCAATGGAGGGCCTTGTTTACCAAAGCTTTCTGTTCAAGTGTTGCTTTCTAGGTTTTTGTAACTCATTTGAGACGCAGAAGGCCACTTGAGGTGGACAGTTAAATTCTGATGTTCTTCGATTTGGCAATTTGATCTGCCTGCTGTGACGGCCAGTCGCGAAATACCATTTTTATCTTGGTTACCGATTAAGGCTAACTGCTAATTTAACTGTTTTAAAATTATATTTAAACACCTTGGTAGCTGTGAACATGCATAAGTAATTCGTGTGTTTCTTTAGTCTGTTGCCTTTTAAGGCACCAGTTGCAGAAAAGAAATTTAATTTCTTGGACGGTTTCGGGCACTTAGTGCCCTTCTTCAGAAGGCTTTGCCTATCGCATTATTTGCGAGTGATAATAATGAAATGCATACAGCACAGTGTCATGGTCATGTTGTTCACTAGTACGAGTTTTATGCAGACACTGTGAACAACATGAGCATTGCGTTGTGTTATATGTACTTTATTACTGACACTCGCAAATAATGCGATGGGTATTAGCTTATAACCGATCAAGAAATTAAATTTCTGTGTTGTTACTGGTTGCTTATTATTTCATTATATACGACTACATTTGATGGGGATGGATAAAATACCTTTTAAAGTAGGTAATAGCTGCCATTGTTTTTCATACTTTATAGCTTGTGCCTCCCATCATTCTGGGTGTTTACTGGAGCGAAAAAGTTAATAGGATGTAAAGTATTTTCTAAATTATCTGCCTGGAATATAAAGGCAGCTAAAACTCCTTGTTGTTTTTGATGCTTGATCTCATTGTTAAAGAAACTAATTAAAGCTGTGTAAGTGTATTTGGTCGAGCATAATACCACTCATCAACCTATCTCTCTATCATTTCAGTGTTAGCAGAGCGTGGTTATACCAGAATGGCAGAGTTTCCAACCTGTGTACTGTTAGGGATAAACTGTTTCGACTAACTGTATTGCTTGTGTTATTGATATCTGGTCATCTTAAAGAAGGAGTTCGCCGTGGACCGGAGACGTGCGCTGGGAATTTCATACCTAAACAAATACCAGCTCCAATACAAGCTCACGGAATGGAGCCTGCTGATGGAAGGTGGCGTGAATGAGTTACGGCAGTGCTTGTGCGGTACGTTGGACTGCTGTCTTGTTATCACAACAGAGACAGTCGGCGAAGTAGGTAACGCTGCATTGTGTGCGGTAGTTTGCCGTCTAGGATGCAGGAAAATGTTGATCTCCTACAGGGAGATCCTCAACACCAGCACAGGCCTTTAGCATCCGGGTACATTTGAATCTTCTAGGTAACCACATTCAAGATCGGAGTGTAGTGAATGCTGATCTCAAGCAGACCCCCTGTATCGATAAAATGAGGGAGAAATTCATTCAGTTATAGCTTGACGCCAGTTTGCCGAGGTGGCAAGATAGTGTATAGTTGGATGACGGTTTTCTTGCTGAGCCGGCTACTTATGAGGAGGGGGACGGAGGGCTTGGGCAGGAACTACGACCGCACGTGGAAAATTTTTATTAAACTGCCTAATACATTTGGGCGATAGTGCAAGTCACTGATAAATTGTCTGTAGACAAGTCACCAAATTGTAGACCTATTACCGCGGATATTTTGTTTGTAGAATCAGGTCGAGGCTTTGGAGTTGGCGTCTCAATCATTCGTCAGACTGTCTATCACTTCACTCGGCGAAAATTAAGCATAACTATTACACGAGCTCTTTACAAAAGGGAGTCACTGAACGGGTTTCAGAAAAGCTTGCTGGAGGGAAATTTGTCCTGTAGAATTCAGAATAAGTTGGCCAACCGATATTTTTACTGTGTCCAGGACCATAGGGAGCCACTTGTGCGCTATACTGAGGACGTTATGGTAACTGTTTCGACCCCTTGCCTTCGTATATCGGAGGTAGAGGCACTCAGTAATGTTTTGGAAGCTATGTGTCTGGCGGATCGGCCACATATCATTTTCTTTAATAAACCTGAAACGTTCGCTTCACTTGACAAATTGCTAGCGATCATCAAAATCTTCTGCTTTCTGTTGAAAAGTGCATTGGTAGTAATTATAGGTCAGACCTGCATATAACTGGGTACACCCCACAGCAAAATGCATCAAAGCTGAGGGCAATCGAGAATAAGACATGTTTTCGATGCAGTTATTCAGGCCCTTGGTGTGAGACTGTCCGGTGCCACGAGTCAGGGTGAAGAGGAGCCAACACCATAAAGTGTCAGCTCACTGCAGGAGCTTACGGAGGCTGCTTAAGGCTTGTAGTAAAGTGATAGCGGTTTCTAGATCTTTTATTTGTGCTAATTTGAATCACGAGCCGATTGCATCTCGATGGAATCAGGCAGTAGTATACCCCTGCTTCATTACCGGTAGTACAACAGGCTCCTTTGGATTTGTAAGCGGCCTCCACTGCAAAAGGTACAAACCAGTGTCAGACCGTTAATGGGGAGCTATTGTTCATTTTGGGAAAAACCTGTGTTAATTTAGGGATCCAAGGACTGTCATATCCCAAGCATTTTACTGTTATAAAGACTTTGTCTGATAAGAGGAATGACATAATCATAACTATCTTCAAAGGGAGTGTGTAATGTCAAAGGATAGCCCCCTTTGAAGTGACTCATTTGAACGAAGAGCAGTTTGGCGGCAGTTAGAAGTGTTGGAAGAATGTACTGTCAACAAGTTAGGGGTAACTGACAAGACTGAATATCAAATTCAGATTACCTATCCGATCCTTCTCCAAACAGTTGGTTGTCATCTCCTAAGACGACGAAGCTGCGAAAAGCTGTTGACCAACTTTTGGCCGATGGTGTGGTAAGGCTTCCTGTATGCCTTGTCTATTTTTGGTGGCTAAGCACAGTGGTGAGGGATGCCAGCCACTTATCTATTACTGCTCCCCCTGTCAGAAGTTGTATTACAATCGTTGCCCTAGCGGACCTACTTAATTGTTTTATTAGATGCCGGCCGCTGCGGCGGAGCGGTTCTACGCGCTTCAGTCCGGAACCGCGCTGCTGCTACGGTCGCAGGTTCGAATCCGGCCTCGGGCATGGATGTGTGTGATGTCCCTAGGTTAGTTAGGTTTTAGTAGTTCTAAGTCTAGGGGACTGATGACCTCAGATGTTAAGTCCCATAGTGCTTAGAGCCATTTGAACCAATTTTGTTTATTAGATCTCAACATGTCATCAAGAGTCACTGGCCGAACGGCTTTCACTGCGTTCTGCACTTGTTGGAATCTGTGTAGAATAATCATCTCCCATTTGGGCTAGCTACAGAGACGGCAGTTTTGTCACGGTTGTTAGATTCTGTGTGAGGGGACCTGAAAGTTAGATGTGTGTACAATTATTATTTGGATGCTATTGTCAGTTATAGTACAACGTTTGTTGAACATCATGAGCATTTGAAGCAGCAATTACGTGACACTAGGCTTACGTTAAAAGTGTCAAAGGTGAAAATGACCCGCTGGGAAATTTCGTTTTTCGGCACATAGTATCCGCTAATGAAATTAAAGTATATCAGAATCGCACTAAGGCGATTTATCAGTTCTCTCCGTCTAAAGACAAGAAAGGCGTAAACCGGTTTATAGGAACGGAATTTTTATTTTAATTTTATTTATTTTTGTAAATTGATCCCTAGTTTTGCACAATTGCCAGCACTCTTAAATCAGTCACGGTGTAAGGGCGAAAAGTTCCAGGGGACCAGAACCTACCAGCCGCATTTGAGGCTTTAAAAACAGATTTAGCTATTGTGCTGTGTTGTCCGTTCTCAGTTTCAATCATGAGTTTGTCTAACAGACAGACGCATCTGATTCTGGGATAGCAGCCAGGTTATAGGAAGAGTATGAAGGAGAAAAGTTATTGTCTATGCTTCAGGGTCTCGGACTGCCTGTGAGACGAAATAGTTTATGAGTTGGAGGTATTGACCATGTTATTCGAACTGGAAAATTTCAGATTTTTCCTGGAGCATACTGTTTCTACTGGAAACCGTCCCGTAAGACTGGAAAGATCACTATCTGGCAGTGACGTTCTTGGCTTTCCGGTTAAATGTGAGGCACAATAAGGGTGCGGACAACCAGGTAGCTGATGCCCTTAGCTGCACGTTCCACCAAAAGTCCATAGTTGCAGAGCACCGACAAGAAGTTGAAGAGCAGGTGCGTTCTTCTGCGGTTTTAGGGGAGATTCCAGGGCTGCTCAGAAATCTGAGGGAAAATCAGGATGTAGATGCCCAGTTAAGGTAATGGCGAATATCATCTTCTCCGAAAAAATGAAGGAAAAACTCGCACCCACAGACATTTTGTTATTTTCTCTAAACTCCGCAACAAGCCGGAGTAAGTACTTTATTGGGTATAGAAGAATTCACAGTTGCACAAGAAAGGAAGTTTCCTGTTAAATGTGAAATGTAATTTTATTTACACCTTTCATCCTTGGAGCAGAAGAACAAGATGTCATACGATCTACCAAATTCCAGAACCAACAGCCCATGTGTTTTCTAAAATGATTGACACAAAACGTATTTAACAATACCTAAAGCACCGAGCATTAAAACTTCCCATTACTGCCCCACCTCAAAATGTCTAAATCTACAACTAGCATTGCACTGAAACAACAACAAACTTTATATTATTGTAAAGTGAATGAATACCATATCTTTTTACTATGAAAATACTAGTGGAACTACGTAATATGGTCCATTTTCATAGATACAGTTTTGCTGAACTTGGTGCCTCTGATAAAGCTTTTGAACATGGCACCACTTCATGCAGTTGAGATTATTTGGATACTTTTGAATATGGCACCAATTTACGTAATTCACATCATTTGCATTCTTTTGAACACGGTGCCAAATTATGCAATTCAAGTCGTTCAGATACTTTTGAACATGGAGCCAGTTTACGCAATATCGATCGTTCACATACTTTCAAACATGGCCAACGGTGCAGCTCTGGGCAAACCACAAATCTATGTAAAGCTTAGTAATCACCTCTCTTTGTGATCCACGTACACAAACTGAATATGGATTAAGAGTTGGAAATGATGTTGTCATACACAAAGTTTATCAAATCAGCCTAACTGAAAATTTAATCACCTTTATTTCAGGTTTAGCTCTAAAATATCCAATGTTATCTTAAATTGCAACGCAGTGTAATTCGAGTGTCAAGTTCAGAATATCTTCCGGTAGTTGCTTTGTCACTGATTTGTGAGTAAAGTGGAACCACGTGTTGATCAGTTGCTCTAAGATCATCAATCTTAAATGCGAATGTGCGTGAGATTATAGCGTCTCGTCTTGACAATATTTTTCAATATAGCAACTTTTCTGTATGTACAACCCACGTGGGGTGTACTTTGTGAGACCAGTAACACGTGCTTATACAATTGTTTGACCCATCAGGTTAATAGTAAGACGATAGTAACCAGTTCGAGGTTTTTCTTTTGTAAATTGCTTTTCGATGTAATTTATTTTAATTATCAAAATTAGTGTGGAGTTGCACTCTTTGTGTAAACCAAGTTGACCACGTGAAGCATGTGGTGTAATCGTCAAAGTAGCCCTCAGCTATTCTTTTCGGGAAGATTTCACAGAGAGTTAGTATGAATTTAGTATACCAGTGTGTGGTAATTACATGACGGACAGGATTGCGCTACGAACGAAACTTCTTTGGGTGAAAATTGAATCGGTTGGTTGTGGTTAATTTCCTCTTGCATATGTTTCAACGTTCTTCGTGTGTTATTTTATGAATGCAGTGTTGTATGCAGTCTCCCAATCTTGGCTCCATATTTGATGTGTTCCGTAAGATTACAATCTCACATTTTCACAATCCTAAATAAGGCACCAGTTTAGTTATGAATCGAGTTTAATTATCAATGCTAAAATAAATTTCCAAATATAAACTGATTTATTTCTTTTTATTTAAATTCTCTTTATATATATATATATATATATATATCACCGGTTGTCGTATGACTATTAAAAGATTATAACTCATGTTAGTCTGGTTGGGAATTTGGTAGGCTAGACTGGATACCTGGTGAAGCAGTTGCGCAGTAATGCAAGGTTAACTTCCCCAGACAGCTCACAGCTTTTAACCCGCTTTATTGTCTATCAGCACCGCTTACACCACAAATTAAAGCAACAACGTTACACAACTAGATAAGTATTGTTGGCTTCTGACCGTAGCCACCCCTTCCAACTTTGAAATGGAGGAAGAATATGATGAAGGAAACGCTACATGAGGAACTATGTTGATCAAGCAAAGCAGCGTAAACTGTGGCCAATCTGTGCTGCTTTTCGTCAAGTGCAATCTCAGCGCGCCAGTATTTAAACTTCATCTCGATAGACTTAAGGTACAACAATGCATTACCCATCACTCATTACACCTCCCACTTTTAGACGCGATTGAAGTGACTTGTCGTAGATCGTAGCTGTCCTTAAAGATTCAGGGATGAGCTAATGCGAGAGTTACTGTAGGGTCTAAAAGGAAATGAAATAACGGCGCAGAGTGATATCGTAACTCATCGGCATTCAACAGCTAGCGTCAGTCCAAATTTCTGACGTTTCTATTTTGTAGTTGTATTACTCTGTGAAACCATCGTGTTAACGAGATTTATAATTAAACTATATATTAGCACGAACCTAGGAACCAATTGTTTTGATTTTGTCCCTACGTTTTCACGAAATATCTTCGGCATGGACCGATAATGCACACACATTATTTTTTCAACATGTTTTGCGTAGACGGTGCTCACTGTTTGTAAATAGCCTGTTCGTTCATCATCAGGAACATAAAATGATTCAAGTAATTGACGGCAGAGCAAGAACAATTGCATAGTCTCATGTAAATAAAATTATAGTTGGACCAAATATGTAGTGAACAAATACGAGTCATGTTCAGAAACTGTACTATATTACTAAGTTTTTTAGAAGGAGTGTAACTGACAAATTTCAGGATATTGTTGGTAAAATTGTTGACTATTTTTCCACATAATTAAGGCTGTGTGAGGACGGGTATTGTCGAGCAACAAGCACAATCTTTTCGTCAGCATTCCCCTCTTTTCAGTGTTTTTGGGGTGGCAGAATTTGGTTGTGTATTAATGGTCTCTCCCTGAGCGGAAATTCGAACGAAATGATGCCTTCTCAGTCTCAAAACACTGAGGACACGATTTTTTGGTCAAAATTGTTGTTTTGAATTTTTTGACAGATGGGAATTCGTGCGATGCCGCTTTGACGAATGTCTTTTTATCTCAGGAGTGAAATGAGCAACCCACGTTTCTTCTTACGTCACAATGAAGCTAAGAATGTCTTCATCTTCCAGTTAGAGACAAGAAACTGGCGGGAGCTATTGACTAGACTTTTCTTGTGCCACCCTGTCAGCTGACTTGAGCACAGTATCCGGTATAAGAACGTTTCTATGAGTGTAGCGTATAGCAGAGTTTTAGAGTGTTGTGGAAACATCGCGGAAATTTAACCCGCAGTTAATCGGCGGTCCTGACAACAGTTTCCCCTATTTTTTGCACTAACTCGTCAGCTAAAGTGGAAGGTCTTTCACTCCTCTGTTCGTCAAGAACGTTTGTTCTACCTTCACTAAACTCCCTACATCACTTACACACACTGCCTCCACTTAACTCCCTACACCATTTGAACACATGAGGTCCGTTCGTAACACTTTCGCGAAAAAAATTCGGTGGTGTTATCCCTTCTGTGAGTAATAGCGGATCATAGCACGTGACTCGCAGTCGACGCGATTTCTTACCGACATTTTTAATGCAACTGGACTCTAGAGTGCGAGTTTACACACTTGCACTCAGAATTGGCGACCTTCAAGAAACAAAAATCCACAGCCCGTTATAGTCAGCTCTCGTATATATTTCATGAGTGGTTCTTTGTATTTCCGTATTATGACTTTCTTCGGGTAATTTTTCCTCGATCCGTACACTAACAGGACGTAGAGTGTGTATTGTTATATGAAGAAATCTACATCATATGCTGTAAAAGTCACTCGCGGAGAAGACAGTTTTACAAATTGTAAAAGAGCCGAAATAATTTCAGAATCTAGAGAAAAATACCAAGGAAAAAGATTAACCCAACAGATTTCCGTTCATAGTCTTCTGGATTGCCGTCCCAGAGCTTCTATAAGGGGCAGAGGCGCTCTGTGGCAGCATTTACTTGCAAATTGGACGAGTTCCGGCCGCTTTGAAAACTCCTAATCCGCCGGTATTAGCTCCAAATCCGCACTCCAGCGCTGTGGGGCGGGGCTGGTTCTCGCAGAGTTAATTACCGGGGAGGAGGGAAGGCCCAGCCAAGGAGCAGAAGAAGTCGCCTGGCCGGCCGAGCCGGTTGGTATTCGGCGCGCGGCCACCGCCAGATTGGTTCCCCGCTCGTGACTAACACTGGGGGAGGTAATTTAACAATAAGGAACAAGTGCGGCTTACGTATGCGGAACGAAAGGATTTGTCAGGCAAATGGGTTTCGATCGCCGTGGCGGCTAGGAGGGAGAGCGGAGAAATCTGGGGAGCCGCCTCCCTCCCCACCCCCCACCGAGCCGCCTGGAGGGTGAACACCACTGCTCGCCGGTCACCCTCGCCGAGGTCTTTCCCCGCGTAATGTGTCAGAGAAGATGGGCTCGTTAGTGAATTGCCTGGGTGGAATTTTAAATCGCACCATATTGACGTTGTAATCCCCTCGCCTTTCGTCCCTACTTTAAAATATGAAAAGGGAGGCAAAGACCCTTCTCCCCTCTTGCAATGCCCCTAACTATCGGAAGAAAGCCGCTTTTTAGCCCCTAGTCTTGCTGTCTATCCTGAGCACAGCATGTAACAAAGCCCACTCGAGGACTTTCTGGGTACGAACTAACACTACCCAACAAATTCAGACTTTCTTCTGTATCTTTGATAAAGCTCCTACATTTCATGTATGTAAGAGATCTGAACAAGAAATCAGTCACAAAGTTGCAGATATAGATGTAGTGGTTAAACGTTTACGATAAGTTAAAATTACGTGTTGGACTAGGAAACCGGATCGCTGACTATCGTGGTAAATGTACTACGGGAGCTTATTTCATAGACCAACTTTTCGTTTGAAACTACATGGCGTGTTAAAACGTGAAGCGGATGGTGAGAGAGTTTCACACAAAAGAGGTAAATCGTTTTAATTAAAATAGTCAGGCTTTTGTTGTCACACTGCAAGACCGGAGTAGGAAATGGTTCATCACCCACGTGCTTTAGTTTCCCATTCGCGTCGTAACGAAACATCTGACTAAGATGCCCGGCCACGGAAAAGACGCATAACACTGGAAACGATCGACTCAGAGGGGCATACATTCCACTTTGGGAGACGTTAGAATCACTGTCCTCACACCTCTCCTTGATTTCACTACGACGTGTACTTGACCAGATTCGACCGTTGGTTGTATCTAATTCTGAGAAATAAAAATCAGGTGAACATCACCCGTTGATGTAAGGTTTCACTAAGCAAGGGCAGTCCTCTTTGTAGGGTTATCTATTTGATATAATGCCATCACCTACTTAACTTTTACATAATGCAGTTTACCGGTTATACCAAATATACTGTTGTTGTTGTGGTCTTCAGTCCTGAGACTGGTTTGATGCAGCTCTCCATACTACTCTATCCTATGCAAGCTTCTTCATCTCCCAGTACCTACTGCAGCCTACATCCTTCTGAATCTTCTTAGTGTATTCATCTCTTGGTCTCCCTCTACGATTGTTACCCTCCACGCTACCCTCCAATACTAAATTGGTGATCCCTTGATGCCTCAGAACATGTCCTACCAACCGATCCCTTCTTCTGGTCAAGTTGTGCCGCAAACTTCTCTTCCCCCAATCCTATTCAATACTTCCTCATTAGTTATGTGATCTACCCATCTAATCTTCAGCATTCTTCTGTAGCACCACATATCGAAAGCTTCTATTCTCTTCTTGTCCAAACTATTTATCGTCCATGTTTCACTTCCATACATGGCTACACTCCATACAAATACTTTCAGAAAAGTCTTCCTGACATTTAAATCTATACTCGATGTTAACAAATTTCTCTTCTTCAGAAACGCTTTCCTTGCCATTGCCAGTCTACTTTTTATATCCTCTCTACTTCGATCATCATCAGTTATTTTGCTCCCAAAATAGCAAAACTCCTTTACTACTTTAAGTGTCTCATTTCCTAATCTAATTCCCTCAGCATCACACGACTTAACTCTTTTTGCTCCCCAAATAGCAAAACTCCTTTACTACTTTAAGTGTCTCATTTCCTAATCTAATTCCCTCAGCATCACACGACTTAACTCTACTACATTCCATTATCCTCGTTTTGCTTTTGTTGATGTTCATCTTATATACTCCTCTCAAGACACTGTCCATTCCATTCAACTGCTCTTCCAAGTCCTTTACTGTCTTTGACAGAATTACAATGTCATCGGCGAACCTCAAAGTTTTTATTTCTTCTCCATGGATTTTAATACCTACTCCGAATTTTTCTTTTGTTTCCTTTACTGCTTGCTCAATATACAGACTGAATAACATCGGGGAGAGGCTACAACCACTGCTTCCCTTCATGCCCCTCTACTCTTATAACTGCTATCTGGTTTCTGTACAAATTGTAAATAGCCTTTCGTTCCCTGTATTTTACCCCTGCCACCTTTAGAATTTGAAAGAGAGTATTCCAGTCAACATTGTCAAAAGCTTTCTCTAAGTCTACAAATGCTAGAAACGTAGGTTTCCCTTTCCTTAATCTTTCTTGTAAGATAAGTCGTAAGGTCAGTATTGCCTCACGTGTTCCAGTATTTCTACGAAATCCAAACTGATCTTTCCCGAGGTCGGCTTCTACTAGTTTTTCAATTAGTCTGTAAAGAGTTCGTGTTAGTATTTTGCAGCTGTGGCTTATTGAACTGATTGTTCGGTAATTTTCACATCTGTCAACACCTGCTTTCTTTGGGATTGGAATTATTATATTCTTCCTGAAGTCTGAGGGTATTTCGCCTGTTTCATACATCTTGCTCACCAGATGGTAGAGTTTTGTCAGGACTGGCTCTCCCAAGGCCGTCAGTAGTTCCAATGGAATGTTGTCAACTCCGGGGGTCTTGTTTCGACTCAGGTCTTTCAGTGCTCTGTCAAACTCTTCACGCAGTATCGTATCTCCCATTTCATCTTCACCTACATCCTCTTCCATTTCCATAATATTGTCCTCAAGTACATCGCCCTTGTATAGATCCTCTGTATACTCCTTCCACCTTTCTGTTTTCTCTTCTTTGCTTAGAACTGGGTTTCCATCTAGGCTCTTGATGTTTATACAAGTGGTTCTCTTGTCTTCAAAGGTCTCTTTAATTTTCCTGTAGGCAGTATCTATCTTACCCCTAGTGAGATAAGCCTCTACATCCTTACATTTGTCCTCTAGCCATCCCTGCTTAGCCATTTTTCACTTCCTGTCGATCTCATTTTTGAGACGTTTGTATTCCTTTTTGCCTGCTTCATTTATTGCATTTTTATATTTTCTCCTTTTATCAATTAAATTCAATATTTCTTGTGTTACCCAAGGATTTCTATTAGCCCTCGTCTCTTTACCTACTTGATCCTCTGCTGCCTTCACTACTTCATCCCTCAAAGCTACCCATTTTTCTTCTACTGTATTTCTTTCCCCCATTCCTGTCAATTGTTCCCTTATGCTCTCCCTGGAACTCTGTACAACCTCTGGTTCTTTCAGTTTATCCAGGTCTCATCTCCTTAAATTCCCACCATTTTGCAGTTTCTTCAGTTTTAATCTACAGGTCATAACCAATAGATTGTGGTCAGAGTCCACATCTGCCCCTGGAAATGTCTTACAATTTAAAACCTGGTTCCTAAATTTCTGTCTTACCATTATATAATCTATCTGATACCTTTTAGTATCTCCATGCTTCTTGCATGTATACAACCTTCTTTTAAGATTCTTGAACCAAGCGTTAGCCATGATTAAGTTATGCTCTGTGTAAAATTCTACCAGGCGGCTTCCTCTTTCATTTCTTCGCCCCAATCCATATCCACCTACTACGTTTCCTTCTCTCCCTTTTCCTACACTCGAATTCCAGTCACCCATGACTATTAAATTTTCATCTCCCTTCAGTATCTGAATAATTTCTTTTATTTCATCATACATTTCTTCAATTTCTTCGTCATCTGCAGAGCTAGTTGGCATATAAACTTGTACTACTGTAGTAGGTGTGGGCTTCGTATCTATCTTGGCCACAATAATGCGTTCACTATGCTGTTTGTAGTAGCTTACCCGCATTCCTATTTTCCTATTCATTATTAAACCTACTCCTGCATTACCCCTATTTGATTTGGTGTTTATAACCCTGTAGTCACCTGACCAGATGTCTTGTTCCTCCTGCCACCGAACTTCACTAATTCCTACTATATCTAACTTTAACCTATCCATTTCCCTTTTCAAATTTTCTAACCTACCTGCCCGATTAAGGGATCTGACATTCCACGCTCCGATCCGTAGAACGCCAGTTTTCTTTCTCCTGATAACGACATCCGCTTGAGTAGTCCCCGCCCGGAGATCCGAGTGGGGGACTATTTTACTCCGGAATATTTTACCCAAGAGGACGCCATCATCATTTAATCATACAGTAAAGCTGCATGCCCTCGGGAAAAATTACGACCGTAGTTTCCTCTTGCTTTCAGCCGTTCGCAGTACCAGCACAGCAAGGCCGTTTTGGTTATTGTTACAGGGTCAGATCAGTCAATCATCCAGACTGTTGCCCTTACAACTACTGAAAAGGCTGCTGCCCCTCTTCAGGAACCATACGTTTGTCTGGCCTCTCAACAGATACCCCTCCGTTGTGGTTGTACCTGCGGTAAGGCTATCTGTATCGCTGAGGCACACAAGCCTCCCCACCAACGGCAAGGTCCATGGTTCATGGGGGGGACCAAATGTA
This sequence comes from Schistocerca piceifrons, assembly GCF_021461385.2. Lineage (NCBI taxonomy): Eukaryota > Metazoa > Arthropoda > Insecta > Orthoptera > Acrididae > Schistocerca > Schistocerca piceifrons. The sequence continues at coordinate 771,664,199 of NC_060139.1, read as the reverse complement.
CTATGAAAGTAATATTTCTCCTCGCTTCAGCTATACTTGCTGTCGTGAAAATAATTCTCAGAAATACTGTGACTGGGTGCTGTTTTCAGAACGTAATTATTAAGCACGAAAGTTATTGATAATTAGGTTGTATTCACTTCAGAAATTCTGTCTGTTAATGCATAATCATTGCTCGTGCCTCATTAGCATTAAAAATGGAAGCATATTTATAGGTTTAGCACCAGTGCATAAGTCGTATCTTGATCCAATTAAATTTACCTGTTTATTGACTTTATTTTAATTGATCTTTTTATACATTTGAAGAACACATATATGACTAATGAGTTAGGCAGACAACAGCCTATTTATTTTTTCTTTTACACGTCTAGTTCCGTAGGACCAAATTGAAGAGCAAATCTTCAAGGTCATGGAACGTGACTGCACATGAAATCACAACATAAAAAAATACCAGATAAAATAAAATGTTTCTGAATCCAAAAGAAGCCACAAATTTAAGTAAAAGCCAGCAATAATTGTATTGAGCCTGGTGTTTTAAAAACACCTTCCGAAACTACGGTGGAAAGAGGGAGTGGGAAACTAATATATAAATTTTTATTACTGTTTAAAATTTTCAATCTAAGCCGTAGTCACCCACACTATCAGCTCATTTTTTATCATTTATTTTTATTTTAAGTATACATATGATGGGGAAAATTTTATTAAATAAAAGTAAAGTAAGTTTAATCTTTTCTATTTATTTCAAAATTCATCAACGATCAATAAAACGGACAGCACATGCTACGTCTGTCTCAAAGCTGGTGCCTTATTTACGGTTGTAAATTAATTAAGAAAAGTGTTAACTGAACCATAACCAATCCATTCTATTTAGGCAAATAAATTCCGTTCCTAGCGTAGTCGTGTTCCCAATAGATAACCAAAGACTGGTATTAGAAGTTAAGACAATGGTCACATGGTTCGATATAGTCACAATCTTACCTAAATGCTCTGTAAAAATCTTTCTAGAAACTGTGAAATAGGAAAACTGCGCCGCGCGGAGTTGCCACGCGGTTAGAGGCGCCACGTCGCAGATTACGAGGCCACTCCCTCGGGCATGGGTGTGTGTGTTGTCCTTAGAATAAACTGGTTGAAGTTGGTTTAAGTAGTGTGTAAGTCTAGATACCGATGATCTCAGCAGTCTCTCCCTTAGGAACTCACACACACACATTTTAGGAAAACTGCTCTTGATAGCGATTAATTAAGTTTGAATACGCGAAATATTATGCAAAAGAGTAGCTGAGGGTTAGTTTTGTTACTACAGCACATGTTCTACGTGCACAAGTACATTTACAGAAAATATGTAATTCCACAACGATTTTAATGAAGAAATCAAATCCAAGCGCATTACTTATAAAAAAACTTCCGAACTGTGTTAATAATGCCATAGTATTGACCTGATGGCTCGCTAAGCAATTTTACGAACACGTCGTACTGTTACTACGAAGCAAACACAATACTAGGGTTGAAACAAAGAGAAATTAATAAATTGAAGAATTTCAACGAGAGAAAACCTTACAGTCATATGAAGACACACTTATACTCACATTCACGCTAAAGAGCGATGATTTTAATTAAAATTGCGCCTCATGGCTTAACGTGCTTCCCTTTCCTTTACTGTAGTGGAAACAAAGCTTCTTCCGCAATAAAATCCGAAATCAACACAGAAATCGCACTGCATTGCAATTTAAAATAATACCAAAAACATTTTCGATATAAATCTGGAAGAAATGTAATTGGTATTTCAGTTAGGCTGAAAAATTGGGAATTCCATTGTGCTTCGGACTCACCAAACACGCGCTTAAACTGTCCGTCGACTAACTAGCGTGGGCTAGACAAGGGACGGGCAGAACCACAGCAAGGAGACAAATCTCTTTCCTGGGAATCGTATCTACCTACTCAGATGTTAGTACTACTGTTCTCTAGCGGAGAGAACTTCTCTGCTACTACCGAGCATTCAACTTCAAATACTCACAATCATTCATCCTTTCACACCAGAAGGGAAGGAGATGACAATATCTTAAGAAAATCATATGCACTACGTAAAGAAGGCGGATGTGTGTTTGATAGGAAACTCTGTATGATAAGAATTACTCATAAAAACGTGTTTAAAAGCATTTTTTGATAAGTTGTTCGTGTTTATATGTCAATACAAAATATTCCACTGCTCAGTCTCCTCCCAGATAAATTTAGAAATACCACAGTAAATTTAGAGGTGAAAAATGTATGACGTAAACATCAATAAATTGAGCAAAATAGCATGACAGGAATCTAAGAGAGACTTTTCACAATGTAACATAGAAATCAGCTTAATTTTTCAAGCAACTCTTCAGCAGAATAGAAGCAGTGACCCGTGAGGAAACTCTTCAGTTTCGATTTGAAAGCGCGTGGATGAGTGCTGAGATTTTGGAATTCTTGATATAGGTTGTTGCAAATCAATGCAGTAGTATTCTGCACATCTTTCTGCACAAGAGTCAAGGAAGTGCGATCCAAATGCAGATATCATTTCTGCCTAGTATTAACTGAGTGAAAGCTGCTAATTCTGTGGAATAAACTGATACTGCAAATAAGAAACGACAGTAAAGAATATATATATTGAGAGGTCAATGTGATAATGCCGAGACTCATGAACAGAGGTTGACAAGACGTTTGCGAACTTACACAACTTTTTGTCCGAGCTGCCCGTTTCTGAGCCAAAAATATCCTTCAAGAATGGGAAGAGTTACTCCAAAATATCATACCATACGACATAAGCGAATGAAAATTAGCAAAGTTGACTACTTTTTGTGTCCAACGGTCAATTACTTCAGATACCACTCGAATAGTAAAAATGTTAGCATCAAGTCTTTGAACAAGATCCTGAACCTGGGCTTTCACAACAGTTTACTATCTGAACACCTAGAATTTTGAACTGTTCAGTTTCACTAATTATATACCCATTCTGTGAAATTAAAACGTCGGGTTGTGTTGAATTGTGTGTTAGAAACTGTAAAAACTGAGTCTTACTGTGATTTAGAGTTAGTTTATTTTCTACAAGCCATGAACGTATGTCATGAACTGCACTATTTGAAACAGAGTCAATATTGCACGCAACATCCTTAGTGCCAAGCTAGTGTCGTCAGCGGAAAAAAATATTTTTAGAATTACTTTTAATACTAGAGGGCATATCATTTATATAGCTAAGGAACAGGAGTGGCCCCAGCACTGTTCCCTGGGGCACCCTCCATTTAGCAGTGCCCCAGTCAGACCGCACATCACAGCCATTCTCAACATTGTAAATAATGATCTTTTGCTGTCTGTTGTTAAAGTAAGAGGTGCAGCAATTGTGAGCTACTCCCAGTATTCCGTAATGGTCCAACCTCTGGAGCAATATTTTGTGATCAACACAATCAAACGCTTTAGTAAAATCAAAAAATATGCCTAGCTTTCGAAACCTTCTGTTTAATCTCTCCAGTACCTCACAGAGAAATGAGAATGTAGCATTTTCAGTTGTTAAACCACTTCTAAGGTCGAGCTGTACACTTGACAGCAAATTATGTCATGTAAGATGATCAATTATCCTTACATACACAGCCTTTTCAATAACTTTAGCAACATTCCACTGGCAACTGGACTTTAAACTGTTCAGTGACATACCGGAATATGGCGTAGGTTGTCACGTGACTTCCGAAATCAGACAGAAATGGAATATCATACCAAGAATCCAATAGTATAGCCACCCATAAGAGGACTCTGCAAAGACGGTCATAATTTAAGCTGTAAAATTCGCTTAGTGCTTCATAATGACACAGCTTAATACCCAAAAGGATTTTATTCAAAATATTGCGGCCTCTGTTTTACAAAATATTATCAAGTAAACATTTATTGCAGAATCAAATGATCACATGTAAATAAATTTTTTTGCTTATATATCTGTCTTTATGTTTTGTTTAGAATCTGGCCGTAAAGTAAGATTACATTTTTTAACTTCATAATTTTTTAATTCCTCAAGACGTCCTTTTTTTATATGGACAGATTCGTACCTTATATTGCTGATAGTTAAGTGGCAGTGTGCCAAGATAAACACTGTTTCATATGCTAAATATGTAACTAAAAAAGGGAGCCCTTCGTCATCTGTATTACAGATATGGTGGGGCAGTCGCGGCTGCATGAATAATTCAATAAGGGGACGCTGCGATTCGAAAGCGGTGAATGCAAGACTGCTACACAAAATATTTCTCTACACCGCAACAGACGCGCACAGTCCGTAAGGAGCCACCACGGGTGGGGTCGGATTCGCTCCGGAGCGTCGCACCTAGCTCCCGCGGCACCGGTGGATGGTGAGGGCAGGAGAGCGGAAGACGGCGAGACAGACAGGGGATTAGCTGCCGACTCCCCGGTCGCAGCTTGCGGGTAGCGCCCCGCGGCCCTCTTCAATAACGCCACTAAACTTTTATTGGTAGTCGGCGGTAACGACAGGGGCAGGCCGGAGACAATGGGCTTGACACGGCCCGCCTCGCCCCGGTTCGCACTCGTAAACGTTATTCTTTTTGGCCATTAGGCTGCTCTTATCTGGCGCGCGCTTCCGCGGGGCGCCGCCGTATACTGGCGGCGACGCGTCGAATAATGGCGGCCAAGAGCCGCCCCGCCGCAGTCGCCACACCACGCCCTGCCGCCAAATTGCTGCACCAGTCCGCGCTAAGGCGCTGCACGGCCACCAGTTCTTCCTCTGCTGGCGGCAAGACCTTCCCATTGTAATGGTACTTGAATTACGTAACCATTACGGCACCTCACCTCAACCTCTCGATCCCAGCAATATTCTGCTGTGTTTCTGTAAAAGAGTTAACATATTTCTGTGACAACATTCAGATTTGATTTCATTAATGTAGAGGTACTTCGATACATCGATATGTATGTATTGCAATGATATTATTCTTATGTGTGTTCTTTCTTTTTTTCTCTATGATCTTTGACGTAATTGTAACTTTGACTTTTGGGCGCGTAAGCGGTTATTAGAGAGTCAAGTTTTGGTCGTCATGTTAAAGAGACGCAAATTGTAGTGAGTTTACGAAATGTGAACTTTTACAGAGAGGAAGATATTTTCAAGTATGTTTCATATTGTGATGTTTTGGAACGAGTTACGTGATATTGCAACAAAAGCAATGAAAAAGAAATGTAACTTAAATTCGGAGTGCTGATTACTTTTTTTTTACATCACCATTGTCCTAACTTGCGAAAGTTTAATCTTCAAGAATGATTTATGAAATACATCTATAAAACTTTTGAATATCGCAGAATAACTCCTAGGCCTCTTTGCACCCGAGCTTGGAATCATCACTACCTATATTTTCGACGATTGAGCCATGAGTTCACAACGATACCAGCGTGGGAAATACGAAAAGATGAGTGCCTAGTTCATCCATTATTTCAAGAAATGACTTTATTAACAGTGCTCTAATGACACCTGCCATATAATATAACTTTGTTGTTGCCCGAAAATGCAATATTTAGCAGCGTGAGCAACACTACAATCATAATTAATTTTTGACCTTTGTTGTGGTAGGGTTGTTAGACCATCCTCAAGTGCCATCTTTCAGGGTTGGTGTTTTTGTAGTCTTTAGGCTAAAGATCGAGGAGATTTAATGACCTGGTACTCGCTTTAGTCCACATATGCCCAGAATTTTTTGTGGCACGGCCCTGAAACGAGATTTTTACAACCATGACGTCCATAGTAGGAATCACTGATTCGTCAATGCTAAAGTTTTCGCAGTGGGAACATATACAATAAATTTTTCGTTCATGATCTCGAACAATGGCCAAATTTTAGCCATTTAGTCACCTGTGCGTGAGTTGTTATCTGCGACATGAATACACCTAAATATCCCTTCGACCGGTTACGTCGCATCCGTTTGGCCACTGAAACATTGTGGGTATTTTCGCTGGCCACCAAATACATTTTACTTGTAAGTAAAGGCGCATAACCGCTGAAAATTAGTATACCTAGAAAGCAGTACATTTCATACCCAGAAAAACAGGAACTTATTGCATTTATTACTATGTGTCGCATGACGTTTTCGTTGAAAAGTATCTCAAAGAACTAGATTGGTTCACTGTCTCCATTGAGTATAAACACTACTCGTGAAGATAGCATTCAACATTTATCCTGCTGTGGAAGCAAATCACTCTTTATCCATTTGCGTGGCCTGTGTACCATGTCGTGAAGAAGGACAATCAGAATCATTGTAAGCCCCGTCAGATTGCCCAGCTGACCGAGTCTTCATCAGGACGACGTTGCTGTCCCTGTGACCTGCGTGAACTGGTCACAGATGTAGTTGGAATAGATTCACAGATTTGAGAGGTACTAATAGAACTGACCTCATCTGTTGTTATTTCGTCATTATCATTTTTGCGGCTGGAGCAAGTAATTAGTTTCAGTTCGATCTGTTTACCCTGTTACAATCCTCTTCTATACGGACATTGTCTGACATCCGTGTAAACATCGACGCCCTGGACATGTGCACTGCCATTAAACCCTCCAGAAATTTCATTCATAGTAAGTACGTGCCGAGACTTAAAAAAGAATATAGTAAGAATATCAAGCGCAATATATTCCCAAAGGGTCGCTCCTGACCCACAAAAATATTTCCACTGATTTCAACAAAAAATTATATGAATTATTTGTATTTACGTCTTTAAATCACATATATAATTTACTACAACAAAATTTGACTAAGAAATATCATAACGCTTATAAAATACTTACATTTGTATCCACTCGATCGCAAACTTTATCCAAAAATGAATTTGTCAAACTTACACTAATAACCGTTACTTGAAATTAGTCATATACACAGCCGACACAAGCATCTCTAACTCAAGCCTACTTTCATTACATGCCTGCAGTAAAAAATTAGGCCGCATAAAGCTGCGCCCCTTATGTTACTTTTCCACTTGTGCTGCTTTAGGGGTCTGCCTAGTGCTTAGTGATATGTGTTGTTTGGATCAACCTGCCAGGTCACAGCACGGTCGTATGTGGACTAAAAAGATTTCAGTGATATGATGATGACTTGAACAATCGAAACTGGTCATTTTTGCATGAATTTGTGATGAAGACAAAATAAATTTTCTAACCGAAGATTATTTTGATGCAGCGCTCCTTGGTGGTCCGTCCTATGTAAGTCTCCTCATATCTTCGTAACCAGTGCAACCTTTACAAATTCCACTGTGTCCATCGTTAGCTACGGTACGCAACTGTACCTATAGAAGGCGTCACATTCCATCCAGTATTCAACGTGGCGCCATATAGTTATGATGGCGTACGTTATACGAACGTCATTAGGCTTTCACCACAAGTCTTACAAATAGTTTACTACATTCGCCGATAGTTGTATCTGTTGCCACAGAAGGCGCTGACACCACAGATTACTTCCTCAATTTGCCAAGTAGCTCGCAGATGAACATAATTCACGTTTGCTGATAAATGCTGACTTACATCTTCACTTGGCTGATTCTTGCAGATCGCCAGTTGTCACAGATCACCAGTTGCCGAACAACTGTCTGCAGTTGAGGCACTTACAGTTCAGCAACTATCAACAGGTGTTGCTGAAGATGTTACACAAATATTCACTAAAAAACGAAACACCACCAACTCTCACGAACAATTGCCTGTCGCCACTCAAGGAATGACGTAGAGCCTACCAGGAAACCCTAGTAATTCTTTACAATACCATCCTCTACTCAGGTGGTGGTAAAGGTCCTAAGTCCCCCTCTTCCTAAATATGATAAACCACTCCCATAGATTTCACTCCACCAAATTATCAGCCTCACGTCAATTTTCAGTAAAATGTTTGAAACAATTCTTACTCAGTGAACCCACCAGCCCCTTGCAACCCACCTACCCATACCCAAGCCCCACTGTGGCTTTCGTACCAACTACTCCATCCTTATCCACCTAATCTCCCATCAACTAAGTTCACCATGTTTGCCTCCCTTGATATATAAAAAACCATTGATTGGTATAGCATTCTGGGCCGCTCTTGAAGGTACAAAACTTATAGTATCTTTGCTGCGCCACCGTCCTACATATGTCACAATCAACCACTCCTGTTCCCACGTATTTCACTCTGCTGCAGGTGAACCTCAAGGCTCTATTCTTTCACCACTCCTTCGTGCCTTGCACACTACAGACATTCCCAAACAGCCGCCCCCAACCTACATCATGCAGCTTGTTGACGACGCCGCTAACCTAGCCACTTAACACACCCTTCAGCTCTCCTCTGCCTTCCTCCAGCGCCACTCGAATCTCCAGACTGACAGGTGTAGCTTCAAGCAAATACAAAGAAAATCTGGGCCACCACCTTTGGTCGCATCACTCGGCGTTTCCGTCATCCGGATTTCTATCACTCCATGAACAAACAGTTCATTCTTCTGACAAACATAGTAAAGTATTTAGAATTAACCCTCGATAGAAAACTAACATGGAATGCACAGCTCCTTACCAACCAATACAAAGCTTGAAACCGTCTAAAACTACTAACAGTTCACATTTGGTGTCTGCATCTTTCTACCATTACCCTAACCTACAAATCCCTCATCCTGCCCATCCTGATCTACGCCAACGTTCAGTGGACTTGTCCCTCCCCTAAATTATACTAGTCTCTTGAAATCCTGGAAACACATGCACTTCGCCTCCCTTCCGCATCCGACAACTCGCATTATGTACCCACTCAACCACTTCCTGCACTTCCTTCTCCTCTTAGAGCACCTACGAATCCGATACATTAATGCAAAATCCAGTCACAGCACCCAGATCCCCAACCATTAATCACCTATCCACATAACTGCTCCCCCACTATATCCATATTCGACTTTCCCTATACCTTCATGCCTCATCCATCCTCTCCCAGCTGAATTTCAACGACCTCACCTTTCCGACAATGAAATCCGTTGCGAGATTCCTGCTTCTTTCCAACCCTTAATCACAACGCTCCAACTCACACCATCCATTTTCTGCTTCCCTCTTTCCTCCACTTCGCTGAATTTTAGTCGCTACTTGTGGTTCTCATTTCACCATTCCACCTTCATCATGACCATTATTATTTTCCTGTATCGTCATAACACCATGACATCATTCACGTTATCATCAGTCTATGTATTTTAACAGTAACATGAAATCGTCAAACGAGATTTATAACTCGCCAATATTTTCGAACCATGTGATTTTTACAAAAACTTTATTTATTGTCATCTGTTTTCATGTAAAAATCTAAATATCGTCTACCAATGTATTTTTTACAAAAATAATCTGTTAGAATCATCTTTTTATATATTTCAACCATCTTTTAACATGTTACATCTGTTGAAGAGCTGTTTTTATCAGCTGCCAGCCCGTTCCCGTCAGGGAATATTTAAGAAACAGCGAAGGAAAAAAACAGTTTCAACGCTGAGTGTCAAAGAGTTTACCAGTATTCGAACCTGAACTAACAGCAGTCCATACTGGACAGCTATTATACTAGATAGCCAACTTTCACAGAGTTAGGTTAGACCAGTGTTCAATACTTCTACCCCAGCGCCACACCTTATCATCAATCTAATGATGAATATTTGCGAATAAATTATTAAAGTAAATGATTAGTTGTTACTTATGGCGTTGCTAACGTTATTTCTGTTATATTTTACCATGGCCTTTTGACGAGTCTAGCTACAAGCAAGCAAGCACACTACCTAAGTATAGGAACCACGTTTCTACTACCCTTTTTGTTGGGCGTCAAACCATTTGGTGACTGCAATGCATTTCAACCTTCTTACTATAGTCAAGTCTTGCCTTCCCCGACAATTCTTACACTGCCCCCCCCCCCACCCCGCGACCCTCCCCCCATCCCCCCCCCCCCAGCTTCTTCCATCCCAAAGTCACCGCTCCTTTGTGGCTCAAGCTGTATCATATAACCCGACCCCTTCTTTAATCAAGTTTTGCCATAAATATCATTTCTCCCCAACTGGATTCAATACGTCCTAATCAGTTATTAGACCCACACATCTAAAATAACTGTAAAGCTACGATCGCTTCAATATCGTTTACTAGATGACCGGTTTCAGCACTCTGAAGGTGCCATCATCGGATCTGAAACGTTATATTATAAATGTTAATCCACGTTTCAGATCCGATGATGGCACCTTCAGAGTGCTGAAGCCGATCATCTAGTAAACGATATTGAAGCGATCGTAGCTTTACAGTTATTTTAAAAAGCAGATTGATCGTCCCACGACACACCATGTGTTCACTGCAGAACACTACACGTCTAACCTTCAGTGTTATCCAGTAGCACCACATTTCAAAAGCTTCTGTTCTCTTCTTGTAAGAGATGTTTACCAATTCACTTGCCTACAAGTCTACACTCCAGACAAATACCTTCAGAAGAAACTTCTCGTTTGTTATCAGGCCTTTGTGTTATATAAAGGATGTGGACAACGTCAGATGTAGAACAAGAACAGTGAAGGACACGGAGATGTCAAGTACTCGTCTGAGACAGCTTTATCAGTATCTGACAGGGGTTGAAAGGGACATCGTTGTTGGGTCTCCATTTGCGCATCAGGTCGAACTGAATAATATCCAGATCTGCAGGGCCATTCTGATGTTATAATGCCCCTAAGTTAGACTGCTTAGGAACTTAGGGCAGCAGTACTCCCCATTAACATTCTTATCGAGCACATCTGACCACTACACCAAGCACATCATGACCACATATAAGCTGCCATCCCAGAACAACTAAGAATTCCTTCAACCTACTGTGTCATGTCACACTGCTGGTCAGAGAGCAGGTGATCTAGGGGATTACTGCCCCATATGTAGGCTGCAGAATGCAGCTCAGATCGAAACCAAGTTCTAAGCAAAGAAGGGAAAGCAGAAAGGTGGAAGGAGTATATATACAGGGGCGATGTTCTTGAGGACAATATTATGGAAACGGAAGAGGGTGTAGAGGAAGATGAAATGGGATATATGTTACTGCGTGAAGAGTTTGACAGAGCGCTGAAAGACCTAAGTCGAAACAAGGCCCCGGGAATAGACAACATTCCATTAGGACTACTGACAGCCTTGCGAGAGCCAGTCCTGACAAAACTCTACCATCTGGTGAGCAAGATGTATGAGACAGGCGAAATACCCTCAGACTTCAAGAAGAATATAATAATTCCAATCCCAAAGAAAGCAGATGTTGACAGATGTGAAAATTACCGAACTATCAGTTTAGTAAGTCAAAGCTGCAAAATATTAACGCGAATTCTTTACAGACGAATGGAAAAACTGGTAGAAGCCGACCTCGGGCAAGATCAGTTTGGATTCCGTAGAAATGTTGGAACACGTGAGGCAATACTGACCCTACGAATTATCTTAAAAGAAAATATAAGGAAAGGGAAACCTACGTTTCTAGCATTTGTAGACTTAGAGAAACCTTTTGACAAAGTTGACTGGAATATTCTCCTTCAAATTCTGAAGGTGGCAGGAGTAAAATATAGGGAGCGAAAGGCTATTTACAATTTGTACAGAAACCAGATGGCAGTTGTAAGAGTCGAGTGACATGAAAGGGAAGCAGTGGTTGGGAAGGGAGTGATACAGGGCTGTAGCCTCTCCTCGATGCTATTCAATCTGTATATTGAGCAAGCAGTAAAGGAAACAAAAGAAAAGTTCGGAGCAGGCTTTAAAATCCATGGAGAAGAAATAAAAACTTTGAGGTTCGCCGGTGACATTGTAGTTCTGTCAGAGACAGCAAAGGAGTTGCAAGAGCAGTTGAACGGAATGGACAGTGTCTTGAAAGGAGGGTATAAGATGAACATCAACAAAAGCAAAACGAGGATAATGGAATGTAGTCGAATTAAGTCGGGTGATACTGAGGGAATTAGATTAAGAAATGAGACCCTTTAAGTAGTAAAGGAGTTTTGCTATTTGGCGAGCAAAATAACTGATGATGGTCGAAGTAGAGAGGATATAAAAAGTAGACTGCCAATGGCAAGGATAGCGTTTCTGAAGAGGAGAAATTTGTTAACATCGAGTATTGATTTAAGTATCAGGAAGTCGTTTGTGAAAGTATTTGTATGGAGTGTAGCCACGTATGGAAGTGAAACATGGACGATAAATAGTTTAGACATGAAGAGAATAGAAGCTTTCGAAATGTAGTGCTACAGAAGAATGCTGAGGATTAGATGGGTAGATCACATAACTAATGAGGAGGTATTGAACAGAATTGGGGAGAAGAGACGTTTGTGGCACAACTTAACTAGAAGAAGGGACCGGTTGGTAGGACATGTTCTGAGGCATCAAGGGATCACCAATTTAGCATTGGAGGGTAGCGTGGAGGGTAAAAATCGTAGAGGGAGACCAAGAGATGAATACACTAAGCAGATTCAGAAGGATGTAGGCTGCAGTAGGTACTGGGAGATGAAGAAGCTTGCATAGGATAGAGTAGTATGGAGAGCTGCATCAAACCAGTCTCAGGACTGAAGACCACAACAAGAAACATGTAGGCTACCGTTAACATCACAATACAAACAGCTGTATTTGGAATGCTGCCGTGACAAGAAAGCATGGACAGTTGATGAATGGCATCACATTCTGTTCAGCGATGAACACGGTACTGCGCTACCTAGAGTTACCATCGTCTGCAAGTATGGCGAAGACCTACGGAGAAGCCCAGTTCTTCGACAGTTTTGGAGAGGCACAGCGGTGTTACTGCAGGTGTTATGGCGTAGGCAGCTATCGGGTGTTACTTCTGATCACGACTAGCAGTGAATGAGGCAATTGAAAGTACAAAGGTTAGTCACGGTCGTCCTCGTGTGCTACCTCTCATGCAATAGTATCGAAGTGACAGTTTTCTATAGAACAATGCTCGTCCCGACCGTTACGTGTCTCTATGAAATGTCTGCATAATGTTCAGGTACTCTGGGAGCCAGCGATCTCCCCAAATCAGTCGTGGATAGAAGATGTGTGGGATCAGGTTAGACGTCATCTCCATCCAGGATATCAGGGATCAGTTAGGAAACCTGCGTACAATCTTGCCTCAGGAGAATATAAAATGGGCTTATGATACCCTTCTCAGGCTAGATGGTATGCAATGTCATAATGAGAAGTGGGTTGATACTGCCAGCTTCCTTGCAAATATGACTCGAGTTTACAATAACTGAAATAAAATTTGTATTGTCTCTACCCGTGAAGTGTCTTTCTGTTTCCTCATCTCCTGGATGTTTCAGTTTTTTGTCAGGAAAATATTCGAAACACCACCAACAAAAGCACAATGACCATCAGGGAAAGTATGGGAAACAATGCCGTTCACCTTCACTTTATTTTCCTCCTTGGTCCCGATACTGATTTCAATATTATCAACGGCCTTGGAAACATCAGCGCTTGAACGCGGAACATGCCTAGAACGATGCATCTCTTTGAGTAGTTCAAAGTACGATTCAGACTGGTAGCGCGACCGGATGTCGCCGCGCTTATATTAATCGGCGTTATCAGAGCCACTGAGCTAGGGACGCCGGCAGAGCGCGAAGACCACAAGTACACAAACTATACTATATACGGCCCCGTGTTGCGCATGCGCAAATCATGGGTAGCGACTCGTAGAGATCCACCGGGGTGCCTCACATAGGAAGCATCCCAGAGGGCCCCTGAGAGCTACTACAACATCAAGAATCGCTTCTCGACTTTTGGGGGTATTTTCTTTGTGGTTGATCCTCCTATCAAATCCATCATACATTTAACCGACAGAGGATTTGATAATTCGTTACACGAGATTACACTGAAACCTACGATGCAGGAGAAGCAGCCTGGTGTTTATGTTAAGCGTACAGGAGGAGGGGAGACCCAACGAGCAGCGCGGGCCGCGTCTGTGCTCACGACCAGCCAGAGGGGTCTGGCCGCTGCTTGATATCACGCATGGCGACTCCCGCGTCCACTCCCCATCTCAGATGCGGACGATAGCGGCTGCTGCGCGACCGGAGACGGCGGCCGGCGACTCTGCTGGCGGCAGAACGAAACTGGCCCGGCATAACGCGCTATCACTTCCGCTACACTTGCGCCGGCCGGCGGCTGGCTGCGCACTGCGCGCATTTACATAGTCGCGCTGCGCTGCCCCGCGGTCGCGGGATTTGCACAGATTTATGTGCGTTCCGCAGCGCTCCTCGCAGTCCGACCACAGCACACCGCAGCCAGCGGACAGTATGAGAGAGCCCAGTCCTATGAACGCTTCGCGACGAAGCCACAAGTTGAGCCGTGAGATGCCCCCTCCTCCGCCCCTCCACCCGGCCCATCGCACAGGAGGCCCTTACGTTATTCAACGTGCTGCCTACTGCCGCATCACTGGCGTTTGGAAATTCACTGCTCAGTGTGCTTTGACAAACATCACGAAAACACTTTAGTACATTACTGACCATTAAAATTGCTACACCACGAAGATGACGTGCTACAGACGCGAAATTTAACTGTCATGAACAAGATGCTGTGATATGCAAATGATTAGCTTTTCAGAGCATTCACACAAGGTTGGCGCCGGTGGCGACACCTACAACATGCTGACATGAGGAAAGTTTCCAACCGATTTCTCATACACAAACAGCAGTTGGCCGGCGTTTCCTGGTGAAACGTTATTGCGATGCCTCGTGAAAGGAGGAGAAATGCGTACCATCACGTTTCCGACTTTGATAAAGGTCGAATTATGGCCTATCGCGATTGCGGTTTATCCTATCGCGACATTGCTACTCGCGTTGGTCGAAATCCAATGACTGTTAGCAGAATATGGAATCGGTGGGTTCAGGATGGTAATACGGAACGCCGTGCTGGATCCCAACGGCCTCGTCGAGATGATAAGCATCTTATCCGCATGGCTGTAACGGATCGTGCAGCTACGTCTCGATCCCTGAGGCAACAGATGGGGACGTTTGCAAGACAAGAAACATCTGCACGAACATTTCGACGACGTTTGCAGCAGCATGGACTATCAGCTCGGAGACCATGGCTGCGGTTACCCTTGACGCTGCATCACAGACAGGATCGCCTGCGGTGGTGTACTCAACGACGAACCTGGGTGCACAAATGGCAAAACGTCATTTTTTCGGATGAATCCAGGTTCTGTTTACAGCATCATGATGGTCGCATCCATGTTTGGCGACATCGCGGTGAACGGACATTGGAAGTGTGTATTCGTCATCGTCATACTGGCGTATCACCCGGCGTGATGATACGGGGTGCCATTGGTTACACATTTCGGTCACCTCTTGTTCGCATTGACGGCACTGTGAACAGTGGACGTTACATTTCAGATGTGTTACGACCCGTGGGTCTACCCTTCATTCGATCCCTGCGAAACCCTACATTTCAGCAGGATAATGCACGACCGCATGTTGCAGGTGCTGTACAGGCCTTTCTATATACAGAAAATATTCGACTGCTGCTGTGGCCAGCACATTCTCCAGATCTCTCAGCAATTGAAAACGTCTGGTCAATAGTGGCCGAGCAACTGGCTCGTCACAATACGCCAGTCACTACTCTTGATGAACAGTGACATTCTGTTAAGCTGCAAGGGCAGCTGTAGCTGTACACGTCATCCAAGCTCTATTTGACTCAATGCCCAGGCGCATCAAGGCAGTTATTACGGCCAGAGGTGGTTGTTCTGGGTACTGATTTCAAAGGATCTATGCACCCAAATTCCGTGAAAATATAATCACATGTCAGTTCAAGTATAATATATTTGTCCAATGAATACCCGTTTATCATCTGCATTTCTTCTTAGTGTAACAATTTTAATGGCCAGTAGTGTATACTATTTCCGGATCTTTGGCGAACTAGTGATTTTACAAGCTGCGACAAGGTTGCGAATTGAACAGTGACCCGAATATGGAATATTTCCTTTACTTCACGCCTATGGTCACAAATTTTTTGTCATCAGACTACCAGTTTCGATAGATCTGAAGACGGTCCTTAGACACCGAAACCGGTAATCTGATGACAAAAACAAAAAAAGCAAAAAATTGCGACCATAGACGTGAAATAAAGGAAATTTGAACTACAGATCATACGATGAGGATTTAAGTTTGGGGGTAGTTACAAGGGCTGTACCGAAAGCTTTTAGCAGCTCTGAAACCAGAAGTCCGACGAGAACGGGATTGTTTCAGTGCAAACTAGCATTGTTTTCCGACCATGGGCTTGCGCGCGGCGATTCTGCACTAACGGATTTCAAATCATGCTCCGAACGATAACTGAAGATAACGGTAGCGCTGAGCCAGGCACAGTACAAGATTGATCTGTCACAGCGCGGTTGTCGTGCAACGACTACAAAAAGAAATTAAATGAAGAATGCGACTCTTCATGAGACTTCCCCTTCTAGGGGTGCCGTTGAAAACTGGTTTCGAGAATTTTCAAGAGGTCGGGAGTCTCTTGAAGATCAACCTCTTTCCAGTAGCCCATCATTGGCAGCGGCCCCATAAAACATTGACGCTGGAAGGAAATGATTGAAGATGAACCTCATCTCGTATTTTGTGACACTGTAGGGGCTCTAAATATCGGATTGGCTGCGGCGAAGACCATCATTCGTGATCATTTAGGACTAACCAACACATGGGTCCGTTGGGTGCCACGTTCCATGAAACAAGCCCAAAAACACGCAAAACTACACTCCTGGAAATGGAAAAAAGAACACATTGACACCGGTGTGTCAGACCCACCATACTTGCTCCGGACACTGCGAGAGGGCTGTACAAGCAATGATCACACGCACGGCACAGCGGACACACCAGGAACCGCGGTGTTGGCCGTCGAATGGCGCTAGCTGCGCAGCATTTGTGCACCGCCGCCGTCAGTGTCAGCCAGTTTGCCGTGGCATACGGAGCTCCATCGCAGTCTTTAACACTGGTAGCATGCCGCGACAGCGTGGACGTGAACCGTATGTGCAGTTGACGGACTTTGAGCGAGGGCGTATAGTGGGCATGTGGGAGACCGGGTGGACGTACCGCCGAATTGCTCAACACGTGGGGCGTGAGGTCTCCACAGTACTTCGATGTTGTCGCCAGTGGTCGGCGGAAGGTGCACGTGCCCGTCGACCTGGGACCGGACCGCAGCGACGCACGGATGCACGCCAAGACCGTAGGATCCTACACAGTGCCGTAGGGGACCGCACCGCCACTTTCCAGCAAATTAGGGACACTGTTGCTCCTGGGGTATCGGCGAGGACCATTCGCAACCGTCTCCATGAAGCTGGGCTACGGTCCCGCACACCGTTAGGCCGTCTTCCGCTCACGCCCCAACATCGTGCAGCCCGCCTCCAGTGGTGTCGCGACAGGCGTGAATGGAGGGACGAATGGAGACGTGTCATCTTCAGCGATGAGAGTCGCTTCTGCCTTGGTGCCAATGATGGTCGTATGCGTGTTTGGCGCCGTGCAGGTGAGCGCCACAATCAGGACTGCATACGACCGAGGCACACAGGGCCAACACCTGGCATCATGGTGTGGGGAGCGATCTCCTACACTGGCCGTACACCACTGGTGATCGTCGAGGGGACATTGAATAGTGCACGGTACATCCAAACCGTCATCGAACCCATCGTTCTACCATTCCTAGACCGGCAAGGGAACTTGCTGTTCCAACAGGACAATGCACGTCCGCATGTATCCCGTGCCACCCAACGTGCTCTAGAAGGTGTAAGTCAACTACCCTGGCCAGCAAGATCTCCGGATCTGTCTCCCATTGAGCATGTTTGGGACTGGATGAAGCGTCGTCTCACGCGGTCTGCACGTCCAGCACGAACGCTGGTCCAACTGAGGCGCCAGGTGGAAATGGCATGGCAAGCCGTTCCACAGGACTACATCCAGCATCTCTACGATCGTCTCCATGGGAGAATAGCAGCCTGCATTGCTGCGAAAGGTGGATATACACTGTACTAGTGCCGACATTGTGCATGCTCTGTTGCCTGTGTCTATGTGCCTGTGGTTCTGTCAGTGTGATCATGTGATGTATCTGACCCCAGGAATGTGTCAATAAAGTTTCCCCTTCCTGGGACAATGAATTCACGGTGTTCTTATTTCAATTTCCAGGAGTGTAGATTGATGTCTTTAATGCTGGACTGATGTCGTTCTATGCCTGAAAAATTTTACAAGAACGAATCGAAGACACTCCCAATATCGTCAAGCGACGAAACATTGGAGTTCCTTTATGACACCACAATTAAGAAGCAGTCTTCATTACGATGCCTTCTGGGTGAGAAACCACGCACAAAAGTCCGCAGAAGTCTGCGCTCTGGGAAGAAGATGATGTTCACCTGTGACCCTGGACAAACGTCACACAATCAATACCGAATGGTATGTGTCTGAATGTCTGTCGAAAGTTATCGGCACATGGAGGCCTCATCACCCACCGTCGGAAAGTGAGCACCTTTCTCCGCATCACGGCAATGCCTCATCATTAAAGGCTGCTAGAACAATGGACTTCTTGGAGAGGGAGAAACTGCAAATGTTACCGAACCTACGCTATTAACGTGACCTGGCTCCGTGTGACTCCATCCTGTTCCAAAGGAGGACGGAAAAAATTCATGGGGAAGCGATTCTCATCCGATGATGAAGCTGTCGATGGAAACAACAGTGTTCTGAGAGACGTTCCTGAAGAAGCTTGTACTGAGAGATTTCTGAAGTGGTTTTAAAGAATGGAGAAATGTGTAAGTGCTCTCAGAAAATATTTCGAAAAATTTGACAGTCATATCGTCAGTTAAGAGAATCTGAGTTTCTGCTAAAAGCTTATGGCATTAACCTCTTTTACCTAAATTACAGGGACCGAGTGGACAGCCTAGGGCATAAGAGTGGTATCGCTGGTGATTTTTTATGCCATTTACGGGCATTCGATAGTTATCCAAGGTAGATTCCTGTGCTAACGTTTTGTCTGCAAATGCTAGAGACATTTTCCCGTACGACTATTTCACGAGTGTTCCGAGAATAACAGGAATCCGACAAAACATCAGCTCTCCGACATCGCTGTGGCCGGAAAAAGATCCTGCAAGAACGGGAGCAACGACGACTGAAGAGAATCGTTCAACG
Organism: Schistocerca piceifrons; assembly: GCF_021461385.2. Taxonomy (NCBI): domain Eukaryota; kingdom Metazoa; phylum Arthropoda; class Insecta; order Orthoptera; family Acrididae; genus Schistocerca; species Schistocerca piceifrons. The sequence continues at coordinate 771,645,122 of NC_060139.1, read as the reverse complement.
CGACATAAGAGCAATCCTTCCGCAAAGTGCTGCAGATTTCAGTGCTGGGACATCAGCAAGTGTCAGCGTGCGAACCATTCAACGAAACATCATCGATATGGGGCTTCGGAGCCGAAGGCCCACTCGTGTACCCTTGATGATTGCACGACACAAAGCTTTACGCCTCCCTTGGACCCATCAGCACCAACATTGGACTGATGGCTGGTCGGACGAGTCTCGTTTCAAATTTTATCGAGAGGGTAGACGTGTACGTTTATGAAGACAACATCATGAATCCATGGACCCTGTATGTCAGCAGGGGACTATCCAAGCTGGTGGGGGGTCTGTAATGGTGTGGCGCGTGAACAGTTGGAGTGATATGGGAACCCTGATACATCTGTACACGACTCTGACATGTGACACGTACATAAGCATCCTGTCTCATCACCAGCATCCATTCATGTCCACTGTGCATTCCGATGGACTTGGGCAATTCCAGCAGGTCAGTGCGACAGACCACATGTCCAGAGTTGCTACAGAGTGGCTCCAGGAATACGCTTATGAGTTTCAACACGTCCGCTGGCCACCAGAATCCCCAGACATGAACATTATCGAGGATATGTGGGATACCTTGCAACGTGCTGTTTAGAAGAGATCTCCATCCCCTCGTATTCTTATGCACTTATGGACAGTCCTGCAGGAATCATGGTGTCAGTTACCTCCAGCACTACTTCTGACATTAGTCGGGTCAATGCCACGTCGTGTTGCGGCACTTCTGCATGCTTGCGGGGACGTTCCATGGTATTAGGCAGGTGTACCAGTTTCTTTGGCTCTTTAGTGTATCTGGCCATTATGTAATCCATAAGCGGCGCTTCTTTGTGTTGTGTTATACGATTGTAGATTCTAGGGTTGTTATAAGCGTCATTGTGAAATTTATTCTGTATTCAGTGTAATGTATGCGCTGTTGTGTTATTATTATTATTTCTGGAATTATTATTATTTCTGGAATGTTGTTACCCACACCTCTCGAACCCACCACTACCGCTCCGTCTACCGTCACAACAGCACTGTGCAATCATTTCGAGGTGTGTAGCAGGAGGTCTGGTCATTATATTGCAAAATGTGTTGCAACAAGCACTGTGAACAGTGGATTTATTTTCAAAGAATTCTCTTAAAAATTTATTTTATTTACTAGCGATTCATCAAGAACATTAACACATTTAATCACACTACGTGAGCGTGGAAGTAGTTGTCAGGGAGTAACTGATGATATCATAATCAAATTGCTTTTAACAAATGGAAATTTTATTCCTAAAAGCGCTTTTTTTAAGGAAACAGATTTAAAATTATAAGCAGAAAGCACCTTCTAAATATCAAGTTCCTATTTATTCAGAGGCAGAAAGAAACAAATTTTTGAGTGTATGAGCTTTCGGGCTGAGAACCTTGCCGCTCGCTTTTGACACGGCCGTAGTCACGACCGCTCATAACAACCTCTGAAAGACTACGCTGGTGCAAATCTGCAACACACCAGATTATTTTAAACTAAAAGTTTTAACAATTCGCACAAGCACACAAACTACGCACCCCGTAGGAGGGATGGAAATGATACAAAACACTAAAATTAAAATATTAACTTGCCACCGAAGGTGCAACTTGATTTTAACTTCTAAGAAAAGTCTTGCGGTGGTAGGGTGGCAACTTTATATACTAAAATGACCATTTAAATAAAAGCTCATGAAATGCAATCTCGTATAAAATTATACAAGGTTGGCCAAACGAGTTAACATGCTCTACAGTACACATATACCGCCTTTCAAGATGATAGGCAAGATAAAAACATACACTCCTGGAAATTGAATTAAGAACACCGTGAATTCATTGTCCCAGGAAGGGGAAACTTTATTGACACATTCCTGGGGTCAGATACATCACATGATCACACTGACAGAACCACAGGCACATAGACACAGGCAACAGAGCATGCACAATGTCGGCACTAGTACAGTGTATATCCACCTTTCGCAGCAATGCAGGCTGCTATTCTTCCATGGAGACGATCGTAGAGATGCTGGATGTAGTCCTGTGGAACGGCTTGCCATGCCATTTCCACCTGGCGCCTCAGTTGGACCAGCGTTCGTGCTGGACGTGCAGACCGCGTGAGACGACGCTTCATCCAGTCCCAAACATGCTCAATGGGAGACAGATCCGGAGATCTTGCTGGCCAGGGTAGTTGACTTACACCTTCTAGAGCACGTTGGGTGGCACGGGATACATGCGGACGTGCATTGTCCTGTTGGAACAGCAAGTTCCCTTGCCGGTCTAGGAATGGTAGAACGATGGGTTCAATGACGGTTTGGATGTACCGTGCACTATTCAGTGTCCCCTCGACGATCACCAGTGGTGTACGGCCAGTGTAGGAGATCGCTCCCCACACCATGATGCCAGGTGTTGGCCCTGTGTGCCTCGGTCGTATGCAGTCCTGATTGTGGCGCTCACCTGCACGGCGCCAAACACGCATACGACCATCATTGGCACCAAGGCAGAAGCGACTCTCATCGCTGAAGACGACACGTCTCCATTCGTCCCTCCATTCACGCCTGTCGCGACACCACTGGAGGCGGGCTGCACGATGTTGGGGCGTGAGCGGAAGACGGCCTAACGGTGTGCGGGACCGTAGCCCAGCTTCATGGAGACGGTTGCGAATGGTCCTCGCCGATACCCCAGGAGCAACAGTGTCCCTAATTTGCTGAGAAATGGCGGTGCGGTCCCCTACGACACTGCGTAGGATCCTACGGTCTTGGCGTGCATCCGTGCGTCGCTGCGGTCCGGTCCCAGGTCGACGGGCACGTGCACCTTCCGCCGACCACTGGCGACAACATCGATGTACTGTGGAGACCTCACGCCCCACGTGTTGAGCAATTCGGTGGTACGTCCACCCGGCCTCCCGCATGCCCACTATACGCCCTCGCTCAAAGTCCGTCAACTGCACATACGGTTCACGTCCACGCTGTCGCGGCATGCTACCAGTGTTAAAGACTGCGATGGAGCTCCGTATGCCACGGCAAACTGGCTGACACTGACGGCGGCGGTGCACAAATGCTGCGCAGCTAGCGCCATTCGACGGCCAACACCGCGGTTCCTGGTGTGTCCGCTGTGCCGTGCGTGTGATCATTGCTTGTACAGCCCTCTCGCAGTGTCCGGAGCAAGTATGGTGGGTCTGACACACCGGTGTCAATGTGTTCTTTTTTCCATTTCCAGGAGTGTATTTCAGGAATTAGGCCGTTACACTCCAAGCAATAAATTCGTTAACACACGGAATCCGACAAACATGACACACGCAGCTCCGAACGACAGACATACTAGCACTCCGACCGACAATCTGACCGATTTCCAACCGTCAGATCCAACTGCACAAACAACAGAGAATATAGGCAGATGTCGAGTAAACCAAGATACCTACACCTTCTAACTCAGCCTTACCAAGATCAAGGCATCAAACACCACTCAAGATAAGTTTAAAAGAATGCAGAAAACACAAGTCACAACTGTCAAATCACTGCGGAAGAAGGCTGCGGGTTCTAGACAACAAAACACACCACTTGTTATCACACGCGTGAACGGTTGAGGAAACAACAATCCACAATCCGAACAAATCGTAACAGTCGAGATTTAAAAGAAGTAACTACTTACTCAACTTGAGGATCCTGCTGCGGAGGAAAGCGAAAAGTCGCTCTCGCAGCTAGCGCCTCCAAATGCAACAGCGCGTGCCCGCCGCCAAAAGCCCCGGACTGGCTTCGCGCTGTGGAGACTACGTCGCTGCTCAGTTCCGACGAACAAACAAGGTCCAACCACCCCCCGACTCGGAAAATGGTGTTCATCCTGAGGATCCAAGACGTCGTCGACTAAGACGACCGGCCGAGCAAACGACCAACGGCAGCCTGCTTTCGCCGACAGCGGTCCCGGCGAATACTAACACCATACGGACCCGACCGTTACTGGCTGCCAACTCTTCCCCGGCTGATACTGGTGTCAGTGCTCAGCAGACCACATGTCGCCATCCGACGACCAGCCGACCGATCGACCAACGGCCTTCCGTCTGCGTCGACCACGGTCCCGGCGTGTACTTGCACCGTGCGGACCTGCCTGCTGCTGACTGTCAACTCGTCCAACAGCGGAGTAACGACGAACCCGACTCAATCCACAACCCAAAAGCGGCTGAGACTTAGAGCCGACTGACTAACATGCGAGTGTCTGCCTTCCGACTGATTCTGTCTACTCACTGCACCGACTCCCAGACTGACTCCGACTGACCGCCTGGCGGGCTCATAGTGCCCCTTAAATGCACGTGAACAGGCTACCTTTCCCCTTTCCCACCAGAGGGAGACACCAAGGCTGCGATTGCCACAGCGGCGCCACCGCGAGAAACGGAGGGCGACTGCTTCACACTACGCGCTGCGGCGCGCTCTTCAAAACAGCAATTTTTACCATGGCTCACACTGAATTAAGTAATAAATTTGTGGTACTACTGAAATAACGCTAGTTGCTGATTATTGGAAAGTAGATCTGGACATTCCCATAACTGTTCTGTAAAGTACACATGTTGCGGCGTGGGCGACCTGTATGGTTGTAAATAAGAAAAACATTCGTACACCGCGATCGCTGTATAGAAACTTTTATTGTTTTTAGGTGACTTGTTTCAGCAGTCTTATATGTCTATCATCTGATCTAAAGGGAGAACATGAAGATAATGAGTGGTTGGGGAGAGAATACATCTAATTTCACCTATTACATATCGTACAACATTCCACGTACCTTATGGAACTTGTTACAGAAGTGCCATTTTACATTACATGAAGTCAAAGCACAGAAGGCACTCAACAGATATACATATCTTGATAAAAATGACATAGTTAATGGAATGACTTGTCTTCATGTAATGTAACATGGAACTTTTATAACAAATCTCATAAGGTACGTGTAATTTTGTATTCTATACTCTAGGTGAAATTAATTTAGCGTCTCCCCCACCTCATTATCCTCATGTTCTCCCCTTAGATCAGATGACGGTAGCATAAGACTGTTGAAATCAGTAATCTTGGAACAATAATAGTCTCATTATAGCGATCGTGTCGTACGAAATACTTTGCTCATTTCCATTCCTATAACTGTCACACACAGCCGAACCATAAACGGCAGTGCGTGATGTTCCGCATGAGGGGTCCAACCTTAGAAGATGCATGATGATCAACTAGAATTCTGGCCACGTGTTCCTGACTTTGTACACGCCCGACTGCCACTGTAAGGTGAATTATCGGACTGTTAAAACCAGTCGCAATATCACGCCCGCAGTTAACAAGAGGTGTTGCACGAAGCCGGCTGGGGCAGTCTTGGTTGTCAAACAGGAAGGTACTCTAAGAAAATGGAGACTGGTGCTTTTAATAGTCAAGAGGACATTTGCCTTATTTGCACTGTTGGTCAGTCGACACCCCAGCGCTACGAGAGCGGATACTCGACGCTTTCTGTTAGTGCGCTGGGGCCGAGTGACCACAGTGTGGCGGCGCCCGCTCCGGCGTCAGATCTGCATCTGCAGGGCAGCGCGCGCCACCGTCCGGCAACGCCGACCCTTCGCTGCCGGGCTCTAAAATGCAAATGCCGCGAACTGCGGCGGCCGAATACACGCGCAAGATTGCGCGGGCCGAGGGAAAGAAGCGGAAGGAAGAAGCGAGGGGGGCTGAGCCGGCAGACATTACGAGCGGTCCGCATGCGTCGTGAAAGTCCAATATTGAGATAGCGGGCCAGTCCGGCCCATAACGGTGAGATATCGCCGGCGATATTGGGCGGCCGCTTCCGCTTCTTATTCGAGGCCACTTAGCAAGACTTGCACGTATTGCGGCGGCCGGCCGGCAATAAAGCCGCCAGGGCAAGAAGGCCGCCGGCCGGCGGTAATCTGGGGGTGGCGGTGTGGGCGGCGATATGCTGCGCAGCGTGCTTTTTATTGTTCCGCTGCTGGGGCGGGGCAGGGTGGTGCCGTGGCGACAAGAACGGCCGCAGGAGGTGGACCGCCTTCCAGGACGCTAACGTCTGCTGCTCTTGGCTCAGGCGGTAACCACTGGGCCGTACAGTAAACCTCAGTGGACGCAAACAGCGGACAGACCAGCTTTATTACTTGAGATCGTACATATCGGCAAAGTAGAACTACCGGATAGTGCAAAAGGTCGCTCCCCTTTCGATACGGCCATTGCGGAGTGTAAAGTTTTTCCCCAGAGGTAGCAAATAAGTGACTGGAAGTGGTAACCTGAGATAGGTGTAATACTTTTCTTCAAAATACATTACACTTTTATTGTAAAAACTCCCATTAAAGGAAAGCAACAACATTAAACTTCCTCAGCGGTTATACACCCATCAAAAAAAGTTTTGCATCACCCCGGTTCCCAGAAGTCCTGAAGATAGACGTTGACTGTGGATATTGTATCACAGACACAGTCCCTTTGACTGTTCAGAGATGTCACTAAATCCGTCCAAAGATGTAACCAACCATGCATGAGCAGCGCCTATTAGACGGAGCGGGTCCGAGAAGCCATCAGTTACAGTCATTCCACCAGGAAGGAGATACATGGCTCGTGTTGTCAAAAGTTCAACCATGCCTAAGCGGTTCGATCGCGTCCACATTGTTACTCTGTGCCAGAAAGGGCTCTCAACAAGGGAAGTGTCCAGGCCTGTCGAAGTGAACCAAAGCGATGTTGTTCGGACATGGAGGAAATACACAGAGACAGGAACTGTCGATGACATGCCTCGCTCAGGCCGCCCAAGGGCTACAACTGCAGTGGATGACCGCTACCTAAAAATTATGGCTCGGAGGAATCCTCATAGTAACGCCACCATTTTGAATAATGATTTTCGTGCTCCCACAGGATGTCGTGTTACGACTCAAACTGTGCGCAATAGGGTGCATGATGTGCAACTTCACTCCCGACGTCCATGGCGAGGTCCATCTTTGCAACCACGACACCATGCAGCGCGGTACAGATGAGCCCAACAATATGATGAATGGACCGCTCAGGATTGGCATCACGTTCTCTTCACCGATGAGTGTTGCATGTGCCTTCAACCAGACAATCGTCGGACACGTGTTTGGAGACAACCGATCAGACTGAACGCCTTAGACACACTGTCCAGCCAGTGCAGCAAGGTGGAGGTTCCCTGCTGTTTTGTCCACAGCTCGTGGTCGTGCGGTAGCGTTCTCGCTTCCCACGCCCGGGTTCCCGGGTTCGATTCCCGGCGGGGTCAGGGATTTTCTCTGCCTCGTGATGACTGGGTGTTGTGTGATGTCCTTAGGTTAGTTAGGTTTAAGTAGTTCTAAGATGTAGGGGACTGATGACCATAGATGTTAAGTCCCATAGTGCTCCGAGCCATTTGAACCATTTTTTCCCTGCTGTTTTGGGGTGGCATTATGTGGGTCCGACGTAAGCCGCTGTTAGTAATGCAAGACGCCGTAACGGCTGCAGGATACATGAATGCTATCCTCCGACCGATAGTGAAACCATATCGGTAGCATATTGAACACACATTCGTCTTCATGGACGACAATTCGCGCCCCCATTGTGCACATCTTGTGAATAATGACAACGCTCGACTAGACTGGCCAGCATGTTCTCCAGACATAAACCCTATCGAATATACCTGGGATAGATGAAAAGGGCTGTTTATGGACAATGTGACTAGCCAACCACTCTGAGGGATCTACGCCGAATCGCCACTGAGGAGTGGGACAATCCGGACCAACAGTGCCTTGATGAACTTGTGGATATTATTCCACGAGGAATACAGGCATGCATCAATGTAAGACGACGTGCTGCTGGGTATTAGATGTACCGGTGTGTACAGCAACCTTGACCACGACCTCTGAAGGTCTCGCTGCATGGTGGTACAGCATGCAATGTGTGGTTTTCATGAGCAATAATTAGGGCGGAAATGATGGTTATGTTGATCTCTATTCCAATTTTCCGTACAGGTTTCGGAACTCTCGGAACCGAGATGATGTAAAACTTTTTTGATGTGTGTAAAACGCAACTACTATAATTTATGAAAGACATGATAGTGGAACAAATTCACTGAAAGAGATTTATAAATCGCCAATTATCCATGCATGGCGAAGTACTGTTGTGACATGAATGACATTAATCCTCCTTAAGACTGAAGATATTTTCCCGTTACATGAACAGCCATCCGCATTTCTAAATACAGGTAACAAATCTTATTTTAATTTATAAATGAAATGGCACAACTTCAGAGACTTCACAAGTCGCATACAGATGTACATAGACTGAAGTGGTTAGTGAAAATTTGTACATAAAATCATATCCGTATGAAACCAGGAAAGTCTCTGAACTTCTGTATAAGTACCTTCACCGGGGATTCAGGTTGGATCCCCCATTTATGTTCCAGCATATGGAGAACCTTGGCAACTCTGTTCGTGTGTAAGGCGGAATTGAAAGTACGCTGGGGCGGCAATGAGATTTTGGATCGAGGAGGGAAGCGTGCTAGGTAATACGTACAGTTGTCTGAACTGCTGAGCCAAGGTAGCTTCGTGAAAAAGCGCTTGCCCAGTAAGCAGGAGACGCGCTTTGAATTCGCGGCCTTCGCCCACCACTTCGGTCTATAGACATAAAACTATTTTAACTTGTTCCAAAACTGACCTCCGATTAAGTAGAGCGACCAACAAAACTGGAGCCACCGAGTCATAAATTTAAGACAGCCAACTTTCCTTTGGCCAGCCACACCAGCCGATTCCTGAATCATGACCAGAGTCTTTCTGGATACCAAATAACGCCACCCAGCACTTCTTCGTATGCAACGAAGTACATAAGGGTGAAAGGGCACAGTACCGCCTGACATTGAAATCGGTACAACATTCTTCGTTATTCTTGTCAGAACAACATATTTTTTGTAATAATAACTCAATTTCACTTAATCACCGAAGCCGGATACCAATGTAGGAAAGAAGGACAATTTATTTATTTAATTGATCACATGTGCACTCCCACAAAATAAATCCCTACATCCATTTTGGTGAAATCTGTGAAATGAATGAATGTATGGTGTGGTGTCACCGCCAGACACCACACTTGCTAGGTGGTAGCTTTTAAATCGGCCGCGGTCCGGTAGTATACGTCGGACCCGCGTGTCGCCACTGTCAGTGATCGCAGACCGAGCGCCACCACACGGCAGGTCTAGAGAGACGTACTAGCACTCGCCCCAGTTGTACAGCCGACGTAGCTAGCCACAGTTCACTGACAAATAAGATCTCATTTGCCGAGACAATAGTTAGCATAGCCTTCAGCTAAGTTATTTGCTACGACCTAGCAAGGCGCCGTATTCAATTGATATTTATTATATGAAGCATGTATCATCAAGAGCGATGTTCTACAATTATGGATTAAAGTTAAGTATTCCAGAAGCTACGTACTTTTCTTTATAGCATTCATTACGTATCCTGTTTCAGACCTCACGCCAGCCTGCGTGAGTTTAAGCGCGTGCCTTTCGGCTTCCTCTCATTGTGTCTAGGCTGTCTTGTCTAGACACAACATATGGTCGTTTGCTAACAGCAGATAGTGAATGTGCAATATATGATCATCTTTGAGACGGTATTTTAGTCACCTTTGGTGGAACCAAAGAGATGAAATTTACCTGAGCTTTGAGTGCCTGAAATGTGGCTGACCAATACGGTAGCATGGTGCTCCCCCACCTCGGCGGAGGTGCGAGATGACCTGAAGAATGGCTATGTTTCAGCACTCTGGCGCTGGATCTTGTGTTGATAAGACCTGTCTTAGGTGTGCCCTGTAAAGACAAAAGAGTAGAGAGATGGTATGCATGTGAAATACTTAAGAGTAGTTTGGAATAATTATTTCTCTATTTCAGGAACTTTTGTGGGGAGAATTAAATGACAAGCAGGTAATATTAAGGGGATCGTAGTAATCTACGGAAGTGACTAACGGTCACAATGAAATCACGCATAGCAATAAGTTTAAATACTTGCGAGTGCTAGTACTAAGTTGAAATACTTCCGAGTGCTAAAGTTAAGCTGAATTACTGGCGTGTGTACTATAAGTTGGAAATATTTAATAAATGGCGCGTGCGGGACCTGAAATTAGAGACGAGCACTTCCACGTGGTGAGTACTGTGTGAGTCTCAATCTGTGTATGAGTCAAAGGATAAAGAGAAGTACTTGTCCAAGGTATCAGTTGAGGACTCGCGTGTGTGACGAATATGATCTTAATATTACTTTGCGTGTTATGTTTCCGTGTGACGCTTGATTCAAACTCTAATACTCTGAGAGAGAAGCAAGGTGAGTCAGCCGTCTATCCAGCAACGCCACTTGGCTTGCACTGCACAGGAAGACGTGCATATAACGTCCAGAGTCCGTAGTAGGAAAGAAAAGTTACGAAGTCGGACAGTGTCGTGTGGAACTGGGATGAATACTAATTGAAGTGGGAAAGCTGAAAGTGATGTGATTCGTTATGTTGTATTCCATGTTGCAGTGTGGTGTATGTCATGTAATTTAAGTATGTGTGGTTTGCATGGGAGAGTAGCAAGATAGGTTCAGAGGCAGTGGGTTATGCAAGTTCCTTTTTGTACCGCTTGGTCTGGAGGAAAGTTTCGTGATGGTGAGTGTGAGAGTCGAAGTGTGAGATATAGCAAGAGATCCACCATGCTATCCAGAAAGTGCACTTTAGCGTTAGATAATTACGAGACCATAAGATAGAGAATGAGCAATGTAAAGCCATGCCCACTGGGCGGAGTTTCTCAAGAGTAATTGTATAGAATGTAATGGTGTGTTTAGGTTATCTTTGAATCGTAACAGAATTTATCGAAATAAAAAAGATAGTGAAAAGAAAAAGATTGGTGGCCTTGTTCTTCGTATAGAGTGTAGTCCTAATATCCAGAATTTACAATGTGTGCGCCTTTCATATTCAGTGCGATGGCCACGTGTTGATCAAAGGCGTTGGGTAAAAAAGAAAATGTGGTATTGCCAGACCGTAGTGAACAATCAGAGTTGTGTTAATTCCGAATAGTCAGAGTGCGTTATCCGTTTCCGTTGCGTAGTATTCAAACAGGAGAATAATTTGTAGCTTAATTGTGAGCACTAGAGCTCATAATCAGTCATTGATGTTACTCGATAAATAAGAATAAATCCACACGCTTGGAAGACATCTCATCTTGCAGGCCTGACTGCTTGATGCCACAGTATGAGATGGCATGTGGGTGCCTCTCAAGGGTTCAGATCTTAGAACAGGCGACCATTAGTACGCTGGATCACCTGAAGGTAGTCACCGCCGTTAACGGTACTGAGCCAGCAAAAGCAAACGTGCCCATCGGGGTGGTTTCCGCCGATGGTCGCTGCAGGTTACAAGCTAGCTGCGGAAGAGAACTCCTGCTGTCACACCACAGCAGACGGCAGACAGATTCGCTGTAGGAGGGGCCACAGTCGCACTGCGCCGTCCAGCAGCGCCAGAGGCAGAGGCGCGCGCCGGATTTCTGATGCATCGGAACAGTGGCGACTTCCGTATAGGCAGGGCCCTTTACATTATAAACTCCTTCAGCTAGTGCCCTTATGATACCGACCCTGTGACAAGCATTGTCCTTTCTGTTCGTAATCCTAGACAACGAAAAAAGTCTACGATGGTCATTACAGCCACCTTGTCAAAACTCAGCTGATGGATGCTTTCAGTCATCAGCTGAATTGGGACCTTCAGAATAATGTCATTCAACGTGACAATAAACATCAATCCTCACATTTTCCAACCAACCAACAAGGCCCGTGGATCCACACAGTCTCTATTTGCTTATGTTCTATACAGACCGGACTTACCAAAACGATCTCCTCCGTATATCTAAACCACATACTCCACCAGCTGGCCATTCGACCACACGTACGCGATATCCTTCACATAAATTTATCAACTTCCCTCCCTAGTATCTCCAAAGATATCTCTCTGTCAAACCTGCAAGTGCGCAAAAAGTAACTATAAAGATAAAAGCACCCAACCATTCCGCACTCGAAACATCTGACTGTCCAATACCCCTAACATAAACACGGAAATATCGATCGGATACAAGCTTGGTCTCCCCGTTTACGAGGGGCGCTAAAAGGTGGTGACTCGAATTTTTTGTGTAAAAACTGTTAAACCTTTCTAAATAAAACAAATGTTATTAACATTCTACATTTACACATATTTCTCAACATAGTCATCCTGGCGACGAACACATTTCTATTAACAAGAGACCAGTTTGTTGATACCTTTACTGTAGAATGTTTGGTTTTTGCACAGCCACAACCTCACGTCTTCTTGTACAGCTGCATCACTATCAAACTGAAGTCTCCGAAGATGTTCGTTAAGTTTTGAGAACTGATGAAATTCGGGTGGGACCACATCGTAACTGTACGGAGGATGACCGATAACAGTGAACCGAAGGTGTTCGATTGTTGCAGATGTCGCACCACTCGTATGTGGTCTACCATTGTTACGCTGAAGGAAAGGGTGCTCCAGGTGTGGATGAACTATGTGAATTCGAAACTTGATTACAGCAAGCTGTTTCTCGCGCACGGACATGGTTACGTCGCCCACCGCCACGTTAGAGTCTACAATATGGAGCCCTCTAGCGGAAGAAAGCTGCAAATATGTAGACACAAAGAATGTACAATGTCAATGAGGTTTGATTTATTTAAGAAGCATTAAGAATTTTCGCATAAAAAATTCGGAGGTAATTATTTCTCAGCGCTCCTTCGTGCTGTCCTCATTATGTATCAGTTCATAAAGTTCCCAGCCATCCTCAGATAACCGTAAATATATTCACCTTAATCAGTTATCACATTTACCCACGTTGACTGCAACTGATATTTACCTATTCTGCCAATTGTAGTTTCACATACTCTCCGAGACCTAAATGTTGAGTGGAAACCATCACTCCTGCCAGCCCGCGAACACCTAGCGTACACGCTCCCCGTTATTTCTTTCCTAAAAGCTTTGACATCTCACGCACCTAAGAAGTATTACAAGGAGCCTTCAGCGCCATCTCAGTACGGCAGATACCCAATGTTTCATAACCTCTTTCACCTCAGTCAAATGAAGTTGTGGATAAATAGTGTTTGTGTGTTAATCATAGATTGAAGAGCTGTTAATGAGACATTTATTTGTTAAAAGCGACCATCGGGTAACTAACCCAACAGCACCAAACGGAATTCACGTTCATCGCCGAAGCTGACAATTTGCACAGAGAAAGAAAACAAAACTTTGAGAAGACAAAGATTAAAATACAAATACTCTACCGTTTAAATGGTAATTACAATTCAGAAGTGTCAAACAATGCGTATTAATCAGAGAACAGTGTGAAACTGCATCACTGGAATACATCACTGTCCATACAAGCAATTACAAAGGGTCTTGAACAGAAAAATTGAATAAGAAAAAGAAAGGCTTACAAAACTTGTGAACATCTTTTTAACATGAAAATAGATGTTTGTCTCTAGTTTGCTGTCGGTGAGGTATTTCAGGGAGAAAGAGCGGTTAAGTTTTGAATTAACGTCGCACCGATTATGAAATCAGCAGAGGCGTTGTACAATTTCTAACAGAAGAAGGGTGGGGAAGAAATCCGATAGTGTCGTCTTCGAAAATCAATCCCGGATATGCTTAATCACAACCTCGGCAACCTAAGACTGTATGGACACGCTGCGATTTGAGATATGTTTTTCCCGGTTTCAGGCTCTGATCTTCGGCGGACATGGCTGCTTGCCCTGTTCCGGAGGTTGCCCCTCGGTCTGCAAGATCCGGCCGGTCGCAGAGGGTGGGCTTACTGGTAGTTGGGAGCTCCAACGTCAGGCGCGTAATGGGGCCCCTTAGAGATATGGCACCAAGAGAGGGGAAGAAAACCAATGTGCACTCCGTGTGCATACCGGGGGGAGTCATTCCAGATGTGGAAAGGGTCCTTCCGGATGCCATGAAGGGTACAGGGTGCACCCATCTGCAGGTGGTCGCTCATGTCGGCCCCAATGATGTGTGTCGCTATGGATCGGAGGAAATCCTCTCTGGCTTCCGGCGGCTATCTGATTTGGTGAAGACTGCCAGTCTCGATAGCGGGATGAAAGCAGAGCTCACCATCTGCAGCATCGTCGACAGGACTGACTGCGGACCTTTGGTACAGAGCCGAGTGGAGGGTGTGAATCAGAGGCTCAGACGGTTCTGCGACCGTGTGGGCTGGAGATTCCTCGACTTGCGCCATAGGGTGGTGGGTTTTCGGGTTCCGCTGGATAGGTCAGGAGTCCACTACACGCAAAAAGCGGCTACACGGGTAGCAGGGGTTGTGTGGCGTGGACTGGGCGGTTTTTTAGGTTAGATAGCCTCAGGCAAGTACAGAAAGGGCAGCAGCCTCAAAGGGTGCGGGGCAAAGTCAGGACATGCGGGGGCCAAGCAGCAATCTGTATTGTAATTGTAAACTGTCGAAGCTGCATTGTACCGGAACTTCAAGCGCTGATAGAAAGCACCGAAGCTGAAATCGTTATAGGTACAGAAAGCTGGCTGAAGCCAGAGATAAATTCTGCCGAAATTTTTGCAACGGCACAGACGGTGTTTTAAAAGGATAGATTGCATGCAACCGGTGGTGGCGTGTTTGTCGCTGTTAGTAGTAGTTTATCCTGTGGTGAAGTAGAAGTGGATAGTTCCTGTGAATTATTATGGTTGGAGGTTACACTCAACAACCGAGCTAGGTTAATAATTGGCTCCTTTTACCGACCCCCGACTCTGCAGCATTAGTGGCAGAACAACTGAGAGAAAATTTGGAATACATTTCACATAAATTTTCTCAGCATGTTATAGGCTTAGGTGGAGATTTCAATTTACCAGATATAGACTGGGACACTCAGATGTTTAGGACGGGTGGTAGGGACAGAGCATCGAGTGACATTATACTGAGTGCACTATCCGAAAATTACCTCGAGCAATTAAACAGAGAACCGACTCGTGGAAATAACATCTTGGACCTACTGACAACAAAGAGACCCGAACTTTTCGACTCTGTAAGTGCAGAACAGGGAATCAGTGATAATAAGGCCGTTGCAGCATCCCAGAATATGGAAGTAAATAGGAATATAAAAAAAGGGAGGAAGGTTTAACTGTTTAGCAAGAGTAATAGAAGGCAGATTTCAGACTACCTAACAGATCAAAACGAAAATTTCTGTTCCGACACTGGCAATGTTGAGTGTTTATGGAAAAAGTTCAAGGCAATCGTAAAATGCGTTTTAGACAGCTACGTGCCGAGTAAAACTGTGAGGGACGGTAAACCCACGGTGGTTCAACAACAAAGTTAGGAAACTACTCCAAAAGCAAAGAGAGCTACACTCCAAGTTTAAACGCAGCCAAAACCTCTCAGACAAACAGAAGCTAAACGGTGTCAAAGTTAGCGTAAGGAGGGCTATGCGTGAAGCGTTCAGTGAATTCGAAAGTAAAATTCTATGTACCGACTTGACAGAAAATCCTAGGAGGTTCTGGTCTTACGTTAAATCTGTAAGTGTCTCGAAACAGCATATACAGACACTCCGGGATGATGATGGCATTGAAACAGAGGATGACACCCGTAAAGCTGAAATACTAAACACCTTTTTCCAAAGCTGTTTCACAGAGGAAGACCGCACTGCAGTTCCTTCTCTAAATCCTAAATCCTCGCACAAACGAAAAAATGGCTGACATCGAAATACGTGTCCAAGGAATAGAAAAGCAACTGAAATCACTCAACAGAGGAAAGTCCACTGGACCTGACGGGATACCAACTCGATTCTACACAGAGTACGCGAAATAATTTGCCGCCCTTCTAACAGCCGTGTACCGCAAGTCTCTAGAGGTACGGAAGGTTCCAAATGATTAGAATAGAGCACAGGTAGCCCCAGTCTTCAAGAAGGGTCGTCGAGCAGATGCGCAAAACTGTAGACCTATATCACTGACGTCGATCTGTTGTAGAATTTTAGAATATGTTTTTTGCTCGCGTATCATGTCGATTTTGGAAACCCAGAATCTATTCTGTAGGAATCAACATGGATTCCGGAAACAGCGATCGTGTGAGACCCAACTCGCTTTATTTGTTCATGAGGCCCAGATAACATTAGGTACAGGCTTCCAGGTAGATGCTATTTTCCTTGACTTCCGGAAGGCGTTCGATACAGTTCTGCACTGTCGCCTGATAAACAAAGTAAGAGCCTACGGAATATCAGACCAGCTGTGTGGCTGGATTGAAGAGTTTTTAGCAAACAGTACACAGCATGTTGTTATCAATGGAGAGACGTCTGACGTTAAAGTAACCTCTGGCGTGCCACAGGGGAGTGTTATGGGACCATTGCTTTTCACAATATATATATAAATGACCTAGTAGATAGTGTCGGAAGTTCCATGCGGCTTTTCGCGGATGATGCTGTAGTATACAGAGAAGTTGCAGCATTAGAAAATTGTAGCGAAATGCAGGACGATCTGCAACGGATAGGCCCTTGGTGCAGGGAGTGGCAACTGACCTTTAACATAGACAAATGTAATGTATTGCGAATACATAGAAAGAAGGATCCTTTATTGTATGATTATATGATAGCGGGACAAACACTGGTAGCAGTTACTTCTGTAAAATATCTGGGAGTATGCGTGCGGAACGATTTGACGTGGAATGATCATATAAAATTAATTGTTGGTAAAGCGGGTACCAGGTTGAGATTCATTGGGAGAGTGCTTAGAAAATGTAGTCCATCAACAAAGGAGGTGGCTTACAAAACACTCGTTCGACCTATACTTGTGTATTGCACATCAGTGTGGGATCCGTATCAGATCGGGTTGACGGAGGAGATAGAGAAGATCTAAAGAAGAGCGGCGCGTTTCGTCACAGGGTTATTTGGTAACCGTGATAGCGTTACGGAGATGTTTAGCAAACTCAAGTGGCAGACTCTGCAAGAGAGGCGCTCTGCATCGCGGTTTAGCTTGCTCGCCAGGTTTCGAGAGGGTGCGTTTCTGGATGAGGTATCGAATATATTGCTTCCCCCTACTTATACCTCCAGAAGAGATCACGAATGTAAAATTAGAGAAATTCGAGCGCGCACGGAGGCTTTCAGACAGTCGTTCTTCCTGCGAACCATACGCGACAGGAATAGAAAAGGGAGGTAATGACAGTGGCAAGTAAAGTGCCCTCCGCCACACACCGTTGGGTGGCTTGCGGAGTATAAATGTAGATGTAGATGTCTTAATTACTACGTCATTGTCATTGGTACGGTTCAAGAGCTGGCTGACAGCCTATCTAATTTGCGAAAATAGCTGTGATGAGTCTGAAAGAATTTTCAACGACGACAGACTGGCTGAAATTAGTCACTCTCTCTCGAACCGGAAGGTTTGTAGGACTCAAATACCCAAACAGAATTAGCCACTCATTCAGGTGAATATCGCCTCATTGTGCGAAATTCATCAGCCAGAGCAGATCGCACATTGTCGTTCCTGAAGCAGATGATCACAAATATTGAACATGGGGAACGTTCGTGATCCACGTCTTCTCTGCAGCGCTTTGCTTAAACATTAGTTCTGTAACACCTGCAAAGATGTAAAACAAGGAGATTGAGTCGGGGAATGTACTAATCACTTTAGTTTTCAGAATAATTCTGTTCGCACATTTTTCTAGAAGAAAAATGGCAGGCATTTCAGCTAGAACGCCATAGAAAGAGATATGGTTGACGGTGGTGATGGAGGGCTACTTTGAGAGGCTCATGTTTTGTCTGTGCAAGGGGGGGGGGGCTATTAAAAGAAAATAAATCATCTCGCTAGACCATGAGGCTCCAGGCAACTCCGCAAGTGCTATTGTTCTTGTATGAGAGACCTCACGATTATTGCTGTTCTGCAGGTCAGTGACAGTGTACATTGGATGAGCGAGATTCTACGGTACCCAATGCAGCACAAAGTTTTGTGAAATTGTGGAAGAGGTATTGGCAAACACTTCTACAGTGAACATTTTTTTGATCGTGTGAATTTTTAGGATTCGTGGGCATCGTAAGGTGGATCAATATGTAGCTATTTATGTATGGTGTAATTGATCTGATGTGTGTGAAAATGAAGGAGTTGTTGGTGATTTGACTGTATATTATCATACATGAGGGAACCACACACAAAAAAGGACACCTTGATCTTGCCAAAAGCCGAGCAGCGATTGCTCTCGGGGCACTCTGGGATGCTGTTCGTGTGAGGCGCCACTTCGCAACTCTGTGAGTCGCAGCTCGATTGCGTATAGCAATGCAGAGCGGTATGTTCGGCGGCCGTTATGAACAACGAAAACTGTATAAAAATTATTCGGTTAATAGGACTCAAAACTTAAACTGGCCCATTGAGCGTACGCACACGCGTAGGACGAAATTCTGCAAAATGACGAAACGGACAAGTGATTTCGATTATTTCTGCTGTGCAACACTTTGCTTCTACACCTGATGTATGGCACTTCAGTTTTGATTAGGCCACTCTGGACCACAGTTTCTAGATTGTGTACCGCGGAACACTGGTGTTCCGTGCGAAGTGTGTAACTGTTCCGTGAAAAACTATTAATAACGGCGTTTTGTTCGACGTTTTGACAAAACATTTTTTTTATATTTTATTGTGATTTCTGGATTATTGGTTATGATTTAAAACTGAAGAATCATCAAAAAAACAAGGTTTTGTAACTTTTTTAAAAAAATTATTATCCTTCAAAATAAATAAGTTGTTCCACCAAAGTACCAGGATTCTCGAAGTGTTTCTCAGAGGAAAATTTTGGGAAAGCCTGCCCCGTACTTCGGTTGTGAGCGTAAACATCGACTGTCAGATTTAGTTTTATAAGAAACTTGGTCCACACTTGCCCTGCAGCAGACTGCATAAGTGCAGAATTTGTCTCCTACAGATGCTGCGTTCCCGTAGTTAGCTTAAATCACTTGGCGAAAAGACTGTTGTCTGGTAATGACTTGCGCTGAAACTTCTGTAAAGGTCTGACGGACAGTGATTCCTTTGCCCTGAAGTTATTAATAGTTAACACCCTGGAAAGCGAGCCTCAGATATGTAATGTGAAAATGGCCGTATTATTATTTCCAAAGCTGAGTTTGTGAAGGAAGGGTGTTAGGTATTTCACCTATAGATGTTCGTGGGGTTAAGACACAAAGTTGTGCTGTAAAGGATAAGTATCATTTATTCCTGACTTAAAATGTGTAATTCAGGTAGAGATGAAAGCAACTATGTTGTACTTCAGCTTTACTTCCGTAACTGGGGCACCCAAACCTGTAATTTTACTGATTATGAATGCCGCACTCAATTAATCAGTTTAATTAACAATTCTAACTGATTTACTACACTTACATACACTGTTTCTAAATTTTAAATGAGATTAACGCACATCAGGTCCCCAAAGTGGATAGCACAACCCATCACCACATACACAGCACACCCGAAGTCGTTTCTGAGATTTCGAGGGTTAGTCTAGGAAGTTTTAATTGTAACCTCTAAAAATCAGGTAGTGGGCATGAAACATGGTATTACTCTCGACGAATAAAGTTCCACTGTGACATTTTTTCGAACGGTGGATGGCTTGGTGGAGACCTTACTTGTAAAAATCTGTACTTCGGTTGTCCAAGAAACGTTCACCCCTGAAATCACCTCGTCGCCACTCTGGAAAAGTCTGCCACATAATGTTTTTTCCAGCTGAGGAAAATGGGAGAAGTTACCGGCTGCCATTTCAGAAGAGTAAGCAGCAAGTGTGACTGTATCTTGCGCAGATTGTGAGCAGAAGCGGAACGCTACGAGCAGTGACCTTTGTCACGTTCAAAATGTCGTGCAAGATGTTGTAAACTGACCCAGGACTGATTTTAATTTTTGCACTGTCAACTTGACTGTGATACGTTGGTCTTCGGGAACGAGGCCTGCATTTCTCTGGTGATTTCCGCTTGTTCCTGGAAAACTGGTCTGCTACTTGATTCTTCTTGGAGAAATGCATGATGCACATCGTGCTGTTTAACAGTATATTTATTCATTACCGGTGTCGGTTATGGACCATCTTTACAGTGGAAAAGTATCTACTGTTACAACTTTACATGTCATACATGCTACTTCGCCAAAAAAGTATACGCCATTGATGACTTGAAAACGTCAGAAAATGATACTTATTACCATAATACCGTCTTAAGCGAACAGAAAACGCCGGAAGCATGAAAACAGGTAACAGCAGTAAGAGTACAGCACCATTGTTCAAGCACAACAACACCCACTGATAGTCGCTCATAGAAGCTACAAGCCAAAGATCAAGGTCAAAGTACAAGTTCCAAAATATGTGTACACTATTGTGTGGTCACAGAGGGATACACATGCATTCTAAGTAGAATAAAAGAAATACGATAACAAAAGATATAAATGTATAAAAGCATATCTTTTCCCCACAGGACATTTTTCTGTTTTCCTCTTTCCTCAACAATTTTTTTTAAATTTTTGTTATCTTTTTCTCCTTTCGTACTTTCTTTATCACTTCTATTCAATACTATATCATGTAATATAATAGTCACATGACTCTATTATAATGTTAGATGATACAATGTCACATGATAAAGACAAACCAACCATTTGGAGAAAACCACCACATATGAAACTATACGAATGACATGAACAACTGTGTTAACCACTAGGTGATATTGCGCCTGAGCACCGGTGCTGTGCATTTACTGATGTTAAATGTTTTCATTTTTTCTGCTTGCTGAAGCCAGTATTGTGGCGTTAAGTACATTTTATGATGTTTTCAAGTCAGCAATGGCGTATACTTTTCGGGTTAAATAGCATGTATGACATGTGAAGTTGACACAATAGGTATTTTTCCACTGTGAAGATGGTCCATGATTGAGCCCGGTAGTGAATAAATATATTGCAATACAGCACAGTGTGTATCGTGAACTTCTCCAAGTATATCGATGCTGTTGACAGTCACCTGAAAAAAATTTTTGACTTCGCTCTTCGTCATTCATACTTGTTAGAGCACAAAATCACATGATGGTGCTTTGCTGCAGTACACCTCCATCAACATCATTAGTTGTGATATCACGAAAATGTTTCCAGTGATCCAGAAAATATTTGCTTTTTTATAATTCCATTCTTGGATCACAATGTTTATTTGTAATTGTTTACAAATATCAATATACAACTACTGTAATCAAGCGACACTCTTGCAGCGTTGATCTTCCTCAGGTGGATACTCTACTTAATCAATGGGCTGTGCCATTTTTTTGAAAGTCCTCTAGCGTGTTGATTGGGGGGGGGGGGAGGGAAGGGGGGGGGATGTGGCGTCTTCCAGTTTGTATCAGCAGACAAACAAGAAGTTGATTACTTTCTTTGACTATCCCTCCTAAACTGCAAGTGTAATTAACGCAGATGAGACTCTTTGTATGCGTAGGTTAATCCATCACCATATAAATGGCTCTCTCAAAGTCGTTTATCAAGTGTACTACAAGATACTAGGTTACATGGTGACTCGGAATTGTGGGGCGGGGTAGAATGGTGGATGCTATCGCTGTAACATTTCCGCACTTTGCATTCGATAAACACAAAATTTCTCACAAACACTGTGAAGACTAAAACTGCTGACTGTTTGTTTCATCCGGACAAAGTATAGTCAGCCCACTATATTTGCAAGAAAATTCGTTCCGCAAGAGAGTTAAGGTGATACCAGTGTTACCTTTATGACGTGAAATCGACCCTGACGTGCAGGAGTGCCTCGCCGCCGTTCTGGGCACCCCTAAACAAACCGTACGCCTCGGCTCGCGCTTCCCCTCGCCAGAACACACACGCAGCCGACGCCCTTCACAAAAGGATGCACCCCGCCTGTCAATATTACGCTAATCCGATTGAGGTTGTGCAAACATTTGTATCCGGCGGGCAGCCGGCCATAATAAGCCCTTTATTGCGCGGCGCAAGGCGGCCCCCTGGGGCGTGGACGAGCCCTCAGCCCTCAGCCCTTGGCCCTGGAGCAGCCATGCGGCCCCGCTCCCCCTGCCCCGGAGCAGTGCCTTCCTTCCAGGCCTTTGAAAAAGTTACGACATGCCTCCCAGCGGCGCATTAGGAGGAGATTCCTGCGTCGTTAGCTCGTACCCCGCAGATGCTCTCTGACGCTTGACTTCTCTCCAGCGCTGAAGGCGCCTGTTGTTAGCACGTGAAAGAGCAGGATCTTCTCCAACCAAAACACGTTGCTTCTATAGTGACAAAAAATGTGAAAATCTATAAACAGTAAGAATTAGGAAGAATATAAAGCAACTGATATCAGGGTTTCATTTGATATTGCCACAGGGTTGCTTCACAGAGCTTCTGTAAACCAGTCATGCTGCAATTCTCATCAATAATTACCGGCCAGTATCCTTGCTTACAGCATTTTCAAAAATCTTTGAGAAAGTAATGTTCTCAAGAGTGGTTAGCAATCTCAACAGTAATGGAATACTTAGTAAATCACAGTTCGGATTTCAGAAATGCTGTTCCACTGAGGCAGCAACATACAATTTCACTGCCCACAATATAGAGTCTTTAAATAGTAAAATGTCGCCAGCAAGAATATTCTGTGACTTATCCAAAGCATTTGATTGTGTGAACCATGACATTATGTTGGAGAAATTTCAATTCCACGGTATAAATGCAACGGCATGTGAGTGGTTTAACTCATATCTACAGAACAGGAAGCAAAAAGTCTCTTTATATGCTTCAGGTGATTCAAAGGAGTTTGCCACTTCATCTAACTGGGTGAAATTACATTAGGTGTTCCTCAAGGGTCGATCATGGGTCCCCTCCTGTTCTTGATATATGTGAATGACCTCCCTTCTTATGTGAAACAAGATGCTGAACTGACACTGTTTGCTGATGATACAAGCATAATTATTAATCCAGTAAAAGAAAGTACGATAGAAAATGATACAAATAAGGTCTTTGGAAAAGTTATTAATTTGTTTTCTGCGAATGGGCTTGCTCTAAACTTTGAAAAAACACAGTACCTCCAATTTTCTGCTGCAAAAAGTATAATTCCTCCTATAAACATAACATATCAAAAGAAGTCATTAGCCAGGGTAGAGCATACTACGTTTTTGGGTCTAATATAGATGAGAGTCTTAATTGGAAAATTCATATTTTGGATATCCTAAAGCGACTAGGTTCAGCAACTTTTGCAATCAGAATAATTGCCAATTTTGAGGAAGTATACATTAGTAGGCTAACATACTTTGCACACTTCCACTCTCTGATGTCATACGGAATAATATTCTGGGGCAACTCAACACTTAGACAAGAGGTATTCACTGCTCAAAAGAAAGTAGTGAGAATAATGTGTGGCGTTCATAGTCGCACATCTTGTACGCATCTGTTTAAAAGGTTAGGAATTCTTACAACTGCTTCACAGTACATTTACTCAGTAATGAAGTTTTTTCTCAACAACGTGGACCAGTTTCAAGTAAAAAGCGACATTCATGATTACAATGCCAGAAAAAAGAAAGACCTACACTATCCTTTACTTAACCTATATTTGGTACAAAAAGGGGTAAATTATGCTGCTATAAAACTTTTTGATAAATTACCAGATGAAATAAAATGTCTGACAGACGGCAGTAATAGTTTCAAAAACAAATTGAAATCGTACCTTCTTGACAATACCTTCTGTAGCATAGATCAATTCTTGAATATGAGTAAATAAATCTGGAGATATAATATATGCATTTTGTGCCATTTAAGGGAATGGGATAGATAATAGAAATATTTAGGTATAGCACTATAATGTAAACAACAAAAAAAGAAAGAAACTTGTTTCCTGTGCGTATTTCTTGTGCATTTGACACGTCCCACATCATAACGGTTTTCCGTACAATTGATCAATGGAACACGTAACTAACTAACTATTATAACTATACGAGGTGGTGCTGTAAAGTTCCTGGCTTTAGCTAGAATGAACAGAACTCGAGTGCTGAAATTACATTTATTCAATATGTTCTCCTCTGAGAAACATACATTTGGTACATCGTTGTTGCGGCTCTTCTAGTGCTCCAGGTGTCTCACCAACTTCGGAAGCAGTTAATAGTCAGAGAGGGTTAGGTCTGGCGAGTGGGAAGGATGGTTGAGTACTTGGAAGCACATGGTCATTAGTTTGGCTACCACAGCGTTGGACATGTGCACAGGTGCGATGTCGTGCAAAACAAGCGCACACTTGGTCAACTTTGTTCGGCGTTTATTCTCAGCTGCTTCTTTCAACTGGTCCAGAAGGTCAGCATAATATTTTTCCGGTTGCAGTGGATCTATGAGGTAAATAGTCGACCTGCAGAAACCACTGTTTTGGCCGATTTCTGAGTGTGGAACTTCTTGAAGCGTGGGGAGCCTCTACCGCCGTATTCTTTTGATCAATCCTTGGTTTCAGTGTCATAAATGTGAAGCAAAGTTTCCTCCTCAGTCACTAAACCCTCCAGAAAGGTCTCTGAAGCTTCAAAATGGTGCAAAATGGCTTTCGATGTCTCACTGCGCTTCTTCCGCTGATCACAGTTCAAAATTTTAGGCACCCATTTTACTCAAAGCTTGCACATGCTGCGGTGATAATGAAACCAACACGCTCCCGGGAGGTGTCCCTGATCTCGGCTATCTTCTTCGCGGATATTCGTCGCTCTTGAACAAACAGCTTATGGACAGCATCGGACTTTGCAGCATCTGTTTAAGTTTGGGGGTGTCCACTGCGGATCTCATCTTCAACAGTGAAACGAGATATTCCAGTTTTCACTGTACTCTAGGAAGCACATTTTTCTCCCATTGTTTGTAACGTATCAGTGAGAATGTCCTTCGCGGACCTTTCATGGAGAAGCAAAACATGTAGGCGCGTAAGCTCCATGACGAGAAACTTGCTTGTGATTCTGCCATCTCGGCTATGGTTGGTTCAAATGGCTCTTAGCACTATGGGACTTAACAGCGGTGGTCATCAATCCCCTAGAACTTAGAACTACTTAAACCTAACCAACCTAAGGACATCACACAACACCCAGCCATCACGAGACAGAGAAAATCCCTGGCCCCGCCGGGAATCGAACCCGGGAACCCGGGCGCGGGAACGCTACCTCACGACCACCAGCTGCGGACATCTCGGCTATCACTTGCAACGTAACAAATTGTACGAATAGTAAACATCTGATATTTACAATGTTACATATTAAGATTTCAACTTTCAAATAAGCCGCAATTTGTTTTTTTATTATTTCACTATAAAGCAACAAAGCCAGTGTGCAAATACGGTTATAGGACTCACTGATTCTGGTTTTAATCAATGCTATCCCAAATATAGATATACATATTCAACAAGCGCAACACCTCCATAAAAATGGAATTCATTGTTAGATCAACAGAAGCGTTATTGTATAACTGAATTTCTCTCTTCAGTATCTACTATTATGGCTGAAAAAATCCTAGTTTCACTTTGATGCTTGCGTCTCGGTTATTAACGAAGTTGCGAGAACGCATTGCTGTTGTATAATGAGCCCCTGGTCACCTTTCGTGTAAGTAGGAACAGATTAGAAACTGCAGTGGGTCAAAATTAATTTGAGGGGAAAAAGTTTGTCACATAACCAAAACTGCTTGACAAAAAAACGCTGTTGCACTCTGAGGGGGAGCAAGAAACGAAATGAAACTTCATGGGTTGAGAGGATATGAGATTTTACTCAAGTGATTACAAAATCAAATCTAATTTATAAAGAACTTGGCAGTATGAGCCCACTTATTATAACGTTACACGCCCCCTGGCCCTGACGCATGCACTGATTCGGTTGGGAAGGATGTCAGATGCGGTTATATCCTTTTCTGAGGCAGGCTGGTCCATAACTCTTTAACTGGTCCATGATATCTTGGTTAATGACAATGGGACGGACTTGACATAAAAGCTGGTCACACACAAATTCTATTCATATCTAGTGATTTTGCTGCCAACTGCACTACCTCAACATTTCGCAGACATTTCATAGAGACGTATGTCATATGTGGACGACTATTGTCCTATCGAAAAATATCACCACGATATTGTTGCATGAGAGGTAGCACATGAGGATGTTCGTGGTGTTCCGTTCTGCCGTCAGAGTTCCCTCAACTGTGATCTCAAGTCAAATCTGATGAAGCCAGGAGTAACACCGCTATGCCTCTCCAAAACATTTGAAGAACACCACGTCTCCCCATATCGCCTCCATACCCGCCGAAGATGGTCATCCGGAGTAGGGCAGAGCTGCGATTCGTCGGTGAACACAATACGACGCCATTGATGATCAGTCCATACTTCCTGGTCTGGACATCACTCCAAGAGCAGCCTTTCGTGTTGTGGTGCTAAAACCATACTACATATGAGACGGTAATTCCCAAGTCTGGCTTTTGAGAGACTCTGACCAGTGGTATGAGACGACACAAAATGTTCTCGGACGGTAAGGGCAGATGTAAAGGGGCTACGATGTAGTTGGTGCATAAAATCCTCCAATGTGCTGATCAGACGCAGTCGACCAGAAGACTGACGCTGCCCTCACGTTCTCATGCAGTCCGACATCGAACCACTGAAACACTAAAATCTCTCTCCCCTCCCCCCCCCCCTCCCCAACCCATAAATCACGATTCGTCAAGCGGCCATATGGAGGCTCACCCTTTCAAACGCTTTTTCACACTAGTATGCGGAATCTCTGAGTCCCTAACAGTGGTCCTCAACATCTGATGCTGTTCTCTCTTGAAACTATTGCGATGTGTATGGCATTGCACTCGTTTCACGTTACTGTATTTCTACGTTGATAAGGCTTCTTTCTGACGATAACATGCACACATGTCGAAGGATTTTAAAGCCTGGCATGTGCTAAACCAAATTGTGCTGAGTTTCACCGAGGGTAGACTGGTATTGACGGAGGCTCGGCACGAGCATTTCGAAAACTGAATGGCTTATCGAATGTTCGAGGACAGCCGTGGCAAGTGTCTTCAACTCGTGAAACCATCCTTATGTCGTGGAGTTGGGTGGCCACCTTTCAACACAGTGGTGATTTCCATATTATGTGCACTCGATCCGATGACAGCCTAACCGACAGAGAGTCAAGGGACCCACCGACAAGATAACTTCCGCTCCATCCGGCCAGCATACAACAGGGAGTTCAGTGGAACAATGTAGAAAGTATTGGCGGTCACAACCAAACTACACATCGTGCTGGACAGCGACAACACGATGAGGAAAATACACTGCATGAATTTACGTCCACGGCCAGAGCAGGTAACCGGAACGTTAACGGCCACAAGGCAGAAGATTTCGCTGGTGCAATTCAGTTCAAAATAACAATGTACAGTTAAGTCCCACTGGAGGGTGGCTAAAATTTGCCAACTTGAAAACACACGTTGTTGCTCGCGGGAATGTCCCAACAGCCGACAACGAAACCCAAACGACACAATGTGAACAGTCGTGACTTTCTGTGAGATTAAATCAAAACTCAACTTTCGTTTCCAGGACCGGTGAGCCACGGACCTCGTAGCAATGGGATCAGCACCACACATTCCGAACGCGCGTGGGCGCCGCGAGCGGCCTCGGCCAAACTACGCGCCGCGGAGATTTCCTCACTGCTTCACGCCAACCGACCAACTGCCCAGGCTCGGAAACAGTGAAAGGACCAAGTATACGTCGGCCGATGAGACGACCAACCGAACGACCAACCAACATTCGTCCTGCTCCAATCTCCATCCGTCGGACAGTTCTCGTGTGTCGCCAGCGGCTGGCGAGCACTGGCTGTCGATGCCTCACCGGCGCTCCGTCCTCCGACTTCACTGCTGCTGCGTCTCGACTGCACTGCTGGTCCGTCCCGAACTCACTGCCAGACACACGACGACTCCGAAATACTATCGGTCGCTCCAGAGATGGTATGACAGTGCACTTATCGATACGCGCTGCTGCTGCCGCTCACGGGCAAGTAAGGCAGGAAGTTAGTGACGTCAGTAAATGGAATAAGAAAACGAGGTGTCAGTACAGTAATAGAAGATGACAAGCAATACATGGGATAAACGCGAGCCGTGCACAGCTCAACGGTGTTACTCCACCTCACTGGAGTTGCCTGCAAGCCGTCATAGTACCACTGTACTGGTCAGCGCTGTAGCCATCATCTTGCCTCACCATCATCCAAGTGCTGCTTCTCGGGGTGTGCCAAACAGGTGGAAGTCGGAAAGTGCGAGATCCACACTGCGGAGTGAATGAGACAGAGCAGCCCAACGAAGTTTTGTGAGCTACTTCAGGGTGCACAGACTTTTGTGAGGTTTCGCATTGCCATGGAGAGAAGTTGTTGCATTTTTGTGGCAACGAACACGCTGCAGTCGTTTCTTCAATTTCCTGAGGGCAGCGCAGTACTATAATGGAGGACATCAAACGAATAACCCCGTCAGAGTTCCAGAAGACCGTCGCCATGATTTCAGCTGCTGAGAGCGCGGCTTTGAACTTTTTCTTCGGAGGGGTGGTGGCGTAGCGCCACTCTATGGACTGCTGCTTTGTTTCCGGTTCGAAGTGACTAACCCATGTTTCATCGCCTGTGATATCGTGTGACAAAAAAATTGTCACAATTAGACTCGTAAAGCGCAAGCACTTTCGCACAGATGGTGCTTGGTTGTTCTTTATGGTCTTCTATTAGGCGGCGATGAACTCAGCGTGGGCACATCTTTGAGTACCCCAACTGGTGAACAAATGTGTCAGCACTACCAACAGAGACGTCCAGTCGTGCAGCGAGGCGTTTTTGTTTCATCGGCTAACTCGAATGAGAATGTACACACCTTTCAACATTGTAGGAGCCACATCTGTGTGTGGCCTGCCGGTACACGGGTTTGCGCCACCTTGTTGCGGTGATGACAGACGACTTTCCCAGTGACTTAATGTGCCTTTGTCCACTGTCAGGTCCCCGTAGAAATTCTGCAAAGAGCTATTAATGTCTGCGATGCTTTGGGTTTCCGCCAAAAGAAACTCACTAATAGCCCTCTGCTTGGTTGGTTCAAATGGCTCTGAACACTATGGAACTTAACTTCTGCCGGCCGGAGTGGCCGAGCGGTTCTAGGCGCTACAGTCTGGAACCGCGCGACCGCTACGGTCGCAGGTTCGAATCCTGCTTCGGGCATGGATGTGTGTGATGTCCTTGGGTTAGTTAGGTTTAAGTAGTTCTAAGTTCTAGGGGACTGATGACCTCAGATGTTAAGTCCCATAGTGCTCAGAGCTATTTCAACCATTTGTATTCTTCCTGCCCAAAATTTTTGGATAGGTTTCGACATATTGGATTAGACTGTTCCCTTGTGCGAAACTGGTGAGAGAGGGAAATTTTTGGTGAACATGTGTTGCAAGCTCATATGACCATGTCGAACCTTCCGCCAACTGTAAATCACAGTATTGAAGTCCCATAGTGCTCAGAGCCATTTGAACCATTTTTTGAACTTAACTTCTAAGGTCATCAGTCCCCTAGAACTTAGAACTACTTAAACCTTACTAACCTAGGGACGTCACACACATCCAAAGCCCGAGGTAGGATTCGAACCTGCGACCGTAGCGGTCGTGCGGTTCCAGACTGTAGCGCCTAGAACCGCTCGGCCACCCCGCCTGCCTCTCTGCTTGGAACGCATCTCCGTTGCAGACGCGATTTTGAAGGGCACGTATAGCGCTACTACCTATCGGATCTTGAGGAAACTACAGGGCTTGAAGCAAGAATACTCAGCGATGTCCCACAACAAATTCGGCACATTTTCAACCAAAATTGGCCGAAAAATGAAATGTGTGGCGTTAATTATTAAGTGTGTTCTAACAAACTTATGATACTAAGTGCGAGGAAGAGAAATTCTAACAAGCAATTAGGCAACGTCGCTTTCGGTAAACAGTTTAGTCTCGGACGATTTACGGCGACAGTAGTTTAAGCGAGGTTAACGTGAAGCGAGAGCGCTTTACGATAATACATTTTCGCAAGAAAAGAAAATTGCGGTAAAAGCGGCTGTGGAAGCTGTCGTCGTAAAACTGACTGAGCTTTAAGCGGGTGGGACACAGGGCGGGCTGCAGGCGCACCGCCCCCGCACCGCCCCCGCTCCGCCCCCGCCGCCGCCGCCGCCTCCGGCCGCCTTCTTTTATTCAGTGCGGCGCGGCGTTTTGCGGGGAATACGAACGACGTGCCCGCCGAGGGCAGTAAAACAGCGGAATCCACCCCGCTGCACCCCCGCCTCCAGGGCGCGCGGCGAGGCTCGCCTCGTCCTCAGCAAATTTTAAGAAAGGCCTCAGCCGGTGCGATTATTACTCGCGCCGCCTTCGCAGATTATAGCAGCGCGGCTCATTAAGGCTGAAATAATATATACCGTGGCTCGCGCCGCGCGCCTCGCCTCAGTAATTCGGACGGATGCGACCAGACCCCGACCTCCTTCTCGGGGAAGGTAATTCGCCACGACGATATATCTTCCGTATTCTTACAAAGAGACCGCAGTATAATCCTTAGGAGGGGCAAAAAGAAAAAAGGAATTGTCTTCCTCCCAAAGTTGCGCGGGTCCGCGGCCGTCCTAGCTGAGCGGGCATAACTTTTTATTATTACGTCGCGCGGACCAGAATGGCTGCCTCCTCTGCCGGCCGCATTAGAGGTATTATGTTGTCCCTGAGTACACGCAATCTAATACTCGCTTGAGAAAATTGAAAAAGTAAATCCCTTCATAAGCGCCGCCATGCGTCTCTTTTTCCTGGGCGACGCCGGACTTGGGGGTCGTACTTCGGAGGAGTCCGATCCAGCTGCCGAGCCGGAAGCAGGTAAAGACAATGTGACGTCCGTGACGTGCTCCGAGCAAGAGCATTGGATGAAGCACTGAAAAGAGGGTTTCGACAGGAAGATTAGCATCAGCTTCCTGTTGACAAAGGGGTCATTGTACGCGGAGCACAATCTCGGATTAGCGAAATACGGGAAAGAAATAAGCAGTACCGCTTTGAAAGAAGAGTCCCGGAATTCGCCTTAAGCAATTTAGTGAAATCACAGAAAACCTCAATATGGCGACCCGATGGAAAACCCACTGTCCTCCCGATATAAACCTATTGGCTCCACACTGTGTCATCTCGCCCGCTAAGAGAGTTCCAGGCTACTATGTTCTCACCTTTCGCTGGTGCACTTGTTGTCAGCGCATGGGTGAACTTCCGTTTCGACTAATTTTCCTGCAACATAGTTCATCACGAAAAGAACCCCATCGCTGTAGATACATTGTGGAACGTAATGAACGATTTCTACTCTGTTTTACCTAACATGTCTTACTCAGTCGGCAAGATGAAAATGAGTTTCCTGCTCGTTTACTCTGATTAAATCTAAAACAAATAACTTAGAGGTTGGTGAATAATTATTCAATTAAAATTACCTCTCATATTAGCATTTAATCAAAATTACGTTATTAAACATGAGCTGGCGAATGCTGTGGCCAACACACAGGTCAGCAAAGGTTAAGTGATAAGGTTGAATAGTAGGCGCTGGATCAAGCGCGCCTATTACCAGAGAGGCCAGAGACTCACCCACAAAGAACAGGCCGCCAACGTCCTCTCGACTGCGAGTATTTAGGCTGCCGACGCTGAGCGAAGGGCCTCACTCTCACTCAATCATCTAATTGGCATCTGTCAGTTTACTTGCAGAGCAGGTTTAGTTTGCCACAGGCTACGACGGTACATAGCGACCAGATTAGTGACTCTAGCGCGACTAGTTTATCTCAACCAGAATTGTACTTTACATCAGTCTGCAAGAGGACTACTACTGGTGAGCCAGTACCACAACAATTGGACTCGATTCAAGTTAAGTAATGTTTCCAGTTCATGTAAATAAAGAACCGTATTAATCCACGTGTGCATTTGTGCTGTAGAAAGAGGTCATCAGTCCCCTAGACTTAGAACTACCTAAACCTAACTAACCTAAGGACATCACACACATCCATGCCCAAGCCAGGATTCGAACCTGCGACCATAGCAGCAGCGCGGTTCCTGACTAAAGAGTCTAGAACCGCACGGCCACAGCGGCCGGCCCGTAACAACATCCTCTCCCTCGCTTTCTTGCGGTACAAGACTCAACAAAACACATAAAATAAAATATTAAAAAGCTAATAATGGCTACTGAGGGGGCTGATGAGCGGATTGCTTTGAAGGAGCCCAGACTAGAAAGTTGAGCTCAATTACATGTAGTAACATTATGATCACAATTCACAAATTACTGAACATTAATGTTTTGATTAGATTATTCAAAACAAAATATTAAAAAGGAAATAATTACTATTGAGTGTTGTGGTTGGCAGGAGAGCCAACACCGTGTTACTAGAGGAAGCCGAAAGGCACGCGTTTTAGCTCACGCAGGCTGGCGTGAGGTCTGGAACAGGACAAGGAAATTGGAATTTAGAAAAAACGGACGTAGCTGGTGGAACAGTTAACTTTGATCCATTTAATGGTGAACGTCGCTCTTGACGGTACATGAGTCACAGTATCAACAGTAACTGGTAATGGCGCCTTGCTAGGTCGTAGCAAATGACGTAGCTGAAGGCTATGCTAACTATCGTCTCGGCAAATGAGAGCGTATTTTGTCAGTGAACCATCGCTAGCAAAGTCGGTTGTACAACTGGGGCGAGTGCTAGGAAGTCTCTCTAGACCTGCCGTGTGGCGGCGCTCGGTCTGCAATCACTGATAGTGGCGACACGCGGGTCCGACGTATACTATCGGACCGCGGCCGATTTAAAGGGTACCACCTAGGAAGTGTGGTGTCTGGCGGTGACACCACATTGAGCGGGCTGATAAGCGGATTGCTCTGAATAATCCCCTACTAGATTGTTGGGTTGGGTTACATGTACTAACATTATGATCACAGTTATCGAATAACTGAACATTAATTTTCTGGTTAAGTACAGCAAGCACTCTATGAATTACACCTCAACAAGTGGAAGGTATGAGGGATAGGATTCATCAAAGCACAAGCATACGTACACTCATAATAACTGTCCACAGAGAGGAAACAGTAGAACCTATAAGGTTATTTCCATTGACCAAACTTACACGCATTGTTCCATAGAGTAACTAGTTTTACCGGTCAAATATATGATCAGTAACTTCCATCTTCGTAAATACGATAAAGACAGAAACATTTGAAACAAAAGTAAGTTGTTTCATGACATACGATTTGGATTAAACAAGTAACTTGATTACATCAACAACCATACGATTCAGCAATAAACGATGTCCTCGCTCAGTAAACCAGCGTGTGCCACTCATCTCTCGGTTAATACTACCAGAAAGACACACACTTACGAAGAAGATGAATTTAGTATCCAGAGCAAGCAAGAAACGACTGCGTTGTTTCGAAAGCTCACCACGGTTCGAAACACACGTGGTCTAACTCAGATAAGATACACAATGCAAAACAATGAACTCGCTGAAGGTAATCGTAATAAATTATATTATACTTACACAGAAGTTTATTACAAAGGCTATGGCAAAAGAAGATTGATAACCAGCACTGAAGGCTCACAAGCGAAACACTTGGGTGCGATCACAAAATCTTTCACGCCGCAAAAATCTCATGAAATGAAATAAAATCGAATGACAGAAAAAGAATTGTAGCACCAATACATTGAAAACACACAACACGTCCACACATAAGAGACAAAAAATAACTGAATTTAGAAATAATGAGCCGTGTACGGCTCGTGTTCTACTTCTACATCTACATCTACATCCATACTCCGCAAGCCACCTGACGGTGTGTGGCGGAGGGTACCCTGAGTACCTCTATCGGTTCTCCCTTCTATTCCAGTCTCGTATTGTTCGTGGAAAGAAGGATTGTCGGTATGCTTCTGTGTGGGGTCTAATCTCTCTGATTTTATCCTCATGGTCTCTTCGCGAGATATACGCAGGAGGGAGCAATATACTGCAGAACTTTAACAAAAGGGATCTATCTTTCTATGTATTCGCAGCACATTACAGTTGTCTACATTGAGATTGAATTGCCATTCCCTGCACCATGCGTCAATTTGCTGCAGATCCTCCTGCATTTCAGTACAATTTTCAATTGTTACCTCTCGATACACCACAGCATCATCTGCAAAAAGCCTCAGTGAACTTCCGATGTCATCCACAAGGTTATTTATGTATATTGTGAATAGCAACGGTCCTATGACACTCCCCTGCGGCACGCGTGAAATCACTCTTACTTCGGATGACTTCTCTCCATTGAGGATGACATGCTGCGTTCTGTTATCTAGGAACTCTTCAATCCAATCACACAATTGGTCTGATAGTCCATATGCTCTTACTTTGTTCATTAAACGACTGTGGGGAACTGTATCGAACGCCTTGCGAAAGTCAAGAAACACGGCATCTACCTGTGAACCCGTGTCTATGGCCCTCTCAGTCTCGTGGACGAATAGCGCGAGCTGGGTTTCACACGACCGTTTATTCCTTGGCATCTTGTCATTGCGGTTATGGCATCTCGTTTCTTATTCGATTTACTGGCGACACTAAGTTGCTGGCTTGCCTGTCCGTGAGTGGCAGCAGCAGCGCTTATCCATACGAGTACTGTGGTACTATCTTTGGAGCGACCGCTACTATTGCCGGGTCGCGTTGTGCGGAGTGACGAGTTGCGAACGAACATCAGGTCGGCTGGGGGCGCGCAGCAGCGAGCAGGTCCGTGCAAGCCAGGGCTGCTGGTGGCGTGATACCACTGCCGGATCGGGGAGGGGCAGCTGCGAGAGCGACGACTTCGTTGCACACCGAACCCTGGACATTTTAAGTTGAGTGAAGAGTTAACTGCTAATGCAACCTCGACTATTCTGTGATCTCGCCCTTGGTTGGTGGGTTGTTGCTCCCAGGGCCGCTGACCAGGCAGCAACGAGTTAAGTGTTTCGACCCTGTGAAATATTGCAGCCGCCTTTCTCTATTTGTTATTCATCATTGAATTTTATATTATTCTTATTAGTGAAGTGCAACCAGCGATATTTTCTGCCTTGTGGCTGAGTGAAGTGCAACCAGCGATATTTTCTGCCTTGTGGCTGCTAACACCCCAGTTAGCTGCCCTGGAGGTTAGCGTGCTTTTCCGGCAGTGTACCTTTCCTCGTCGTGTTGATGCTGTCCGACACGGTGCATATTTTTTTGGGAGGTATACCTTGATTCTAGTGTTTCCTTCGGCCTTTTTCTGAAGACGTAGCGCTGTCTGTCTCTTCGTCCTTGCCTAAAAATATTCCATCGCTGTACCGGTGATCGGACGTTAGGCGGATTGGTTAGTCGGTCGTTGGGCGCTTAGGCTGCCCCTAGTCTGAGTTGCCATCCTGTTAACGTGAGCACGACTCTTGGCTGCCTGTCTCACCTTACCTTATGTTTGAGTTACCTTACCAGGTCGACCCTTGGAACACTTGCTGAGAACCGCTTGTCCTGATTCCTTAGATTGTGATGTTTGTTCTAAGGATATTTGTAATATTCTAATTATTGTTGGTGTGGCCTTCAGCCGAGCAATAATTTCACTTCTTTGGTGATACGGCCTTCAGCCATGATACAGTAAGTTTTTTTTTTAAGCAAACTTGTTTCAAAAGCAAGGAATTTATTTTAAAAGTGCTATCTGGAATTGTTTTCCTGACTTCTAATTCAGGCGTTCAGCCGTTTCTGACTTCAAGTTGTGTGTGGCCTTCAGTCGAGCAATAATTTCACCTTTTTCATAATAAGGCCTTTAGCCGTGTTACAATAAGTTTTTTTAAAGCAAACTTGTATTAAAAGCACAGTATTTGTAGAAATGTGTGCTATTTGGCATTGTTCTTCTGACTTCTAATTCAGGCCTTCAGCCGTTTGTTGTTTGAGGTTATTGTGGAATTTTTTTTTTTGTGATAAGGCCTTCAGCTGTCATACAGTCAACTGTATTTTTTTAAGAGATTGTTTTAAAATTTTAATTTCTTTAAATAAAGTTTACGATTTGTTGTGCAACAGAGAGTAACTAATTACGGCCCCATCCACAATCGTAACCTTATCCCGTCCCATCCTGAGAAAACAGCTCTGACATAGGTTAGCTAAAACACTTTGTAATCGCCAACTTGCGGCAGGACAAGGATCAAACTAAAGAAATGGAATATTAATAAACACGATGCCATTGCCTAACTTAAATGCCGAGTGGTTCTAGGCGCTTCAGACTGCGACCGCTATGTTCGTAGGTTCGAATCCTGCGCCGGGCATGGATTTGTATGATATCCTTGGGTTAGTTAGGTTTAAGTAGTTCTAAGTTCTAGGGGACTGATGACCTCCGATAGTGCTCAGAGCCATTTGAACCATTTAACTTAATGGATCTGGTTACATCTGAAAGAAAACCTCACAGTAAACTAAGTGCTACACATTCCAACTTTCTCGATTACACTGCCAGAGATAATCTGAAAGAACGTGAAACGTACTGGCAGATTAAAAGTGTGTGCTGGGCCGAGACTCGGACTCGGGACCTTTGCCTTTCGCAGCAAGTACTTGAGTAGCTTAGTTGGTAGAGCACTTTCCCGCGAGAGGCAGAGGTCCAGAGTTCGAGTCACAGTCCGGCACACAGATTTAAGCTGCCAGAAAGTTCCATATCAACGCACACCGAAGTCTCCAGGTGACGCCAAAACTGGTCAGGCGAAATACTCAACAGCTACCTGTACTATTGTACACAACAGATGTTGATCACTAACATTGTTGCGTTTTTAAGCAGCTTAGCTCTACCAAAGCTCCACACAAAAGTTGGCTAAACAACCACTAGCATCCAAAGAACCCACGCTGACAGATCAAAGCATTTTGAAGCATGATACTTAGACATTCACGCACTCTTTGAAGATGGGACAAATAATGGTAGAGAGAACACAGAAACATAATAAACATGGTTATAGGTATACATAAACACGTATTAGACCCAGAGCTGTATGAAACACGAAAATCACAAGATCTAAATATTGAAATGCCACAGTATCTATCAAAACAAAGCACTCCGCCGTTAATCCTTCTTCCAAGTTTGAAGCACAGATGCACCTAAAACCAAAGGTGTCTAGAAATATCGGGAAACCGAACTCAGCTCAAAACCAGTGGAAAGGCTCACATGAGGAAGTTTCATCATATTATGCATCTGGAGAGAAACAAGAGCAGGGAGTGATCTGGCCATGGAAGGGCATTTCCAAACTATTTTTACTATAGTATACCATAAACTATCAAAGAAATAGTAAAAGAAAAAAACGCACAAACAGAAAACAAAATCTACACCAAGTGTTGCATAACCAAATCGATAATCTTATATCTATACTCTCCATTTAACTGTGGGTTTGGATGAAATAGTCAACTAGGCCTCCTCCAGACCAGCAAAGTTTATCCGTCGACACTGTGTAAGAAAGTTTAACATCATTTGATGGATGTTACCCTGATTGGATTATCACATGCAGAAAGCAAGACAAAGTTAGAGTAAAATACAAGCCAACAATTTTAACAAGCTATTTGCCACACGAAACTGGCGACCAGCAAAAAATGTAGACACAGAGTACATAATCACTTAATATTAAATCGAGACAAAATACACAAAATGGCAAGGTAGAAGAATAGAGAAAAGACATTACCTAGAATACCAATTGAACGCAAAGATACATCACATTTTATTATAGCCTGGGAGTAATGAATGTCTGAGTCTTTTTGTTTGGATCACTTCACGTCACCAAATTGTTTAGAAATGTATTTAGTACATCTGAAACATCGGGAAATAAATCGGCATTTATGCAGTTTAGGAGGTATATGCGCTGATCATGAAAAAAGTATCTATTTTTGAAGGAAACGCGTATTTCTGAAGATATAAGCATATATATGCACGGAATACCAAAAAAGTACTTATTTTCATACGGATACAAGAAAAAGATTAATTAACTGTCTGCTTTCACCAACTTATTCATGCTGCTATGCCAATATGGTGCAGACACTTTAATATATTTCTTCACAGAGTTCTTTACGCATAGGTAATGCTTACAGTTTCATACATCCTAACCATGATAGCTATTGTTGGCTTTGCACATTATTGTATATGGTATATGTCCCCATTGCTCATAGTTATGTATCTTGATCAGTGCGCCCAACAATCTATATTTTTCTGTTGAGGCTGTCTGTTTTGAAGTTTCGTATGTTACTGTGTGTGCCAAAATGGCGAGAAATTTTCCAGATTTGAGTGACTTTGTAATCGAAGATTTATACCATGTTACGGAGACCACTCAAAGCTCTATACAATGGGCTAGGCAACAAGGTCTTTTGAAGAACGATATGGTGTGTGAAAATGGGAATTGATCTTTTTTGTTTTTCCATCCATATGAAAATAAGTACTTTTTTTTGGTGACGAACGCATCAGATATGACTATAACACACAATTTTTGAAATAAAATTTTTTTGGTATTCCGTTCATATATATGCTTATATCTTCAGAAATACCAGTTTCCTTCAAAAATAGGTACTTTTGTCGTGATCAGCGCATGTACCCCCCAAAACTGCATAAGTGCCAATAAATCAATAATGTCCAGAAGTCGATGTTTCTCTTAGTAGAATTAGCTCACTAGTTGGAAGCACCAAAGAACACTCAATACAACCTGACGGTTATTTATGGAAAGGTACTGATATACATATAAGTTAGTCTTATTGACTAAAGTCTATCAGAAAAACCACAGGTAATGAGTTATCAGTCCTGCTGCAGGAGAACACACACAGATTTTGTTGTGGTTGGCAGGAGAGCCAACACCGTGTTACTAGAGGAAGCCGAAAGGCACGCGTTTTAGCTCACGCAGGCTGGCGTGAGGTATGGAACACGACAAGGGAATTAGAATTTAGAAAAAAACGGCCATGCAAAGAATTTCCGCGGTGGTGCTGATTGTTGTTCGGCACACACCATGCAAGAAGAGCACATATTCGTAATCGCGGCATCGATTCCGAACCAAGTACAGTGCTGACGAGCAAGTTGTTTCGTTCTCACTATAACCCAATGTCCTTGGTGGAGAAGATGTAAGACAGAGGACTGTAACGAACGTGGTACCACGACCCTGGACTGATCATTATCTGAACGCAACAGCAAAACATCACGTCGTACAAAAAGTCTCTCCTGGTGAGCAAAAAATCGGCGAACCAACGGATCCCCGATCCGTGACTTTGACAAGGGCCATTGTGTAGCAACAAAACGCAGAACGGTAGCAAGGACAGGGTCAGCAGCTGTGGCTGTAGCTACACGACGAAAATCAATCGGAAACGATTCGACCACGTCATCGATTTCCGAATCAATGAACATGCAAGCATGTTCGGAGGAATCGAATGCTATCCATCCTCAGCAACAGGCAAACGGGACAACGCATCGGCGTTTCCGTGCTTAGCAGTGGACCGATACAAGATATCGTAGCGGTACTGCGAGAGGAAATTAGACCAGCGAATGAATTTCTGCGCTGTACGTGGAGGTACAGGCTTGGTCGGATGAACAAGCGATGTCAAAGGTTTGTGGTCTGTGATGACGGTAAAGTGACGACCATACAAGAAATCATGAAACTTTGTAACACCAAATACGAGAGCCAGTGCTTCTTTCTCGATCTGTGAATAATTTCTTTGCGCAGACGAGAGCAATTTGGATGCAAAGGCAGATCGTGCGAACCATCTTTGTGCACAAGCACAGCACCGATTCCGAAATCCGATGCATCCACTATCAACAAAAGGGGCTCCTGGGGATCGAATGGCGTAAGGCAAG
The DNA here is from genome assembly GCF_021461385.2 of Schistocerca piceifrons. Taxonomy (NCBI): domain Eukaryota; kingdom Metazoa; phylum Arthropoda; class Insecta; order Orthoptera; family Acrididae; genus Schistocerca; species Schistocerca piceifrons. Next base: position 771,605,371 of record NC_060139.1, on the reverse strand, counting down.
TATTGGAAAGCAACGCCGATTTCAACTGGCGAAAGGCGCGTTCGCATGCCGTCGTCCAGACGAACGGAACACCTTTACGGCGTAAGCGATGAAGCGGAGCTGAAATGGAAGAGGCATGCAGCACATATCTGTGATAATAGTTAATTTTTCCCAGCACACTCCGTAGCTGCTTCAAATTCTGCGGCGAAGGCAAGTCTTGTATGGCACGGAGGTGCTCGAGACTGGGATGTTTGCCTTGGGCATTGAGTACATGTCCCAGGTAGGGCAAGGTACGAGCAAAAAACACACATTTGTCCTTCCGCAAGCGAAGACCATTTTGTCGCAAGACCTGAAATAATGTTCTGAGATTGGCTAAATGTTCTTCTTCCGTCTTTCCGGAGATCACAATATCGTCCAGATAGTTTGCTGCAGTAGGGACCGACGCACAAACAGTTTGTAGATATTGCTGAAACAATGCAGGGGCGGATGCACACCCGAATGGCAGTCGTTTGAATCGATACAAATCAAGATGCGTGTTAACCACCAAAGCGCGCTGGGATTCTTCGTCCACCGGTATTTGCAAGTACGCATCTGCTAGGTCCAACTTCGAAAAATATTTACCCGGGCACAGTTTGTCAAAAAGATCTTCCGGGTGGGGTAAATGAAAAGTTGCAATCACTAGTTGTGGATTCACTCTTGCCTTGAAGTCCACACAAAGTCTCAATTTTCCGGAAGGTTTTGGCAAAATTATTAAGGGTGATGCCCAGAGAGAAGCCTGCACACGTTCAATTACACCTCGTGATTCCACATCGTGTAATGTTTTGCGACCTCATCACGCAATGCGTGGGGAACATTGTGCGCTCTGAAAAATTTTGGTTGCGTATTTACTTTCAGTTCCAAATGTGCTTTATAGTTCTTAGCGCAACCGAGGCCCGGTGCAAATATGTCCGCAAATTCTTCACATAGACGAGAAACACTGTCGGAAGGCACAGTCTGTTCACTGATAGGACCTGATTTACTAGACCCAAGTTAAACAACTGAAATAAATCGAAACCAAACAAGTTCACTGCAGAAGAAGAACGAAGGACGTAAAATGACACAAGTTTTGTTTGTCCCTTGTATGTTGCAAGAAGGCTGCACTGTCCTAACACTGGGATCGCTTGACCTGAATAGCTAGTTAACTTAACATTTGCGGCACGCAACGGAGGTGTGCCCAGCAGTTTGTAAGTGTCTTGATTGATCAGTGAAACTGCAGCCCCGGTATTGAGCTGGAATGGTATCACTTTGCTGTTAATGTCCAAGTCCACAGAAAGTTTATTGCCCTGCTGACGACAAGAGCGACTGCCTCCTGCAACGTGAACTGACACTGGTACAAAATCACTTGCGACTTGATGGGAGTTCCGGCGATGTCGACGCACACTATGTGTGGGATGAACACAGTCACTGTTAGAGAGAGTGGCACTGGGCGGAGTGGAATGAACTATATGAATTTCTATGGGTGAAGTTTCGCGAGCCTGAGTATCCTTGGTTCAATTCCAATTCCGGCGTGAAGCAAAGGGCCTGGAATGAGTTTCAGTTTCCAATCTGAGCTTTTTCTGGCAAACACTTTGAACATGTCTTTTTTTATTACAGTAAAAGCAAATAGCTTGGCGTGACAGGCAATTCTCACGCAAATGTCGAGTAGCACACCGCGGGCATGATTTTAGCACTGCATTTGCTAGCCAGCGCGGTACACGTGGCTGAGAGCCTGGTGGCAGCAGCGTGGCCGGGTGCAAGGACTGTTTACTGTTCCATGCAACTCGCCCGGTGGGCCGGTTAACCCGACACACGGGTGGCGAAGTTTCAAATGAGTCCTGAGCAAAGTCAAGCGTGTCCTGCTGATCCAATATGTCCATCACTTGTTGAAGGGAGGGATTGACTAGTTTCAAAATCTGTTCCCTCATACAAACATCAGAAACGTTCTGTGCAATTGCATCACGTACCATAGTATCTGAATAAGGGAGTCCACATTGACACTCAAAAGCACAATCCCTAGTAAGGCCTTGCAAGGTTGCAACCCACTCCCTATTAGTCTGACCTGCCGTATGTTTTGTACGAAAGAAGGTATACCGTTTGGCAACTATATTGACTGATTCTTTGAAATATGCATCTAATGCAGACAAAATTTCGTCGTAGGGCAGAGTTGCTACGTCGCGTCGGGGAAATAATTTGACTATCACACGGTACGTTGTACACCGACCGAAGACAACAAAAATGGCTGCCGCTCGTTACCTTGAATTCTGTAGGCGGTGAGATGGAATCCAAATTGGCGTGACCACTCTATCCAGCTTTCCCGTGCAGCATCAAAAGGACGAAAAGTTGGTGCAACTGCGTGTTGTGGCTGCGTTAGCGGTGGAGCGGCGGCTGCCGCATCGTTTTGCATTGCATGTTGACCCTGGACGAGCTGTCCAAGGGCATCCAGCAATACCTGCGTCTGCTAATTCTGTAAGCGATAAAATTCGGACAGTACATCTGGAGATGGTAGCGAAGCCATTACACAAGTAAATCAGGGCAGTATAGTTAAGAATGCAGTGTTGCCTCGTCGCCAATTTTGTGGTTGGCAGGAGAGCCAACACTGTGTTACTAGAGGAAGCCGAAAGGCACGCGTTGTAGCTCATGCAGGCTGGCGTGAGGTCTGGAACACGACAAGGAAATTAGAATTTGGAAAAAACGGACATAGCTGCTGGATTACTTAAATTTAATCCATTAATCGTGAACGTCGCTCTTGACGGTACATGATTCAGTATCAATAGTAACCGGTAATGGCGCCTTGCTAGGTCGTAACAAATGACGTAGCTGAAGGCTATGCTAACTATCGTCTCGGCAAATGAGAGCGTATTTTGTCAGTGAGCCATCGCTAGCAAAGTCGGTTGCACAACTGGGTCGAGTGCTAGGAAGTCTCTCTAGACCTGCCGTGTGGCGGCGCTCGGTCTGCAATCACTGATAGTGGCGACACTCGGGTCCGACGTATACTACCGGACCGCGGCCGATTTAAAGGCTACCACCTAGCAAGTGTGGTGTCTGGCGGTGACACCACAGATTTTATTTCATATTCTCTCCACTTTGAAGTTCACACGTCACACGGAACACTGATGGTATGGGAATATATTGCTGGACCTCCGTGGAGGATACTTGGAGGGTAGTGGGTGGAGCTCGATGTTACGGTTGTCAGCGAACGTGGAGTACTCTTCCGTGACACAAGCGACTTCGCTGTCTTTGACGTTTCTCAGAAAAAAACTCAACGTGACTCGTATTGACACCCATCGTTTGGATTCCCAGCTGCACAGCACAGCTCGGCATCGCGTACAAGTGCAGTGGATGTAAGGCGACACCATGGACAGAGTGCATCCGTCTCGGAACTACCACATACATAAGGGTAGCACGCACTAATTCTCCGTTGCACCGCACTGGAATGCAGCGGACATCTTCGTGATATGACAGTAACCAAAGTGGCACATTGCAGTAGTCAAGTGGGTGGATTGGGTCATTGACTCACCCCTGGATGTACCAGTGTTCGTGTTCTGTAAATCCCACGCAAGCACTTGTCAGAGCCGCGGTAGCTGTGGCGTGGCGTTGTCATTGAGTGGGCAGCAAGGTTAATCATTACTGTGCAGTATCACAGACGAAGCCGTGAGGGCACTTTTTGTTCTCTGAGAAGACTGTGATAGTACGTTCTACCTCGACATGTTGCATTTTTGATTGTTTACACAACTGACTGCCAATTCTGAGAATTTTATCTACCAACAAGACGGAGGAACCAGTCGATGTTCGTCGCTACCTGAACGACGAAACTCACAGAATTGTGACTTTCTCCTTTGGGGCGCGTTAAGCAACATTTCTAAGCACCAATGCCATTAACACTGGAACAACTTAATGTTAGAACAAATAAGCCTTCGGTCACAAATATTGAGTCAAAATTGACCAGGTTTCGACGCTACTATCAGCGTCGTCTTCAGAATTGGACTAACTGTTCTAAAACATATTAAGTATATAATACATTAATAAAATTAAAGTTTGTACTGACTGGAAAAAGATGCAGTACTTACAAGTCACATATTAAAAAAGATCTAAGCCGGAAAGGCGACGTCAAGAATAGTTGTAAGTAAGATGGCGAGCCGCTAAGGGCAACCCTTGTTCACTAAAGTACGAGCAGTACACGGTCACTGAACCTTAGCAGCTATGTTCAAAGTTTTACTTAGATAATGCTTTAGTCCGGCTGTGATGACTACCAATAGGATGTATGGAACGAACTTGACTACCCATGCAGCTTTTAAAACGAATCAATCATTCGTAGTAGCCCTGTATAGTTCGTGTTTTTACTGGAAATAAATACAGCATTTCTCGTGAATTTTCATATTATCTATTTTTCTGATAATCCGGATGACCTGCAGTCCCACCTAGTACAGAAAGACGATGTCCCACTGTATTACGGCTCCTCTACCAAGCAACTTAAGGAAAGAAAGAAAGAAAAACTGAGTAAGTGAGAGGAACTGGAAAAATAAATGGAAGATCCCAGAATCAATTTTGACTCTGAAGCGGAGTGTGTGCTGATCTGAAACTTCATGGCAGAATAAAACTTTGTGCCAGACCGGGACTCGAACCCATTTGCCCTTCACTACCGTCTCAGCTGTCCAGGCACAATTCGCAACCCATCCTCACAGCTCTACTTCCACCAATACCTCGCTCCTATCTTTCAAATTTCGCAAAAGTTCTTCTGCATAGCTTGTGGATCTAGTACTCCTGGAAGAAAAGATATTGAGGAGAAATAGCTTCGTGAAGATCTAGGGGATTATAAACCTATGCTTATTTAGCGCTGAATAATAGCAAGAATTATACGTATGAGAATAAGAATTTATTTCGTTTTATAAGTCTTAGTATTGTGCATCGAGTGTGGAAGAGATCAATCGTAACCCATATGTAGGAAACACTCAGCCATTCGCCAAGATTGATATCGGCTCAAATGGTTCAAATGGCTCTGAGCACTATGGGACTTAACTTCTAAGGTCATCAGACCCCTAGAACTACTTAACCTAACTAACCTAAGGACATCACACACATCCATGCCCGAGGCAGGATTCGAACCTGCGGTCGTAGCGGTCGCGCAGTTCCAGACAGTAGCGCCTAGAACCGCTCGGCCACCCCGGCCGGCATTGATATCAGAAAGACATGTAAAATCTAAATTAGGAATTCTGACTGAGGTAAATAAGCTTGAATCCTCTTTATAAAAACTGCTTTCGTATTTCCCAAACCTGTTTATTCACTTATAACACAATGAGACTTGTATTGATATGTGAACGGTATCATCTGTTGCTCGAATTTTAGAGAATTATATCCCCATAACACAGTTAAATGGGCTGAAAAATTCTTGGAGCATATGTATAGAATTTGTCAGGAGAATACCAAGGCGCAGCTTTCCCATTCGGCATGAAACACTGGACGATGAATTTTAACAGTCGTTTATAGAGAAATGACGCTTAGCGAGATCTGCGCCCCACTGCGCTCAATTGCTACGTGGCTACGCGACTACGTAATATGTTTTGTTTTCAGGCGAATTGAGAACTTCGATCCCCACCCCGCTCTTCCTCTCTCTCTCTCTTTCTCTCTCTCCAATCATTTGTACCCTTGCGAGTAGTAAAATTAACGCAGCCTTCTGTTAAATAAAGGAGGAAAAACATTCGAACCGGAAATTTTTATTTATGCAACAGAATGTCCTCATGTGGCCAACTAGGCACGCAATAACCGCGAAACGCCTTTCAAAACAAGCAAATACCGTTTAATTTACAGCAACTTTTTCGCTCCAGTTTGCGTGTTTTACAAATTGTTTCGCTCTCGCTCTCTCTTTTTCTATTTTTATATATGAAATAATCCGGAACACGCGGCTCGGTGTTAGCTTGCAATACCATCTATATCCCATTAATGGAAACTTTATTCAGAATTCGAAGCTAAAATATAATATAGGTCCCCTGTTGGCCTTTTATTGGACGAACAAATGCGCCGTGTTTTACTTCGCGAGGTTTTAATCACAGTCAACAAAGGGACCATTGGAACAATTGCCGACCACAGGGTGGGCAGCGCTGGACGCAGCTGCTCCCACGCCGCCCCTGCTGGCGCGGATGGGGCGGCAGCTCTAGGAAGTGTGCCATCGCAGCTGAACTCGCTTTCCGAAGACTATCATCAACCCAGCGGACGGTGGACGAGAGGGAATTCCACTGTGTGACAAATCTCGATGTTTTTACTAACAAGTTACGAGCTCCACGATCAATATTTGACTCACCATCGTAATATGCAACGTTTTCAACGACCTGGTAGATTAAAACTGACTGCCAGATGCGGCCTCAAAGCCGGAACGTTGTCATCACGGGCAGTGCTGTAAACGCAGAAGGATTCTGAATAGCTAACAGAATCTTCCGCCGGTTCTTGGTAGAACAACATAATAATAAATGAAAAGCACCAGTTTGCTTTTGTTCTACAATATTTCTTTTATTGTTAACCGGTTTACTGAGTAAATGTGAAGATGGCCTTTTAAGCCGAAACCCCTGTTAACAATAAAACTAATATTGTAGAACAAAAGCAAACTGGTGCTTTCATTTATTATTTTGAAAAGTCTCATTCGTCGGCAACAGTCGATAGTATCTGGTCTGCAGTCATTCAGTACCTCGTTTTTGGGTAAAACTCTGAGTGCATACAGAATGATTACAGAGAATTGCCTTAAAAAGCTCTTCTTTATGTGTATTTACCAATGAAATTAATTTTTCAAAACGATCTGTTGTCATTTCAAAAACAAGTTGCCTCAGATACCATTTATATTGTGCAACCGTTAACTAGGTCTTAAAGAATGTTTAAATTCATTTTAAGGATAGAATTTCTTACTGACAGAACGATTAGTTAATTTACGAAACGTTTCCAGTGCTCCACATTATAGGCAAAATATGTGCAGTGAGCATGCTCGGTTCGTAATAATTGTGATTTAAGCACATTTCTACAAAGGAACTGAAAATGTTGAATAATAGGAAAACACTGTATGGAACTTAATTTACCATTTATTGTTCCGAAAATCTGGACCAAAACTTACCTTCTGGAACATGGAAGAACCGTACAATAAATACTGCTAGTAATATAGTACTGACTAAATGTGTGCAGCACAAGGGACACAATTCTCACAGAATACTCTTGCTAAATGCAGATTATCAGGCAAGACCCTCATTACATAATTATTTGTAAATCTATGGTCAAATGGCTTCTTGAAAATAAACGGTTTATAAATTAAGACGCAATGGGTTTAGATACATTGTCTGCAATCGGCCATTCATTGAAATCAATGGGAAAAGTTGAAAATTTGTGCCGTACCGGGATTCGAAACTGGATCTCCTGTTTACTCGGCAGATGGTATGACCATTTTTTTTCATGCTGCTCTTTTCTTGGGGGGTTGATGGTGGCGGAGACAAAGTGGGCAGACATCATTTTACGAGGCCTGGCCACAATGTCTCCGTCGCCAAACAGGCACACATGAAAGGTCTAAATGGCAACAGGAGAATGTTCATTTATTTATTGACAAAAACTAAATTCGCCGTTCCATGACCTGTCGTCGTCGCCAGCATTTTAAAAGAAGGGATACGTACTACTGGTGCGAAAGAAAAACAAAAAGAAAGAAAACACAAGGTAACATTTGCGGAACACGCACGTGCTGTGTCGATACCCCTCGGACGCCGTCGTCCCGTTTTCGTGGCATGTCTTTTCGTAATGTGTGGCTACCACTATCTGTTCTATCTTCTACGTGAGAATGTGTCAAATTTACCTCCTGCCATGAATAATACAGCTACGGGACGGATCGTGGAAGACGCTTCGCAATAATTTCGGAAAGTATTGGCTGTACTTGGGGCTCTTCTCAATAGCACAATGTCGATGGTTTAAATAGTTCCAAAAATCCATTAGCCCTATGACACTTGATACCTCCTCTAAACAAATAATGAATTTCGTGACCTCTTTTCCACGTGACAGTGCTGTGTTTCTGCCTCGGGTAATAAACAGCGTCCGGGTAGAGGAGAGTGCGTTAATTGATGTAAGCGGGCAAAATCCCTGAAAAGAGAGCCCAAATTTGACGCACAAAATACTATGTCTCTTGCGCCTGACCACAATGTAGACGGTGTCCATCTGTCTCCTAAACGTTACATTTCAAACATAAAGGTGAATCGTCAAGATGGACCCTATGGAGTCTCTTTCATCTGTATTTTTTTTTCTTTTTTTCCACTGTCGCGTACCATGTCGAACGTACGTTGGCGCGTTGACAGTGCGCCATACTACCTTCCAATGCACGGTAGTATATGTCAAATTTACGACATTAGGCAACAGGCGACGAAGAAGGGCGCGACAGATGTCACTGTCCGTTGGTAAGCGAGGGACACGGAGATCGTCCCTTAGGTAGTTAATACTCCAGATAAAAGCTCCCAAAGTAGGAAAATGGACCGGAACCTGAGGAAGATGGTGCCAGAGCCTCAATCAGTAAGCTTGTGAGGCTGTTTGGGAATCGCCGCCAAAGCTTGAGGTGCATACCGACGGGAAGCTCGATCACGAACATTGGCAAGCCCAATCCCGCCGCGTTCTTTATGAAGAGTGATGGAGTCGTATCGCGACTTAAATATCATTCCAGCGCCGACAGATGAACCGAATGCCGCCGTAAGGTTCCGAGTTACGTGCTTAACTATCGGTAGCGCTTGCGTCACATGCGGAATTCGTTATATCAGATGGACATCAATAAATTCGGTCCGTTGATGAAGATCCAAAACACGTAGATGATGATCCACAAGTCCAGCACGAATATGTTGCAAGAGGCTCCGATAATTAAGGGTCGTCATGCGTAAGATGTCGTCCGTGAAGTCGATATCAAGGTAGCGGGTTTTATCGCACATTCTGAGTGGGGCGAGGCTTGCAGGTGTCATCCCCAGTGCCAATATTCGAGGCTAACGATTTACTACATTTATACAGCCCCCCCCCCCCCAAGCTTCACCATAAGTGGCTAACCAATCCATGGCCCTGCGAACATCACGTTCGTCACAAAGAGTTAACACCAGAATATCTGCAAACGCAGTGCACCTAAAAACGATGCTACCAAGAGACAATTTCGTGAAGCCCCACAACAACGATTCTAATGCTGAAGCGCACAGTATCATCGACAAGGGGCATCCCCGTCTAACAGAGCAGCCATCTGCAAGACTGTCGCTGTCAAATGCGTGACTGAAGTCTGTACAAGCCAGCGCTCCCGGTACATGACACACTTGAGGGAGGGGCAGGGTGGCGCCGATGTTATGCGTCCCAGCCGTCGACGCTCGATCCATTGATAGGACACGAGACGTCATACGCCGAATTCGAGCTGCCAATAGCCGTGCGAAGATTTTCATATCACAGTTCAACAAAGTTAATGGTCAGTAAAACGTAATACGCCATCCTCCGTGAGGTTTACGGATTGGTATGATGACACTTTCCACCAAGACAGCCAGACGTTGCACCACTGGCGTCATGAGCCCTTGACATACAGTAGTCCAATAGGGTACCAATAACGTCTGGAACGTCCTAAAAAAGTCCGGGGGTAACCAATCCGGTCTTGGTGTATTATTGAGCGCCCCTTTTCCTTCGGTGTCCAACACGTCTTCTTCAGTAACCGGTTCAGGCAGTTCCTGTTGGAGTTCCTGAGCAGCCCTGACGTGCATCAAACCAGCGACAGCAGCAATGATCTCTGGATCAGATCTCCTCTCCGCTTACAGGTGAGAACAGTGGTTAAATTATGCATTGTTTATGTCTCTTTGCGTGGTGGACACCATCTTCTGTCATCAACTCATGTATTGGAGCCCTTTCATTCCATGTTTATATGATACATGGTGGGCCGTTCGTCGGTGATCACGTCGGGTCGGCTTCTACAAGTTTTTCCACGCTTCCATAAAGAATCTGTCTTCGTATTTTGCAACTATGACTTACTGGACTGACAGCCTGGTAATTTTCATACCCGTCAGCAGCTGTTATCTTTGGAATTACATTCTTTGTGAAGTTTAGGGTATTTCGCCTGTCTCATACACCTTGCAACATCAGGCAGAAGAGTTTCGTCATGGCTGGCTCTCCATAGACTATCAGTAGTTCTGACGGAATGTATTCTATTCCTGGGGCCTTGCTTCGAGTTAGGTCTATCAGTGCTCTGTCAATTTCTTCTCACACTATTCTATCTTCCACCTCAACTTCACCACGCTCGCTTCCATTTCTTTGAAACTACCTTCAAGTTCACCTTCTCTGTATATACTCGTCGCACCTTTCAACTTTCTCTTCTTTGCTTAGTGCTGGTTTTCCATCTAGCTCTTGACATTAATACAGTTGCTTACTTTTCTCAAAAAGTGTTTATAATTATCTGTCTTTCCCCTCGTGACATATGCTTCTAAATCCTCACATCGGTCTTCTAGCCATTCGTGCCTAGACATTTTGCACTTTCTGACAATCTCATTGTTAAGACCTTTATACTCCATTACGAGTGCTTCATTTGCTGCATACAGTGAAGTATAATAATAACACATTGGACTGTGGGTCTTCCTCTTACATTAAAATTGTCAACCTCTGTCAGTAGTCGTCCCAATTCACACCGCACATCGCATCCGGCCGCGCCCTCCTGTTCTGCTGTGGGCTCCAGAAGTGTCAAGTCGACGCTTCTCCAGATGTCCAGGAGTTGTTGTAAACTCACGTGCCGCACAGCTATTGGCTCAACAATAATGCCATCCATTCAGTCACTTGCTTTTACTCATGCTATTAGGTATGTTGTATACGATTGTCAGCCTCTAACTATTTCGTCGAAGAGGTATTATAATTATGCATCTTATTCAAAATAAATCTAAAAGTCCATTAAAAATTCTCGTTCTATAATCTTTCACTTGCACCTTAAAAAACATTGTCACGTTTCTTTTCATGGATGGAATGCTCAGATTCTTCCAATAAGTAAGGCTTTCGTCCTTTCTTTCCTATGTACAGAATTTGTAAATCATATTATATTCCTTTAAGGGGACTAGATGGCCTGTTTCGTACACATGGTTCGCAACAACGGATATGTCGTAGCTACTGAATACATCTTTATGTTCCCCGTATCTGATGGAAAATGTTCTTCCCCTCGGTCTAATATTTTCAATACAGAGCCTGCAGTGTATTTTATAAACATCGGATCTGTGAGAATTGTTTATCTTTTTACCGACATCATGCTTCAGGCTGTACCATCCTATGATATTTACCTCGAACGCTATTTTGACACCGTGAGGTTTAAAACTGTTAGCGAATTTCTGCGAGTCTTTCCCATAATACAGCATAATGACCACTTTCATTTTATCTTTATTAAGTTTATTCATTCTATTCTTATTGCTTTTACACTGGAATTTATTGACAAGATCTTTGTAACCGTTATTATCTGCTGTATTCGTGAAGATGTTTAGTTCCGTCTCTTTATCCTTTCTGCTCGTTGGCAGTTGACAGCCCTGTTAAGTAAGCTACGAAAAACAGAATTTTTATAAGCTTTTGGATGGCAAGTTTCATTCGGAATCACTGCGTCAGTTATTGCTGGTTTCCTGTAGACAGTAAATGTGTAATTATTACCCTACCTTTTAATGTTCAAATCAAGGAATTGAAAACTGACGTCAGTTTCGCGCTTCACATTAAAATAAATTTTTCCGTGCCTGTTGACAACTTTTTTTATTATTTACTCTGTATCTTCTTTGGCACCAAGAGCAAATAACAATGAATCGTCAAATGGTTCAAATGGCTCTGAGCACTATGGGACTCAACTGCTGAGGTCATTAGTCCCCTAGAACTTAGAACTAGTTAAACCTAACTAACCTAAGGACATCACACACATCCATGCCCGAGGCAGGATTCGAACCTGCGACCGTAGCGGTCTCGCGGTTCCAGACTGCAGCACCAGAACCGCGCGGCCACTTCGGCCGGCAATGAATCGTCCGCGTAATGTTTATAATAAACGATTTTACCCGTAATGCTACCCCCATGAACCATGGACCTTGCCGTTGGTGGGGAGGCTTGCGTGCGCCAGAGATACAGATGACCGTACCGTAGGTGCAACCACAACGGAGGGGTATCTGTTGAGAGGCCAGACAAATGTGTGGTTTCTGAAGAGGGGCAGCAGCCTTTTCAGTAGTTGCAGGGGCAACAGTCTGGATGATTGACTGATCTGGTCTTGCAACACTTACCAAAACGGCCTTGCTGTGCTGGTACTGCGAACGGCTGAAAGCAAGAGGAAACTACAGCCGTAATTTTTCCCGAGGGCATGCAGTTTTACTGTATGGTTAAATGATGATGGCGTCCTCTTGGGTAAAATGTTCCGGAGGTGAAATAGTCCCCCATTCGGATCTCCGGGCGGGGACTACTCAAGAGGACGTCGTTATCAGGAGAAAGAAAACTGGCGTTCTACGGATCGGAGCGTGGAATGTCAGATCCCTTAGTCGGGCAGGTAGGTTAGAAAATTTAAAAAGAGAAATGGATAGGTTGAAGTTGGATATAGTGGGAATTAGTGAAGTTCGCTGGCAGGAGGAACAAGACTTCTGGTCAGGTGAATACAGGGTTATAAATACAAAATCAAATAGGGGTAATGCAGGAGTAGGTTTAATAATGAATAAAAAAATAGGAGTGCTGGTAAGCTATTACCAACGGCATAGTGAACGCATTATTGTGGCCAAGACAGACACGAAGCCCACACCTACTACAGTAGTACAACTTTATATGCCAACTAGTTCTGCAGATGGTGAAGAAATTGATGAAATGTATGATGAGATAAAAGAAATTATTCAGATAGTGAAGGGAGACGAAAATTTAATAGTCATGGGTAACTGGAATTCAAGAGTAGGAAAAGAAAGAGAAGGAAACATAGTGGGTGAATATGGATTGAGGGAGAGAAATGAAAGAGGAAGCCGTCTGGTAGAATTTTGTACAGAGCGTAATTTAATCATAGCTAACACTTGGTTCAAGAATCATAAAAGAAGGTTGTATACATGAAAGAATCCTGGAGATACTGGAAGGTATCAGATAGATTATATAATGGTAAGACAGAGATTTAGGAATCAGGTTTTAAACTGTAAGACATTTCCAGGGGCAGATGTGGACTCTGACCACAATCTATTGGTTATGAACTATAGATTAAAACTGAAGAAACTGCAAAAAGGTGGGAATTTAAGGAGATAGGACCTGGATAAACTGACTAAACCAGAGGTTGTACAGAGTTTCAGAGAGAGCATAAGGGAACAATTGACAGGAATGGGGGAAAGAAATACAGTAGAAGAAGAATGGGTAGCCCTGAGGGATGAAGTAGTGAAGGCAGCAGAGGATCAAGTAGGTAAAAAGACTAGGGCTAGTAGAAATCCTTAGTTAACAGAAGAAATATTGAATTTAATTGATGAAAAGAGAAAATATAAAAACGCAGTAAATGAAGCAGGCAAAAGGGAATACAAACGTCTCAAAAATGAGTTCGAAAGGAAGTGCAAAATGGCTAAGCAGGGATGGCTAGAGGACAAATGTAAGAATGTAGAGGCTTATCTCACTAGGGGTAAGATAGATACCGCCTACAGGAAAATTAAAGAGACCTTTGGAGAAAAGAGAACCACTAGTATGAATATCAAGAGCTCAGATGGAAACCCAGTTCTAAGCAAAGAAGGGAAAGCAGAGAGGTGGAAGGAGTATATAGAGGGTCTATACAAGGGCGATGTACTTGAGGACAGTATTATGGAAACGGAAGAGGATCTAGATGAAGATGAAATGGGAGGTATGATACTGCGTGAAGAGTTTGACAGAGCACTGAAAGACCTGAGTCGAAACAAGGCCCCGGTAGTAGACAACATTCCACTGGAACTACTGACGGCCTTGGGAGAGCCAGTCTTGACAAAACTCTACCATCTGGTGAGCCAGATGTATGAGACAGGCGAAATACTCTCAGACTTCAAGAAGAATATAATAATTCCAATCCCAAAGAAAGCAGGTGTTGACAGATGTGAAAATTACCGAACTATCAGTTTAATAAGTCACAGCTGCAAAATACTAACGGGAATTCTTTACAGACGAATGGAAAATCTGGTAGGAGCCGACCTCGGCGAACATCAGTTTGGATTCCGCAGAAATGTTGGAACACGTGAGGCAATACTGACCCTACGACTTATCTTAGAAAATAGATTAAGGAAAGGCAAACCTACATTTCTAGCATTTGTAGACTTAGAGAAAGCTTTTGACAATGTTGACTGGAATACTCTCTTTCAAATTCTAAAGGTGGCAGGGGTAAAATACAGGGAGCGAAAGGCTATTTACAATTTGTACAGAAACCAGATGACAGTTATAAGAGTCGAGGGGCATGAAGGGGAAGCAGCTGTTGGGAAGGGAGTGAGACAGGGCTGTAGCCTCTCCCCGATGTTATTCAATCTGTATATTGAGCAAGCAGTAAAGGAAACAAAAGAAAAATTCGGAGTAGGTATTAAAGTCCATGGACAAGAAATAAAAACGTTGAGGTTCGCAGATGACATTGTAATTCTGTCAGAGACAGCAAAGGAATTGGAAGAGCAGTTGAACGGAATGGACAGTGTCTTGAAAGGAGGATATAAGATGAACATCAACAAAAGCAAAACGAGGATAATGGAATGTAGTCGAATTAAGTCGGGTGATGTTGAGGGAATAAGATTAGGAAATGAGGCACTTAAAGTAGTAAAGGAGTTTTGCTATTTGGGGAGCAAAATAACTGATGATGGTCGAAGTAGAGAGGATATAAAATGTAGACTGGCAATGGCAAGGAAAGCGTTTCTGAAGAAGAGAAATTTGTTAACATCGAGTATAGATTTAAGTGTCAGGAAGTCGTTTCTGAAAGTATTTGTATGGAGTGTAGCCATGTATCGAAGTGAAACATGGACGATAAATAGTTTGGAGAATAGAAGAGGATAGAAGCCTTCTAAATGTGGTGCTACAGAAGAATGCTGAAGATTAGATGGGTAGATCACATAACTAATGAGGAGGTATTGAATAGAATTGGGGAGAAGAGGAGTTTGTGGAACAACTTGACAAGAAGGAGGGACCGGGTGGTAGGACATGTTCTGAGGCATCAAGGGATCACAAATTTAGCATTGGAGGGCAGCGTGGAAGGTAAAAATCGTAGAGGGAGACCAAGAGATGAATACACTACGCAGATTCAGAAGGATGTAGGTTGCAGTAAGTACTGGGAGATGAAGAAGCTTGCACAGGATAGAGTAGCATGGAGAGCTGCATCAAACCAGTCTCGGGACTGAAGACAACAACAACAACAACACCCGTAATGACTTGGTGGGATATTAAAACTTTATTTTCTAGGTCACATCATCCAGTATGTAGGGAAATACCTTCTAATTATCTCTATCACTCCTTTAACAGAAAAAATCGAGCACAAATGCGTAACACCCACTGAAACCAAATGTGAAGAGATAGAGACTTCTTTAATTTCGTTAGTTAGAGCCACAGTATTACGCCCCGAATTTTTTTTTTTTTTTTTTTTTAAGGATTTGGTCGAGCAGCGCAGCTATCTCATAGGCTGGCTTTACGTAACTTTAGCTGTGACTTTCATTTAAGTACAGTTGGGCTAATAATTAAGAATCTTTAACGTGTGTTGAGAATATTTGTTAATTTAGACTGGAAGTCTGCTGTTAAGCCCTTCAGGTTTTCGATAATGTTATTTTCATCAAAAAAATGACCATGTCTTTACAGTGTATTGCTCCTGCTTCACAGTCACGATTGTGTTCCCTCTATTTGCTTTCGTAGCAATCATCTTCCCTTCAGTAAGGTTTGTATTTGTGGAGTTAATGTTAAATAGTTGGGTTCCTCCTTAGGTTATTATTGTTTCGCTTTGTCATGCGGAGAAGAGAGAACTTGACATCGTTGGATCCCACAGCAAGTCAGGAGGACATAGCCAGTTGCATTGTGCGGCGTGAGTCTGGGCGATTACTGACCAAAGTCGACGATTTTAATGTAAGATGTGGACCGACAGTCTGTGCGTTTTTTTTTAAAGGAACGCTGCAAATGTGTTGGTAGACTTTTTAGTGTTTTAACCTCATGAGCAAAGTTTGGCATCTTGATGATGGGAGAATTGTGTGTAGGGCGGAGAACTGTAGAATGCTACCAGTTGTTGCTGTTAAAATATAACAACCCCGCTACCACACATCGTGAAAATGGATAGTATTAAAATTATTTATTGTGATCTGATTTAAATCTGTTTTGGTTTCTTTTCAAACTCACACCACATTGTGGGGTTTCCTTGTGCGTCCGTTTCGATAACGCTCAATTTTACCTGCAAAAATGAGTCGCTATGAGGTTTGGAATGCCTACTGATCAGCTCATTAATTTTGTTCCATCTAGATTTATTTAGCATCACTGAGGTATTATTTGCTTGATGCTCCTGCTCACTTGGTCATCCACTGAATCTGATTAAACTCAACAGCTGATAACACCTGTCTGTAACTTACGACAGAATAAACCTCATAGACGAGAATGCTAATTTCCTTTTTTGCAATATCGGTCACGGGGCATCACTTATACAAACCTCCAAGGCGTGAAAGTAATTATCTCGTAATATTCCTTTCCTTACTATTACTAATATCGTTTTCTTTTGTATATGTCATCTAACGGGTGTGAAACATTCAGCATGGAGAATCTGTCAGTGTAGAACTGATTGGAGCCAAAAGCGTTGTGTCTAAGTTACTCCAAAACACAACGTTCCTCCATCACGACAGAACAGCAGACTGACTTCTTCAAACCCATGCCCCAGCATTCTTAGTGAGGTGGGCTATGAGTTAATTGGACAGAACAGCGCAACTCAAAGAGCACTTATGGAATACCTCACCGACGCAAAGATAACTGAGTTGTTCGGAATCGATACTAGGTACAAATCTGTCTCTTTACAGTAAACCTGCGGTAACTAGTACTCGAAAAAAAAATGAATCGTGAAAATATCAAATTAAATACTGAAAGTTAAAATGTAACAAACAACTTTCGAACAGTTGTTTTCAGGATATATCACAGGTTTTCTGTGCCTGAGTGGTTAATGGTGTATTTCATTGAATGAATTATTCACTCTCCAGCAAATTGTGTGGTGGTGCGAAACTTCCTGCCAGATTAAAACTGAGCGGCAACCGAGACCCGAACTCTGGACTTTTGCCTTTAACATGAAAGTGCTCTACCAACTGTGCTACCCCAGCAAGATTCACGATTTGTCCTCATAGCTTTACTTCCGCCAGTCCACTTCTTACCTTCCAAACTTCGCAGAAGTTCTCCTGCGAAACTTGCAAGACTAACATCCCTGGAAGGAAGGATACTGCTCAGACATGACTCTGCCATAGCACGAGGGAAGTTTCCAAAATGAATTTTTCATTCTACAGTGAATTGCGTGCTGATGGGAAACCTTCTTGCAGGTCAAAACTCGCTTCCGGATCGGACTAGAACTCTGGAGTTTTGCCTTTCACGAGAAAGTACTCTACCAACCGAGGTATCCAACCACGACTGACGACTTGTCCTCGCAGCTTTACTTCCGCGAGTAGCTCATCCTCTGTCTCCAAACTTCACAGACTGCAAAACGTACGGGACTAGCACCCCTGGAAGGAAGAATACTTCAGAGACATTGCTTAGTCTGGGTGATGTTTCCAGAATGGTTCAAATGGCTCTGAGCACTACGGGACTTAACTGCTGAAGTCATCAGTCCCCTAGAACTTAGAACTACTTAAAACTAACTAACCTAAGGACATCACACACATCCATGCCCGAGGCAGGATTCGAACCTGTGACCGTAGCGGTCGCGTGGTTCCGGACTAAAGCGCCTAGAACCGCTTGGCCACCGCGACCAGTGTTTCCAGAATGAAAAAGGAGACGAGGTACTAACGGAAGTAAAGCTGAGAGGCCGAATCTTGAATCGTGTTAGGGTAATTCAGTTCGTAGAACACCTGCCCGCGAAAAGCAAATTTCCCAAATTCAAGTATTGGTCCAGCATACAGTTTTAATTTCCCAGGAGATTTCGGTATACCTTCTTGTTTCCATGTTATTCACCGTGTTTTTCGGCGACCTACGCACTCTTCTTCTCCTCGTGTACTGCGAGCTGTATTTATATGAGTGCTCGTTGCCTGGAGTCCAACCAGACTGTGGAGCAATTTTGGTTTAGTGCCACTGTTTATAGCTGAGTCCATCTCCCGAAGCCCAAGGCGCCCTTTGATGTTAATTTATTTTTCCGATCTCTCGCTAATATCAAGCGAAACATACATTGCCTCAGTATTGCCTAGTTCTTGTGGATGAAATGGGGGGCAGGATGTAAGTGAATTTAGCGTTGGATCCCAAAAAATGGGCGTCAGGAGACATTGACTGTGTTGCGACTCGAACTTGATTGGAAAAGTCGGTACGGCACCGACAATACTTCACAGACTGGTTTGAAGTCAACGCAGCTAGTACACACAACACCACAGCTCGCAACATCTCAAGAAGGCAGATGTGGTCCATGGTCGAATTCTTTTGTGAGAACAACTAAACAAACAAAAATCTCTGCTGAGTGCACGAATGTATACTATCTCCTAACTGCATGCATAAATTCATCTGCTAGCTGATATCGATGGAGATCAAGAAATTTGACTGAAATTATGTAGCTCTTACATTTCAAGACGAGCTGTACGGTAGCTTCTAGCTTTCGTAAGCCTCCATGAGTAGTGTACCCACTCCAAGTTCTTAACACGTATGGGGCGGACGTCGTTTCTGCTGCTTCCAGGGCGCCTGCACCGTTGGCAACCTGCCTCACACGTATGACCTGCGCGGAGGCAGGTCCCCGGCGCTTTGTAGGGTGGTTAGTGAAAATTACGGACTGGCACATCCAAATTATTTTAAAGGTTCCCTTTCTGGTGTTCCCTTCGATCTTCCGTGCCGGACTTAACGCTTAGAAAACAAAAAGAATGTTAAGAAGTTGTTCTCACGTCTTCCTGGTGTGCTCCGTCTGAAGATGGTCGATTTGTTGCAGCATTTTCTGAAGGTGATGGTGTGCTACAATAAAACACTTCACTAAATATTGCACTTATCGTCATATATGTATTACTCAGTGAAAGTATACCATAGTATTACGGTGAACTACAACGTGATGTGTTACTAAACTTGTGTAAAAGCTCCGTTTGTTGATGCACTGATTCATAATAAATGTGACCACGAAGTTGAAAAACTGGAAACGGTTTTGTATTCGCTTTGAAGTGTTTTAGGTTTCTTTTCGTTTAGGAGTCAGCGACGCACTCTTATCTTCAAATAGAACACTCTCCTTCGCTGTCATTTGTATGTTTACATGTTTCTATTAGTAATTTCAGGTAACAAGTAATATTTCTTCAAGGCATGTCCACTTCATACCTTCTTGTATGACTTCTTCCTTGAATTGATCAGTCAGCATGTTACGTTTTTAGTTAATTTTTATTATATTTATACACATCAACTAGGCAATGTGTACCGCTGTACATATAACAGCGGTTCTTCAAACTCGTTTTTTGTTTATTCCTTAAGTTATTCTCTGATCGCTAAAAGACGAATACCTACGGTTAGAAACGTATTTCCTCTTCCTCTCTATAGGTAAAACTTACGCTGTAGTTCCTCTAAGTTACTATTCTTGACCTGAAAAACGTGCTTATACAATTTGTTTGGTAACGACCTTGTTGTGAAACGCGCCAGTCGTATCAGCTTCTTTTAATCTGCGTAATAACATATCAATTTTTAAAAAAAATGAGAGTATCTAAAGCTGTGTCCGCTGCAGAGTAATAGAAAAAAGACCCAGAGGAGGAAATTCATGTTAATGTTGCGTGGATTAAAATATGTTTCACATTAGTGGCTGGAACATAACGTCTGAACTGTTACGGAGTATCCCATAACGGGAGGCTGGGTGCCTAGAAAACTGACGTGGATACGACGAAAGCTGTGAAGAACTGAACATGGGTACGCAATACGAGACAACCTCCACAGCTAATAGTTGTCTTCGAATGAAGGAAACTGGTTCACATTTGACGAGATTGGCGACTTTTAGTTGCTCCAGGCTAGGTCTCTATTAAACTATTGCTTTTTATTCTGAAGCGAGATCTAGCTAGATAGTACAACGTTGCTGAGTATTTGTAACTTCATTTAAGAATATACTAACTTATAATTGCGTAGGCTTCCGAGGCTGCAGTCAAATTAACATAAAGTTTTCTGAGTATGTTACCGTGTCGTAAAAACCTGTACTGGAGAAATCAACGTTTGAACCATGATTAAAGTGAGTTTGTGTCTACCAGTACACCCAGACCAAGGCCACTATAACCACAGCCGAAATGTTGGTTCCTCTAGCACAGCTTTTTACATTATGATCTGGTACTGTATTCAGGAAACTTTTATGTCAATGTACAGAAAATTTACCTTTTTCTGGAATTAGTATTTTAATCTGTGTGAGTGAACAGATGAGAAAAGTACGCGTCTTTCTTTAAATATATTTGCCTTAGTGTGATGTACAGTTTCAAATGAACAAGTCTTAACCAGTCTCAGAAACTAGGGTAATGTGTCTATTCTTTGGATTTCAAAAATGAATTCAGTTGTTTTATCATAGGGAGCGGTGTGTTTCACAACGACTCGCACGGTTCTAGAAATTTACGTCAGACCTTAAGCTTGCCAACATCCTACGATCTAGGAACGTCTGTTAGTACCATCTCTATGATGTGTTTTCGCGTTATTAACGCCCTATGGATTTTAATAAGAACAATAAGGCAAAAATGTGAAACTCGACCTGTAATATCTTTTATGGTACAACAGGTTGTGTGTTAAGACAGCAACCACAAATAAATAAAGAATCGCAATCAGAATTTAGTCACATTCTTGACTTTTTACTCGTCAACCATCTAGTGATGTTTGTTGGTAATACGTTAGCGACGGGTTACGCCTTAGTAATTTATTCCTCCGATCGCAACTGCAGACGGTTCATGAAGTCTTATTTCTTTTATTTTGCGTTTAGTTCTTAATTACGTTACTTCCTCATTTAATCTGACTTTTAAACTCGAGTTTATGAGTTGATCTTCTTGTGCAACCTATTTTACAAATCATTACACTGTGGTGACAAAAATCATGGGATACCTCCTAATATCGTGTTAGACCTCCTTTTGCCCCCAACTTAGTACGGTAACTCGATATGGCACGAACTCAACAAGTCGGTGGGAGTTCCCTGCAGAAAAGTTGAGTCGTGCTACCTCCATTGCCGTCCAGAATTGTGAAAGTGTTGCCGGTGCAAGTTTTTTTGCCCGAACGACCTTCCATTATGTCCCACAAATGATTGATGGGATTCCTTTCGGACGATGTGGGTGGCCAAATCATTCGCACGAATTGTCCACAAAGTTCTTCAAACCAATCGTGAGCTACTGTGGCCCGGTGACAGGACGCATTGTCACCCATGAAATTCCATCGTTGTTCGGGAACATCAAATCCGTGAATGGCTTCAGATGATCTCCAAGTAGCCGAACATAACGAACATAACCACTGCCAGTCAGTGATCGGCTCAGATCGACCAAAGGGCTCAATCCATTCCATGTACACATAGCTCACACCACTATGAAGCCACCACCAGCTTGCACAGTGCCTTTTTGACAACTTGGATCCATGGCTTCGTGGGGTCTGCGCCGCACTCCAACCGTACCATCAGCTCATACCAATTGAAATCGGAACTCATCCGGCCAGGCAACTGTTTTCCAGTCGTCTAGGATCCAACCGATATGGTCACTAGCCCAGGAGATGCGCTGCAGGCGATGTCGTGATGATAGCAAAGACACTCGCGTCGCTCGTCTGCTATCATAGTCCATTAACGCCAAATAACAGACACGTTCGTCGTACGCCCCACGTGGATTTCTGCGGTTATTTCATGCAGTGTTGCTTTCTGTTAGCAAACGCCGCTGCCCTTGGTCATTAAGTGAAGGTCGTCGGCCACAGCATTTTCCTCGGTAAGAAGTATTGTCTCAAATTTGGTGTTCTCGGCACACTCTTGACGCTGTGGATCTCAGAAATTTCTCTTATGATTTCCGGAATAGAATCTCCGATGCGTCTACCCGCCAGGTTAGCCGAGAGCGCTAACGCGCTGCTCCCTGGACTCGGGTAGGCGCGCCGGCCCCGCATCGGATCCGCCCGGCGGATTAACGACGAGGGCCGGTGTGCCGTCCAGCCTGGACGTGGTTTTTAGGCAGTTTCCCACTTCCTGCTAGGTGAATAACGGGCTGGTCCCCATGTCCCGCCTCAGTTACACGACTAGCAGACATTTAAAAACGTTCGCACTATTCCATGGCTTCCACTAGATGCACACAGCTGGCGTACAACCGTCCCGGGGGGTACGGGGTTGCGACAGGAAGGGCATCCGGCCACCTTCTGACACTAGCATTACTAAATCCATAGTAACAGGCCCGACCCCGCGTTGAAGTGGAAGATAGGTCCAAGCAAATGATGATGAATCTCCCATGCGTCTAGCTCCAACTACTATTCCGTGTTCAAAGTCTGTTAATTCCCACCTTGCGGCCGTAATCACGTCGGAAACAGTTTAACATGAATCACGTGAGTACAAATAACAGCTCCGACAATCCGCACCCATTTTATACCTTTTATCTGTTTATGTGCATATCGCTATCCCATAACTTTGGTCTCCTAAGTGTATGGTACCTAAGAAACAAAAAAATGTTGTGCTGGTTTCAGAGTCAACTAATATCTTCTGTTGGACGACATTTTCGCCATTAACTGTAAGCTGTATTTAAAAATCCCCACAAATGTTTATATATCTATGAGAAGTCTTACTGCAAATTTGGTCAAAATCAAAAGACTTTGTACAGTGGTGTGAAGTAATGCTGTTTTGTCCTGTGTTTCAAGAATCTGTATCTAATGTTTGTGAATGGTTCACAGTTTCTCGCTTATTGCTTGCACGCGCGACGCGCAAGTCAAATGCGACGTGATTGAGCAGACTCGATACTGAATCGAGCGGTGCCGTGTATCAGTGAATCTAGCTTCGTTCAAATGCGAGTATCTGCTCCAGCCCTACTGCGCAGCTGTGGAAAATTAATATTATGCACTCGGATTAAAATTTAGGGGCTCAGTAACGTATTTTATGCTAGTAAAAGGGTTTTTCAAGGGCAATTGTTGCAAGGTCCCTTACAAGCGAAGATTTGCGCATGCAGAATTATATAGCAATTCCTTTATTTTTATTTATTTATTTTTTTCTAATATTAACGCCTGCGATGAGACTGCTTATTCCTTCACTTGCATGTCTGGAAGAACAGACGTTAATGACGATTGACAACCGTCCGCCCTTAAATTGAAGTAAATTCGTTGAGTGTGAATATCTTGGCATCAGCTGTGTTAAGTGTATAACTTATTGGTGACACGTGAAAATTTGTGCCGGACCGGGACTCCAACGTAGATTTTTCACTTACCACAAGCGGTCGCCCTAACCACTTTGGCAATCCGTGCATACCTCCCGGAGGGACCCAGCTTCCACACATCAGCCTCACTGCATGCCACAGTATCCTACATTCATCACTTCATGCTCATAGCCTCATTCTGTATTCCCTCACCAGTGAGAATGAGACAGTGAGGAACCCGACCCTTAATGGTATCGTCTTGTGTCCGCCTCGGCATGTCATATTTACTTGCATTTCTGTATGAGCAGACGCTAATGACGATCGACAGTCCCCCGAAATAAATTCGCTGAGTGCGAACACCATGGCTTGCCTGTGATAGGTATAGATGTACTACCTCCTGCCGGCCGCGGTGGTCTAGCGGTTCTAGGCGCTCAGTCCGGAGCCGCGCGACTGTAACGGTCGCAGGTTCGAATCCTGCCTCGGGCATGGATGTTTGTGATGTCCTTTGGTTAGTTAGGTTTAAGTAGTTCTAAGTTCTAGGGGATTGATGACCATAGATGTTAAGTCCCATAGTGCTCAGAGCCATTTGAGCCATACTACCTCCTGGTGACGAATGAAAATTTGTGTCTGACCAGAACTCGAACTCAGCTTTCCTTCCTATCGCGAGCTGTCACCCTAACCACTTCTACTATCGGTGCACGTCTCCCGGACTGACCCCGCCACCATCCACATATCACACTGCGTACATTCCTATAGCACAATGTCCACATTCATTACTTAACGTTCTCAGCTTTACTCTGCATTCTCGCATCAGTGAGCACCTTAACACAATCTTTTGAATGAATAATGACCAAGTGAAAATGAAACAGACGTGATATTCTGAATAAAGAAATTACACATGACAGATTCAAGCATGGCGCCAAGATGTCGTTTGTTTTCGGTTGTTTTTGGCATTTAACATGCACTGATCTGGTCACAACAAGTGGTGTATATTTTTTTAAACTATGTTTTAGGGACATAGATCCACACCCACGTAACACATTAACGTGGTCATGATCTAATAACAACAAAGGCATAAATAACACATTCGCTAATGTTAAGACCATTATGTATTTTCCTAGAAGACTTTTTGAAAAAATACTAGGTTTACAGAAAATTAAGGTAATGCTGAAGTAAAGAAAAATAAAGTGTTCAATATTTATTTCTATACCTTTCTCATTGTGTAACACCTTCTGCACATTTGAGTCATTTAAGATTTTGATGCTTCTTTTATTTTGCAATTTTTGTTCCTTCTGAAAGCCAAGAACGCGGGAAACTATGTTACATCAAGTAAATATTTGCTCTGAGGTATCAGCATAAATGTTCAGATGGGTCGTGTAAACACTAAACTGTTTATGATGAAAATTGTAACATACATATCAATTACTAAAATCTGTTGTTGAGAATTCATAGTTTACAATTGAATTTTTGAAATTCGCATTTTTAATTAACATTAAGAGAGAAAGCAGAATTAACAAAATCAGAGATGCACCTGAGTTTCTCCCTACCTAAGAGCGACAATGGCTTGATACTAAAATTTACACCTGTAAAAATTCGTCTTTTCTCTGAAGTTACATACACGATGATTCACTAATGACACCAGAAATACTTTTCTAATGTTTTCTCTGTCTTCTTTGTTTTTTGACGTTCTCTGAAGCATGCTTAAGGGACGTTTTGTAACTCCGTACATTATTTTTTTGACTCTCAGTTATTGCCAGTCGTGGTGAGTCATCAAAGTTTCCCTTTTATAGCGATATCACCGTGCGGTCTAGAAACTCATCTCCATGTTCCGCCCTAGTACGTAGTTTACGCTTGGTAGCGACTGAAACAACTCACAGTTAACGTACTGCGTTTCCATAACCGTCTGCTATGGAGGACATACAGGTAAGAAAGTACAACACAGGTTGGAATACAACACTGATTCTGTTTTGTAAGACGTACATCGCATTTCATCATCATTATCACTTTCCAAAGACTAAGTGTTGTAATCACCTGTTCTGGTTTCCATCATCCATCCATTCGTCTCTAACGAGGCCTACCTAGTTCTCTCTTCCCAGTCAGCCTATAATTTATTAACTCTTTTACCAATACCCTTCCTGTCATTCTATCAGCATGACCGTTGCGTATAATTCTATTCTTTTCTGTCTTGTCATTAGCTGAAAACATGTTTAAATGTGATCTTATTGTTTCATTCCTTATTTTATACATTTTATTGCAGCCTCCTAAATATCTCGCGAACTTCATCTCTGCCTCTGGTACATGTGATTTTTCTTTCTTGCTGATGTCCATGAATTGGAACCATATACAACACTACGTACACCCATAACTTCACAGAATTTCATTTCTGTTTCTTATTTTTCTTCCCAAAGTTCTCCCAGTTGTTGCACAAGTAGCTTGATATTTATGAAGTTCCTTCTCAGCGTCTTTGTCATACTTAAAGCTAATATCACATCCGAATCATTGAAGTGGGACACTTGTTCTAAAATTTTCTAATTCATTGTTATTTTCTATACGACTACATTCTTCCGTTTGATATCCATTACCTTTGGTTTACTTGCAGGTACAGTTAAATTGCAATATCCTGTGTTTTAGCTAAATTTATATACTTCTCATTGTAAATCATCTTCTATTTCCCTCGTAATTATCAGGTCCTCAGCATATAGCGAAGTATTTAATGGTATGCTAGATCCTATTTTAATTCCTAAGTGTATTTCATCTTTCCACTTCATAACTATGTCGTCAATACACAAATGAAATAAAATTGATGGTAGGTATATACTAAACAGTTACTCAGAAACTAATAATAAATAAAGAAATAAGTAGATTACATTATACAGGTATAAAATAACTGCTATAAACGGCATTTCGTCAATATACATAGAAGAGATAACCAATAATAATCGGTTGCGAGAACACGTATAGCCATCAGTGAGGATTTGTCGAAACCACGTAGATCGTATGTCAGCAAAGATAGCGGCTAAGCGACGCCAGTGGTTTCCATGGAGAGGGAGCAGTATCGATATGTGCCATTCAGTGGAAGCTGATTCCAAAGCTGCGGCAGCGACTGGATGTTAAATGCGTACTGCCAAGAAGCCCGACATCTAGAAATGAATGCCAGGTATTACAGTATGCTCCTACATCGTAGTGCCAGTGAAAATGCTGCTTGAGTGACACCGCCATTTACCATGGCAGCAGCATGGAGGTGTCGATGTGCAGATTTCATCAGAAGATGAATTCAAAGTTGCGACAGCGGCTAGCTGTTACGGAGTACTGGCACGCAAGTAAGACAATTTTTGACTGCTTATGCGTTTATTTTACATTTACTACTACTTATTTTGGTCCATGAAGTGTTGTATCATAGTGATATAACCAACGTTTCCGTACACTTAACATTATATGAACCTATTTTACGGAATTTCATGGAACGGTCATGACTGTAAACAACTATGTTCGCAGTATCTTTTAAATTTCAATTGCTTATGCTCTTTATGTTACGTTTTTGACTGCCTCGATGGGTAAATGATATTTTGAGCCATAGTTTCGTTTGATGTAACATATTTTTCCATGTTTTAAGTATTATGTACTCTATTTTACTTGTTATGTTGTCAGTTAATGGTTACTTGGTCGCTGTCATCTGGGGGATCTGACATACATTACGACAGTTGTTTTACTTGGAAACCAGTATTTTGTAACAGCTAGTCGCTGTCACAACTCTGAATTCTTCCGTGTTGAAACGTGCACATCGATACCTCCACGGTGCTTCTATGGTAAATAGCGCCACCACTCATGAAGTGTTTTCACTGGAATTACGATCTAGGAGAAATCTGCAACACCTGGCATGCGTTTCTACTTGTCTCCCTGCATTCCAGCTCATATATAAAACCCAACCGCTGTCGCGGCTATGAAACCGTCCTCTGCTGGATGGCGCTTGTGGATACAACGACGTCTCCATGGAAACCATTGGCGTCGCTTAACCATTGCCATTGCTGATCTATGATTTACGAGTTTCCGACAAATCCCCACAGGTGGCTATCGGTGTTCTCAGGACGAAATGCTGTTTCTAGAAGTTATTTTATATAATGTAATGTACGTTTTCCTTCATTTGTTATTAGCTTACGTGTAACTACTCTGCATATACCTTACTGTAACAACTGTTTACGTCCTTTATGCCTGACTGGCTATCGCTCACATAATTTGGTATGCAGTGGGTGGAGCATCGGTATTCATGCAACAACTACATTATTCGCCTTAGCAGTTGAGGTTCGTGGTCTCATAACACCTGGTGCGTTCACTGCCACCGCCTACCATCATGGATATAATTTCTTCTTTTAGATTTTGCATATTATATATTTTATTTGTTACTGTAATTATCAGATATACGTCTAAATCCATTCTATGTTCATATTTCAACATAAATGTGCTGAAAATGGTCACATTCTGACCAAAACCGGTAATCACTGTAAATAAATGCTTTATTGCGGTCGAGAGTGATCTAATCCATTTTTAAAACGTTACATCTCCGTTACGAAATAATGTTTCATGTTCTATACAACGTCGACTAGGTAACTGCCAAATATGCATTTTTTGGCGTATTACTGATGTCTTAAAGTAAGCTCACTGGCGCAGAAAAAAAAATTACAGCATCGTATGGCGCTAGTAGATGCGCAGACTTCTTAAGTAATGACGACGTAGAATAGTGGAGTTAGTAATTAAAGAAGTCTTCGGTAACGAAACATGTTTGTTGATGGCTTTTGATTATATGAACCTCTACCCACCTAAACCAATGTGTATGTACATGACAAGAGTCTTACAATGCAAGGAAATAAATTTATGAAAAATGTTTATTCTTGTCTATAAAATTATCAGTGCACCAACCTTGGAGAATTCGTAACAGCTCCCGATAAAGGTGATTTATTTCTAGTATCCTTATTCTCATTTCATACATGAATAATTAATTATGAGGAGATAATTGCGAAATAAAGGAAAAAATAACTTTGCACGAGAGCACAAAGAAAGTTTTTGAAGTTATAATAAAAATTGTCGTTGCAGTTCAGCTAATTCTAAATATTTGGTAGAAAGTGACAATGAATCGTTTCAAATAATATGTTATACAACATAACCACCCTCTGTTAAAGTACAGTATATCGTGATAAATGTGTATGACTTTAACTCGGTGAAACAAGACATTAAAATAATATTGGAGGAGTATTATCAAGGAACTGTCTACTACTGAACTGAAATAATTATTCACGCACGCTAATATAAATGAATTGAAATTTAAATCAAACATTAAGCCGGAGAGAAATAAAAAAAATCAATCCTTCTCATCAAAAACGCTTTGCTAAGTGAAAGGATGCTAAAACTGTGGCTATCAAATGGTATCAAAATAATTCACGAATGCTGATAAATACAGAGATATGAAATAGGAATTCCATGCAGTTTTCAAGGAAAATTAAATTCTGAACAAGAGATATAGATTTCAGTATACTCTGATGCCTTGTAATTTCACTGGTAAAGACTGAAACTAAACGCTACGTATTTATTTTATTAATGTTTACTTTCGCAGAAGCGTAAGAAATAAATTATATTGAGAAAATGTCAAGAGATTTTAAAGAACCATTATCGGTAAATTTTATGTGTTCTGTGGTTACTGGGAGGAGCTGGAAGAAATTTAAGACTTTTATGTTAAATATTACGGGCAATCTTACGTTGGTTAAATGAGGTTTCAGTTAGAGACGGGAATCCTATAACGAACTGTCGTCGGTAATCAAGGTAACATTGCAATTTAAAACTATCCGTTTGTTGTAAAAACAAATAAACTAAATGAGCATTACAGTATTCGCAAGCACATCGAATTTTAGGCAATTACTTCCCTATTTTCATGATTTTTGTGTGATATCATGAGGCTTGACACGAGTTAGTCTTCTGTGGTACTCTCTTAACTGCAGGGTAACATTTATTTGTTCTGTATATATATTCCAACCTGTATCTTACCGTACAGTTTTTTATCTCCCCCTATAGTCCTATGGAGGTCATTCTCCCATGTATTTAACCCATGTTCTATGTCCCTTATTATTGTTAGCTTTTTACACATACTTCTATCGCCGCCCTTCCTTCTCCAATACCACATCTCAAACGCTTCGAATCTCTCCTTTTCCAGTGTTTCCAAAGTCCATGATTCACTAAAAAGCTATACTACGGAAGTAGATGCGTAGAAATTCTTTTCTCATACTGAATCCTATACACCGGTAGATTTCATTTGGTGAGGAACACACTCTTTTTCTGCGCTAGTCTCCTTCTTATGTCCTCCTTGTTTTGCCCATCGTGCTTCATCTTGTTTCTGAGTTAGCAGCATTCGTTCTCTTCGACTACTATAAATTCCCCGGCTTTGGTATCGCTAACCTCTATCATAGGCTCCCTAAAATTTCGTTATTCCCTGGTTTCCTCTTTATCCATATTCTGCGCTTTATATCTACTTCGACATTTACTTGTATGTTCCGAAATCCAGTGTACCGTGCATGCATGGCAAAGAGAACATCGTACCGATATTACCGATTTTCGTTACTATTACGTTCGCGTTCTGAACAAGGGAAAAATAACTATCTATAAATGTCTATACATTCCATAACCTCTCGTATCTTATTCTCGTGATTGTGGGGCGACGGGTTAATTATAATAAATCATAAGTAACAGAAAATTGTCTTTTACGAGAGCCTGGAAACTATTTTTGTGGCCAATCAGAAAGCGGTAGAGAACATACTGACCACAGTTTACACTCTGCTAGTCCACATTCTTATCCAGCTCACGGAAAAGAAATTCCTATTCTCTACTTACTCAGCTGGGCCAGGAATTATGATTATAAATGAAGATTTTGAGTTCTTATTGATAGATATATTTGGTAAATTTTCACACGTACAACATCGTAACATTCATGATGTTAATAGTGATAATAAATCTCTCTAATCCAAACAGCACTATGAGCAGTTCAGATGAGACCCCTACCGTAAATTCCCATTACATGGTCTTTCGTCCTGACTTCTGATAGTCAAAATAACTGATCGCCACAAAAGTGGAAAATAATTTCCTCACTTGCCATGCAGATTTGTTAACATTACGGGTGGCACACTAATAGTTACTTCCGCGAAATCTAAGTGATCCAGGGCGGTGTACAGTCCTCCCTATTTCACTTCCTATTTGTACCGAAAACATGAGTTTAGTTGCAGTCAGGCTGTGACGTCATCCGAGGCATAGCGTACACCGGCGTTTGACTGACGCGGACCGCACGGTAGCTGGGTGCGAAGGGAAGTGAAGTGACGTCTTGCCTCTCTTGCCGTATTTATGTACGGGCGCAGTGGACGGGCAAGGGAACACCTGCTGTCATCCGCTCTATGCCCCCGGTAGTAGCCTCTAATCGGCCGCTTTCTCGGACACACAATATCTTTTAACAATGTAATGAATCAATTTAGAATCTTCATAATTTTTTATGAATGCAATTAAGACGGGTGTAGTCACAGAAAAAGATTTAGCTTGCCCACATGCCGTCTAGAATTTTTAGAACGGAACTGACAGCAGAACATGACCCCTGAAGAGACCTTGTTTTGGTTGTTATTAACATTCAGTCCTTGGAACTTGTTATAACACTATTATTTAATAGGTTACAATTTTTCATATTTCTAAGTCTAATATTTAGCGCCTTCAATTTTTCTTAAAAACATCGATTCTGACCAAAGTATTGCTTTAATCACGTTGAGACTTGTACCGTTTTTGACCTACATCTGCACATTATGACCAATTTTTTGACTACCTAGCTTTATTATGTAGCGCCACTTACTTTTTTCTTAAAACCATGTATTTAGGGAAAGATATTCTTCTGATCAATCTGAGATTTGGCAGTTTAAACATTAATATACTAAAGCACATGCTACAAAGTTTGGAAAAGCAACTATAACTTTTAATTTCATTTTTAAATTATGGTGCAATGCCCATGTGCTACGCACAGACGCGTTGTGGTGACGTGGCGCTGCTAGCAGTGAACTGGGGTAAGTCCCGGCACACCCTCTCCCTCTGTAACTCTCAAATGATACAACTCTTGTTTCGCCAATATCACCCCTTATTTATATTGTGAAAAAAATTAATTTTGAACAAAATTAAATATTAGAAACAAAGGATGTTATTATAGCTGACTTCTTTTAAATGAAATTGATTTTTAACAAAAACACTACACTTACAAAATAACCTTACATATACACATAAAAAATGACATAATGAACTTTTACAAATAATCTACATAAATTGCAAACAAACATGAAATAAAATTCTCGATAGTTA
Source organism: Schistocerca piceifrons (assembly GCF_021461385.2). Taxonomy (NCBI): domain Eukaryota; kingdom Metazoa; phylum Arthropoda; class Insecta; order Orthoptera; family Acrididae; genus Schistocerca; species Schistocerca piceifrons. The sequence continues at coordinate 771,573,602 of NC_060139.1, read as the reverse complement.
CAAAATTACTTTATTACATAAATTTTTCAGTCTTTACCTGAAAGAGGCACACACAAAATTTTTCACTTTTTAGTACTCTTGTATTTAATCACAATCGTAGGCACCAATGTGATCATCAGTACGACACATTCACTAAATTATCGGAAGCAGAGGGTGGGAATTCACTTCTCCATTATATTTTATAACACAAAGGAAAGGGAATGAATCACTGTAGATCTTGTTGTCCTCCCTTCCTTCCCCACTACAGTTTGTAAGTAGCCTGTCATGAAGCCTCCATTTCGCTGAGAAACAGATAACATAGCCTAAGCTCTTACATCTAAGAGAGGAGAAAACACATTTTATGTTCTTTTTCCTTCAATCGTTTCAATAATTGTGAAATTACCAGAAAGAATTTCTTTTTCTTAGAAAATTGTTATAAGCTTTTTTTTTCATAACGGTTATTGTTAATACATTACATCATAGAATCGTAACATCTCATTACTTTACTAACCGTGAATCACAAACTTCGCAGTTCCGTTTTCTTTTACACATAAACCATAGCTACTATGCACTGAAGGTCAATTTATGTTATTAAATAGTGGCATTTTGTTCTAGTTTGCAGTTTATTTCATTACTTTAGATGTTGCTTTACTTATAAAATTGAGAAACCTTTGCACGTTTTTCCTTCTTTTGGGTTAATTACACGGATTAGTATGCTAAAGAAATCATTTTCCTTTGACAGCAGTTACTTTGCTTTTTGACTCACATAATTAGAAAGCTGTTTTTTCATATTATAACATATCAATAACTTACGATCTGCATTTCTTAACACATTCGTTTATTTCTATTTTGATTCCTGCATTTCTTTGTTAATTGAGCACCTGAATTAAGCAAGATTACTGATTTCTCAAACCTTTTTACGAGACATATGGGAATTACACATCAATTTTCACCTTTTCACCATAAGTCACCCCACCGACTTCATTTTGCCTGTTTCTTCCCATTTTCATTTATACATATATTTCGACGCTTCTTTCTCCATTTTCTCTTTGTCAGCCTACTGACCTCATTATTTACCTATACGTTTGGTGCGATCCTCACACGTCTCCTATAATTAATATTAAAATGCTTCGACTTGCCTCTGGAGACACCACATTCTTACCCTTTCTTACCTTCGGGCAATCTTATTACCAACTGAGTTATTAATTTATGCAGTCTATTGGATCAGATTTTAGGAATTTCTAGTTTCTGTAACTTTTCCTAATGCAAAGTGTTCCGTGTTTCTTAGTTACTAACCTTTTTTACAGATCTTATTTATTACTTATTTACTTTAGCCATTCTTTTTCTATTATTGGTGCTCAAAAGTTACCCATTGCTATTTCCACCCTCAAAATTCACTCCTGCAAACTACCTGTCACATTCTTTTGTAAGTCATCGTTTGCATACAGCCATGTTCGGGAATCATTCTTGTCCACGAGGAAGATATTAGAAACTAACAGCATATATACAGCATGAAGACATATATTCCTTACTTAACTATGATAAGACAGAAGATGAGAATGAAACTTGAAAGGGAAATAAAGTTTCATCCATCTGGAACTGGAAAGTACGCCAAACTGTGTATCTGCCAAAGAGTGGCAGACTCCGTACAGTATCTAGTTCCTGTACTGTTTAAATTTCTTGAGACGTACAATATTTCTAGACCTATTTCTTTCTTACTCTTCGAGTATTCCAAGCGATAAGCGTTTGCATGAGACTTACTTATTACCCTGAATGGTCCTTGATAACATGCATAAACTTCTTTCATCCCGCTGAAAATTTCTTAGATTTTTCTTTAGTTTTGAGCAATACTAGTTCACCAATGCCAAAACTAGTGGGGGAAGCTTTTGGGTTATGCTTTCTTTTTCTGTCCAAGACACTTTTACGTATGTTTGCCCTAGTTTGTGCCTTCTTCTCGTCTAAAGAGCTCTGAGTTAGAACCGGAAAATCAACCATGTTTGAAATGATGTTATGGGGGTCCTGATTAAACATTAGTTCACAAGGAGCAAATCCTGTGGCACCGTGTTTAAGATTATTGATGTTGTTATTTTTGTGGTCTAGAGACTGGTTTGATGCAGCTCTCTATTCAATTCTATCTTGTGCAAGTTTCTTTATCTCTAAGTAAGTACAGCACCCTACATACTTCTGAATGTGCTTAGTGCATTCATCTCTTGGTCTCCTTCTACGATTTTTACCCTCCACGCTGCCCTCCAATACTAAATTGGTGATTCCTTGATGCCTCAGAACATGTCATACCAATCGATCCCTTCTTCTAGTCAAGTGCCACAAATTCCTCTTCTCCCCAATTCTATTCAGTACCTCCTCGTTAGTTACGTGATCTACCCATCTAATCATCAGCAATCTTCAGTTTTAATCTACAGTTCATAACCAATAGATTGTGGTCAGAGTTCATACCTGCCTCTGGAAATGCCTTACAATTTAAAATTTGGTTCCTAAATCTCTGTCTTACCATTATATAATCTCTCAGAAACCTTCAAGTGTCTCCAGGCCTCTTCCACATATACAATCTTCTTTCATGATTCTTAAACCAAGTGTTAGCTATGATTAAGTTATGCTCTGCGCAAAATTATACCAGGCGACTTCCTCTTTCATTCCTTATCCTCATTCCATATTCACCTACTACTTTTCCTCCTCTTCCTTTCCCTACTATCGAATTCCAGTCCTCCATGACTACGAGGTGCATCCAAGTTCTAAGGCCTCCGATTTTTTTTCTCCGGACTGGAAAGACTGTTTTAAAATGAGGCCGCGTTCATTGTCAATACGTCCCAGAGATGGCAGCACCGTACGGCAGATGGAATTTTACCGCCAGGGGCGAGAATGAGAAGTGTTTTAAATGCTTAAAATGGCGACGTTTTCCTTACTTGAACAGCGTGCAATCATTCGTTTTCTGAATTTGCGTGGTGTGAAACCAATTGAAATTCATCGACAGTTGAAGGAGACATGTGGTGATGGAGTTATGGATGTGTCGAAAGTGCGTTCGTGGGTGCGACAGTTTAATGAAGGCAGAACATCGTTTGACAACAAACCGAAACAACCTCGGGCTCGCACAAGCCGGTCTGACGGCACGATCGAGAAAGTGGAGAGAATTGTTTTGGGGGATCGCCGAATGACTGTTGAACAGATCGCCTCCAGAGTTGGCATTTCTGTGGGTTCTGTGCACACAATCCTGCATGACGACCTGAAAATGCAAAAAGTGTCATCCAGGTGGGTGCCACGAATGCTGACGGACGACCACATGGCTGCCCGTGTGGCATGTTGTCAAGCAATGTTGACGCGCAACGACAGCATTAATGGGACTTTCTTTTCGTCGGTTGTGACAATGGATGAGACGTGGATGCCATTTTTCAATCCAGAAACAAAGCGGCAGTCAGCTCAATGGAAGCACACAGATTCACCGCCACCAAAAAAGTTTCGGGTAACCGCCAGTGCTGAAAAAATTATAGTGTCCATGTTCTGGGACAGCGAGGGCGTAATCCTTACCCATTGCGTTCCAAAGGGCACTACGGTAACAGGTGCATCCTACGACTATGTTTTGAAGAACAAATTCCTTCCTGCACTGCAACAAAAACGTCCGGGAAGGGCTGTGCGTGTGCTGTTTCACCAAGACGACGTACCAGCACATCGAGCTAACGTTACGCAACAGTTTCTTCGCGATAACAGCTCTGAAGTGATTCCTCATGTTCCCCACTCACCTGACCTGGCTCCTAGTGACTTTTGGCTTTCTCCAACAATGAAAGACACTCGCCTTGGCCGCACATTCACCAGCTGTGCTGCTATTGCCTCAGCGATTTTCCAGTGGTCAAAACAGACTCCTAAAGAAGCCTTCGCCGCTGCCATGGAATCATGGCGTCAGCGTTGTGAAAAATGTGTACGTCTGCAGGGCGATTACGTCGAGAAGTAACGCCAGTTTCATCGATTTCGGGTGAGTAGTTAATTAGAAAAAAATCGGAGGCCTTAGAACTTGAATGCACCTCGTATTAAATTTTCGTCTCCCTTCACTTGTGAATAATTTCTTTTACCTCGTCATATATTTCTTCAAACTCTTCATCATCTGCGGACTTAGTTGGCATATAAACTTGTACTACTGTGGTAGGCGTGGGCTTCGTGTCTATCTTGGCTACAATAATGCGTTCACTATGCTGTTCGTAGTAGCTGACCCACGCTCCTATTTTTTTTTATCATTATTATACCTACTCCTGCATTACCCATAGTCGATTATTGATAATTTCTTTAAAAAGTCGAATGCTTCCTGGCACAGTAAGTTCTACACAGTCTGTTTAACTTAGGCATAACTCTCTCTCTCATATTCCCCTGCAGAAAATACGCCGAGATCATTATATGGCGAATTCTGCCCTTTTCAAGACGTACCCTAAATTTATCAGATACAAATTGAGGGCCATTATCTCTTAGGAGATTCTTTGGCTTGCCAAGCGTTACAAAATAGTCCTTTTCTAGCCTGTCTACAAGTGTTTTGGCATTAGCTCTCTTTATCGGATATAGTTTGACATATTTGTTAAAACCGTCAATCACCGCAAAAACTTGGGTACCTCCTCCTTTAGATGTCTGGAGGGGGCTGCATGTAATTCCAGGGGTTCATTTGGTTCTACATGGAGCATATCTCCCTGCACTATACTATTTACCGCACATACCTTCTGACAAATAACACAGGGTGCTAATCTTCTTGCTACTCTACGATGCATGTTATCGAAAATTACTTTCTTACTTAATTAAGAAATACATTTCTTGGCCCCATAATGGCCATATCGTAGATGCACGTAATCTATCACCAGATCCATATGTTTTGAAGGAAAACATATTTTCTATTCTGTTGAATCTAACTTTGTTCTTCGGAATAAAATTCCTTTATGTAACTAATATTGAGCTACTTTTGGGTGCTCGCTTCTCGTGGTCGTGCGGTAGCGTTCTCGCTTCCCACGCCCGGGTTCCCGGGTTCGATTCCCGGCGGGGTCAGGGATTTTCTCTGCCTCGTGATGGCTGGGTGTTGTGTGCTGTCCTTAGGTTAGTTAGGTTTAAGTAGTTCTAAGTTCTAGGGGACTGATGACCGTAGCAGTTAAGTCCCATAGTGCTCAGAGCCTTTTGAGCCATTTTACTTTTGGGTAATTAGGGACTCCTAAATGGCTTTTGACTAACCTCAACTGATCAGCGACATTCTGCTCCCTTCTTAAGTTTCTAAATATTTTCTTCCAGGCTCTCTCCTCCTTGAGCTCATGTATGGCCAACATATTTACTTCATTCCTATCTGGTAAGGGAATTTCTGATTCCGTGCACAACCAGCACTTCTGGACCGCTCATCTGCTACCAAATTGTTCTTTCCTTGGATGTATTTCATTTCAAGGTCGAACAGCTGAAGGTACATAGTCCACCTGCATAGTCTTGGATGTCTCAGTTTGCATGTTTTTAAAAACGTAAGTGCCTTGTGATCACTATAGATTATCACCTTGTGCCCCAACAAATAAAGTTCAAACTTCTGCAAACCAAACACGATGGCCAGTACCTCTAATTCCGAAATTCCTTAATTTCGCTCAGCAGGTAGCAGTGAACGATTCGCAAAAGCGATGGTTTTATGAACCTCTTGGTCGCGTTCTGTCTCCATCTGAAGCACCTCTACCGAAATCTCATAACCACTTGCGTCAACTGACATGCCAAAAGGTTTTGAAAAATCTGAATGGTGTAGAAGGAGATTATTTATCAAACAGTTTCTTAATTCTTCAAAAGCAGACTGGCAGTCTTTAGTCCAAACTCATGGGGTATTCTTCTTCAACAAGCTCACTAAACAAGGTGCATTAAACAAGTGATATTTAACAAAACGGCGGTAGAATCCGAACAAACCGAACATTGACCTGAGCTGCTTTTTATTTCGGGGCGCTTCGAATTATTCAATACCTCGTAATTTGGAAGGATCAATTAATATACCATCCCCGTTATTTCATGGCACAGAAATTTTATTTTGTCCTTTACACACCCAGTCTTCTCTAACTTCAATTTCATACCTCCTTTTTCAATAGCTTCTAGCTCCCTGTCCAGTAGACTGATATGTTTTTCCCATGTGTAAGTTGCGAACAGTATATCATCTACATAACTAGTTACCTGATCTGACAATTACTGCCCCAGTATATGAGCCATTACTCTTACACAGGCACTCACACAGAAATATTTAATCCAAATGGTACTAGTTTATACTGGTAGTGCACTCCTTCATACAAAAAGGCTGTATATTTACCAAAATAGGGGCAAATTCCAGTACCCACAAGTTATGTCCATAGATGCAAGATACCTAACTCCTCAGAAGTTTTGAATATTTTGGGAACAGTCACTCTCTCTTATTACATTTTCATTTAACCAGCGCGCATCCAGTACTAATCTAACTCTTCCATCACGCTTAGGCATAACAACAAGAGGATTATTATATTCACTAACTACTTGCTCAATGACACCCCAAGCCGACATAAGTCGAATTTCTTTCATAATCGCTTGTTTTCTTGAAGCATGTACCTGATAAGGTTTCTTGAAAAATACCTGCTCGGGTTTTACGAGTACATTCAAACAGCATTCATACCCTTTAACTTCACCAGATGTATTCGAGAATACATTATGATGCATGGTTGATACTTTCCTTAATTGTGCTCTTTGTTTATAAGAAATATGATTTGTTGACTGTACCTTTGCCTCTATTTCTTCTAGAATACAGCTCCCTTCTGCGTTAGCATCTTGCACATTATTAATGAATTCAGTATCTTCCTGCAAGTATTCTTTATTCCTCATCACTCTAATAGGAAGTCCCCAGGTTCCATTATCACTGCCTATATAACTTAGTATGAAAGGCTCTTTTATTACCTGAGAAACAGATAAGGTTAAAACTAAGTTGTTCTGTCCAAAATCAGTTCTCCCCTAATATTTTGTTAAGAAATCTGTGCCTATCAATATTTCAACACTTAAACCGAGCACGATTAAACAAGGATGATCTATTATCACGTCACCTATAACGATTTATATCAAAGCTTCGTGCTGTATTGGTCTAGAAACTTTTCCAGTAGCACCTATTATTTTCAAACCACTTACTTTCATGACAGTTAATTCACTGTTATTAGCAATAGAATCAAAAAATGCTTGGGACAAAGCACTTGCTCCACTGCCACTGTCAAGAAGACAACGCACTGTTACTCACGAGATGTTAGTTTTAATAATAGGATGAGTTATTTTACTCTGAACAGGTTTCTCATAAACATCTTCTAATAAATCCTTCTCAGTTTGTTTCCAGATAAAGTAGTTTTGTTCAGTTGCAAGTACATTCACACTTAGATTCTGGGGGTCATCAATCTCTACATTTTAGCTGTTTTTTCCAACCTGTCCACCAATTTTAAATCAAAGCAATTGACGACTCCCTCTGCTTCCGTCTGCTGCACATCAGCTAAACTATTTCCTACCTCTGAGCAATTGCGTGCCTGCGCAACATTGCTATCTACGAGGGTTGTAACTTAAATAGTGGCAACTATTTATTCACAATCGATACAAAAGACTTACATGTTTGCACCTGTTACTGCCTTCAAAGTAGTCACCAGCGTTGTGTAGAACCCATTGCCAGCGATGTGGAAGGCGTAGTATACCGTTAGCACAGCCTGGTTTGTTAATGGTGCGCATGGAGCGGTCTACTTCCTTTCGAATCTCTGGAACATTTCTGAAGCGAATGCCACGAAGTAGTTCCTTCATCTTCGGAATCAAATCAAAGGCACTAGGACTTAAATCCGGGGAGTATGGTGGATGGTACAGTACTTCCCAGTCCCATTGACTGAACAGAGCAGCCACAGCTTGCGCTGTATGATCCCGTGTATTGTCGTGCAAAATGATGGGTGGGTTGGGCTTCTTCCGCAAAGCTGGTCGCAGGTGATGCTCCGAAAAAGAACAGTAATACTGTGCATTGACGGTCTGTCCTGGAGGAACGTAATGCGTTAGGATAACACCATCACAGTCGTCCACGAGAATCACTATAACTTTCACCATACTGGGGCTCTGACGAAGTTTCGACTTTCGCGGCCACCCATAATGATGCCATTCGTTGGATTAGCGTTTCAGTTTTGGCTCGTACGATGTGGCCCTTGTCTCATCCAGTGTTACGATACGGTGGAAGAAAGCCTCTCCTTCGTGCTCATAGCGCTCCTAGTGCGTCTGAGCAGCTTCGTAACGCATCAATTTCTGCAATTCCTTCAAGTCATACGGAACGCATCGTGATGGAATTTTTCGCATGCCCAGGCGTTCCTTCAGGATGCGAAGCACAGTCGTGGGCGAGTTCACGAATAGCATAACGTCGATCACTATCCAGTAACGCGGCAACAGCATGCATTTCTTTAGAGACGCTAGGAAGACCTTCCCGATGTATGTCTGCCACAGATTGCCGACCTTCGTTGAAGGCTTTTACCCAACGTGCCACTGTTCTGTTCGGCAATGCAGATTCCCCGCACCCCTCTTGAAGACCTTGATGACACTGTCGTGCTGTACGACCTCTTGCACTTTCATTCTTGATCCATCTCCGCTGTTCCTGTTTCGTTAATATAATGACGCCGTTACGTTAGACCGCTCACTCACAAGTGACTGTCTTTCTCTCGATTGTGCCACGCCGGTGACGTGGGACGGGTGAGTTCATTTCCTCGAAGGTAAGGTAGGTATGTCAACAACGTGTGCTATCAGCGACAATAGTAGATTCCATTGCATAGTGTCTCCACAGCAGTGTAGCCACTATTTAAGTTCCACCCTAAGTATAATACGGTCGTCGGCTTTTAATGGCTGGCTCTGAGCACTATGGGACTTAACATCTTAGGTCATCAGTCCCCTAGAACTTAGAACTACTTAAACCTAACCAACCTAAGGACATCACACACATCCATGCCCGAGGCAGGATTCGAACCTGCGACCGTAGCAGTCCCGCGGTTCCGGACTGCAGCGTCTAGAACCGCACGGCCAGTCGGCTTTTACAGTTTGTGGCAAGTCAATACAGCTATCAGGTTCCTTGGCCTCATTATTATTGCTAGCCCCTTCATCCATCAATTTCTCCTCTTTAAACCCTTGTAAAACTGACTACAACTTTAGCCTTGTGAGCGCCAGTTTCCTCATAGACGGAATTTAGTTCTCCATACGCGGGCTGTTATGATCATTTGATACAGAATCAGATAGGGTGGCACTTTACTGTCCGTCTTCTCCCAGCGGCACATTATTTACATTTTTTCTTTCGTCATAATAACTGTTGCGAAAGCGTGGTAACTGCCTACCCCCTCTTCCTCTACCACGGCTATGATTACGATAATTAGGCCTTGTGTTCCTCCTGTTAACGCCTACCGAGTTCGTAGTTTTCTACCGATCACTTTCAGTGTTCAATTTCCCTGACGATACGCACCATATGTGGGGTGGTGGGTTAATAATAATAAATATGTCATAAGTAAGTGGAAATATTTGATTACTATTCGCCGTTTTTTACGAGTCTATCTTTTATGATCCTTGCGCGAGATGTACGACGGTGATAGTATACCGGACTCACTGTATTCATCAAATACAGATTCTCGAAATTTACTAGACTGTGTTTCACGAGAACTACAGCTTTTTTGAAACTTCCTGGGAGATTAAAACTGTGTGCCGGACCGAGACTCGAACTCGGGACCTTTGCCTTAAGCGGGCAAGTGCTCTACCATCTGAGCTACCCAAGCACGACTCACGGCCCCTCTTCACAGCTTTACTTCTGCCAGTACCTCGTCTCCTACGTTCCAACTTCTACAACTTTTTTCTTCTTGAGGTTTCTCCGAACTCTCCTGTTACACTTTTCTGTGGTCTGTCTGGCCTGTTACAGTACTAACAGCGCGTCTCTGAATACGTCCGGTATCGGTTGTCGTACATACACTATGCGACCAAAAGTATCCGCACACCTGGCTGAAAATGACTTACAAGTTCGTGGCGCCCTCCATCAGTACTGCTGGAATTCATTGTGGTGTTGGCTCACCCTTAGGCTTGATGACAGCTTCCACTCTCACAGGCATACGTTCAATCAGGTGCTGGAAGGTTTCTTGGGAAATGGGAGCCCACTCTACACGCAGTGCTGCAATAAGGAGAGGTATCGATCTCGGTCGGTGAGGCCTGGCACGAAGTCGGCGTTCCAAAACATCCAAAAGGTGTTCTGTAGGATTCAGTTCAGGATTCTGTGCAGGCCAGTCCATTACAGGGAAGTTGTGTAACAATTCGCCACAGGCCGTGCATTATGAGCAGGTTCTCGATCGTGTTGAAAGATGCAACCGCCATCCCTGAATTGCTCTTCAATAGTGGGAAGCAAGAACGTGCTTAAAACAACAATGTAGGCTGTGCTGTGATAGTGCCACGCAAGACAACAAAGGGGTGCAAGCCCACCTCCACGAAAAACACGACCACACCTTAACACCACCGCCTCCGAATTTTACACGCTGACAGATAACGTTCACTGGGCATTCGCCTTACCCACATCCTCCCATCGGATCGCCACATTGTGTACCGTGATTCGTCACTCCACACAACGTTTTTCCAATGTTCAATCGTCCAATGTTTACGCTCCTTGCACCAAGCGAGGCGTCGTTTGGCATTTACCGGCGCGATGTGTGCCTTATGAGGAGCCGCTCGACCATGAAATCCGTTTTCTCACCTCCCGCCTAACTGTCATAGTACTTGCAGTGGATCCTGGTGCAGTTTTATATTACTGTGTGATTGTCTGGATAGATGTCTGCCTATTACACATTACGACCCTCTTCAACTGTCGGCGGTATCTGTCAGTCAACAGGCGAGGTCGGCCAGTACGCTTTTGTGCCGTACGTGTCCCTTCAAGTTCCCACTTCACTATCACGTTGGAAACAGTGGACCTGGGGATGTTTTGGATGTGGAAATCTCGCGTACAGACGTATGATGCAAGTGACACCCAATCACCTGACCACGTTCGAAGTCCGTGAGTTCTGCGGAGCGCCCTGTTCTGCTCTCTCACGATGTCTAACGACTACTGAGGTCGCTGATATGCAGTAGGTGGCAGTAGGTGGCAGCACAATGCACCTAATATGAAAAACGTGTGTTTTTGGGGGTGTCCGGATGCTTTTGATCATGTAGTGTACTCGGTAAGGAATCCAACACTGTGACAATAGAATTGGTCACACTAGTACATGACCGTCCTATTTCAGATAGCTTCCTATTTTATACACGCGGTGGAGTCAGATTAATGTGACCACCAACTATGTTCGACGTCAACGTGCAATAACAACTCACAGAAGGCATGTGGCATCACTAGCCGTGGAGGCTATTTTCATCGTTACTGCAACTTCAGTACACAAGTTGAACGGCAGAGGAGAAATATTGCATCCTTGCTTTGGATCCTTTGTAATCCAGCACTTGTCTCTTTGTTCCCATTTTTACTGTACCCTCTTTGTTCTTGTACATATTGAAAATTGTCCTTCTTTGCACACAGCGTAAACTTAAATACCTGATGATTTTAAAAATGTTACATAGTTTTACTTTTCCGGGCCTTTTATTTTTATTTTTGGTGACAAATCTTATGAGTGTGTCTTCATGTTTCTTATGCTTTCCTGCCAATATTAAGCGTAGCCACGGAACGGTCTCCCTTGTGCTTTTACCTTTCCTGAAGTCAAACATCCTCATCCAACAGATCCTCATTTTCTTTTCCATTGTTCTGTATATTCTGGTCGGAGACTTGGCTATATGAGGTATCAAGTTGATTGTGCAATAATTCTCATATTTATCGTTCTCTGTTATAATTGAGTTAGTGTGGGTGATATTCTTCCTTAAATTCAAAGATATGTCTCCATTGCCTTCAATTCTATAAAATAATTAGGAAAAACATTTGGTTTCATTTCCCCCAACGATTTTAGAACTACGAAGGAGTGCCTTCTATCCTTCCGGCCGTGTTTGTTAGCAAGTATTCTAAAGCCTTGTCACCCTAGACTCTATTATTGGATGCCTTATTTCCTCGAAATAGACTCTAATTTATTCTTCTGTCACGTTAGAAGACACTTCTACCATTCTCATGTTTTCTTATTATACTGTTTCTACCTCTAACTTGCTCTGCGTTTATAAGTTGGATTCCTTTTTCACTCTTAATGTAGTCGCGTTTTCAATTTTTTTCTTCCGCTGAACACTTGTGTGCTTCCGTAGTTTATCGATTAGTTGAAATATTTCGTCTGTTATGGACGATCTTTCGCATTTACCATTGTTAGTACCAAATTGTCACTCCATCTTCCTTTATTAGTCTCTTTTGAGATGTCTGTTCCTGCTTAACTCGACTACATATTGTAGTTTTCAGGACCGCAGAATCAACAGTCAAGGAGAGCTGCGAACGTAAACACCATTCCTTGGTACTACCTGAATGTTGAGTCTCTCTGATCATTCTCTTAAATTAAAGCTTCGGCTTTCAATTATCAAATTTCGATCAGAGTCGATATCTACTCCAGGGTACCCCTTTCAGTTCAATATTAAATTTTTAAACCTCTGACTTACCATGCTGTAATCCACTTTGCAGTTTTATGTATCCCCTGGCCTTTTCCAAGGATATCTCATGCTCTTGTGATTGTTGATTAGATACTGCAGAATGCAAGAATACTTTCTCTTCTATTGTTCCTGTTGCCGACTTGGATTTTTCATCTGCAGTGACATACTGAATTACCCGTTCAGTACGCGCGTACATGTTTCCTATCTCATTATCTCCTGCTTTTGACACCCGGTTCACTCCTAAACTATAGTTGTTGGCGGTAGTTTGGTGTTGAATCTAAGGGGAATAATTTTATCTCTGAATATTTAACAGTAACTTACTACTTTCTGTACACAACAAATGCTCCTTCCGTTACAGCATTTTCCGACAGTACTGACGTTAACCTATATTCATCTCATCACACACCTTTGTTTCCATTTCGTTTCACTGTTCTCTGCCACATTTAGTTTCAGCCTTTCTTTTCACAATCCCCCCTATCACGCTAAGTCTTAGAATGCGGCACTTTTGTTGGTTATTCTTTATTTTTTTATGGACACTTCCTATGTGGCAGTCCTGTCCAAATGGTCGGAATGTTAGACTAATTCTCAACCTTTTGCTAATCGAGAAATTATTATGTCAGTTTGTCACTTACAAGGTTCATTTTCAGTGCGGTGGTATCCATTGCATTTTGCGTTTTGATACCCTTACTCATTGTTCATTCTTCTGCCTTTAGACGCAGATTTCCATCCGAAGTGCAAGAGAATGCCATGGAATTATTTCTCCTATATATCGTCTTTTCACGAGGCTGTTGGCTGAATGAGGGTGGCGCCTTATATCAGACGTCTGTTGCCGCTAGGGCTGATAACTTTTACTTACAAAAATAGCGTATGACAGAACCTGGGACTTAGAATAACTTTTCTTATGATACTAAATTGATAAACACCATTATATCGATGCAAAACTATGTAAATTTCGTAGTTGAGATACTAGTTCGAGTGCATCATTACCGTTAGACGAGCGACACCACTGTTCGCGTACAAACGATCGCACTGGGCTAACATGACAGAGTTACGAATCTGTCAGCAAAGAAGACAGACAAGTTTGCGATGGAGTCCTCTTACTGGCTGATTTCTCCCACTGGAAATATTGGTTGGTGAACAGCGATACATAAGGATCTGCCTAATTGTCCCAGGATCGTTTAAATGAGCGTGAATGGCCCTCATACGTCACGACGAGAAATCACGGTTCTGACTTTCAGATTGCCAATGGACGTGAACATGTAAGTTGAGTTCTGGCGACTCGGTTTGCTGGCCTAACTACCTCTGGCACCGGTATCAATAGTCACCTCCCTTGTGACCTATCTTTGGTTTTCCTGGTTGACGTGCGGAAGCTCGGCGCGGAGAAAGAGTTGACAACGGCACGCGTCGGAAGGAAGGGGGCCGGAGCAGCAGTGCCTGCTGGCGGGGTTTGGTTGGGCTGATTTGGATTGTACAACACATGTATCCAGCCGAATCGCCGGGCGACTTGTCGAATGCTGGGCAGCCGCTAAAGAAGGTGACGAAGGTCGTGCTCTGCAGCTCTGGTGACGGGAGTCTTCCTCTATTATTTGAAAAGGAGTTAAAAGGATAATTGACGGTGGAGAGAATGCACCGTAGCATACTACCTATTGAGATTCTGGTCCTGTGGCTTCACTATTTAAAGAAAAATTGGCGCTATATTACAGTGTCTTGTTTAGCGAATAGTATGTGTGCCTTGGCTTGAGAGTGGCCAATAGTTGTCAGTGCGTCTTCTCTGAAGCCAGGTGGTTCTGTTAATTGGTAAACCGCTTGTGTGCATCCGCTTGGGGTGCTATGTTATGAATTGAAGCAGTAACACCTGTGAGTGGCAGTGCACCCGGTGGTGATGTCATGGTACTGTATCAAGTACCCCGTGTGTATCTGAAATCTAATTGTGGTTTAGTAAAGTGTATTTATTCTAACCTACTTTGATGTGTTTTAGTCATAATTGAATTACGTAGGGCTACTACTGAGTGAAATTTTCTGCTTTGATCAAGATCACCTTAACCAATGTTTCTTAAGGCGTTTTAGCAGCACATATCCATCCCTCAGGGGGTTTAACTGCAACTGCTCTGTTTGTAACTGCACCTTGTCAGTTACATATACTTGCTTGTCATCTTACCTAGAAAGAGGCGTATGTGTTTACTGTGTACTACAAAATCCATTCTAATTATATCTGTCAATCTTCAGTCTTAGCGAGTTTCCCCCGATCTGATTAAAAGCCATGTGAAGGAATATTTTATTTAAGTTTTGCTTTAACTGTCTATTTTATGTAAGGTTACGAGTTGTATTTATCTCGCTAAAGCGAGTCTCATTTGTAGTTTATATTTACTGTATATTCTGTTATTGTTTAACGTTGCTGCCTGGTGTGTGATTTATGTTCACAGTTGATTCGAAACAGGCGTGTCTACCTTGGTCTTTGCAGCTGTGACTTCAGGGCTGCTACCTTGGCGGCATCCTGCCCAACCCCCGAGGTCTAAGCCGGGGAGGCGCTTTGCCGCGTCGTCTGTCATACCTAGCAAACGTTGAGTAGTTGTCTTATTCGTTGGAGCTAAACCTGGGTTGAGCGACTGCCGCCAGGATTGTAGGCTGTGGAGTTCAGCGGGATTAACTCATGAACTTTTGTAAATTAATGTAATTTCGCGTTACTGAACGACTCAAATTTCATTCTTACAGAACACAAACTCAGATGCCTTGGGTTTATTGAATACTGTTTCCCTTGTGTTTATGTTGGTAAATTTCAGTAGTTTGTCACCTTATATGTCACTATAATTCTGATTGTTTTCATGTTATCTAGCATTTAACAGATCAGTATGTTTTTTCTTAAATAAATGTTAATTTGGTGAAAATGACGATCTATCTGATGGGTCTCCCTTCCACATGTCGATGTTTGATCCTTTCCTATCCTGAACCCGTTACCTGGACTTCATAAGTTACTTACGCGTCTGTCATCTCGTCCTAAAGGAGCTAGAAGATAATACAGAATTGTCTCTACCGCATTTCATTCGAGTTACTACAACGACGTGCGTTAACGGAAATCACCATCTTGTTTACGATTAGTAACTTTCTTTACATAACCGGGGAAAATACATCTATACCTACGTACTTCTACATCTACATGACAACTTTGTAGTTCACACCTAAGTGCCTGGCAGAGGGTTCACCGAACAGCTTTCATACTAATTCTTTGCCGTTCCTCTCTCAGACAACGCGGAAAAAACAAACACTTAAAGCTTTCCGTGCCAGCACTGATTTCCCTCAGTTTATTACAACGATCATTTGTCCTTATGTAGGTGGGTGAAAACAAAGTTTTCGTCCAAATGGAGGAGAAAGGTGTAAACTGAAATTTCCTGAAAAGTTCCTACCGCAATGAAAAACGCGTTGGTTTTAATGATAGCCACCCCATCTTGGGTATCATATTGGCGACACTCTGTCCCCTGTTAAGTGATAATTTAAAAAGAACTGACTTTCTTTGAACTTTTCGATGTCCTCCGTCAATCCTATCTGCTAAGGACTCCATAGTGCACAGCAGTACTCTAGCAGCAGACTGAAAAGCATAGTGTAAGCAGTCTCTTTAGTAGATCTGTTGGATCTTCTAAGTGTTTTGCTAATAAAACGGAGTTTTCGATTTGCCTTTCCCCCAACATTATCTATTGATCGTTCATTTTTAAGTTGTTCGTAATTGTAATACCTAGGTAGTTAACTGAATTGACAGCATTTAGATACTCCGAACTATCGTGTAACCGAAATTTATCAGATTCCTTCTGGTACTTACGTGAATGACTTCACTCTTTTCCTTATTTAGGCTCAACTACCTCTTTTCGCACTTTCACGCAGTACAGATCAACAGACCTCTTTTCTTTTCTTTTGTTTCGTGTAAGCGGTATTCTCACTGATCTGATGCTGCGGTCCATTCTCTTGTTTCAGCCTCTTCATCCCAGATTAGCGCATGCGACCTAAGTCCTCCATTACTTGCTGGATGTATCCAAATCTGTCTTCCTCTTCAGTTTTTACCCTCTACTATTCCCTCTAGTATTATGGTAGTTATCCCCTGAAGTCTTAACAGATGTCCTAACATTCCGTACCTCCTTCTTGTTCCTGTTATCCATAAATTCTTTTTCTCGCCGATTATGCGGAGAACCTCCTCATTCCTTACTTTATCAGTCCACCTAATTTTCGACGTTCTTCTGTGTACGGCATTCAAATACGGCTAGTCCCTTCTGTTTCGGTTTTCCACAGCCCGTGTCTCTCTGCCATAAAATGCTGTACTCGAAATGTATATTCTCAGAAATTTCTTCTTCAAATCAGGACCTATGTTTGATATTAATGAACGCTTGTTGCCCAGGAAAGCCCTGTTTGCCAATGCTAATGTGCCTCTTATGTCCTCCTTGCTTCGTCCGACATAGGTTATTTTACTGCCTAGGTAGCAGAATTCCTTAACTGCATCTACTTCGTGGTCACCAATAACGATGATAGGTTTCTCGCTGTTCTCATTTCTGCTACTTCTCATTACTTTTATTTTTGTTGTATTTACTCTCAACCGATTCTCTGACTCATTATACCATTCCATTCAACGGGTTCTTTAACTCTTCTTTAGTTTTACTGAGGATAGCTATGTCATCAGTGAATCTTTTTCATTGATATCCTTTCATCTTGGATTTTAATCCCACTCTTGAAGCATTCTTTTATTTCCGTCATTGCTTCTTCGATATGTAGATTGAACAGAAGGAACGAAGGACTACGTCCCTATCTTACATCCTTCTTAATCCGTGCACTTTGCTCTTGGTCTTAACTCTTACTGTTCCGTCTTGGTTCTTGTACGCATTGTACATTGGCCGTCTTTACCTATAGCTTACACCTATTTTTTCAGGATCTCGAACATATTGCACCCTTTGACATTGACAAACGCTTTTTCCAGATCGTCAAATCCTATGAACATGTTCTGATTTTTCTTCAGTCTTGCTTCCATTATCAACTGCAAAGTCAGAACTGCCTCTATGGAGCCTTTATCTTTTCCAAAGCCAAACTGATCGTCAACTAACAGATATCTTGTCTACATTATTTTGCACTATTTTTTATCTTCTGGATGACTTTGCTAGACGACAAATAACAGCACCATTTGCAAATAATCTAAGGACGCTGATCAGATTGTCCCCTAAATCGTTTATGTAGTTTAGGAACAGTAGAGAGCTTGTAATACTTATCTTTTTACCCTCTATCGGCCGCCCCGTACCACACATTAAACTGATATACAACTGATCAGAGCATATTGATATAGGTTGTGTGCACCCCTTGCCTTTTTGACGGTTTCAATTGGCTGGGGATGCTTTCGACGAGGTCTTTGAATGTCTGTGGAGGAATGACAGCCAGTCTTTCACGAAAGCGGAGACCAGAGATGGTAGTGAAATAGGACGCTGTGGTCTGGAGCCAAGTCGACGTTCTGTCTCATCCCAAAAATTTTTCATTGCGTTCAGGTGGAGGCTGGGGACAGGCCAGCTCATTTTAGGAACGTTATTGTCTACAATCCACAGGCGTTGGTTTATGACAGAGTGCATTGTCATACTAATACAACAATCGTCCCTGCATTGTTTCTCTACTATACACACTACACGGTATAACGCTGTTGCTTTAATTTTCTTTGAAAGCGGTACTGATAGACAATAAAAGCGGGTTAAAAGCTGTGAGCTGTCTGGGGAAGTTAACCTTGCATTACTGAGCAACTGTTTCACCAGATATCCAGTCTAGCTTACCGAATTACCAACCAGACTAACATTAATTATAATCTTTTAATAGTCATACGACAACCGGTGATGTATATATGTTGTTGTGGTCTTCAGTCCTGAGACTGGTTTGATGCAGCTCTCCATGCTACTCTATCCTGTGCAAGCTTCTTCATCTCCCAGTACCTACTGCAACCTACATCCTTCTGAATCTGCTTAGTGTATTCATCTCTTGGTCTCCCCCTATGATTTTTACCCTCCACGCTGCCCTCTAATACTAAATTGGTGATCCCTTGATGCCTCAGAACATGTCCTACTAACCGATCCCTTCTTCTGGTCAAGTTGTGCCACAAACTTCTCTTCTCCCCAATCCTATTCAATACTTCCTCATTAGTTATGTGATCTACCCATCTAATCTTCAGCATTCTTCTGTAGCACCACATTTCAAAAGCGATTATTCTCTTCTTGTCCAAACTATTTACCGTCCATGTTTCACTTCCATACATGGCTACACTCCATACAAATACTTTCAGAAATAACTTCCTGACACTTAAATCTATACTCGATGTTAACAAATTTCTCTTCTTCAGAAACGCTTTCCTTGCCATTGCCAGTCTACATTTTATATCCTCTCTACTTCGTCCATCATCAGTTATTTTGCTCCCCAAATGGCAAAACTCCTTTACTACTTTAAGTGTCTCATTTCCTAATCTAATACCCTCAGCAGCACCCGACTTAATTCGACTACATTCCATTATCCTCGTTTTGCTTTTGTTGATGTTCATCTTATATCCTCCCTTCAAGACACCATCCACTCCGTTCAACTGCTCTTCCAAGTCCTTTGCTGTCTCTGCCAGAATTACAATGTCATCGGCGAACCTCAAAGTTTTTATTTCTTCTCCATGGATTTTAATACCTACTCCGAATTTTTCTTTTGTTTCCTTTACTGCTTGCTCAATATAGAGATTGAATAACATCGGGGAGAGGCTACAACCCTGTCTTACTCCCTTCCCAACCACTGCTTCCCTTTCATGTCCCTCAACTCTTATAACTGCCATCTGGTTTCTGTACAAGTTGTAAATAGCCTTTCGCTCCCTGTATTTTACCCTTGCCACCTTTAGAATTTGAAAGAGAGTATTCCGGTCAACATTGTCAAAAGCTTTCTCTAAGTCTACAAATGCTAGAAACGTAGGTTTGCCTTTCCTTAATCTTTCTTCTAAGATAAGTCGTAAGGTCAGTATTGCCTCACGTGTTCCTGTATTTCTACGGAATCCAAACTGATCTTCCCCGAGGTCGGCTTCTACTAGTTTTTCCATTCGTCTGTAAAGAATTCGTGTTAGTACTTTGCAGCTGTGGCTTATTAAACTGATTGTTCGGTAATTTTCACATCTGTCAACACCTGCTTTCTTTGGGATTGGAATTATTATATTCTTCTTGAAGTCTGAGGGTATTTCGCCTGTTTCATACATCTTGCTCACCAGATGGTAGAGTTTTGTCAGGACTGGCTCTCCCAAGGCCGTCAGTAGTTCCAATGGAATGTTGTCTACTCCGGGGGCCTTGTTTCGACTCAGGACCTTCAGTGCTCTGTCAAACTCTTCACGCAGTATCGTATCTCCCGTTTCATCTTCATCTACATCCTCTTCCATTTCCATAATATTGTCCTCAAGTGCATCGCCCTTGTATAGATCCCCTATATACTCCTTCCACCTTTCTGCTTTCCCTTCTTTGCTTAGAACTGGGTTTCCATCTGAGCTCTTGATGTTCATACATGTGGTTCTCTTATCTCCAAAGGTCTCTTTAATTTTCCTGTAGGCAGTATCTATCTTACCCCTAGTGAGATAAGCCTCTACATCCTTACATTTGTCCTCTAGCCATCCCTGCTTAGCCATTTTGCACTTCCTGTCGATCTCATTTTTGAGACGTTTGTATTCCTTTTTGCCTGCTTCATTTACTGCATTTTTATATTTTCTCTTTTCATCGATTAAATTCAATATTTCTTCTGTTACCCAAAGATTTCTACTAACCCTCTTCTTTTTACCTACTTGATCGTCTGCTGCCTTCACTATTTCATCCCTCAGAGCTACCCATTCTTCTTCTACTGTATTTCTTTCCTCCATTCCTATCAATTTTTCCCTTATGCTCTCCCTGAAACTCTGTACAACCTCTGGTTCTTTCAGTTTATCCAGGTCCCATCTCCTTAAATTCCCACCTTTTTGCAGTTTCTTCAGTTTTAATCTACAGGTCATAACCAATACATTGTGGTCAGAGTCCACATCTGCCCCTGGAAGCGTCTTACAATTTAAAACCTGGTTCCTAAATCTCTGTCTTACCATTATATAATCTATCCGATACCTTTTAGTATCTCCAGGGTTCTTCCATGTATACAACCTTCTATCATGATTCTTAAACCAAGTGTTAGCTATGATTAAGTTGTGCTCTGTGCAAAATTCTATCAGGCGGCTTCCTCTTTCATTTCTTAGCCCCAATCCATATTCACCTACTACGTTTCCTTCTCTCCCTTTTCCTACACTCGAATTCCGGTCACCCATGACTATTAAATTTTCGTCTCCCTTCACTATCTGAATAATTTCTTTTATTTCATCATACATTTCTTCAATTTCTTCGTCATCTGCAGAGCTAGTTGGCATATAAACTTGTACTACTGTAGTAGGTGTGGGCTTCGTATCTATCTTGGCCACAATAATGCGTTCACTATGCTGTTTGTAGTAGCTTACCCGCATTCCTATTTTCCTATTCATTATTAAACCTACTCCTGCATTACCCCTATTGGACTTTGTGTTTATAGCCCTGTAGTCACCTGACCAGAAGTCTTGTTCCTCCTGCCGCCGAACTTCACTAATTCCCACTATATCTAACTTTAACCTATCCATTTCCCTTTTTAAATTTTCTAACCTACCTGCCCGATTAAGGGATCTGACATTTCACGCTCCGATCCGTAGAACGCCAGTTTTCTTTCTCAATATATAAAGAGAATTTAAATAAAAAGAAATAAATCAGTTTATATTTGGAAATTTATTTTACCATTGATCATTGAAATTTCAGCATATTAAACGTGAGTCATAACTAAGCTGGTACCTTATTTACGACTGTGAAAATGTGAATTTGTAATCTTACGGAACACATCAAATAGGGAGCCAAGATTGGGAGACTACATACAACACTGTATTCATAAAATAACACACAAAGAACGTTGAAACATATGCAAGAGGAAATTAACCACCACCAACCGATACAATTTTCACCCAAAGAAGCTACGTTCGTAGCACAATCCTGTCCGTCATGTAATTACCACACACTGGTATACTACATTCATACTAACTCTGTGTGAAATCTTCCCGAAAAGAATAGCTGAGGGCTACTTTGATGAATACACCACATGCTTCACGTGGTCAACTTGGTTTACACAAAGAGTGTAACTCCACAATAATTTTGATAATTAAAATAAATTAGATCGAAAAGCAATTTACAAAAGAAAAACCTCGAACTGGTTACTATCGTCTTACTATTAACCTGATGGGTCAAACAATTGTATAAGCACGTGGTACTGGTCTCACAAAGTACGCCCCACGTGGGTTGAACATAAAGAAAAGTTGCTATATTGAAAAACATTGTCAAGACGAGACGTTATAATCACACGAGCATTCGCATTTAAGATTGATGATCTTAGTTAGAGTTACTGATCAACACGTGGTTCCACTTTACTCACAAAGTAGTGACAAAGCAACTACCGGAAGATATTCTGAACCACTTCACACGCGAATTACACTGCGTTGCAATTTAAGATAACATTAGATATTTTAGAGCTAAACCTGAAATAAAGGTGATTAAATTTTCAGTTAGGCTGAACTTACGAAATCCATTGTCCTACGGACTTTGCAGACACGCGCTTAGCCCGAGATCTTACCACTTCAGACGCTCGCCGCGGGCAGACTGACTGGTCCCTTCCTGAGGGGTGGCTCACAAATACAAACGGAAGTGGCCAGAGGGGCAGCTTCCTATACCAACATGACAACGGACGGACAGGACCATACTAAGGATAGAAACCTCTTTGCTTTTAGAAAGCGTAGCTACCTATTCCGACGTTGGCCCTACTGTTCTCTAGCAGACAGGCTTGTCTGCTACCCTCAAGCATGCAACTAGAAATACATTTGCTCATTCATCCTCTCACACAGAAGGGAAGGGGGATGACAATATCTTATCATATACAGTATATAAAAGAAAGCGGATGTAGGTTCCGTATGAGACTGTGTGACATGAATTACATATAAACTGTGTTTTAAAGTGTAGTAGTATGACAGATCGTTCTCGTTTATGTGTAAAAGTAACACGTTCCACTACTCAGTCTCCTCCCAGATAGTCAGAAACGCCACAGTAAATTTAGAAGAGGAATTTATGCCGTAAATTACAACAGATTTAAGAAATCAAACATGAAAGGAATCCAACAGAGACCTTTCAACGGTGCTGTAAAATGCGTTCGTATACTTCCGCATTTAGAGTGTTCTTAAAAACTTTGTGGTCTGCTGTGACTTCCCAGTGCAACTTACAAGAAAGGGCATAAAATGCTCTACATCGTTAGAAGCCTAACAGGTCACTGCATACCATATATTGTTAGTTTCATACATTGCTAACATATCACAGAAGTTTTAGAGATGTATTATCTGTGGCTCCAGAGCTGTTTGAATCTAAGCTCTTGCAGTCCTCGCGCTATATAGTTGCTTGTAGTTAGAAGGCGTCCTTTCTGTGCTTCATTCTGATTGCTTACTGTGATAATCTGGTCTTCATATTTTGACCTCATATCGTGGTAAGAGTGTTCATGCTAAAACTGTATATAAACATTAAATATTGAAAATTTATAGAAAATGTTCGTATAAAATGTCCTGTACTTGAAGAACCTTTAATAGTCAAAATCACATTTAGTACTGTTATATTCAGCAGGTTGTTAAAAACAAAAAACAAATTTGTCAGAAATAAAAACCTTACAATTAAAACGCCCGTTGTGTAACTATGTTTCATCCCTAGTTATACAAGGGGCTTTTTAATTCTATTGTTTTTATTTGTGGCAAACTTTTTTTTATTTTTAACAAACCTATAATATTAACATCGCATGTGTGATACAGTTATAATTCACCAGGACGTATAACAGTAAGTTTTTCGAAGATCAGGGAGCCTTGAATGTTGAAATCGGTCATCAGGAATAAAAAATACTGAATGCGATCTTGGCTATTAAAATTTTTTCATTATTAATTAGGATTGCTCTTTCCAATCTCTGTTTATGAGAAATTTCAGTATTCTGTACTTGTGAATCAATTCAGGTCTGTAACTTCCATATTTTGCATTGCAAGAAAATTGGAAGATAAGGAGTGATTTTTCCATTTGATATTCATATACCACATTAGAAAAGTAGCGATTCTGAAACGAAACACGTTCTTGAAAAATTCTAGTTCAATAATATAAAGGCCAAACAAACGAAATATGACACTACGCCATACGTCATTATACACAGAGTATTTCTACTTGTTCTCCAGGTGCTGAAGGAATTCAGAGCAAAAAAAAGAAAGAAGAGATTTTCACTTTCAGTTGAATTCGAACACAAAATATTGGAGCTCATGGCCAGATGTTATTGCTAATTGTGGAAAACGTGAAACCTATGCTGTTAGAATCTGTAATAAAACGAAGAACTCATTCAAAGGGATCCCAAGGTAAGGTGGTTTTACGTATCACTGAGGAAGAGGGCCCTTTTTATGAAAACCAGTCTCATGAACTAATATTTTTTGATGAGTGTACCGTTATGACCTTAAGGTACTCTCAAGTTCCTTTTTGAAAACAACGAAGAAAAGTCAAAGAAGATATATTTTCTGATTTTCTTTCTACTAAAGCAGTTTCCAAAATGCTGTAATGAGACTAAAAAACTGAGAATTTTCGAACTTCAAAGCACAAAAATTCAGGCACAACAAGGGGGACCACCCCACAACCACGAAAAAGACACCACATCCTACGTACTTCACTTTTGGCACTATAACTGATGGCAGGTAACGTTAGCCAGGCATTCGCCCAACCCACAACCTTCCATCGAACTGCCAAGGGGTGTAGCGTGATCTATCAGTGCAAATTAGTCGTTTCCAGTCATGCGTCGTCCAGTGACATCGCTCTTTAGAGCAGCCCAAGTGTCGCCTACCATCGGCCACAGAAATGATTGGCTTATGATGAGATGCTTCATTACTGTACGCCTACACGCAATCATTGTGCTGTCTGAACTGATGGTAGCACTTTGGAACTTACGACTGGCAACGATTGACTTAGACGGCCTTATAGGACTGGAGAAAGTCTCTGAAAGATCTGTTATTCAATGATACATTCTGCTGCTACTACTTGTCTACATACGATACACCGAACTCCTTTTAGTCTGGCGGTTGCGCCTCTCGTGACATCCTGTGGTCAATTTCGCATTACATATGGGTGTCCGCATACTTTGGAACAGATAAAAGCGTAAATTTCACGATTTGTTAATTGCTTGAGTTTCTAAATTAGTTTGCAGCCTCAAGTGCTCCAACACCTTTAATGTAGTTAATTATTTCCTTGAGAGCGTGGCTTCACAGAGAGAATCGAGAAAAATATCTGAGCAAGATGCTCCGAAATACGAACTTTCACACTGATGAACGATATATATATTTTCTCAAATCAGCATTCCTTTTTCTCAACACATACTAATCGTACAGGGATGAACGACGTATAGCTCCAAAAGTTTTTAACAGACTTCTGACGTTGCATACCGATTTTGTGCTGAAGCTTACTATTTGTGGAAAATTTTAACGTAAGTGAGACTTTTAACTGTCATAGGCAAAAGTCCATCATGGAAGCCAAGTTTCATATCTGTGTTGTAAAGAGCTAACTTATTTATTACGAATAAAAGAATTTTCATATTATCTTGCTATAAATATCATTTTATTTGTTTTAAGGTACTTATTAACTGGATAATTTGTATACAGCATTTTCACAGATAACAGCCGTTACCACTGTGGTGGTCACGGTCGCCGTACAAGTTAACTTTTCTAAATGAATATAATTTCCAAAACGACAAACACGTTTGTGATTGTCGCCCTGAATTTTGATTTACCTATTGCATCTACGGCCCATCGTGCTTATTTGAAAAACTAAGTACAATAAAAAACTGGAAATACACTATAGGTTATTGTGGCCTTACTATGGCAGGTAAGAAGCGAACACGACGTTCTAACCTATATATTTCGGATTTCTTTAGTTCGTTGAATTTTACATTCGTGTTTCTTATTAAACTTCTCTTCAGCGACTGGTAAATTTAAATATTACAGTCTAAAGTTAGAAATTAAAAGGCACTGGCGACAGACAAATATTATCATGAGCTTCTTTTCTCCTTACTTCTTTTAGTTTGTGTTCGTATTTGCTCATTAATATTAACTATAGTCACTACCGACGAACTTAATACCATGTGATAGAAGCATGCCTTTCCAGTTAACAAGAGGACAGCTGCTGATTAATATTGCATTTTCTATCACTTTAAAAAAGTCGCAGGGACAATCGCTTCAAAGAGCTGGATCGTAGTTACAAAATCTCATCTTTACTCATGGACCGTTGTATGTAACCGTCTCTATGGTAACTACATCAGCTAATTTTTGTACTCCTTAAAGAAAATCAAAAACATAAAGTGCAGAAGATTCCACTCTTACGTCAAATATCGTGTACATCGAGGTATTGTAATACCCTGTAAAGAATTTTGTTCAAAATTATGTGCATAGAAATTTATAGGGGGAGTTCTGAAATTCCGGTTACAGACTTCTAGGACTTGTAGATGGGAGTGAGTACATAATATTTTGAATCGGAAGCCATGTACGAATGCGTCATCCAACGACGCTACAGAGCACCAGAAATGTAGGCGCCAGCACCAGTGTACTGGGTGATTCATGAATTTATGATACACCTTTATGCACAGGATGTTCGGAAATTCCCGTTACTAACTTCCAGGTGTTGTAGCGAGGAGTGAGTATGTAATATTCTGAAATGGAATCCATGTCAAGAAACGTCATCCAACGATGTTACAGATCGTCATAGTTATAGGCACCGGCACCTGTAAATCTACGGGAAGATTCCGTGGTGATGTTACAGAGTTGCTAGGTTGATGGATAAATGTATCAGTTTGAGGTACGGTCCCTGTACCGGAAACGAACCAGTTAAAAGCGAAAGCCTTTTTGATACCTCCAACAGTCAAATACGTATACTGGTATTGTTGTTGCTGACACTATAGGGTAGGCAACTTTCATATGTGGTGGTACGGACAAAAGCAAAGAAATAACGTCCACTAAACAAGAGCTCTGAAAAGGCACACCTTAGGAACTATGAACACCTATTCATCTTCGTTACTGTGAACCCATCTCCTCTATCGAACAAGTGCTCAGAGCTCTTAAGGTACGCAATTTAGAGCCCGGAGTAGGAATTGAAATCCATGGATAAGAAATAAAAACTTTGAGGTTCGCCGATGACATTGTAATTCTGTCAGAGACAGCAAAGGACCTGGAAGAGCAGCTGAACGGAATGGACAGTGTCTTGAAAGGAGGATATAAGATGAACATCAACAAAAGCAAAACGAGGATAATGGAATGTAGTCGAATTAAATCGGGTGATGCTGCGGGAATTAGATTAGGAAATGAGACACTTAAAGTAGTAAAGGAGTTTTGCTATTTGGGGAGCAAAATAACTGATGATGGTCGAAGTAGAGAGGATATAAAATGCAGACTGGCAATGGCAAGGAAAGCGTTTCTGACGAAGAAAACTTTGTTAACATAGAGTATAGATTTAAATGTCATGAAGTCGTTACTGAAAGTACTTGAATGGAGTGTAGCCATGTGTGGAAGTGAAACGTGGACGATAAATAGCTTAGACAAGAAGAGAATAGAAGCTTTCGAAATCTGGTGCTACAGAAGAATGCTGAAGATTAGATGGGTAGATCACATAACTAATGAGGAAGTACTGAATAGAATTGGGGATGAGTTTGTGGCACAACTTGACAATAAGAAGGGATCGGTTGGTAGGACATGTTCTGAGGCCTCAAGGGATCACCAATTTAGTACTGGAGAGCAGCGTGGAGGGTAAAAATCGTAGAGGGAGACCAAGAGATGAATACACTAAACAGATTCAGAAGGATGTAAGTTGCAGTAGGTACTGGGAGATGAAGAAGCTTGCATAGGATAGAGTAGCATGGAGAGCTACATCAAACCAGTCTCTGTACTGAAGACCACAACAACAACAACAACAACAACAGCATTTACTAGACTTTTGTCTTATTTTGGTCCATACTGCTACCTCTGAAAGTTACCTACCGTACAACGTTAGCAGGAACAGTACCGGTACCTGTCTTCCACTGTCAGAGTTATAAGAACGGCTTTCGCTTCTAACTTCCGACACGTTCGTTTCCGGTACGGGGACCCTTACCTCAGAGTGATACATTTATACTTCTCCATCACCATAGAAATCTCGTAACGCCATCACCGAATCGCCCTTTGTATACATATATTTACAGAAGCCGGCGCGTGTAACTTCGATGCTCTGTAGCGCCGTTGGATGACGTATTCGGATGTGGCTCCCTATTCGAAATATTATGTACTCACTCCCCTCTATAAGTCCTGGAAGTTTTTAGCGAGAATTTCCGAACACACTGTACAGAGTGGTCCACTGATCGTGACCGGGCCAAATATCTCACGAAATAAGCGTCAAACGAAAAAACTTCAAAGAACGAAACTTGTCTAGCTTGAAGGGGGAAACCAGATGGCGCTATGGTTGGCGCGCTAGATGGCGCTGCCATGGGTCAAACGGATAGCGTTTTCTTAAGTAGGAACCCCCATTTTTTATTACATATTCGTGTAGTACGTAAAGACATATGAATGTTTTAGTTGGGCCACTTTTTTCGCTTTGTGATAGATGGCGCTTTAATAGTCACAAACTTATGGCTCACAATTTTAGACGAGCAGTTGGTAAAAGGTAGGATTTTTAAATTAAAATACAGAACGTAGGTACGTTTGAACGTTTTATTTCGGCTGTTCCAATGTGATACATGTGCCTTTGTGAACTTATCATTTCTGAGAACGCATGTTGTTACAGCGTGATTACCTGTAAATACTACATTAATGCAATAAATGCTCAAAATGATGTCCGTCAACCTTAATGCATTTGGCAATACGTGTAACGACATTCCTCTCAACAGCGAGTAGTTCGCCTTCCGTAATGTTCGCACATGCATTGACAAAGCGCTGACGCATGTTGTCAGGCGTTGTCGGTGGATCACGATAGCAAATATCCTTCAACTAACCTCACGGAAAGAAATCCGGGATGTCACATCCGGTGAACGTGCGGGCCATGGTTTGGTGCTTCGACACCCAATCCACATGTCATGAAATAGGCTATTCAATACCGCTTCAACCACACGCGAGCTATGTGCCGGACATCCATCATGTTGGAAGTACATGGCCATTCTGTCATGCAGTGAAACATCTTGTAGTAACATGGGTAGAACATTACGTAGGAAATCAGCATACACTGCACCATTTAGATTGTCATCGATAAAATGGGGGCCAATTATCCTTCCTCCCATAATGCCGCACCATACATTAACCCGCCAAGGTCGCTGATGTTCCACTTGTCGCAGCCATCGTGGATTTTCCGTTGCCGGTTTACGTTATCGCTGTTGGTGAATGACGCTTCGTCGCTAAATAGGGCGCGTGCAAAAAATCTGTCATCGTCCCGTAATTTCTCTTGTGCCTAGTGGCGGAACTGTACACGACGTTCAGATTCGTCGCCATGCAATTACTGGTGCACAGAAATATGGTACGGATGCAATCGAAGTTTTTGAGATTCCCGATTCTCGCGCAATTTGTCTGCTACTGGTGTGCGGCTTAGCGTCGTGGTTGACGTTTCACATGTAGCTGAACACTTCATGTTTCCTTAAATAACGTAACTATCCGGCGAACGGTCCGGACACTTGGATGATGTCGTCCAGGATACCAAGCAGCATACACAGCACACGCCCGTTGGGCATTTTGATCACAATAGCCATACATCAACACGATATCGACCTTTTCCGCAGTTGGTAAAAGGTTCGTTTTAACATGGGTAAAGTATCGCGGAGCAAATACCGTCCGCACTGGCGGAATGTTATGTGATACCACGTACTTATACGTTTGTGACTACTACAGCGCCATCTATCACAAAGCGGAAAAAATGGTCCAACTAAAACATTCATATTTCTTTAGGTATTACACGAATATGTAATACAAAACGGGGGTTCCTATTTAAAAAACAGCAGTTGATATCCGTTTGACCTATGGCAGCGCCATCTAGCGGGAAAACAATAGCACCATCTGGTTTCCCCCTTCAAGCTAGACGAGTTTTGTTCTTTGTAGTTTTTTCGTTTGATGCTTATTTCGTGAGATATTTGCCCCGGTCACTATGAATGGACCACTCTGTATATAACGACGTAGGCTATCATAAATCTATGATTATTATTTCAGTCGTTCAACTCTTTATAAAGGTGTTTTCTCTTCATTCCCACAGTTAACCTACCCCAAGGACTAAAATTATTCAAAATACTGTCATTATTTAAAACTATAGAAGTGCGAAAGTTTAGCACGGGTGCCCTGTTTATTCTGCAGTTGCCTTAAGGTCTGTCTACAGCCATTGTCAGGGCCTTTGTACAGCGCTACAGACAGCTCCCTAGTGGTTAGTGAAGCTGCTTCGGAAGGGGAGCCCACGCTTTGCCGGCCAGAGCCGCGCTTGGCTGTCACGCGCGGCTGTGGAGCGCGGCTGCCGCCTGCCGGCCGGACAGGCTGGTCCAATCGGAGGCAGCCATCGCCGCTCGTCGCTCCTAATGGTAACTGGCGGATCGAGGGACGTGAGCCGAATTATTCAGCGGGGAAAACACAAATACGCGCTCGCGGGGGAGGGAGAGACAGGAAGGAAAAAAAAGGGAACGTATTTAAATAAGCGGGCCCGCTTTTAAAATCGAACGGTGCGAACAAGCGTTTCGTGGCCCCACCCACTGCTTCCCTCCCCGCCCCAGTGCCCTGAGCCCCCCCTGGAACTGGAACTGGAAGCTCTGACGAGTGTAGCCACCCACGCATCGATCAGATAGCGGCGGCGGGCGGCTCGCGGCTCCGCTGCGCGGCCGTATTTCAATGGGCTTAATGTCACTCCGGAGGATGAAATACCGTTTTCATAAACTTCTTACTTCTCTCTCCGTGGCGGGCAAACAGAAGGGCCAACAGCGGAAGAGCCCTTTCTGGAGCGTCCAGAAGCGCGGGCGGATCTTCCCTTTTCTTTTCCTTCGTTTCTTTTTCCGCTTCCTCGATCCTCACTGGCAGACATACGTCAGAATTAAACCTGCCTTTGATAAAAAGTACCCTTACAGCTGCAGCACGCGAACTCCATCTAGCAAAGCAGCCACTGACGCAAAGTGAGAACGAAGACGCAATATGTGCCGCAACTCTCTCTCTCCCTCTCTCTCAGTTTTCGCAAAGCCGTACCTGCGCATCTGGAGTTTAGCATGTATCTCCCGGTAAACCGCGTCCTCAGGTGCCTGAAGAAAGCGGAAAAAGAAATAACAAACACGGCTGTGCGAGACGAGAGGAACAGGGGTCGAGGGGGTAAAAAAAAAAAGCGCGACTGGCGAGAGGAATTGCGCGCGCCCGGGGCTCTTCTTGCGTTGTCTCGGAATTAGGAGGGCCTGGCTGGGAGAGGCGGCGCAGCGAGCATTAGTCTGGGCAGGTGTGGGCGCACGGCCGCCCAGATTGGGGATAAGGCGGCTCCAGGCCGGCCCCGCACTTGCTACCTCGCGCCGGGATTACTGCGCGCCTTCCTCCGGGACGCGTCTCTAGGGCCAGAGCCGCTCCTCCGCCGGCGAGAAAAACAGCGGCCCGGCTTACAGGAATTACGCTCAATTGCAAATTAAAAACGCGGCCCCGGGCGGCCACCTCCTTGTGGTTAAAAAGAAGCCGTGTGGCGATGCGAGGCAGAGCGGAGCAGCTGCCTCCCCCGTGCCTCGAGGGGCGGCCGCGATCACCTGCGCCAACGCGCACGACGACACCCCACTGCACGTCGCGTTTGCTACAGCGCTACTACGACGTTTTTGCAATGTGCTCACCAAGTTTCTGTGCACTGTAATAATTTCGGAAAATGTTGTAGGTTGTAATGGTTCTTTATTTACGTGACCATTACGGCACTCCAACCCCAGCTCTCGATACCAGTAATATCGTACTACTTTTCTGCGAAGTAACAGACATATTTTTGTGACAATATTCACATTTGGTTTTATTAATGTATAGGTACTCCGATGTATCGATATATTACAGTGATATGGTTCTTGTGTGTATTCATTTCTGTGAGACTGTCATAATCTTTGACTTACTTGTAACCGTTTTGGCGCGAATGCGTACAGAGCAGTCTTTGTTTCGCTTTGCAGAAGTTAAGTTGTCATTTCGCTTTGTAAAAGAACAGTCAAGTCTTGTGTTTCGTTAAAGTGTAAATTAAATGTATGAAGATTGATAAAAAAAAACTGTTTTCTTGATGATGTGACAATTAAGATTATGTATATGTGAGTTAACAAGAAGTTTAATAAAAATGTGGATCGTGAACACCAAGTCAAAAATTATTTCTACCATAACATTGTTCTTATCTGGGATTGTTTGATCATTAAGAATTTCCTGAAAAACGCATTTGTTAGGTCTTCAAATATTGCTAAAATACAGACCTGGACCTTCTAGCAGTCAAAGTGGAATCACCCTAGAATCAACAAGATGAGCCGTAACAACTTCGACGAAATCTACGTCGGAATCCATTCAAGATAAGTGCCAAAATTAATGACTTTTTTACAGTGACTTCATTATTTCCATTCTGACGATACCATCCACAGTCAATAACTTCGTTGTTGCCCGATAAAGCGAACGTATGCTCCGTGAGCAACATTATTACTCTGATTTCTAACCTACTTTGCAAGTGGTGGTATTGGTAGAAGGTGGATGACTTTGAAATGACACACTAAATTCCAGACGTTAAAAACATTTGAAGAAAAGCATTTTTATAGTCGACAGCCAAATACTTTTTCTTTAATGGCTTCGGAACTTTTTTAACTAGCACCACTGGAAGACAAAACAACAGGGAAAAAAATGCAGTGTGTGAGCAGTTGCGGCTTTCCTCCATCCTATTTTCGATTGGAGTCGCACTCTTTACTTTCCTGCTAGTGGGCACGCGGCGGCGGCAGGAGTATAGTGGAGAGCACGGGCGGCTAGTGGGAAAGTGGAGTCGAAGTGAGTACACACATGCAGTGCCTCTCCGTACGGCTGGGCTGCTGGATTTGCCATCCGCTTGGCCGTAGTGTGATGTGCCCGGGCTCATGGTGGTCCCCCATAGCTTCATACTGGGCATTGCCGTGCTGTGGAATGTTGTTTCATTCCGTCTTGGCATTGATTCCTGACTTACTTCTTGGACAAGAAAATAAAGTGTTTCGTATCGGAAAGTTGGGACTACATGCGGGGAATCTGTCACTCCATGCTTCGCAATTGCTTCTACCTTTAGTTGTGGAGCTGTTCAATATGTGATCCAAAAAGTCTCGATATGTTGTATGTTATCTCCTTCAACACACACACGGTACCTCTAATATCCAGTAGCACGTCCTCTTGCATTGATGCGTGACTGTATTCGTCGTGGCATACTATCCACAGATTCATCAAGGCACTGTCGGTCCACATTGTTGCACTCCTCAACGGCGATTCGGCGTAGTTCCCTCAGAGTGGTTGGTTCAAAAATGGTTCAAATGGCTCTGAGCACTATGGAACTTAACATCTGAGGTCATTAGTCCCCTAGAACTTAGATCTACTTAAACCTAACTAACATAAGGACATCACACACATCCATGTCCGAGGCAGGATTCGAACCTGCGACCGTAGCGGTCGCGCGGTTCCAGACTGAAGCGCCTAGAACCGCTCAGCCACACCTGCCGGCAGAGTGGTTGGCGTTTCACGTCGTCCATAAACAGCCCTTTTCAATCTATCCCAGGCAAATTCGATAGGATTCATGTCTGGATACGCCCAGTGTGGCCGAGCGGTTCTAGGCGCTTCAGTCTGGAACCGCGCGACCACTACGGTCGCAGGTTCGAATCCTGCCTCGGGCATGAATGTGTGTGATGTCCTTAGGTTAGTTCGGTTTAAGTAGTTCTAAGTTCTAGGGGACTGATGACCTCAGATGTTAAGTCTCATAGTGGTCAGAGCCAAGCCATGTCTGGATAACATGCTGGCCACTGTAGTCGAGCGATGTCGTTATTCTGAAGGAAGTCATTCACAAGTCGTGTACGATGGTGGCGCGAATTGCCGTCCATGTAGACGAATGCCTCGCCAATATGCTGCCGATATGGTTGCACTAACGGTCGGAGGAAGGCATTCACGTATCGTACAGCCGTTACTGCGCGTTCCAAGACCACCAGCGGCGTATGTCGGCCCCACATAATGCCACCCCAAAATATCTGGGAACCTCAACCTTGTTGCACTCGCTGGACAGTGTGTCTAAGGCGTTCAACCTGACCGGGTTGCCTCCAGACACTTCTCCGACAATCGTCTGGTAGTAGACATATGCGACACTCATGGGTGAAGAAAACGTGATGCCAATTCTGAGCGGTCCATTCGGGATGTTGTTGGGCCCATCTGTACCACGCTGCATGGTGTCGTGGTTGCAAAGATGGGCCTCGCCATGGACGTCGGGTGTGAAAAAAATGGTTCAAATGGCTCTGAGCACTATGGGACTCAACTGCTGGGGTCATTAGTCCCCTAGAACTTAGAACTAGTTAAACCTAACTAACCTAAGGACATCACAAACATCCATGCCCGAGGCAGGATTCGAACCTGCGACCGTAGCGGTCTTGCGGTTCCAGACTGCAGCGCCTTTAACCGTATGGCCACTTCGGCCGGCGTCGTCGGGTGTGAAGTTGCGTACCATGCAGCCTATTGCTCACAGTTTGAGTCGTAACACGACGTCCTGTGGCTATACGAAAAGCATTATTTAATATGGTGGCGCTGCTGTCAGGTTTCCTCCGAGCAATATTCCGCAGGTAGCGGTCATCCACTGCAGTAGTAGCCTGAGCGAGGCATGTCATCGACAGCTCCTGTCTCTCTGTATCTCCTCCACGTCCGAACAACATCCCTCTGGGTCACTCCGAGAGGCCTGGACACTTTTTTGCTGAGAGTACTTCCTGGCGCAAAGTAACAATGCAGACGCGATCGAACACGGTATTGACTGTCTAGGCTTGGTTGAACTACAGACAACAAGAGCCGTGTATCTCCTTCCTGGTGGAATGACTGGAACTGATCTGCTGTCGGACCCACTCCGTCTAATAGGCGCTGCTCATGCATAGTTATTTACATCTTTCGGCTGGTGTAGTGACATCTCTGAGCAGTCAAAGGGACTGTGTCAGCGTATGTCTTCTGGAGTTCTGGGAACCAGGGTGATGCAAAACTTTTTTGATGTGTTTATATGAATAAGGAAAAAATTGCAGCTCATTTCTTTGTGAGTGGTATTTAAGCTACGTACCAGGCGTAAACTCGAGCTTCATAAGAATGAAGCTCTTTCTCTTTCTACGATACTGTTAGTAAACTGTGTGGTACTATTTCCCTTTTTTTATGTAACTTAAATGTGTTTCAACTGTATTACTTTGAACGCGGCTAACAGTCTTTGCGTGCTGGGCCACGGGCCGGTTGCGGTGTCTGACACTTTGGGCATCCGGTTTTTTGTACAGGTCGTGTATTGCGTGAAGAAAAGATGGTGGAAAACTGTAAACAATTTTGATATCAAAGGTAGCACACCTTTATGTGTCTTTGGCTATTTAAATGCTGCTTCTTTTAGTTAAGATGTTTGAGCTGCTCTGATGACTAACTCTATTTCGTAGCGCTAATATGATTAAAGGTGTTTTTTCTGAATACCTAACTTTTGATTAGCTCTCACAAGGTGCATAAATAACTACTGAATGAAATCGCTTACGCAGGTTTATTGCGTCGCTGAGACAATAAACTCTTAAAGTGCACTACTGTTACGTATATTATCTGCTGACAAGTGTCGTTAATAGTTGATTCAAGGTGCAGCTTGGGCCAAACCTAACTGATACATCTTCTCTTAATTGGGCCACAAAGGTTGTTATGTGAACTATTGTCACAGTAAACATTAAAGTTAGTGAGTAAATTTCCTCGATCATAGTTATTATTTTATGTAATTTCGAGTTGATATAAATTTGAGACTGTCTATTGTTTACTTGGACATCTGAAAGATTGCTCGTATAATTTCAGGCTCGATTCCTGGCGGGGTCAGGGATTTTCTCTGCCTCGTGATGGCTGGGTGTTGTGTGATGTCCTTAGGTTAGTTAGGTTTAAGTAGTTCTAAGTTCTAGGGGACTGATGACCATAGATGTTAAGTCCCATAGTGCTCAGAGCCATTTGAACCATTTTTGAATTTCAGGCTGCTAAAATTTTAGTACATTCATTGTTTTCTTGGACAGTAAAGTAAAGATAAAGTTTTTAACTTAATTAATGTCCTGAATGGTTATTGTTAATCGTTTTAAATTCTGAGTGTGAAATAAAGCTGTTGTTCCCTTTAACGATGAATGATGTTTTAAATTCCCCAAGGTGCAGTCCTTCCAGTCAACAGCAGTTGCTGTCGCCGAATTAGGTGCAGTTATCAGGCTCTGTGTACACCTACAACAAGAACGAAAACTCTCGGAATTATGCTTATGTACGAGTACATCAATATCTTAATCAGTACTTACGAAGCAGTCCTTCGAATGGATCAAATTGCACGCTGCTCATAAATGAGTCACCAGCATATCACATACAACGATGACCACAGTGTTACATAAAATTCACATTGTTTGGCTAATGTGACGTAAGGGACAGTCAAATGAAAACCGAACACACGCCACAATTGGGCCACGGAATTGTTCCATTCAAATATAGTCACCACACGCGTCAAGAAATTTACTCCACTGCAAGACGAAACAATCAGTTCCTGTTTCGTAGAACGTGGTCAACTGCTGACGGATCCACAACCGCACTCATTCTTACACTTCCGCGTCCACCTGACACGGACGTCCACGCATATATTGCTTCAGGTCGCCAAAGATGTGAAAATCACACGGTGGGAGATCCAGGCTGTACGGCGGATGCATATGCAGACGGAAACGACGATTGAATATTTGTACAAAAGCCGAGATTCGAATCCAGGTTTCTTGTTCACTAGGCAGAGGTGCTGACTACTGCGTCACCATGGCACCGTGCTTTCGTACAACTGCACCAACTATGCCAGCTCACCTCCCTACTCAACCAAATTCCCATTCACACCTGAGCTCACTTGCTATCTCCCCTAACCTTTAACAGCATTGCAGGGGCTCTCCAACTGTACTGGAATAGCACCACAGGTGGAAGATGAAATGAATAAGTCAGATTAATAGAGTGAAAGGTAACGGGGTAGTGAGAAGAGTGGGAGAGCGAAGGCAATTACTGAACGTAATAAAAAATAAGGAAGAGAAAAAAGAAGGGGCTAATAAAAACAGTCTTAGAGGGATATGTTAAATGGAAGAGCGAGCTAGGAAATATTTCAGGTCCTTGATGACTTCACGAACGGCAGCACACACAGAATTATCAAGAAGGAGGTAATGAATCACAGACAAAAGAGACAACAAGGACCTGCTAATATAGCAGAGAATTGGAGATAATGAATAGACGTAAAGTTCCACTGGCGGCACTGCGAGAAAGAGAGAGAGAGAGAGAGAGTTCGAAATGCCAATGTACTACTCAAGTTACGATGCCTTCTTCGAGACTACTTTTATTGAGCAGAGAGGTAAGTGGTACAAACGTCCCAAATTAAGCTCTCTGCATTTGTTAAACAACGAGTTTTACTGATTATTTTGACCATGACGATAAAATTATATCCGTGGTGAAACACTGAAAAAGGAAGTTAAATAATTAACTGTTGGATTGACAACAAATCATAACGTTGAGTAGCATCATTTAAATCTACAAAAGCTATTTAGCATTAAAAATCATTTTAAATGGCCATATTTCCCTACATGAAGGCATTTGATAACATTATGTGCTCAAAAGGCATCATAATTGTTTCACCGTATTGTACTAGCTTACCAGTAATTTCGATGGTCTGTTGTTTTCGAGGTCTGCTATTTTATTTTTGTGCGTCTTAATAACATTGTATTGCGTATGGATGTGTGTGTGTGTGAGTTAATGCTTTCCTGTGCCCATACTAAGCTGTTTGTAACAGAAATGCAGTGTTGAAGGATCTTATTGCAAATCAATAAGCAAACCTTCGTCATCCTTGATTATATTATACGATTTCACTGAATTATTTCATTTCAAAAATTCAAGTTTGCTGATACAGTATTCTTACTACAAGTATCTGATATGTTTTGTTGGGTGTCGGATTAGCCTACAGTCAGTATTCCTTAATAGGAAAGATATATATACAGAAAAATCCAGCTGCCTCGTTACAACTTGTCGCGTTAATAATGAAACTCCGTGCATTCAACGCTGTCGATCATTGTCGTCAGGAAAACATGTGTCTCTCGAAGAAGTGACGGAATCACACAGATATAAATGATGTGGTAATCGCCACTGTGACCATTTATTGCGTTGGCGCCAACGAGGAGATATCATTCGCGCAGCCCGGGACCGACGGGAATATGGGCCCCGTAATGAAAGTATGACTTCACACTAGTTGCTCGAGCCCATGAGAAAGACAGGTCATTACGAGTGTGACTTCACACTAGCTGCTCGAGGCCCATGAGAAAGACAGGCCATTCCGAGTACGTCACTGCAAGTGACGGTGTAAGTCTTACGAGTGCCAGCAGCCGCCTCTGGCGGGGAAAGAGTAAACTCACGGAAGAGTATACTCACGGAAAAAAATCGCAGCACCATACAATAGTTAATGTAGAGTAATGAAATTTTGGGAATGCATCTGTCTAGATAACATATCTAAGTGATTAACGTTGCGAGAGCACTGGGTAATGTAAGCCGCGGTACGCCACTCCAAATGTGAAATGCTAGTACATTAACAACCCGTGTAACCGCCATAATGTTGAATGCTAGCGTGCAAACGTACGTGCATTGCGCAGTACAGGTGCTGGATTTCAATTTGTAGGATGGAGTTCCGGGCTTGTTGCACTTGGTCGGTTAATACAGGGACAGTTAATTCTGGCTGTGGATGACGCTGCAGATGTCGTCCGATGATGTCCCATATGGCCCTTGTAGGAGATAGATCTGGTGATGGAGCAATGGAGCAGGCCAAGGCAACATGTCAACATACGACATCACCAGACTGACGTAAAAATTTGCAGGCACGATAAGTGGGATAACAACGAAAGCGCTTCTGCTGTCATACGAAATCGCACCCCATACATAAGTTCAGACGCAGGTCCACAGTGGGCATAGCACGAAGACAGGTTGGTTGGAGGTCTTCAACTGTCATCCTCCTAACCAACGCTTGGTTGTCATTGACAGCGAGGCAGAGCCAAGTTTCATCAGAAAACACAAGAGACCTTCACCTTCCCCTCCAATGAGCTTGACATCTCTGAAGAAGCAAATGACGCTGCTTTGGGGTCAGTGGAATGCACGCTACAGTGCGTCTGGTCCGGAGCTGTCCTTAATGGAACCGATTTGTAACAGTTCATTGTGTTTCTGTGGTGCCAACTGCTGCTCAAACTGCTGCTGCTGATGCAGTACGATGCGACAGAGCCATACTTCGAACACGAAGGTCTTCCCTTTCGGTAGTGCTACTTGGCCGTCCAGATCCATCTTCTCGAGACCGCGCATTCCTGTGACTACCGCTGCCAGTAATCTTGTGCAGTAGTTATATTCCTGCCAGGTCTTTCTGCAGTATTGTGGAAGGAGCATCCAGCTTCTCAAAGCCCTCTTACACGACCACGTTCCAACTCAGAGGGATGTTTATGATGGGGTTTTTGTCACCTAAAGGTGTTCTTGACAGATGTGAACTCACCACGTCCGATCTCAAAGGTAACAAACTCCCACGACCGTTATAACGTGTATTGAGAGAAAACCTGGTTTGCATCCTCATAGTAGCACTGTTAACGCCACTCTTATGCCACTGGCGAGAAATTTGAATAGACATCGTATTTCAGAAGTAGAAATACGTCTTCTGACTTTAGTTTATGTCGCACAACTCTATGGTGTTGCGATATTTTTCCTTCTGTGCGTTTCAGATAAGTTTAACAATTCTTGACTGCGCATTTAAGTGCATGCAAACACTCGACCGCACACAACAAAGTTAAGATCTTTAGTGGATAACTTTTCCATCACATATTGATTTCCAGTGGGCCTATACGGAGCCAAGCATTGGCCAAGTGTGACAGACTAGCCGACTAGTGTAACAAGTTCGTTGTGGGCCCCGTAGTTCTCGATTGTCCCGAGCTGCCTTGCCCGACATACATCGCGAACAATCGTCTATGTCAGGGGCCAGGCGGGAAATCAGTATCTCACGGAAAAGGTGTCAAATAAAGTCCTTAACTTCTTCAGACGTTATCGAGAGTCTCAGTCTCTTTAAACACGCAATCATGAAATATTAAACTCGTCTTGAACAGTAACTCGCTGCTCACAGGAAACAGTCGCTGCAACTCGTGAGAACTGAGGTGTCACGTGCTGAGATGTATGCCACAGGATCCGTATATCTCGTTGCCCACATGGTGTCTTTGTTTTCATAATGATTTATAGTACGAGGCATACTCCCTTGCATTCAGTCCAACATCGACACAGACACATTATTATCTGCAAGCACAGCAACCTCACAAATTTAATATTCTTGCGTGAAGCAAAAATTCATCGCAGAAGCACACAAAAATATCTTGGAATTCACTTATATAGGCTTTTAAATTGGCAGAAAATAGAAAAAAATAAGACAAGCAGCGAATAGATTCAACGTAATACGACAAGTGAAATATAGAATTCGTGATGCAGATCCATTAGTGCCGTTATTTACATACAAAATGTTCTTTCACAAAATACATGAATATGGAATTCTGGCGTGGATGAAGGCGCCCATGCAAACTAAGAAAACATACTGTGTCGTTACACGAAACTTTCAATACTTCACAGGATTAAAATACTCAGTATCCACGAAACCTCACCCTCAGCACGAAACTAGGATCTTCAATTACCTACATTTGAAATAATATAGACCCCTCAAGTCATTCTTGAAGTTATATCAAATATCGCCCACCAGTCACCTATTGACTAAGAAGAAAAAACGAGATTCTTCACAGAGTACCTAGACAAACTAGACCAATTACAACACACTCCTTCCGTTGGCAGGACGTGCCCGTGCCTCTAGCTGTGGCAGTGAACCGTATGTGCGAGGCTGTCGTTGGAGATGTGCAAATCCGTCACATCTCGCGGTTTTCCTGAAATTCACTAACCTTGAGTCTTCACCGATATCTCTTCACTGCAATGGAAGCTCTCACTCGTGACTCGTATAGAACTGACGGGTGTAGTTCTATTATCGTGATATTTGGAGGAAATCCGTAACAGCAGCAGAAAGTGATGTAACAGGAGTAGGATTCGTTACGAGTAGGTAGGTGGGGCAGGGAGTGTGTTAATGTGAACAGTTCAGTGATAGGGTTGTTCTTATGAGAATCGAAAGCACACCAACACCGACAACTATAGTTCAGATAGAGAAAGTATATGAGGATACTGAAAGGATAATAGAGTACGTAAAGGGAGACGAAAATGTAGTAGTTATGGGAGACCGGAATGCAGTTTTAGGGGAAGGAGTAGAAGAAAAGATTACAAGAGAATAAGGGCTTGGGACAAGGAATGAGAGAGGAGAGAGATTAACTGAGTTCTGTAGCGAGTTTCAGCTAGTAATAGCGAATATTTTGTCCAAGAACCATAAGAGGAGGGGGTATACTTGGAAAAGACCAGGTGATACGGGAAGATTTCAGTCAGATTACATCATGGTCAGACATTGGTTTCGAAATCAGATACTGGATTGTAAGGCGTAAGCAGGAGCAGATATAGACGCGGATCACAATGTATTAGTGATGAAGAGTAGGCTGAAGCTTAAGACATTAGTCAGGAAGAATCAATACGCAAAGAAGCGGGATACGGGAGTACTAAGGAATGACGAGATATGCTTGAAGTTCTCTCGGGCTATAGATATAGTAATAAGGAATATCTCAGTAGACAGTATAGTTGAAGAGGAATAGACATCTCTAAAAAGCACCATCACAGAAGCTGGAAAGAAAAACATAGGTACAAAGAAGATTACTGCGATGAAACCATGGGTAACAGAAGAAATGCTTCATTTGACTGATGGAAGAAGGATGTATCGGGAAACTCAGGATTACGGAACTACAGGTCGCTGAGGTATGAAATAAATAGGAAGTGCAGGGAAGCTAAGACAAAATGGCTGCAAGAAAAATATGAAGAAATTGAAAAAGAAATTATTGTTGGAAGAACAGACTCAGCATCAAAACAACCTTCAGTGACATTAAAAGCAAGGAAGGTAACGTTAAGAGTGCAAGGGTAATTCCATTATTAAATGTAGAGGAGACAGCGGATTGTTGGAAAGAATACATTGAAAGCCTCCATGAGGGGGAAGATTTGTCTGAAGTGATAGAACAAGAAACAGGAATCGATTTAGAAGAGGTAGGGGATCCAGTATTAGAATCAGAATTTAAAAGAGATTTGGAGGACTTAAGATAAAACAAGGCGGGAGGGATAGGTAACATTCCATCAGAATTTCTAAAATCATTGGGGGAAGTGACAACGAAACGACTAGACATGTTGTTGTGTAGAATGTATGAGTCTCGCAACACACGATCCGACTTTCGGAAAAATATCATCCACACACTTCCGAAGACTGCAAAAGCTGACAGGTGTGAGAAATATCGCACAATCAGCTTAACAGCTCATGCATCCAAGTTGCTGAAAAGAATAATATATGAAGAATGGAAAAGAAAATTAATTATGTCTTAGATAATGATCAGTTTGGTTTTACAAAAGGTAAAGGCACTAGAGAGGCAATTCTGACGTTACAGTTGATAATGGAAGCAAGACTAAAGAAAAATCTAGACATGTTCACAGGATTTGTCGATCTGGATAAAGCGTTCGACAGTGTAAAATTATGCAAAGTGTTCGAAATTCTGACAAAAATAGGGGTAAGCTAGAGGGAGAGACGGGTAATGTACAATACGTACGAGAGGCAAGAGGGAATAGTAAGAGCGAATGACCAAGAACGAAGCATTCGGATTAAAGAGGGTGTAAGTCAGGGATGTAGTCTTTCGCCCTTACTGTTCATCGAATAAGCAATGACGGAAAGAAAGATTTAATAGTGGAATTAAAATTCAAGGTGAAAGGATATCAATGACACGAGTCGCTGATGACATTGCTATCCTGAGTGAGAGTGAAGAAGAACTACATGATCTGCTGAATGGAACGAAGAGTATAATGAGTACAGATTATGGATTGAGAGTAAATCGAAAAAAGACGAAAGGAATGAGAAGTAGCAGAAATGCGAACAGCGAGAAACTTGACATCAAGATTGACGGTCACGAAGTAGATTAAGTTAAGC
This sequence comes from Schistocerca piceifrons, assembly GCF_021461385.2. Lineage (NCBI taxonomy): Eukaryota > Metazoa > Arthropoda > Insecta > Orthoptera > Acrididae > Schistocerca > Schistocerca piceifrons. The sequence continues at coordinate 771,530,625 of NC_060139.1, read as the reverse complement.
AGTTCTGCTACCTAGGCAGCAAAATAACCAAAGGAGCAAGGAGGACATCAAAAGCGGACTAGCACTGGCAAAAAGGACACTCCTTGCGAATAGGAGTCTACTAGTATCAAAAACAGGCCTTACTTTGAGGAAGAAACTTCTAAGAACATGTATGGTAGTGAAGCATGGACCGCGAAAACCAGAACAGAAGAGAATAGAAGAATTTGAGATGTGGTGCTACAGACGAATGTTGAAAATTATGTGGAGTGACAAGGTATGAAATGAGGAGGTTCTGCGAAGAATCGGAGAGGAAAGGAATATGTGGTAAACACTGATAAGGAGAAGCGACAGGATGATAGTACATCTGTTAAGACATGAGGGAGTCACTTCCATGGTAATAGAGGGAACTGTAGAGAGGAAAAACTGTAGAGGAAGACAGAGGCTGGAATACATCAACCAAATAATTGAGGACGTAGGTTGCAAGTGCAACTCTGAGATGAAGAGGTTGGCACAGGAGAGGTATTCGTGGCGGACCGCATCAAATTAGTCAGAAGACTGATGACCGAAAAAAAAAGAAAAGAAATGCAGAGAGTAGGCTTTGCCCAGTATTGCACAATTTTATGAAATCTTATACATCTGTTATCTAACATAAATGTTACACAATGTATGATCTATCACATAGAGAGAGAACTGATATCATTACATTAGCTAAATAGAAGAGAAGTGACTCCATGACAACAAGAATTAGTGATACATCAATTAAACTAGACAGTACAATAATATTCAGAATACAGAGATGTAAGACAAACAGTAACAGCTGCGCTTTTTCTGCACAGACGTTTTTCCTCAGCCGTAAGGCAAATGCCAGGGTTAATTATTGTGGAGGATTAATTAATAAGAATAGGTTAGAGGAGCAGACAGAATTTGAGGGCACTCTCTTGCCCTTAGGGTGGGAAACTACCATTAAAAGGCAGGAGAATCAGCAATGATCAACGGCATGAGGACGCAGAAAGCAGTGGAAATCACTGCATTAGAGACACATAATGTGTATCCTCAGGACATTGGTCTATAAATGAAAAAGTGCCTTGATGATATCTCCATTGGCAAAAGACCCCTGACTAGTCCCCTATTCGGAACTCCGAGATGGGACTATCAAGGGGGAGGTGACCACGAAAAAAAAAGATAACCAACGAAAGAGTAACATTCTACGAGTCGGGGCCTCGAATGTCATAAGTTTGAACGAGGTAGCGAAGCTACAAAACCTGAAAAGGGGAATGCTAAGTAAGAAGGCTCAGTTCTTCCGTTTTCGTCCTTCTATAATCGACTCGCTCGAATATTTTACTAACACTCAGTACTAGAGCCTCATTCTCTTGAGCTGCATACTAACACTCTGTTATATATTCTAGAATGCCAAGAAAGTGAATTTTTACTTTCTATCCTGAAAATTCTTCTTACTAGTAACCTTACATGCAAGTTCGATTTTTTCTTGATATCCGCCCTTAAGCCGTACAGGCTATGATCTCACAAACTGCAGTATAATCTTGTTCGATAGGAATTCGGAATGATTTCTTTGATTATGTTACAAAATTTCAGGGATGATGGAGTAGGATAAATGCACCAATTTGAGATACAGGACACCGTTTCAGAAACGACAGTGTCGAAGGTTATAAGCGAAAATCGTTACGACCATGTAGCAGAGGAATACATATACCGGTTCGGTTGGTGTTAAGACTGAAGGGTAGGTAATTTTCGGAGATGGTACTATGGACTGCAAAAAGAAAAAGATTTGTGGTAAATATGAGCTCTAAAATGAATACCTAAGTGGTGTGGGCACTCCATCGTTAGAAGAGATGTGTTTCAAATTTGCGAAGATGAACAAGTGCTCATAGATCTTAATGTATGCTTTTTGGAGCTTATACTTACCAGACTATTTTTCTCGTTTTGGTCGATGTACCACCTCTGGAAGATGGCTACTTTGGAACTTTAGTAAAAACAGTACCGAAAATTGTATTCAACTGCCATAGGCATTTCCGAACCATGGCCCACAACTCTAAGTGATACATTTGCCATTTTCCGTCATCCCTGAAAGTTTGTAACATCATCAGTAAATCACTCTGTATATTAACAAGTTTCTTCCTTGTTTATTTGTTCCCTCAGCTATGCTTTTTCCCTAAACGAATACTTCTTCATTGTTGCTGACTTACTTTCGTCACGGCTATTTTGGCGTTGGGAGGCTATACATGGCAAGAGTGGTCGATGTCAGGATCCTGAAGTTACAAGTCATTGAGAATGTTTACATTACTTAATCCATTTAAAAAATAAGAGTGAAGATAAAAAAAAGGAATATCCCTTTTTTATTTCATCTGTCACAAAAAAAGGAATCACCCACTGTTTTATTTCATTTGTCTATTACAGTAACACATATATTAATACAAATGCGATATTTTGTACTATCTTATCAAGGCGGTTTAAAGTCAGTTACTAAATGAACTGGCCAAAGCTCAATGTAACTTACATTTTGTCATTAAATAATACGTAACTTCTATATGCATTACTGGAAAAGAAATTTCATAGAAAGAGCGACTCTGAAGAGTGATTGGTTATTACTTCTTTGGTAGGAATTAATGCTTGGAAGTAATTTACACAGACAATCAGTGAGTTTCAGGGCGTCTGGTTCAGAATCCGCCGAGATGGACTGACTTTTTCTATTGTATATCTCAGTCGTAGTACCATTTACGCTTCGTTATTTTAGTGACAGTGAAAATCAAAATCATTCTGCAGAATTACGTACAAGTAGTAGCAAAAAATCAAGAGTATATCCTAACGTAATACTCAAAAAGCATTTCGCTGGAAATATTGATTTCTTCTTAGAAGCAAATATAAAAAGAATAGAATAAACAAAAACATGTGCTAAATTTAGCGGTGGGCTATGTTTCATCAGTTTTGCAGATTTACTGCAAATTTTCTTTCTGTTCTTAGCGTGGTTGCTTGTTTCAGTCCATGTACAGTACGAGTACGAAAGAGCATCCGCAACTTCTGTAACTTGGAGTTTTTGGTTTCAGGCTACAGTGAACGTCGTCTTTACTGACTACATTTGCAGAAGTGACGAGAAGAAAAATATTCGCCAGTTTATAATGTTTTTATTTCGGTGATTCGAAATTAACGAAGCTGTGAAACAAAGTCCTTTGTTTTAGTTATAGAGTCCGAAAATATATTTTTTTCCGTCCTTATGCAGTTTCTTGTGCTTATGTGCCTAAGGCTTTCGCTAAAATATATTTATCCATTTAAAAAGATAACTTCAATGTGGAAATAAGTTTCTCATCTTGAAGTGGACGGGTATTATCTTCAGATTTTCACCTTGATTCTATCTCTTGAAATCTGTGACACTAATAGGTGACGACAGTTGTTGATTTCTCTTTCCCTTTGTGTTACTTTGGAATTAATGCGGTTTCAGTGCCAAATATAGTTTCTGAAACACTATTGAGAACGCAAAAACTTGTAACAGGCATATGACAGCTGTTACGACGTCTCAAAACTCATTTGTTATCGTTGTTTCGCGTTATTTTAGAAGCGTAATCTTCCTAAATACATTTTAAGGAGGTTTCTTTTCATCGTGCACAAATGATCAGACCTCCCTACATATTGTATTTTAATTTCCATTTGTTACTAATACAATCAGAAAAGCTTAAATAATTAGGGAATTGGAGAGAAAGTAAAGATCTAGATGGCTCCTCAGACCATCACAGTTCCCTGCAACGCTACCTTCATAACCTGAAGGAGCACGAGGGTGTCATGATGGTCTGACCCGTAAAGAGAAGGAATTTACGGTTTGATGTTTCGTTGACGTCGAGATTAGTTCAGATAAATAAGGATATTGGAGAAAGCCCGTCGTAGCCACGTTTAAGGAACCACCTAATATCCCGGATATATTGTATGCTCTGAAAGATAAGGAAAGAGAAAGATGGTAAGTTGCTGGTGATCTCTTTTCAAAGTTACGGGCCTATAGAACGCGAACACGTTCGTTATGCGAGTGTCAACTACCTCGGCCTTTTCGAATCCAGTAGAATTTTCCGTGTTGTCATATGACGACGGTGACCAACGTCTTTTACTGAGTAAATATATCATGCTGATGACCACTTGCAGTATCTTCTTAAACGTTAGTCAGTCTCACAACTTGACGACGCGGTCACACAAGTAAAAAACATTATTCTATGTTCATTATGAGCGTCGGCCACGCCTTTGGACAAAGATGTTTCCCATGAGAATTCCGGAGCCGCAGAGCGGCCAGTAAAACTGGTACACTTGGTGGGCTGCAGAATGATTGAGTACTCTTCTGCGGCTTTGTGAACGTGATAATCATTTAACCACGCCGCTGAGGTGAATAAATGAGATATTTGTGGATATTTACTGTGTAGCAATCAAACTTGAGTAACGGGGCAGTGAAAATCCGAGGCACAGGGTGTCGGAATGTATATCATTTGTTCCGCTATGGGTCTTTCTAAAGAAATGAAAATTCCGAGATCATTTTCAGCTGTAAATGTAATATCGCGAGAACCGAGGGTAAATTCTGCTAATAGACAACCGGAAATCACAATGTTCACAATCATGCCTCAATAGGGTCAGTATTCCTGAATCCCGAAACGTGTCGTCCTACAAATACTTGCCCTACGGTGTTTTGAAGAACACCATCACACCAGCCACAGAACAACTAGACCACAACAGTTACATAGTAGGTTCATTACTAGTTGGAGGTTTGCGTAAATGCGGATATCTGCAATAATATTGACTTTGAGAATAAAAACTTGCACGGACTTGTATGTCCGCGGACGTATCTTTAGATTCATTATTTATCTTATTCTTTCTTGCCTTCTTCCGTTTCTCAACGGTGTCTGCTTTGTTATATGAATTGTGGCAATGTTAATGAAAGATGATGTCCGGATGCCCTTTCTGAGGTCACCACTCCCCCCTGGGGCGGAATCTGTGTGCCATGTGTGTTCGCATCTAGATTAAATCTCTTATTAAAATACAATAACGTTTCCTAAACGTTTGCGTAGCATGTGTCTGAGACGGAATGGTACGAGCCTGGCATTCATCCAGTGGAAAGTGAGAAACCACCTAAAAGTCACATTCAAGCTGGAGACTCGCCAGTACCCTTCGTCAGTCCGCGAGGTGGGTCCGATTCGCGCCGCGTCCGGCTTTGCCAATATCGGAGGCGGCACGTAATGCACTCGGTTATTCGAGCGCAAGGGTGTATCTGCAGATACCCACAGTAATAATTACTGTTGGAAAATAATGGACAGCGTCAGTATTAACATTTTCGTCAAGTTTTCCAATAAAAGCGATGGATAAAAATGATTTTATTGTTTAAGGCATTAATATTACGCATTTGGGACGGAGTGCAATTGTACTGATATGGATGTGTAGTATCCTGGAGACGTAAAATGCATTTATGTCCTCTGAAAATGCTAAGGTGATTTGGTGATCTTACTGGTTTCCCGCACAGTTACATGTACATCCTGCTTTCGTCGTCTTAACTTCTCGCAGTTACCAAAGGTTACAACAAAGCGACATGAAGGCAGTTCTAGCACACTCCATCCACTGGAATCTCCACTTTATCGTCTGACTCCAGTTTGTGTACCACATACGACATAATTTTCGGTATAAAATTAGCGAATTGGACAACGTTCCTCTCAAATACACGGCAATGTGACCACCACCTTTGTTCGACATCAACGTGCAGCAACCACTAAAACAGGGCATTTGGCGACAGGTTGCAGCACTAGCAGCAGCGAAGTTGTAGATAGACTGTCGGTGGACGCGGAAAACAGTGTTGTCGTTGTTGTAATACGAAAGCGGAGCGATGCACCTGACTTTATAAGGCCGTGGTCATTGAATTTAAGGACAAGAGTGGATGCATTACCGAAACGGCTAAGTTTGTAACCAGTTCACGTGCCGCCGTGGTTAAAGCATACCATGCATGGCAAAATGGCACAATTGAAAACTAGCGCCCTAGCAACTGTGGTGCACCATGGCCCATCGATGATAGACGTGAACAACGGCTGTGGAATTGTGTGCTGGTGAACAGATGTGCAAATGTTGGGCAGCTGACCGCCCAGATTAACCAAGGCGCTACCAGCAGTGTCTCCTCAACGACCGTTTAGCGAACATTGCTTCTTACAGCCTCCGCAGTAGGCGCTTGGTTCACGCACCCATGCATCGGCGACGAATAGTGGAATTTGCACCCCATTTTCAAAACTGTACCTCCACTGAGTGGCGGCAGGTGGCATTTTCAGATAGTTTTAATCCACAGGACGGATGGCTGTTGGCGCTACGTCCCTGCAACGACTATAAGTTGGGCACAGACCGCAGGAGGAATCCTCATGGTCTGGGAAACGTTTTCGTGCATTTCCTGCGTTCTGAAAGGCACAATGGATCAACACAAGTATGCGTCTATCTTTGGGGACCGTGTCCACTCCTCCATGCAGCTTGTTTTCCTCAGCAAGACGACGTCTGCCAGCAAGACAATGCAACGTGTCACATAGCTTGCAGTGTACGTGCGTGATTCGAAGGGCACCAGGATGAGTTTATCGTGCTGGCCAGCAAACATTCCGGATTTAAACCTATTCGAGAATCTATAGGACCAACTCGATCGAGCTGTTCACGCCATGGATCCTCAAGCGAGGACGTAACGCAGCTGGCCACGGCACTGGAGTCTACATGGCTCTACATCCCTGTCAGTACCCTCCAAAACCTCACTTACTGCGTGCCCGCGCTGTAAAATCTGGTTATTCAGACGTTTGACTGTGATCACATCAATGTGACTGTACCTAGTATATTTAAAAGTACACATAGCCAACGCTTCTTACATTGAGAAATGTAGTTAGCCACCACCTCACCATCAGTTGACATATATTTAATAATCGAACTGTATGGATTACATGACCGCCCGGTCAGCCGAGCGGTCTAACGCGCTGTTTCCTGAGCAGATACACGTGCCTGCCTGGTACGAATCTGCCCTACGGATTAGTGTCGAGGTCCGGTGTGCCGGCCAGCCTGTGGATGGTTTTTTAAGGCGGTTTTCCATCTACCTCGGTGAATGCGGGCTGGTTCCCTTTATTCCACCTCAGTTACACTATGCCGGCGACTGTGCTGCTAGTCCCGGCGGAGGTTCGAGTCCTCCCTCGGCCATGGGTGTGTGTGTGTTTTTCCTTAGGATAATTTAGATTAAGCAGTGTGTAAGCTTAGGGACTGATGACCTTAGCAGTTAAGTCCCATAAGATTTCACACACACTTCAACACACACACTATGCCGGCGATTGGTGAGCAAACACTGTCTCCAGGTACACACACACCACCATTACTCTACCAAACAGACATTTGGAGCTACACTCGTATGAGACGTTCCCGGGTGGAACGGGGGGGGGGGGGGAGGTGACGAGGGGGGCGTCCACTGGGGGGGCTGAACTGCACAGTAACCCTGGGTTCAATGTGGGGTGGCGGTGGGGCGGGTGGACTGCTGTGGCCTGTTGTGGGGTTGTGAACCACTGAGGGCTACGGCGGGACGAAGCCCCTCCGTCGTTTCTGGGTCCCCGGTTTCAATACACAATACAATGGCTGACATCCAACAGTATGCAAAATTTCAAGTATCTTCAATTGTCAGTTTTTTTGCTCCTATTTCCGTCAATTATTCTACGTAAAGGAGTTCGGTTTGTAGCGTACTGCACTGCAGTGACACACATTTTGCATTCTTTTATAAATCTGCATTCTCCTCTTACCCTTTTTGATTGCACGGAAAGGGAATGCACAGTGGATCTTCAAAAAAAATGCAAACCAAAACTACATGCCTGTATGCAGATGAATGGATGAATATAATGTAGGAGCCGAAAAACTAACCATTGAAGATACTTTAAGTAAAGCGTAAGAGGTCTGGTCAAAATAAAGCTTCTATCGAAGTCCCATAAGACAGAATTCTTATAAAACTGCGACTTGGAAATGAAACCCTCAAAAACAAAAACAAAAACACAGATGTACAATATGTGCCGACAGCGTGTAACGAGACATCAGTATTGTGGAAATATTCTGCAGAAAATTTCACAAAACCCGTTTCTGTAATTACTTCAAAAAGTTCAAACTAAACGAGAGTACCAAAAATATAACAACCTATTTCGTTTTAAAATGTGGCGATGACCGACATGTTCATTCTTAACTATGGACTGAAAATTTCGGCCGGCTACAACAGTCGAAAATTCAGGTCTGGTTCACACCTAACGCCGAAACTGCAGTGTACCGAACGTGTAAAAGTATTGTGCCTACAGTAACTTAGCATCGACGTACACAAATGACTTGCAGATGCAAACAAGGGATATGAAGGTACTTCTTTTTTTTACCCGTGCAGATCTGCAATAACAAATGTTTGCTACCTGGAAAACAGGCACCAAAGTAGCGTGTGAGCGCTACGAACGTTCTGTCCAGGCGGATGGATATCACTCTGGCTTTTTTCCACTTCAGACTCGTGGTCTGTTAAGAGCGGGGTCGGCATTAAACACAGATGGTAACAGATACCGCTTTAGCTCTTTCGCAGCCCAATAGAGTGAACTTTTGCCCTTCATGCAATATCCGTAAGGCATTCATTTACTTTGAATTCTAAACTGACACACACAAAAAGAGGAACGAGTGCAGCTCACGAGTCGCGTTTTGAGGCTGTGTTATTCTATAGCCACCCTCAAAGGTCCGAAAATGAGTCATGCCGCGGCATCTAAATGAAAGTCAGTTGCATAACAGCAAGTAATGCGCTATAAATTGGTTAAAAACGTGGATGAATTTGGCAATACGCTGCATATTTCAGTCGAGAATTCGAACCAATGCTTTACGTACATTGCATGAAGCACTAAGGTTCTTTCTTTTGGGCTGTAAAAGAACTAAGGCGATGTCTTTTACCATATGTGTGTAATGCCGACCACGTGTTTACTTAACAGGCCGTACTTTAAAGAATGTTACTCCTAGCCAATAACCAGTATCTCGGTACCATCTAGCTGTCGTACTTATTCCTCGGCACTCTACGTGTCCATTGAATATCTAATACTAATCCTAAAGCTAGCACCACTGACGGCTAGTGAGAGAGACGAAGAATGTCGATGCTATGAGCTGCAGGCTACGTCCTGTGGCTCGCCGGTAGAGACGTAGGAGTGCCCCGTACTGAGTGCGGCTGGCTGTAGAACCAGGACCACGAGCCAGAGCGCAGCGCAGGGCTCTCGGCAGTGTCGGGCCTCCTGAAGACGATGGGCGACGTGGGAGCCGAAACGTCAGGCTCTTGGTCCGGCGGCTGGAACTGGCGCAGCGCGTCGGTCAGCCCGGTCGGGCGGCCCTCCTCCAGCGCCCACCAGGAGGAGACGCGCCTCTGGGCAGCCTCCAGCTGCCGCTGCCGCCCCCGCCGCCTCCGCAGCTTCACCTGCTGTCTCCGACGGCAGTGGCTCAGGCAGAGCGCGGTTCCCAACACCGCGTTAGCAACCAGCAGCACCGCAGCCACGACGCACGTCACGACCAGGATCGCCATGCGCTGTCGAAGAAAACTCTGATAAACTGCTGAAAATGGAGTTCATCGTGTGGATTTCAAAAACAACACACTGTACGAGGGCCACTCCGAAAGAAACGTACAATATTGTTCAAGAATCCAATTTTTGTTCTACATCTCATAAAGGAACTGCTTGGAAGGGCACTTTCATTTCTAGTATACAACACGATACACACATAAAGTCACCACTCAATCCAAAAACATTTTTCACAAAACTTTGAATTCTGATATCCATTTACGTTCAAACAGGTGGTAAAAGAGTAATTTGTTCATATTCATATGTAGAAATATGATGTAAAAATGTTTGAAATAGAGGACTGCAACATTAAAAATATGCCAAACATATTTTATCATCAGCCATCTTCACTTCAAGCATTCAGCCATTTTTTTTTTCTTTTACCGTACCCATCCCTTTCTCCTTAAATATTATCTGCAGTGGTGATCTTCCTCCACTCATTCTTTCGAGTTGTTCATTCCATTTGGAGGACATTAAATATGTTCAGTTCTTCCTCAAGTGCCGAATTTCGAAATCTATCGGCTCTTGTGCATTCCTTTATTGCTCTTACACGCCTCATCTCTGTTACTCGTATGTATTTTCCTGATGTTTACTTACACTCACTTCCGTAAATAAGCACTGGAACTGCACATTGTGTTAGAAAATTTCAATCTTTCTTTTTAGACACCTGTTTGTTGTTCTACGTATATTCTCAGACTTTCCGAATTTCTTCTCTACGTCTTCTTCATACTCATATTTTCAAATTTTTAAAAAACAACAGTAATAATAATTTATTATTATCTTTACAATTTCATGATCACCTGTTACACTTGTCATCTCAAGCAACAGAGTAATAAATTACATATAAAATTGTCTTTGCTTGCAGAGATCGAATTCAAACATATTTGTGTAACTAAATATGTCGCTAACATATTTGCATTTTCGGCGCGCTTTCGGTAATTGTGAGGCGAGTTTTGTAACACGTGGTTGAGGATGGTGTGTCGTGAGCCTATGTGGTATAAAGGCGGACATGTTCATATACAGGTACCTGTAATCCAAGATTTTGTGAGTTATTGCTTGTTCTTTAAGGTGAAGAATGTATGGATGGAAATACTTATGAGAAAAAAAATTCCAACGAATCATTTATAAAGTCAATGCATAACGGCAGTTACCATCCTGGATTTCTCCTCTTTAAGCATGAACTTACTTTTAGACGTTCTGTGCCATGAGAAACATCGAGAGAACCATGAAGGAGAGAAAAAGATAAGTAAGAAACAATGTTATAAGTTCGTGAATTATTGTACCTCACAACGCTTATTGATTCTCATTTATTTCCTCGAAGAATTGGGAATTAGTCACGCAAAGCAAACCGCTGTTTCCAAGTGAGACTTATTGGTAATTTTTAAGTATGTTTCTTTACCCCTCTCCAAAAGTTACAATCTTTTGCATTACGTACGTCACAGAAGCGTTCTTCCCGCTTGTATTAAAGTTTAATAGAACATGCTCCCGCAAGTTGTGCTGACGTAGCACTCCGTTCAGATGGCTGCTGTGCTTCATATTCATCTGAAGAAACACGCTATGATGTACGTTGTGTGTTCTGACAACAAGACAGTGAGAAACGTTAATAAGAGATTGGACAAGGTGTATAGCGATGACGCGGTTTATCGCAGCAGACCTAAACGTTGCGTAAGAATGAACGAACTGTCGATCCGAGTGAGAGTTACAGGAGTGTGTGCGGAATATTGAGAGAATTTGTAGTTGAAAAGGTCAAAGCCAGATGAGTTCCAAGAACGTTGACTGATGCCCACAAAGAATCACTGAAGACAGAGCACAGAAAACTTTTGGAAACAATACGACAATTCTGGAGAAGACTTTTTTTACGAAAATTGTGATGGAAGATGAAACTCGGTTTAATCACTCTGAATGGGAGACGAAAAGGCAAGCGACGTAATGGCGTAATGAATAGAACAAGTAATTCTAAAATGCATCTTCAGTAGTAAAAGTGACGGCTACTGCGTGTGTTTTTTATATATTTTTTATTTAGAAGGAACCGCCCTCGATTCTGACGTATGAGGCAACCCCTAACAAACTTAAGGCTCGAATGTGTCACGTTCTACATCATCAGCAAACACACGATGTTTTACTGTTGCATGATAATGATCACCATATGTCAATGAGAAAGCCACCCCCAACATCACAAAGTTTGGGTGAACAATCTTCAGCCCTGATCTGACGCTGTGTGATTATCACCTCTTTCGTAAACTGAAGAAATCCCTTCGTGGAACGAGATTTGAAGATGACTCCATTGTGAAGGCCGCAGAACAGTGCGTCAGATGAACTGGTACTGACTTCTGTTACTCAAGAATACAGGCTTTAGATCCACGATGATGCAGGGCATACTGTAAAAATATCAAAGCTATGGAAAATAAATTGTCGGCCAAAAACATTATGCATTTGTGCTGGAGTGACTGTCGTAATGTATCATTTCGTGGCTGTGCTTGTGTGCTCTTCCTGTAGCTATTCGACAGGCTCAGTTTCCAGGAGAAGGAGACTTTCTTCAGCCTGGAATTAATGGCGGATTGCATTTCTGCAAAACATACTAGCTTCACCACAAGACATTACCGCAAAATTGACATATCTTTGCCGCAAAATATCAGAAAACACTAACGCAACTATGAAGAAAGAACGGCTTACTTTAAAACTGGCAGAGCAGCAGACTGCTTGGGTTAAAAATTTTAGTGCACAAATTACAAATACCATTCCACAAGCATTATTAGTCTGATACAGTTTTTGGTAACAATGAACAAAAAGCAGCTTCGACATATCCTTAAGTAGTATACGTATGTAGCGTGTAAATCTGATGGAAGTGTTATGGTGTAACGTAATATGTCCCATCCGCTAATATAATATGGATATTAATACACAGACATAGCAGAGTCTGTTCGCAAGTGAAACAATGCTATATACTTGCAGGCCTACGAAGAAGAACCCTTCATCTCGATTGTTAAAAGATCTAAACTGGTGAACTGCTCTAATGCCTTCTTTTCAATACGAGGTTGGTGGGCATCTGTTTCCTTCGGACTGTGCGCAACGATAAACGAAAATTAGTTGTTTCCTGTTTGTGTTTTTCATAAGTAATTCGCTTAAATAATTCTGCTCGTATTATTTTACTGGGCTGTGAAGTTTGTTCTTCATACGCTTTTCTTTTGAAATAACTCCGCGTAACATGTGATTCAGTAACCCCTCATAAGAGGTGTCTCTTCATTGCACCATTTCACTCATTTCCACAATAGTTGCTACACCATTTTCCATGCACCACCACGAAATGTTTGTCCTTAATAATACAGTCCACGCCACGATTTGTAGTAGTTTTTATGAAGTCCATTTTTTAAATGCTTAAAGTAACAAGAAAAAGATAAATGCACATCTATACCACTGTCGAGACATCGTTCCCACTACTTACGTACCCGATACACCACCGAACACAACGTTGTGTGGCCCCATCTACAGTAATTTTCGCCTGTGGCCATGCAGTCAACACACAATCTTCGATCTAAAGCCACCTATAAGCAGCACTACTTTTGTATGCGGAATGGGATACTATAAACGCACAGCTGCAAAACTTACGTAGTATGTAATTAGGAATTTAATGTAGCGATATTGAAAATTTCTCTTTTGCAATAATGAAAAAGTATTTTTGCTGCAAAGAAAATTAATTTTTGAGGAATTTCTTTCCCGTTTTTGTGCATTTGCTATCCACCTGGAATTAATAACAAGGAGTTTCCTGAAACCTCCTAAATGGATATAGATCCAAGCATAAGAGGCAAGATGACGTCGATATGATTTCTGCATGATGACCGTTATTGTCCAACACCCACTACAAATAAACTTCTAAAAGTTCTGGCCTGAAGCAGTACCTTACGAGGTGCTATAAGTGTGAGAACGAAATGACCAGCGAAAATATCTACATTCTGTTCCTTATTGTGATTGGCTGGAAGGCCTAAATGTTAAATGATTTCGTAGACCAGTTTGGAGCTTGCGAATCTTGGGGTGGAATGGCAGTCTTCGTGGAATGTGGAAGTCATGTGCTTTCTGAGATGCACTGTATTTCAGATATTGGGAGAAGGTGATCGTTAATGATCAAATTATTTCTGGCAATAAGGAAAATTAACGGAATAACTTAGTTGCAACAGGGCCCACAGCCCTGATAAACTTCTTGAAAGAAAAAAAGTTACCTGCATTGGCTATTCTTTAATTGCATTTCATTTTTATTTTGCGTCCTACACATTCGCCAGTTGAGCCATTTTCAAGTGAAGTGCATAACTCACTACCTACAAATGTTTTGGGTTACATTCATTTTCATGGGCAGTCAGTGTTTGGCTGGGGTTGTAAACTGTAGTCATGATATTCGGTACAGTACAAACAGCAGCACACAACTAGGTCATTTTACATTGCACAGTCGAAACTTCATAGTACGCAAAATAAAAATAAAATGGAAATAAATAATAACCGCTGCAGGATACGTATTTCCTCAAAAAAGTTGAGAGAATTGGAAAGAACATTGTTGTGGGCGTACGTAGATTACTGCTGAGAGAGGATGAGTCAGTCTCTCACTTTTCTCCATCACAGTCTCGCCACTTGTTCCCAGCTGTTCCAAAGTAGTATAACTTCTGTGTATAATAAATCCATCAATGTGTTAGATAATTTTAGATTGCGTTTTTTTTTTTTTTTTTTTTTGTCATCACTCCAGCATGTATAGTTTGCCCCAGTTTGTCCATCACTCCAGCATGTATAGTTTGCCCCAGTTTTTGAATCAATAACCTCGTGCCATAACTCTAATAAAATATTAATCCCATGTTGATATATTTTTTCAGCACTCAAGCTCATATAGATTCTGATAAATGTGATCACCTCAAATGCAGGTTAACAACAACAATCCCAGTCAAAAGAAAAAATCTGTTTAGCAGACGCGTGGGCCGGGTAGTCAGGTGGAAGGCTTACTAGCTGCAGTGATTGCTGTCAGGCAAACTCATAGTCACAGTAGCCTTTCAACACGTACCACAAGTCCAGTGTAGTCTTGCATGGTTAAGCCCTATCCGGTTTTCTAGGCTAGCGCTGTCGTTTAACGACTGTGCACTCACTCAGCAACCAGAGACCTCAAATTAGGTTGCGGAGTCAAGTAGCTAACTGGACAGGGTGTTTAATCAACGAGATGGACTTAATTATATTATGTATTTGTTTCCATGAAAATCTGAGTGTGGTGTTTTCATGTGGCTGGTTCCGATTGATTAACGTGTTCCTGTTTTATTGTTGACTACCTTGCTCTGAAACACTAAGGCTAAATGGTGGATTGTGTAAATTTCTCGTTCTTGGGTTATGTTTATGAATTGTACTGTTTTTTCTTTTTCAGGTTGTAACGGTTGCTGACAGCAGACATCATAAGAGAATAAATGTATTGTGGGGCTGTTGGCTGTATACCAAACTGTTCATAGAGCTATCCACATATTATCCTTATTACTCGTTTCTGTGCGACAAAAACATATTTCGTCAATGACGAGCCACCCCAGAATATTGTGTCACAAGATATTATCCAGAATTATTCATAAAGAGAAAATGGCAGAGCTTAGACATTTAGAAAGACCTGTAACACAAGACTTCTGGTGCAGGCTTTTATCTACACAAACAGCTAAGAATGTAGAATATTATGTCTCATTTACTGATTTACCATCATGCAATATTTCTAATGGTGTGGTATACTGCAAATATTGAGTTTTAACTAAACTCAGTTGTCAAGCTACGGCCGCAAAACAACAGCCAATCAATGAAGAGAGCACTGAAGATTTTCCTGTAAACGAGCGTGTTTTGGTGTGTCTAACAACATGTATTTGTCCGACTAAGCTGCTGATGTACTAAGCTCTGGTTGCTGTGCTACGCTGCACTTGTTGACGTGTTCCGACGTGTCTGTACATTGGAAACTATCAAAAGAATTCGCCTTCATATTTCATTATTAATAAAATTGGCACATAACAGCGTCAAAAGTCGACTATCTTACTGCACTGATTTTACTGCAGCACAGTTTATCAGCTTAACAAATCAATGACGCTACGGCTCTTCTGACGAAGATGATCTCCTAGTCAAGCTTTACCGGTAACAAAACTTCACGGTTAACATTTCCATGCACAAAAATTTAAAATCTGCATAGTTTTGACTTTTCATCTAATGTAATCAGTTGCTGCCTATTGAGCTTAACCAGTGTTATCTGGGACAAGACAATTTCAAAGCATAAACTACAGGGCGCTCGTCGCACATTGGATGTCGTTTCCTGACCCTGGTTAGAAATCAGTACATATCGGACCTATGGTTATCTGTAATATTTTTCTTGAATCGACGACCCTTTCTTTCCTCTGATCTTATTATCAAATTATTTTTACAAACCTCAACCATTCTGGAGTAGCTTGGGTCAGCAACTTCTGTCAATCTGTAGAACGAAAGACCAGTCCAAGTTGCAAATTTTTACCTTTTATTCATTCGATGACTAGTTTCGGGCCGAGACACGTTTTCGAATCATTATAACATAGCTGAAATTGGCATTTCCGAAGATGTCAAAAATGTGCAATAAACATTTACAGTGCATACAGATATGTAATATTGATTGCTTATTTTTGATATATTCGGAAATGCTATTTTCAGCTATGTTATGATCATTTGAAAATGGGTCTCGGCCCGAAACTAGTCATCCAATACAAAAAAGTAAAAGTTTGCAACTCGGACTGGTTTTTCGCTCTACAAATTGTTTTTCTTCATGTTATAATGTGGATGTATGCTTTCTCTCCGTCAGTTTTCCATGTATGTGGCTGGCGACAGGTGTGGTTAGGTTTGGCAATACCCTTCTAAAACAAAAAAAGAGATGGTTGAACAGAAATTTAAAGTGAAGTAGCACGTGATGGCAAAACATGAAAACCTGTGAGGCTATGTTACTAGCATGTCGTCCAGTTTGGAAGCCACGATCTTGGATGCAACTCGTAGTTTTCAAAGGGTGCGGGGGTCACATACCGTATCCAACAGATAGGAGATCAGAAGGAAACAATAATGGTACATTTAATTTTGGCATAATTTCATTTATTCTCGAAGTATGACTCATGATTCTTATTTGCAGGTGATGAGAAAGCTGATGGTAATACTTCTCGAACGCACTAAGAACGTACCGATATCAGGATAATGGAGCACTCGTGTTAGTGCAGAGAATTTCAATGGACGACTCCGAGACACACCACCCAGCACCCACTGTGTGGTGGTTAAGCTTCCTGCGGGATCCCGTGAAACTACCACTGCCGTAGACATACCACAAACCGGACGATCGAAAACGGCTACGCATGAAGCAACACCGACAGCTGTTCTGGCATCGTTCACTATCAGTCTCATTATGAGTCCAAAACGTCCTACTCGCCGCATCTCGCAGGGAACTGCACTCAGCCGTTCTCCAGCAAGAGAATATCTGTCTTACAGTAATGACACATTTACAGCATCTCACTCAGGAGATGAGTGAGTGACACGAAAGGTGGACCAAAATCGTCATTTCTCTATGATGTATTGTCTGCGGATGAAGATTATAAAAACGGAGGCTTTTCTTTTTTTTTTACAGGTTTCATTCGTCCCGCCACGATTCCATCTCCTGTACCAAACACCTCATCTCAGAGTAGCACTTTCAACCTGCGTCCCCAATAATTTGCTGGATGTGTTCCACTTTTTGTCTTCCTCTACAGTTTTTACACTCTACAGCTCCCTCTAATACCACGGAAGTCGTTCCCTGATATCTTAAAAGATGTCATACCATTCTGTCCCTTCTTCGGCTCAGAGTCTTCCATACATTCGTTTCCTCGCCGATTCTGGCGAGAACCTCCTCTTTCCTTACCTTATCAGTCCACCCAATTTTCAACAGTCTTCCGTAGCACCACATCTCAAATGTTTCGATTGTCTTCGGTTCTAGTTCCCACAGTCCACGTTTCACTGCTGTACAATGCTGGACCCCAAACGTACATTCTCAGAAATTTCTTCCTGAAATTAAGGCCTTTGTTTGATACTAGTAGACTTTTCCTGGCCAGGAATGTACTTTTTTGTCAAAGCCAGTCTTCTTTTAATATCCTCCTCGTTCCTTCCATCATGGATTATTTCACCGCACGGATAGCATAATTCCTTAAATTCCGCTACATCTTGTGCCAATTCTGATGTGAGGTATCTTGCTGTGCTCATCTATGGCACCTCTAATTGCTTTTTTCAATTTAATCTCAATCCATATTCTGTTCCACTAATTCGGTAATTCTTCTTCATTTTTACCGAGGTTAGCTATTTCATCAGTGAATCTTTTTATTGATATCCGTTTACCTTGAATTTTAATGCCACTTTTGACCGTTTCTTTATTTCCGTCGATGTACAAATTGAACTGTAGGGCTGGGAGACTAGATCTCTTTATCCTCTTCCAATCCCAGCACTTCGTTCTTGGTCCTTTAGTCTGACTGTTCTCTCTTGATTCTTGTACATATTCTATATTACCTGTCTTCCGCTGTAGCTTACCTCTATTTTTCTCAGAATTTCGAACATCTTGCAGCATTTTACATTATCGTACGCTTTTTCCAGGTCGAAAATCCATGAACATATCTCAATTTTTCTTCAGTCGTACTTGCATTGTCAGACGCAACGTCAGAACTGCCCCTCTGGTTCCTTTACCTTCCCTAAGGCCAAACACATCGTCATCTGTCTTCAATTTTATTTTCCGTTCTTCTGTATATTATTGATGTCGACAACTGGGCTCTGTGAGATGCTAAGATGATAGTGCGATAACTCTCACACTTGTCGGCTCTTGCTGTTTTCGGAATTGTATGGATGATGTGTTTCGTCAAGTCTGTTGGTATATCGGCAGTATCATGCATTGTACACACCAATTAGAATAGCCGTTTTGTTGACATTTCCCCCAACGATTTTAGGTTTTACGTTGATACGTCATCCTTTGCTTCTGTCATATTTGATCTTAAGTAATCTAAAGGTCTTTTAAATTCTGACTCTGACACTGGATCCCCTATCTCTTCTATATCAACTTCTCTTTCTTCTTCTATCACGGTGTCACACAACATAATTCTTCCCCCTTCAATGTTCTCTTTTCACTTATCCGCTCTCTCCTCTGCATTTAACAGTGGAATTCGCATTGTACTCTTAAGGTCACCACCCTTGCTTTTAATTTCACCGAAGGTGTGTTTGACTTAGATGTATGCTAATTAGTCCTTCCGACAAAAAAATTTTTTCAATTTTTTCATGGTTTTCATGCAGGCATTTCCCCTTAGTTTTCCTGTACTTCGTATTTATTTCGTTCCCAAATGACTTTTATTTCTGTATTCCTGAAAATGCCTTAAAATTTTTGTACTTTCTTCTTCCATCTGTCAACTAAAGTATTTCTCCTGTTACCTATGGTTTCTTCCTTGTACCAACGTTTTTCTTTCCAACTTCCGTGATTGCTCTTTTCAGATAATTCCATTCTTCTTCAGCTGAACTTCATACTGACCTATTCATTGTCTCAGTACCTATAGCCTTAGTACCTTCGTGTCCCACTTCTTTGCGTGCTGATTCTTCTGACTAGTCTGTTTAACTTCACTCTAGTCTTAATGATTACTAAATTGTGATCTGAGTCTATATCTGCTTCTGGGTATGCCTTACAATTCAGCATCTGATTTCGGAATCTCGGCCTCACCATGATGTAATCCAACCGGAATATTGCCGTCACACTGCCTTTTTCAAGTATGCCTCCTCCTCTTGTGATTCTTGAACAGAATATTCGCTTTTACAAGCTAAAATTTAATTCAGAACTGAGCTAGATTTTCACCTGTCTCACTGCTCCTACGAAGTCCGTATTCTCCCTACTTATCTTCCCTAGAACCGCATTCCAATCCAACGTGACTATAGATTTTCATCTCCCTTTACATAATGAATTACCTGTTAAAAACTGTCGCAGTACAACACGCCCGTTGCTCTTTGCTACACAGCTGCCATTCCTATCTAGGGAAGGCACTATTAGCGGCAGCGTCAGCAAATGGCTCTAAGCACTATTGGACTTAAGATCTGAGGACATCAGACCCCTAGACGTAGAACTACTTATACCTTGAAACGTCTCTGTGGGGTCGCTTCATAAGACGCTTGTCTCACTGGATTCTGTGCATCCTATTCTATCTACCGCCTGATTGCGGTTTAATTTATTAACTCTCACAGAAAGTCTGAGCAATCTAACTAAGACTTATTAAATGATATTATGTTTGATTTTTTTGTGTTCCATAGGAAATCATGACCTATATTTGTTACGTTTTTCCCTTCACCCTACCCCATGTGTGTGTGAATGTGGCTGAATGAGTGTTTTTACGTGTGGTTTCGGGTTTCTTTTGTGGGAGACGCTGAGTTGGTTGTCGTCTGCTAGGAGCAGGTGATGTTTGCTTCTCGTTCTCGTTTGGAGGGTAGCACAGGATGACCAACTTAGGATTCCAATACCTGGACAGAAAGGTTCACCCCTTTTAGTCTGAGGTTGGTTTGTCTGTCAGGTTGGTAGCGGAAGCCTACCCCTCTTGTAGCTTCCGTTGCACCGGTGCTTATGCTAAGGACACTCTGCAGCTAGCGGTTGGTGAGTACCGTTCGTAGCTCCTAGAGAAGGTTTCTGCTGATA
The DNA here is from genome assembly GCF_021461385.2 of Schistocerca piceifrons. Classification (NCBI taxonomy): domain Eukaryota; kingdom Metazoa; phylum Arthropoda; class Insecta; order Orthoptera; family Acrididae; genus Schistocerca; species Schistocerca piceifrons. The sequence continues at coordinate 771,510,381 of NC_060139.1, read as the reverse complement.
GGAAGTAGGTCGAATTAGAAGTTCCCCATGTTAAACCTACAGAATATTTAAGTAATTCAGCTTAACTGAAGCGTGTGTAGTTATGTATTTTCGGAATGTGGCACAATTATTTTGTTAAAAAAATCGGCCATGATGGTGATTGGAATTAAAAGTGCGAAAGTTGCTTTGTTCCTTTCGGGCATCATGGGGTGGAACTTCTAGCAGTGAATATGTTTAGGAGAAGCTAGTCAGTACAACATCGGGTGAGCGTGAGAATAATAGTGTTTTCGAGTGAATGTGATTTTTATTATTCTTATTTTCTATGTTTTCGTGGAAGATGATATAGTCTCTTTTTGCTCGTCTTGTACGTCGCGTGTGGTAATCGATGACCCTTCTGGTCTACTACTGCACTGCAGTAGGTTTTCATATTACCACTTCAATTGTTTCATGTCTAATTTCAGTAAAATATCAGTTTTTCGTGCGCATTGAGGAAATGTTTGTAACAGTTTGTTTCTGAACAGACCATGTGTAAGTTGAAACGGTTGGGGCAGTTTCTGCCTTGCCGAGTTAATTTTATTTCGTGGCGGCAAAAAATCATTCTTGTATTGCACCATTAAAATTTCTTACATTTGTGCTTGGTTTACTGTCTAATTTCTGATCAGTTAACTCGCAATCAAGTTTACCACGTGCTGAAGTTCGGCCGTTCGTAAGCGGCAGGCGCGGTTTCCATGCCATATATCTACTCTACAAAAACCTTGCGAATCGGGTAAACCTCTTTTCAAGCTAGTGCATGAGCATAATGGTGATAGGTATCTCTCTGAACTATTTCAGTCGTTGGTATGTAGACAGAATGATTGAAAGATTGTGTCCCACATCTCTTTCGTCTGTTTCTTTCCTTTTTTAATTGAGCTATTCTACCATTGTTTTGGCGAATAATTTAGTTAAATTTTTTATTCATGCACCAGTCACATGTATTCATAGGATGTGCTTCAAATTCAGTCATGAAATAAATGTGCTACGTTAAAGACAAATTCTGCGTCCTTTATCCTTCTCATTGATGCCACTTTTCAAATTAATATTCTACTCCCCGATTTCCTTTAAAGTTAATCTGCTTGCTTGTGATGAACAAAAATGGGAGGAAAAATCAAAGTGAACGGCGTCCTGTCTCAAAATTAAGGAATTCACATGTAATTAAACAAGGTCATCGATGTACGACATACAATGCTGTTCATGTTGTTAGTTCCTTTAAAAAAATTGCATTCTTATAATTAAATTCTTAATTTAATTAGACCGGTAATTTCCAGTTCGGTCTTTTCTTAATTGTTAGGAAGGACTTGGGCTGGTGGCGACCCTGTCATTTTTAAATTTATATCCATCTTTTTGATTTGCAGCTCCTTGTGAGGTGGCTTAACCAGAAATTGCGCAAAAGAGTTACATCTCTAGTATTCTTGGTACGTAACGTGCGTCGAGCCTTGGCCAGGATCCGTTTACAGTTCTACATACATACTTTACAACCTAACTAACCTAAGGAAATCACACATATCCATGTTCGAGGCAGGATTCGAACCTGTGACCGTAGCAGCAGCGCGGTTCCGGACTGAAGTGCCTAGAACCGCTCGGCCACAGTGGCCGGAGCAGCACCATCATCTGTATGAGTTTGTTTTCATACAGTGCTTCACTAAACTCTTGGTGCCGGTGATTCTCTATTATCTGACGGGTACAATCGGTAGCATGCTCATAGGAGAGAGCAGAGCTATTTCTGTATCCATACGATTCTAGTCAGTACTAGACTACTGATTACTGCGTAAATGCTAAATTTGGTTATAGAATCACTCCTGGTTCTGAGCACGCGTATTAGTTATTCAGTGCGTCTGTGCTATGGTAATTCACTGAACCGAGTTTTGTTATTGTATCTACTGCTAGGTGATGTGAACATGTAAAGGGTCCAGTTTCATTAATGTGATCACCTGCTGTGTTCCACCTCAGTGTGCAATAACCACTCAAAGACGACAGGGGGCAGCACTGGCAGTGGAGGCCATGTAAAGGGTGCACTCGTAGTCGTTATGCGGAAACGGATGGACTTATCTGACGTCCAAAGGTGCATGATCATTGGTTTTCGGCTCAAGAGTGGAGGCATTTCCGAAACAGATAAGTTTGTAAAACGTTCTCACGTGGCCGTGGTTCAACTATACCGGGCATGGAAAAATGGGGGTATACGAAACCATTGTCTAGGCAACTATGGTGCACAATGGACCATAGGTGACAGGAGTGAAGAACGGCAGTCGTGATGTGTACAGGCGAACAGACGTGGAACCGCTGAGCAGCTGACCGACCAGATGTACCAAGAGGTTGCCGCTCATAGGCCTCCAAAGCACGCGCCTGGTTCTCGTAGCCAAGCTGACTACAATTCATCGGCGACGAAGGTTTGAATTCATATGCCTGTACCACATTCGGATGTTCACTGAGTGGCAGCAGGTGACTGTTTCAGACGAGCCACGTTTTAAGCCATCGAACAGATAGATGGCCGTTAGCGCATACGACGTGAAGCGGATGAATACAAACACCTTGCAGCATTCGTCGGAGGGGCCCAGACGGGAGAAGGAAGCGTTATGGTCTGGAGAATGTTTTTGTGGCATTCCGTGGGTGATCTCGTCATTCTGGAAAGCGCAGTGAATCAACACAAGTATGCATCTATCACTGGGGACCATGTCCACCCATACATGCAGGGTTGTTTTTTTTCCCCCTTGGTACGATAGCATTTACCTGTAGCATAATGCAAAGTGCCACTCAGCTCACAGTGTACTTGCGTGGATAGAGGAGCACTGCGCTGTTTGCCCTCGCCAATCTCCCCGGATTTAAATCCAATCGAATCTGTGGGACCACCTCGATCAGGCTGTTGGTGCCGTCGATCCTCGAAGGAGAAACGTAGAGCACTTCGCCACGGTACCAGAGTCGGCATGGCTCCATATCCCTGTCAGAACTTCACTGACTCTCTTCCTGCACTTCCGCTCTGTAAAATATGGTTATTAAGGCTTTTGACAGATGGTCGCATTAATATGATTCGGCAGTGTATAAATTAAACCAACCCCTGACACATTTTCCTCTAGAGCTCTTGTATTACAGCACTGGCTCTCTTTTGGATGATTCTGTGGAAGCCTCACTTTTCTTTGCAATGTTTTTGACAGAAGTTCGCTTTGAATACGAGGTTTACACTATTTTCAGAAGTTTTTGTAAACATTTAGTCGCTTTGGAGTAATTTCAAATTGTGGCGATATCTTGAAATGCCTTGTGATATTGCTAATTGACTGTAACTGTGTTACCGGCCAGACTGTGTGCATCATTATTTGGAGCTAGCTTTCATGTAAGAGTTGTTACAGTTGTAGCAGCACTGTATGTAGTTCTCTGGCCACGTACAGTAAGTTTATTTCTAGTCCACTATGCTCTTTAGAATTTTTCCTAATAGTACTTATTTCGGTTGGCAGCCTCAGCGAAATTTTATTACTCCAAAGTTTTAACATTATGTATAGCATCTTCTGAACATTTATGTAACGCTTTGATATTTTGATCTGATTGATAGACTTTCTGGGCCTTCCTTCGTTCTAGGTACACAGCTTCGCAGTTGTTAAGTAAAGACGTGCTGCCGTTTCAAGACGGGACAGTTACACCTTTCTTTTGGCATGTTGGCGCTCATCTCATTACTTGCTAACTGTGCGGCAATACCTGGATATCCAGTTTCCCCGGAGGTCGATAGGTTGATGACGTCCGGCAGAGTGGCAGCGGCGTCAACTCGATTTAAGTCGATTAGATTTCCGTCTGTGGTGCATGTGAAGGCAGTTGTCTACAGGTGAGGATCCATGGAGGAGGATGGAGATTTTCAAAGGGCTTATGAACTTCCCAAAGAAATTTTAATAGCAGTATTTACATGTTTACGTAGATCAGTTTCGAAATTTCGTACATAACTTTCGGAGAATAAAGAAGTAATCGTGAATGCAGACTTCGATTGTGTAGATTACGACATTATCGCTTTCTTGAGAGTTTGTTACTATTATAGTTGTTAAATTAATTACATCACATGCCTTTCTCCAATGTTTGGATAAACGACTTCCGAAGGTTATTATTTTTTCTGAATTGCATTTGCCATGACTCTATTCTGAGGAAATGTACCATTCAGCCACTTAAACAATTATCATTATTACTTTAAACCTTTTATAGTAATTGTTTTCATAAAAATTTTACATTTTTTTTATTATTATTATTATTACAATTTTGCGCTCTGTGGCTCATTAAAAGCAACAGTGACAGTTATATCTGAGGGTGCTGGAGGGCGGTGGGGAAGGGGGGGGAGGAGAGATGGGGGAGAGGAAAAAGTAACAAAACTTATAATAACTTCTCACGACCAAACGTCTGATGGTGCATGCGATGAAGATCAGATAGATAGGATTGTTCATGCTTGCCACGTATGTGTTAAGTAAAGTCGATGAGGGATGGATTAGGCAAACAATAAAAACTAACTATGTGCTGGACAACAAGTCGAGTATATGCTGTAGCCTTTGTATGTTAACAGCAGCATTTGCCTCTTTCTGAACAAAATTCGACATAACGCGAGCGTAAATAATACTATCCTCAAATGGAGGCACGTTTCTTTTTCTCGTGTAATTTTAAATTTGCCACCATGTTGGCAAAATAACCTCACAGGTAACGCTCTCCTCCAATATCGTACTACGCTATCTGATATACGTATTTAAACACCAGTATGTAACGCAGAATTGGCTACTAACGGTCCCGAGAGGTATATCTCCCACTATAAAAGGAAATGGGGAGCATTGTGTTGTGAGCATAGAAGCAGTAACAGTTGAATGTTTCTATGAGAAGAGCTCTGTGGCCACGGATGTAGGCTGTTTAGTGGATGTTATCTGAGTAACTAATCCATCACGAATATTTCAGCCCGTCTAAAGCTCCCCAAGGATGATTGTGACTTAAGTGGAAACGCAAAGGAACAATCACAGCTGAACGATGACCACCAGACTTCATGCACTGGCGTACAGGGCATTACGGTAGGTGTTTGTAAGGAAATCGCATATAATCGTCGGAAGTAATCAATTGAGACTTCCAAAGTGATATCAGTAGTCCAGCTAGCACAATGACTGTGCACAGAGAATTTAAAAAATGAGGTATAACGGTATAACAGCTTCTCATAAGTCACATATTTCTGTAGTCAGTCAAAGCGACGCCATTGGACAATGGGTGACTGGAAACGAATGATTTTGACGGATGAATCACCCTATAGGCTGTGGCAATCCGATGGAAGGACTTGGGTTTGGCGAATGCCTGGAAAATCCGCCATCATGTGAAGCAGCAAATGTGAAATACGGAAGAGGTGGTGTTACTGCGTTGACGTGTTTTCCGTGGGTAATGTGTGGTCCCCGTATGACGCTCAAGAAAACGCAAACTGGGGAAGGATATGAACATATTTTAGAGCATTGTGCACTGCATACAATAGAGGTACAGTTCGGAGACGATGAAACAGTAAGACAATGCACCCTCCCACAAAGCAACAAATTTGAGGCAATGGACTACAACATTTCTGAGATGGCTGACCTGGCCAGAGTTCCGGTATGAAAACAGCAGAGCTCCTCGGAGTCACAACGTCGACTTCGCTCCAGACCCCAAAGCCCAACATCACAATCCTCTCTGATTTCGGTACTCGAGGAAATGGTCAGCCTTCCCTCCACAGACATTCAGACACCTCACTGAAAGCGTCCCCAGCAGAGTTCAAGCCATTATATAGGTGAAATGTGGACACGTCCCATATTAATGTCCACTTATAGGAATCCGCACACTTTTGATCGGGTAGTGTAATTGACTTTACATTTCTGTTGATTCGCTGGTTTCAGTTTTAGAAGTGTGGTTTTTGAAAATATTATTGGAGAAATCCGCGAGCACAGTATAATCAAATGGCTCAAAAAGCTCTGAGCACTATGGGACTTAATATCTGAGGTCATCAGTCACCTAGAACTTAGAACTACTTAAACCTAACTAACCTAAAGGACATCACACACATTCATGCCCAAGGCAGGATTCGAACCTGCGACCGTAGCTGTCGCGCGGTTCCAGACTGTAGCGCCTAGAACCGCTCGGCCACCCCGGCCGGCATAGTATAATCATTGAAATTAATTATAACCCTCTAGATCGCGAGGCACGTTTACTGAAAGGTGGTTGTCTTAGACCACCACATAATCATCTTCAGATCTACAACTATACAGATGAACAAGGGCTGTGTATGGAGCAGGGAGCCGAAATTTCTCCAACCCAACAGCGGCAGGAACACTACTACCAGCTCTTACAATAGAAACAGTAAACAAACGTTACCATGACTGAAGGTATCATTCTTAACAATACTAAAATTTAAATTACGGCCAACAAATACACATGGGCCGTCAACTCCTTTTTAGCGACACTTGCTCTGGTGCATTATCACGATAATGCGCACGTCGATGACGTCCATAGCGTGGCATAGCTCAGTAGCTCCATTCAATGCAGTTGGCTGCAACGGTACAGCTATTGTCCCTCAATACTGTTGTAAGTCTGAAGACGGTCATGCGATGACCGAAACCATTCACCTTCCAATAATCGTGCTTGCAATCTAGAATGCTATAACTAATTTCAAACACTGGAACTGTGGTGCCTCATCTATCGGTCACCTGTATGCTGCAAGTGACGAAACGCAAAATTATTTAAAAACAGTCTTGATCGCAGCCGATGTTAACTTCTGACCGGTTTCGGCCATTTAATTACAGGCCATCATCAGTTGCACTGTAATAACAAAAGTAAAAGTGCAATATGTCATAAAGTAGTCAGTGATGTAAAAGTATACTCTAAAACGGTGTATCATTACCCATCTGCATGACGGCGATGGCCCCTGAGCCGCTGTTGAGTCATCATTCACTGCAACTGATACTGATGGGTAAGCAGCCACGAGTTATATAGGGTAGAGAGAGGGCGCTTCAGAGCCTAAGGTATCGCCGTAAGCCAATGGGGAACGACTTCCATATCGTTTTGGGTCTTCATTTTTAAATATTTATCTTTCAAATTTAACTAATCAAGAAACGAGTTTATATTCATTTATGTTTCATAATCTGTGTTACAGCCAACCTCATAAAATACATTAAAAGTTAGTGTAATTTGTTAACTGAGGTCCAGAGGGACGTCTGGAGGAAATAATTAGCACTGTAAGATCGCTAATTCTATATCTACTGCTATTTATTCGTAATAAAACCAAATTTATGGCGTATTGATTTATTTGTATTCGTAGTCAATCATTTAAAGCCTTAAAAAACACTAGGAAAAACTAAATGCATCGTTGAATATGTGTGCCATCTCTTGGTCGCTGTAATAACGTAGTAGGGCACCGTTTTGATGGAGACATCGAGGTTGATATGTCCGTCAGTCGTGAAAGATGTATAAGGCTGGAGCGCCCACTCTCTACCCTATATAATACGTGGGTGCTTACCCATGAGCATTAGTTGCAGTGAGTGATGACTCCAAAGGCGGTCAGGCGCCATCGCTGTCATCCAGATGGATAATGATGCATCGTTTTGAAGTATACTTTTACATCATTGACTAGTCTATGTAATATTGCACTTTTACTCACTTTTACTTTTGTTATTACAGTGCAAACTCTGATGACGTTCCGCATTTAAAAGGCCGAAACCTGTCAGAAGTTAACACCGGCTGTGTTCACGACAGCTTTTAAGGGGAGTTGGAACGCCCTATCCCGACAATGTTAAATTTAGTGACTTGGCTTCCCTGTATTTCAGGAACCCCAGTAGCCGTTGATAATAAACTTTTACAGGACATTAAACTGTATGATCTGAGTTTACTGAAGTACAATAATTGCATTTCAGCCACTGCATTCGGAAATACAATTTTTAATTACACGGTTAAAATTATGCGTAATTATTTTGTACGTTACCCTAAATAATTTTAATTATAAACAACATGATGTTCTTCTTTCAGTTCAGTAGACTCAGGATATGTATGTTAGTACTTCCTGAAAATTTGGATACTCTACTCCAAGCAGTTTCCGAGATTTAGGGAAAAATGCAACAGAAAATGCAAATTTTCAGGAATGGTTCCTAAAGTTTCGAAAGACTGTAACTCAATATATGTTATTTTTTTTATTTTTAATCACTCAGGAGCATCCTACACCATACTGTATATCATCCTCTTGATCTTTTTACAAGTTTTTTCTTCTTTTCTTCTTTCTGGACTCCTTAGTGGCCAACTGTGCTGCATACACTGCTTTATCAGTGAGAACCTTGTCCATCCATTCAAGTTCTGGTGATGCAGTTTTCTCCAGAATTAATTTCCATATGCTGTAGCCCTTTAATCCCTCCAATTTTGCCATAATTAAAAGCAATAACAGCATCACTGACCCCCACTTCAGTGTCTTCATTCCAACAAAAACATGTTTTGCTAACCGAGTCCATATAATTACTGAACGACTCACTGGGATTTTGAATCTTACCATACAGACACTTCTTCAGTAATTCAGTATTTGCCAGGTCTCTGTAAATAGGTTTTATGATATCCATGACTGCATCTGGGATGGAATGTTTATGGCTGTATGAACTGTTTGAAGACTGGACATTAAAGTAATTGCACCACGAATCAGGTCCAGGAGGGCAAAGATGGTGTACTGGTTTTTCATCAATTGACAGTCTGTGGAAAAATGTAGCCCATACTGCCTGCTTCATTTTCAACAAATCCTCAGTATTATTTCTAACGACCGCCCCACAATACTGGCGTAGTTCATCAAACATTTTGTCTGTCAGCCTGCCTCTTATAGTTTTACCATCAGAAAGTTTCTAGCCTCTCAGACTTTGTTTCAATTTCCTCAACCTGGTGTCCATCCTCTTCTGGACATGGCCTTTGTAACACAGCAATCCACAGCCTTCCATATAAAAAATTACTGATTTTATTAGAACTTGAAGTAATGCAGGTAAAAATTTTAACATTTTAGCCAGTGTAGATTATATTAAAAAAAATTACACTCCTGGAAATTGAAATAAGAACACCGTGAATTCATTGTCCCAGGAAGGGGAAACTTTATTGACACATTCCTGGGGTCAGATACATCACATGATCACACTGACAGAACCACAGGCACATAGACACAGGCAACAGAGCATGCACAATGTCAGCACTAGTACAGTGTATATCCACCTTTCGCAGCAATGCAGGCTGCTATTCTCCCATGAAGACGATCGTAGAGATGCTGGATGTAGTCCTGTGGAACGGCTTGCCATGCCATTTCCACCTGGCGCCTCAGTTGGACCAGCGTTCGTGCTGGACGTGCAGACCGCGTGAGACGACGCTTCATCCAGTCCCAAACATGCTCAATGGGGGACAGATCCGGAGATCTTGCTGGCCAGGGTAGTTGACTTACACCTTCTAGAGCACGTTGGGTGGCACGGGATACATGCGGACGTGCATTGTCCTGTTGGAACAGCAAGTTCCCTTGCCGGTCTAGGAATGGTAGAACGATGGGTTCGATGACGGTTTGGATGTACCGTGCACTATTCAGTGTCCCCTCGACGATCACCAGTGGTGTACGGCCAGTGTAGGAGATCGCTCCCCACACCATGATGCCGGGTGTTGGCCCTGTGTGCCTCGGTCGTATGCAGTCCTGATTGTAGCGCTCACCTGCACGGCGCCAAACACGCATACGACCATCACTGGCACCAAGGCAGAAGCGACTCTCATCGCTGAAGACGACACGTCTCCATTCGTCCCTCCATTCACGCCTGTCGCGACACCACTGGAGGCGGGCTGCACGATGTTGGGGCGTGAGCGGAAGACGGCCTAACGGTGTGCGGGACCGTAGCCCAGCTTCATGGAGACGGTTGCGAATGGTCCTCGCCGATACCCCAGGAGCAACAGTGTCCCTAATTTGCTGGGAAGTGGCGGTGCGGTCCCCTACGGCACTGCGTAGGATCCTACGGTCTTGGCGTGCATCCGTGCGTCGCTGCGGTCCGGTCCCAGGTCGACGGGCACGTGCACCTTCCGCCGACCACTGGCGACAACATCGATGTACTGTGGAGACCTCACGCCCCACGTGTTGAGCAATTCGGCGGTACGTCCATCCGGCCTCCCGCATGCCCACTATACGCCCTCGCTCAAAGTCCGTCAACTGCACATACGGTTCACGTCCACGCTGTCGCGGCATGCTACCAGTGATGGCACTGTGATGGAGCTCCGTATGCCACGGCAAACTGGCTGACACTGACGGCGGCGGTGCACAAATGCTGCGCAGCTAGCGCCATTCGACGGCCAACACCGCGGTTCCTGGTGCGTGCGCTGTGCCGTGCTTGTGATCATTGCTTGTACAGCCCTCTCGCAGTGTCCGGAGCAAGTATGGTGGGTCTGACACACCGGTGTCAATGTGTTCTTTTTTCCATTTCCAGGAGTATATATATATATATATATATATATATGTATATATACCGGGTGATCAAAAAGTCAGTATAAATTTGAAAACTGAATAAATCACGGAATAATGTAGATAGAGAGGTACAAATTGACACACATGCTTGGAATGACATGGGGTTTTATTAGAACCAAAAAAATACAAAAGTTAAAAAAATTCCGACAGATGGCGCTTCATCTGATCAGAATAGCAATAGTTAGCATAACAAAGTAAGACGAAGCAAAGATGATGTTCTTTACAGTAAATGCTCAATATGTCCACCATCATTCCTCAACAATAGCTGTAGTCGAGGAATAATGTTGTGAACAGCACTGTAAAGCATGTCCGGAGTTATGGTGAGGCATTGGCATCGGATGTTGTCTTTCAGCATCCCTAGAGATGTCGGTCGATCACGATACACTTGAGACTTCAGGTAACCCCAAAGCCAATAATCGCACGGACTGAGGTCTGGGGGTGACCGAGTGGATCTAGGCGCTACAGTCTGGAACTGCGCGACCCGACCGCTACGGTCGCAGGTTAGAATCCTGCCTCGGGCATGGATATGTGTGATGTCCTTAGGTTAGTTAGGTTTAAGTAGTTCTAAGTTCTAGGAGACTGATGACGTCAGATGTTAAGTCCCATAGTGCTCAGAGCCATTTGTACCATTTTTTGAAGTCTGGGGACCTGGGAGGGCAAGCATGACGAAAGCGGCGGCTTAGCACACGATCATCACCAAACGACGCGCATCTGTCGGATATTTTGTGAACATTTTTTTGTTCTAATAAAACCCCATGTCATTCAAAGCATGTGTGTCAATTGTTACCTCTCTATCTACATTATTCCGTGGTTTATTAAGATTTCAAATTTATACTGACTTTTTGATATATATATATATAATTTTATTCGGAAAATTGCAAATTTTATAAAGAAATAAAAATCCGAAAATGTGAAAAAAAAGTTCCGTTCCAACTCCCATTAAATAATTTTATGACTATAAAGATCGCTGTTCTCCAAGAATGTTACATTAAGTTACGACGGAATGAAACTCACGGCAACTTGTGGGTCCAAGAGACACTCCGGGTCAGACGGACAGGTGAGGCCGATGTCTGCCAGCCACGGAGGCGGCTGGGCGCCACATACGCAGCGCGGGCCGAGGCGCAGCTCGGCGGCGGTGGCCCAGTGGCGCAGGCACTGTGCAGCTGCCGGCTGCAGCCGGTGCAGCGCGTTGCCCGCCACGTCGAGGCGGCAGAGCGCCGGCAGGCGGGCCGCCAGCGACCGCCACTGGTCTGGCCACAGCTCCGCCAGCGCGTTGAACGACGCGTCCAGCTGCTGGAGCGCGGGCAGCGGCGGCAGGGCAGACACGAGCGCCGGCGTGGCCAGCAGGTTCCCCCTCAGCGACAGCAGCCGCAGGCGCCGCAGCGGCGCCAGCGCCTCCGCCGCCAGGCTCTCCAGCCGGTTGTACGACAGGTCCAGCACCGACAGCTTCCCCAGAGCCTCGAAAGCGTTCGCGCTGATCCAGTTTATCCTGTTCCGCGACACGTTCAGCTCCCGCAAATTACCTAGACCTTTAAACGAACTGCTGAAAAGCCTCGTGACGCTATTGTTGGCGAGATTCAGAGAGTAAAGATTCGACAGCATGTAGAACGGGGAACGCGTGATGTTTTCAATTTTATTGCTGTTCAGATCGAGGACCTGAAGCTTCGTCAGATGATTGAACGTTCTAGTTTCCACGCTGAACAGCTCGTTGTTAGACAGCGAAAGCTTGTTCAGCTGCGTAAATTCGTCGAAAGCTTGATATCCGAATTGTTTGACACCACTGCCTTCGATACTTAGCGAAACCAAATCCCGCAGAAGGCGAAGGAGCCCAAAGTCGTAAACAGAGAGTGACAAGTGCTTAAGCTGCAGCATCATTATGAAGGAATTGCTACTGAACTGCAGCAGGGGGTTGCCCCTCACGTCCAACAGTCGTAAGTTCGTGAGCTTACTAAAGACAGAGGCATTCAGGTGCCGAATCATATTGTCCTTGAGGTACAAGTACCTTAGCGATCTCGAGGCTGCTGTGAGAGATACAGGTAGAGCCTCCAGTCTGTTAGAGTCCAGAACGAGCGATACGAGGTTGCCGTTGGCCTCGAAGACATCTTGCGGCAGCGCAGAGAGTTGGTTCCTGCGCAGTGAGAGGTGCTCCAGCCTGGAAACGGGCCGGAACGCTCCAGGAGCTACTGTTCGCAGCAAGTTGTGCTCGAGATCCACCAGCCGCAGACCGGGTGCACCAGCAAGGGTCGAATTCAGTAGTGAATGCAGCCGGCATCGCTTCAGGCGAAGCAGTCGCAACTGGGGTAAGTTTGGCACGTCCTGTGGACAGGCGTACCACTTCATTCACTATCTAATCCTTCAATCTCACTGTCAATGGCACATTATTAATAAATTAATAAAATGTGGGGGGTGGGGGATTAGAGTACAAGTGGTACAAGCGACATTACATACGAAAACAATCTAAGCACACTTTTGTAAAGCTAAAGCGTGGATCTCTTCACAGGAAAAGAACTACCAATGGTTGCCCGCATAGTTTTGCACTCTTTGATGATAAAATTCAGGTTCTAAGCCAATGGCTGGGCTGGGTTTAGAATACAACTAGCACAAGTGAAAGGGCGGACGAAAGCGTACTTGCGCTGTATTTAATGAAGCTTGGGCCGGCCGAAGTGGCCGTGCGGTTAAAGGCGCTGCAGTCTGGAACCGCAAGACCGCTACGGTCGCAGGTTCGAATCCTGCCTCGGGCATGGATGTTTGTAATGTCCTAAGGTTAGTTAGATTTAACTAGTTCTAAGTTCTAGGGGACTAATGACCCCAGCAGTTGAGTCCCATAGTTGTCAGAGCCATTTGAACCATTTTTTTAAATGAAGCTTCAGATTTGCATTCTTTGAAGTAGTGCAGTAGCCTACCTTGTATGCTTTTAACATTACTTATAGTAATATCTAATGCATGCTTAGTTAGGCCTGCCCTGAAACTGTGGCTGCACATCTTGACGCAAAACCGGCATATTGACGTTACAGATCACAAGCTCCTTGAACCTGGCCATACGTATATGGAATGTGGTAGTGCAAAGAGACGCCTGAAATATGAATGGAAGCAGTGAAGAAGGCCAGCCTTAAGTTTTCCGTTGTGGAAATGAAAACAGAAAACTTTCTTTCAATTAAAGCTACGGAGCCGGCCGGTGTGACCGTGCGGTTCTAGGCGCTTCAGTCTGGAACCACGTGACCACTACGGTCGCAGGTTCGAATCCTGCCTTGGGCATGGATGTGTGTGATGTCCTTAGGTTAGTCAGGTTTAAGTAGTTCTAAGTTCTAGGGGACTGATGACCACAGATGTTGAGTCCCATAGTGCTCAGAGCCATTTGAACCAAAGCTACGGATACCATAGCAAAGGATAAGGTTCTTAAAGATAACAAGAAAACAGAATACAGTGACAGAATATTTGTAGGATCAGAATCAGCAGAGAAAATCCTGTAACAGTGCAGTTAAAGTATTCACTGCAACGTGTTGAGTTTATTGAAGCGGATTTTAGGAGGCGCAATACTGGTCACCAATAAATACCCCTTCTGCACCCATTGCATCAAAATGAGAATGAAATAAAATTTGAGAAGTGGGAAAAATATCCAGCAAATGAAGAATTACACCATGAATCTACAGCAAATTATTCCATTTACAGACAACAGATTCCTTGGGTTTAAGAAGAGGGAGTGGAGAAACAAAAGGACGTGGTCAAACAAGGGGACAGGAAGGCTGAGAAACGCAACACGGCGGTACAGTACGACAGGTGTTGCCCCAGAAGGACGTTCTTCAAGAGATCCACGGATGGATACGACTTTGATTCTACATTAGGGCACTGACTGTGAGATGATTATCGCAAGTGACAGTGAATAATGTTTCGTACGGGTTGGAACACCATCAACATACTTTCGAAATGATATTTCTCTTGTATTTGGTATTTACCTATTTTTCAGCTTATTGTGTTAATTTTGCACGAACTGCACACTGGTTCTTTTGTTTTGTAACGAACTTGTATTGTGAGCATCAGAGTGTTGTACCACAAAGAATCTTGAAACTATAACACAGCAAAGAAAATGTTTTTGCACTTGTACCTGATTCACTCTAAAACGTTTTACTATGCAAGCAGTATAATTGTTTTAATGCATTGTAAAAAAATAATGCAGAAGCACTGGAATCTCGATCCATACTTATAGATATACACGGACCGGAGATTATTATAAAAAACATATGACAGGAACTCGCGTAATTTATAAATAACCATTTAATTTTGGCAGGCATTTACCCAGTATGCTTCAGCACGGACTTGTACCACTTGTGCTCTCAGCCCCTCATATGTAGTCATACTAAATCACAATAATAAAATAATGTACCGAATGCCAAATGGACAATATCAGTCTGAATAATAATAATAATATATCAGTAACCGTCTGCGCCAGTGGTCTCGCGGTAGCGTTCTCGCTTCCCGAGCTTGGGGTCCCAGATTCGTTTCCCGGCGGGGTCAGGGATTTTCACCTCCCTCGAGATGACTGGGTGTTATTGTGTCGTCTTCATCATCATCATTCCTCCCCATCACGGTCGGAGGAAGGCTACGGCAAACCACCTCCATTAGGACCTTGCCTAGTACGGCGGTGCGGGTCTCCCGCATCGTTCCCCTAAGCTCTGTTAAGAAGCATGGGACTTCATTTCCATTTCCATATCAGTAACCAGTATGAAGTAGCTAGTATCTTAACGGGCGCCTTACAAATTGCCAGACAGAATAATGCCTTCTAAATATGGATATGGACGGAAATGGGGCAAATGAGAACTAGCCAACAGAAGGAAAACTAGAAACAAAACATTAGTGAGTAGGTTATCAACGACAGAGGAGGATGAGTCAGTCAACAGTCAAAGAGCGTCTGTTTCCCTTTTTCAGAGTTGTCTCCATGAAATGTCTGTTGCCGTCGTTACGGAGGCCCATATCACACCTGATAGTAGGTACAAAAGAAATTTAATTAATAGAGAGAAGGTGAAATAAGTTTCGGGAAAAATACTTGGTGCAAAATAAATTTAATTAAAAGAGAGAAAGTGAAATAAATTTCGGGCAAAATACTTGGCAGGGAACCTCTGTCAATTGGCGTGAAATTACGCTAGCCGGCAGTATTGGGAACGGTTCCATACGACCTCCCACTCGGTCACTCGAAACAGTTACTGTCACACCCATCTTATCCGGCTAACACTCAGTCACGATCCAGAATTGTTTTGGCTGAATTACTATCAAGTACAACCTAGATGTCACCTACTAAGCCGGCCAAAGAGGCAGTGAGTACCAAATGGATCGATACATTTGCATTTATTATGCATACTATAACGTAATCATGAAACTCGATACGAATCAAGTGAACTACAGATCAAATCTACATAAGCAGTTTAGTAAGACGTACTCATCTTTAAAAGACACGTAACAGAAAGTTTGTAAGGAGTGATTTGCACAACAGTAAAAGTAATAATAATGGAAAAGATGTTTGTAGTGTGTGTATATCGCTAACATTTACTGACATGGTGGGGTCTTCACGCCATTTCTATGTGTATGTTCGCTGCAGTGAAACTTTTTATTGCTTGAATATCTTAAATGAAACACTTCATTTGTCACGAAAGAAAAGTGAACATTGACAAGTCAACGTCTTTAAGTTTTATGGGAGTGTGGAAAATAAAATGATATAGACATTTTTATAAGCTGAAAATGGAACAAGTAGTGCTGGTTGATGATAAGTATGCCTCATTTGTTCTCACAATCATTTGAAGCTCAAGTGCCCAAGATTAAACAGCGCTTTGAAACAAAAGGTCTGACGTGTTAAGTTCCCCTGCTTTCTAGAAGAACTTCAGGTTGCCCAAAATGCTTCATTATCGTGACTCCGGCGGTGTTTATCGTTAGTTAAACTTTCCAGTATACACCTACTGTGGCTTGCACAGCCAGCGAAAAGAAATCGGAACTACGGGAAGTGTGTCCTAAAGATACAAATGCGTATAACCAGGTGCGTCAGTCGAGCACCTAATGACCACCTGTATCATCCTTGCAGAAACCTCCAATATGGTTAAGCGTAACGAGTTAGAAAATTACGACAACAGTGGCTACTTATAAGACGTGGGTATCTGAGAGAACACATTACCATTTTAATTGTATACTGTTCTCCTTCTTCCTACTTCTGCGTTGTCTTCTAAACTACACCTACTGATCAGAATAAAAAGTGATGACTGGTGAAACAATTTACTACGGGAGGCCAGACATTACATTCTAATAGTCGATGAAGACATCATGGTAACTATCGGTTTGCAGTTCCTTTAAGATACACCGTGAAGAAAATCGAAATAGAAAATCTGAGAAAGTCGTAGGAATCAGTAATTGAAATGGAAGCCATACCATATCTTTAAGGTGTGAAATATTAACTGTGGTCATCTATGCAGAAGGGAACTTGTTTTTGCTTTCTATGGAAACGTAACACTTTGGAACTATCTGAGATGACATTCAATCAAATGGAGAAAGCAGTTTCACTATAGATCAGTAAAAAAAAATTAGAAAATGTTTTAAAAGAGACGTGTGTTTCTGTAAGACAGGATATTCATCTACAGCTGGACTTCATCTGATCCTTCAACAGGTCTCGCTAGTTAAACACCGAAAACTGACCATATGATTGAAATAATAACAACAATAGCCGAGTCAATTAAGACGAGAAAGGTTGATTAGGGGAAAATCGTGAAGTTGCACATTTTCTCCCACTGATAGGAGGGAGCGTCCTGAGCAAAATCCTGAAATTCCTGACCGGTGAGCTGCAAGCGTTGAGATGGAGATGGGTTTTCAAGGTCACGTTTTTATATACTTTTCGAGTAACTAGAAGACCGCTGCTTCTAGCGAAAATGTATCCCGATACAAAATTAAAGTACTGTAAATTTCCTACATAAAAAGTCCTATTCATTTTTCTCTAGAACTTAGCTTCCGCTTTCAGGAGATACAAATGACGCAGATTGTAAAAATAATATTTTAACGATATAAAAATAATGTTCATCTTCAAACAAATCATATGCTAAGTATAATAGAGCCGCATTAAGGGATAAATTGGGTTCTGGTGGGTGTAACAGGGTGGAAAGAGCGGGGTAGAGGGTGAAGGTGCGAGTGAAAGAGGATGGTCAGTCACTGGAATGTTGTCATGCAGTTCCTTCCATCATAGGTCTGCAAACTGAAGAACGATGAGGCAATTCCCCACCCTATCTTCTCCTCCACGTCACAAGAAGCCACTATAGGATGTCTCACAAAGTTACCCCGATCCGCCACAGCATGCCTCAAGAATCACTGGCGACGCAGTGCGCAGACATGTACGGAAAGTGTTTATTTCCCACAAAATTCGTTATCACCTCATGGAAAGCAGATATAAAAAACTAAACTCCGCCCGAACAGGCCATGAAGGGCCAAGGTACCGACCGGCCGGAGTGTCATCCTCAGCGCACAGACGTCACTGCATGCGGATATGGTGGGGCATGTGGTCAGGACACCGCTCTCCCGGCCGTGTGTTAGTTTACGACACCGGAGTCGCTACTTCTCAATCGAGTAGCTTCTCAGTTTGCCAAAAGCGCTTGACAGAACAGATGGTCACCCATCCAAGGGCTAGCCCAGCCCGACAGCTCTTAACCTCGGTGATCTGTCGGGAACCGTCAAAGCCGTAGGTAAGAGTTATTCATAACATTAGCCCAGGTAGTGCATATGTATAAAATCTACATAAATGTCTGTAAACTGTTCTACAATGATAGGAGGAGGAATTGATTCGTAGTCCTCCTGTGTGACATATAAGGACTCACTA
The DNA here is from genome assembly GCF_021461385.2 of Schistocerca piceifrons. NCBI lineage: Eukaryota > Metazoa > Arthropoda > Insecta > Orthoptera > Acrididae > Schistocerca > Schistocerca piceifrons. The sequence goes on along the minus strand of NC_060139.1, from coordinate 771,492,058 downwards.
AATAAAGTGAAAATAATTATATCATAAAAACACGAGCTTAGTGAAGTTATTTTGTTTACTGGCATATGAGAATTGGACAGCAAATGCTAGGAAGGTATAGTCTGTTTTTAAACTGAAATGCGAGCAGCACTCATAGAGGGGCAAGTTGCCTTTACTGGAAGAGAACTACGACTGCCGTACTGGATGACTAAGAATCAGTTTCTCCTCTGGCAGGGTAAAACAGCGTGAATACATTTATGTAGATTATGTCCACATGCATTACCGGGGCCAATGTTATTAGCAACTCATAGCGGCATTTCATAGAATATTAACGCATTTTGTGCAAAATAAACGCTCCCCAGGCACTCCAGTGATTCATAGGGCACGCTGTGGAGGGTAGGGGTAACTTCGTGAAACATACCGTTGTTGCTTCTTGTGACTTAATGTAGTGGAAAATCACCTGCTCGACCTTTAGTTTGCAGGCCAACGAAGGAGGGAAGTGCAAGAACACAATCCGGCGACCTAACGCCCCTTATTTTCTACCCCAAACATCTCCTCCACCCTGTTATATTCCAAGAATACAGATTACCCCACGATATGTTCTACACATATTTAATATTTGTTTATAACCCACTTCAATTAAAGATAAACATTTTTACATCGTTAGAACATTATTTGTACTAATCTTCGACATTTCTGTCCCCTGAATGAGGAAACTATTATTACTAGAGAAAAATTAAATGGTACTACTTTTTGTAGGAAATTTAAAGTAGGTTAATTTTGTACTGGGAGCCATTTTCGCTAGAAGCTGCGGTTTTCGACGTATTCTAGAAGAAAATTAAAAAATGACATTGAAACCCACTTCACCTCAAAGCTCCCATTCCATCGGTCTGGACTTTTAGTAAAGTGCAGTGCAAATATTTGTGACTACACGATTTTCTCCCTAAGATTCCTTCGTTGACTGGACAACAATAACACTCAGTGTTATAATTTGCTTCCTCCCCGACACTTAATGACGGGATTCATGAAGCAGAAGGTGTCAGCTATGGTATAGGTAGGAATCAGGTCATTCGCTTGTAATACTGATCAAGGTGGTTGGATTAGATAAACAAAACAGACTCCTAATAAAATAGCTCGGGCATCAAGCCTCATAAAGTGGTTTAAAATCCACAAGCCTTCGACGGAGTACTCTTCAGCTATTGTCAACTGATCAGTGTTGTGTGGATGTTGTTGCCGTCCTTATATAGCGGCGCTACAGTCTGTGACGTCGACTGCTGCCCAGTCGAGCACCATAAAATGAAACGTTTTGGTTGCAAGACTGTCACGCCCGCTTTAGTCTGCCGATCACGGGGTCAGAAGCTGTGTTTAACTGCAAACCACTGTCATTACTGAGAGTGTTTTCTGATCTCAATCGCTTCTTTTGTGATGAATCCTCAGAAACCATGTGCATCATAATAAATGTTTCCTCGAATGCAACTCGATGTCCTTTTCCCAGAGCGTGCTCTGCTGCCACTGATTTTTCAGTATACATTAGGCAAAAACGTATTTCATGTTCTATACGGCACTGTTCCATAGTACGCACGGTCTTTTCAACATAAAACTGCACATACCCACACGGTATGGCGTATGTTCCTGCCATTCCCAGGCCGATATCATGTTTCACAGGTGTCGCAAGTTGTTGATGTTTTGCTGGAGACCTGAAGACAATCGACTTTATGCTTCTTTAGGAGCCGGCTAGTCTTTCCTGTCACTGAGCCAGAGAATGGCAGAACCGCAAGCTTCTTTTTGTCCTCCTTGGGAACCCTCAACTTACTAGGATTTGGTGAAATAGTATGTGAAATTTTTGGGTTATTGTAGCTTTTCTCTGTGAAAACTTTGTAAGTCGTTAAGTTTTTGGTAAGGTTTGAGTAACTGAAATAGCTTCCGCTCAATGCGCTAAGGTTCTCAAAACAGGACATTGCTGTGCTGGGTGGTGGTAACTCATTGCATGCAGTGTGGGTGGGTTCCCGGTAACCACTGCGGCTGAGACACAGAGTAGCTTTTCGGTGGACAAGGACGTCAAGGAATCCTCCTCACATGAACAGTTTTTCTAGGGTTCAACTTATTATACCACGAGGCGTGACTCGACGTTCAATATCTCTCTGTAATGAACGTCCGATCTCATTGACAAGGATATCAGAGAGATCAGCGCCAGACCATTCGCTACAGTTAGAGGACTACAACGACGACGGAACATATCCTAAATGACTCTAAGTGATGTACATTTGCCACAAAAGCTAAATATCCAACAGTGTTAAAAGACATACAGGGTGATCCAGCTGACCCTATGTCCGGGTTCTATGCTACCTGCAACACCTTCAAAAACAACACACGAGATTTTCAAATTCTCTCGGATGCTATGCAAAAACTATTAGTCCTACAGAAAGAATAAAAGGAACCTGAGTCATGTGCGGCTTGTGTTCATTCCGTTTATTGTTTGTAATCTTCTCTACCATACTGCCGCCTCGTTTTCTTATTCCATTTACTGGCGTCACTAACTTCCTGCCTTACCTGCCCGTGAGTGGCAGTAGAAGCGCCTATCGATAAGTGCACTGTCGTACTATCTCTGGAGCGACCGATAGTATTTCCGGGTCGTCGTGCGTGTGGAGTGGGGTTTGGAGCTCAGTCGATGCTCAGCAGCAGTGAAGTCGGGACGCTGGAGTAGTGATTCGGTGATGGAGCGCCAGTGAGTTGCGGACAGCCAGTGCTCGCCAACCGCTGGCCCCACACGTGAACTGTCCGACGGAAGGAGACTGGAGCGGGACGACCGTTGTTGGTCGTTCGGTTGGTTGTCTCATCGGGCGACGCGAATTGGGTCTTTTGATCGTTTCTGGGCCTCGTCACTTGGTCATCGTGCCGGACGTGGGTCGGTTCCTTCCTTGTGCAGAGATGTCGTGGCCAATGGGCAAGAATTACCTCACCACGTAACTTCAGTGGGAACGACCTGGGTTGGTCGTTCTGTTGGTCGTCTCATCGGACGACGTGTATTTGGTCGCCGACCCCTTGTGGAAACTCTCTGTGTGTCCAATTCATTCGTCCTTGTTGTTCCATAGAGATTGCTTTTACGATTGTTTAGGTTCTTGTTCAAGTGTGCTCACGCGGATCCGTGTGCAGCTTCTGTGATTTCCACTGAGCAGATGAATGCTGTCTGCGTACTGGAGTGGTCAGTCGGTCGGTTGAAATGGAACAGAGTGTGTCGGGTGGATGGTAATTGATTAGGCTGTTGGTTGGTTCCTCAGCCATCCCTAGGTCGTGTTGCCACCAGATTTTCAGTGTTACATTTGGCTGCCTGTCTCACCTAAACTGTGGTTAGAGTTTCCTCCCCAAGCCGACCATTGAACCACTTCTGAGCACCACCGTTTGTTGTTTGTGATTGTCATTTTATTTGGTGGCAGGTACTGTGCCAGGCCGTCAGCCGTGTATTAATATTGTTGTTTTTATGTTTAGTATATGGCCTTCAGCCGAACTGCATGGCAACTATTTTAAGATTAGGCCTTTAGCCGTGTTTCATTTAAAATTCTTGTTGCTCTGTATTTAGGCCTTCAGCTGCGTTTGTTTCAGAATCTGTGGCTTTAATATGTAAATCCTTGTCTGTAAGGTTTTTCTTTAATTATCATGAATTTTTGGAACGACTTTCAGCCGTGTTCTGTAAATGTTTATCTTAAGGTTGACTTTAATTATTCTGGAGTAATTGTTTGGGCCTCCAGCCGACAAGGTACTTCAGGTTTTCATAAGATGTTTTTCTGTTGTACTGTGTAAAACCTTATCGTTAAAGCCTCTCTTTTATTATGTAAAGAAAATTTCTTTATTGGGCTTTCAGCAGAAAAATTAACTTGAATTTTCCTTAATATGGCCTTTCGCCGGAATTTGTAAGTACTTTGCTTTTAAAGAATTTCCTTAGCTGGTCTGAAATATTATTTCGGCCTTTAGCCGAGAAGATATTGTAATTTCACTTAAGTAAGGCCTTCAGTCATAATTTAAACGTATTCTGGAGAAGTTACATGGGCCCTCAGAAGTGAATTGATCTTTGTTGTTTAAAGGAGTAAACTGTGCATTGGTTTGAGCAATAAAGTTGTGTGTGTTCTTGTATAACTAACAATAATTGACCTTGGCTCCTTTCCACAACCTGATCCGCTCTGTCTTGTTAAAGCAGATTTCAGGACCTTTCTGTACGAAATTAAATGTAGTTAAATTTTGTACTGGGATACGTTTTCGCTGCAGGCGACAGTTTTTGAATTATTCAAGAAAAACGCGTTTGAAGATCACTTTTCTACTTTTTCTTGAATAATTCAAAACACAGTCTCTAGCGAAAAGGTATCCCACTGCAAACTTTAACTGCATTACACTTCCTACAAGAAACCCCAATTCTTTTTTTTTTTTTTTCTGTAGGACTAACAGGTAAATGTTGTGTGCGGTATTTGAAGGTGTTGCGGGATGCATAAAACCCAGCGATGGGGGACAACTGAATGAGCCTGCATAATGCACGAGGCTCACAACAACCTTTTTCACGTGCGGCTGTGTCAAAGGAGAAGACGTAAGAGAGAGCAGCGACTAACCCAGCTGGGCCCAAGGACGAGACCCTGCAGCTCGAGGCGGTCCGTGGTGTTGACGACCTTCGTTGCGGAGGTCCAGGAACCCCTGGCCCGTGGCGGCCCGAAACCGTGGACGCCGCTGCGCGGGCACTGCACCTGCGGCAGCGGGCAGCCGCCGTCTTCCGCTGCGCTCCCCACCCACACCGCTAGAGCCACCAGCAGCGGGGCCGCGGCGCAGCTCCCTCCTGAAACAATGGCCAACTCGTTCACACAGACAACAAACTGGCTGGCGAGTTATTTGACGATAACTAAAGATATGCCAGACCACGTCACCCATACCTAATCTCCACAAAGCGATCTATCGATAGAGCTACGTCTGCATTTTAAAATTCCTCTTAAAGTATTTAATTAAATCGAAAGAGGTTGTATCAAAAATGAATCTTCTGCTAAGCGATAGAAAAAGGCGAACAAGCGGGGATATTTCTTTCATTAACCAGCGTATTTAAAGATTTCTCTCGTTGCTGTTTGCCAAAGAACCTCTGGGCTGTCACCCAGCGTCTTAAATAATGAGCACAGAGTATGACGAGGTAACCTCTGCATCCAGCAGATGTTTTTTTCAGGAGGACACAAGTAGAAACTCGCTGCAAGTGAGTCAGCCATTGTTTGTATTAGAACTGGGCTGTCGAATTTTGGTTACACCAGGAAGATTTCATTTTACTGCTTCGATTCTTAAAGTTAAGTTTACAACGAGGCACAGTGTATATAGTCTTATATTTAATTAAAGAACACAACAACTGTGAGACCTGAGTTTCTCCTGGCGTATACAACTTTCAAATGACTTTCGGGAATTCAGCCAGGTAACACTTTCAGCGACCACCTATATTTCGGCGGGAGAACACCCCGCCATTTACAAGGTAAACTGCGGCGGGCAGGCGACGTACATGCAAATTTAAAACCTCGGTTCTCGGACTGAAGCAGGAAAGATAACACATACACTGAACACTAGTGCCACCAAAGATGATCAAAGTCGGAGGTATCGGTAGTGAGACAACTAACTCACAGGTGAGGTAGCATTGACTCCGTCCCCCTGTTTTTTGACGAGAGAGAGAGAGAGCCGGTTTCCAAACAGAGTTTAAACAAAAACCTCCATCCCTGTTAACGAGGTTACTCGCTAATTTAAACTCAACTACCTCCTTAATATCACTGTCCCCATAGCTGGACGTGCATGCCAATATTTCATTGTTATTACATAACGTGGGGTGACCAGAGTGCAAGTAATGTTTGGCAGTAGCAGATCTACTTGGCTGCTGTAATCGTGTGTGCCGTTTATGCTCAAACTATCAGGACTGTGGACGGCCGACGTACTGAGCATAAACGGCACACACGATTACAGCAGCCAAGTAGATTTGCTATTGCCAAACATTACTTGGATACTGGTCACCCCATGTTATATAATAACACTGAGATATTGGCATGCATGCCCAGCTATTGGGACAGTGTTATTAAGGAGGTAGTTGAGTTTAAATTAGTGAGTAACCTCGTTAACAGGGATGGAGGTTTTTATTTAAAGTCTGTTTGGAATCCGGCTCTCTCCCTTGTCAAAAAACAGAGGGACAGAGTCAATGCTACCTCATCTGCGAATTCGTTGTCTCACTATCGATAGCTCCTACTTTGATCGTCTTTGGTGACACTAGTGTGTGTGTGTTATCTTTCCTGCTTCAGTCCGAGAACCGAGGTTTTAAATTTGCATGTACGTCGCCTCTCCGTCGCAGTTTGCCTAGAAAATGGCGGGGTGTTCTCCCGCCGAAAGATCGGTGGTCACTGAAAGTGTTACCTGTCTGACTTCCCGGACGTTATTTGAAACACAACAACTGTTTATTTCTCTAACTTTCTGGTATTTTATTAAATGAATGTGAACGAATCAGAAAATAATGTTTTCAGATGCACAGTTTGGTTACAAATACATTTCCGCTACTTGTGAGGAGCCACATGGAAAACGACTGTATTTCTGTACTTATATTATCACAAATAAAACGTAGTGCCTCAGTATTCATGGCACTTTCAACTTACACTTTCTCATTGTCACTCAGAGCTAGCTAGTTGCCTGGCATGTCACTTAGAACTTTCTTAATAAATTATTCGTTTTTCTATTTTGTCTCATTATTTTTGCAGTAATGAGGTGAGTGGCATAATTCTGCGGCTCAGAATACCTTCTCATTTTTTTTTATACAAGTAAGTTATATATACGCTGCTTTTCTTATTTTGCTGAAAAATGTGAAGTTTAGTTCTTAGAACATTTTGTAATTTGACTCTACAGTTATTTATTACTTGTGAAGTCTATTTTTAGTACTCTTTCGGAGAGATTCGCGAATCAGTGGAATATTAACAACATACAGACATAAAAATTAGGTCTCCAGTAACGATATATTCATGGGAATAAAATTTTAAAATGTTCTGTAAAAATTACCTTATATGAATTTTTACCAATCTTGTTGAGCGAATGCTGACAATAGCGTTTCTGAAATTCCCTCGCTGTGTCTTACATAAAAACTCTGACATATATTACATTTACGAGGCCTGTTCAGAAAGTAAGCTCCGATTGATTGCCAAATTGAAACCACAGTGAACATCAGAAATGTTTTACTTGTAACAATTAGCTACACCTTTCAGCTACTTCTCTACGTAGTCACCGTTCTGACTTAGACTTTTGTCATAGCGTTGTACCAACTTTTCAATAGCCTCAACATAGAAGGCAGCCGCCAGTGCTTTCCGCCAATTCTCCACGCTGGCCTACACCTCGTTGTCTGTGTCAAAATGTTGTCTTCAAAGACAGCGGTTCATGTGACCAGAGATGAAACTGAGGGGGAGACAATTGCGGACTGTATTGTGGGTAATCTCACATTTCCATTTGAAAACGATGTAGGAGCATCGTCATTGCCCCTGCAGAATGCGGCTGAGAATTGTCTTGAAGAAGAAACAGCACGACAGTTATGTAATGTTAGCTGCATACCTTCAGGCGAAATTTCTCACCAGGCCCTCGTACTTGGCGGCAGGCACTATTTTCTAGACATCTTTACGCACTCACTGCGAGTTCAGAAATGAGAAGAGCGACGTGATGCTAACTGGGGTTATACTAGAGACACTACCCAACACATCTGTGCAAAGCTTTATCGGATTTTCATAGTCGTTTCCATTTCGCGACCGATCGGAGCTTACTTTCTGAACGCCCCTCGTATTTTATATGCCCCAGATCTGAGAAATTTATCAATTGGGGGCTTCTCATTATGTATAAAGAGAGACATTAGTGATAAAGAATACTGTGATGTAGTATTTTTTAAACAAATTAGCTATACGACATCAAATGTCTCCTATAAATGGGGCTGTAGTGTATTTATTAACGGTAAGGCTATATACATGTAAAAGTTTCTACCATACTTGTTGGAAAGCATGACGTTATTATCGTCTAAATTTTTGTATAACAGCACAAAACGCATGTGAATAGCTTATTGGCACTACTGATACGTAGTTGATGTCACAATGTTATTTTTACGTCTAAAATGTTTGTCAAGAACCTGTAAAGATATTAAGACTGTTGCTGATGTGCTAATTGCAACTTACAATTATTGTATTATTAAGTGTATGAACAGGGCAGCTAATATAAATGTTCAAATGGTTCAAATGGCTCTGAGCACTATGGGACTCAACTGCTGAGGTCATTAGTCCCCTAGAACTTAGAACTAGTTAAACCTAACTAACCTAAGGACATCACAAACATCCATGTCCGAGGCAGGATTCGAACCTGCGACCGTAGCGGTCTTGCGGTTCAAGACTGCAGCGCCTTTAACCGCACGGCCACTTCGGCCGGCAATATAAATGTGTTTTACTGCTAGAATATACTTTATCATATATTTGTGGTCCTAATTATGTGCATGCTCCCCCAATCTGCAGCTATTTAAGTAAACTATTACAGAATTGCAGTTGGTGGTTGCAGCACGGAGGAGACAAACACTGTGAGAAACGGACACGTGTGACCTAGACATACGGTCATCAAATATTCCGATCCACGTACCTGTATTGCGGAACGTTAGTTACGTGTGTGTGATACTTGTATTTAGGAAAACTGATGAAGGCATTACCCCTATTTTTTAAGCTCCCGGATCGGCTATAAATTTACCGAGAATTTGTCAGTAGAAGCACAATATTTCCACAGTATTCCCTAAATAAATGAGACTTACCATGAATAATTTATATAGGTGTGTGCGAGAATGCATCTTCGAAAAACATATACGTAAAACCTTGTGGAACCTCTAGTCATTAAATCAAAGTTTAATCCTGTATACTCTACAAGCAACAAGAGCTGTTCCAACTCCTTAAAGAAGTTTGTTCGTCATATATTCCGTGGAATTCACACTACACTACACTTTCATGTAACTGCTTCAAAGAACCTAATTAAGTTTCAGAAAAATGAATTCACTGTGTACTTGTTTGTGGAAGCTGACCATAAAATCTATGACTGTTAGAAGGGCAGAATTATGCAATTTGCAAGCTGGATCCCTTGATTAGCATTTGCACCTTAATATCCACTAGTTGCCAAAATGCTGTTGAAAAAATTACTGAAGCTGGAATTCGCTCGGCTCTAGTCCAAGTTTCATTAATCGCACGAGACAATAATATAACAATACGTAAGCGACAAACTCGTGCTAATTAATTTTCACTCTTATTTGTATGCACTGTCAATGTACAATATACAATTTATTTGACATCTTCGGAAATGTTATTTTCGACTTTGTTATGTTGATATGAGAATGGGTGTCAGCCCGAAGCTAGTCTTCGAACGAAAATTAAAATATTTGAAACTTGGACTGGTTTTACGTTCTATTGCTTTCAAGTGATTGCAGAAAAAGCATGCTGTAACATTTGTTAATTTCTTCGAACGAAAGCTTCAACTTTTGTGTGTTGTGCGTCTTTCTTTTTCATCCCCCTCCTAAGCATTCTATCACCAGATTTCACTCTTCGGACTTCGTTACTTGATATGGAGCTTCTTCATGCTCTGTAATGGTCGCATTTTCTGCTGACGAACTATGCAGTTATTAATAGTGTTGTTGGTACAGAAATAAACGTAACGCGATTACGGATGATACATATCATATGCGCAGTTCTTATTAGCAGCCGTAAAACTTACACTCCTGTTGGCCGAGTAACGGTTTCATATGATTCTCATGGGGGTAATATTTCCATTTTCCTTCCTCATATGCATTGATGAAACTGTTTCAACACGAAAGCTCGCAGGACAACAATTAAGACGTGATTGTTTATTCTCATTTCTTTCGAATTGGATCTGGTTGTAATACCCATCTTCCGCGCTATCAGAAAATATTCTCTGTGTACAGCAACCAGCCACAAATTGACTTTAAGTTAATTTATTGAAAAGTACCGTTACTGGTTCCGAACTTTCCACAATTCATTATCAGAAGGTTTTCCGTGTTTTCAGCAAAACAGAAGATATACTGGTTTTCTGTGAATTTCTCTATGATAAACAGTAACATACAATTATTGTTTACCGTAGGGCAATTAACAGGAAACCAATGTATCATTTGTTTTGATGAAAGCACGAATAATCGGCTCATGATGGATTGTGAAAAAATTCGAAATCGGAAATGGCACTCTTTCAATAAAGTAACGTTAAACCAATTTGTGGCTGGTTGCTGTACACCATCAACAATTTATTTTACGTAGCAGTCACGGTCTCCAACCATGTGTTCATTTGAAAAAAATTTCAATATTATGTCTTTCTGGTACCGCTAAAGTTGAGCGTTGGACCCAATACTCGTTCGATGACGTAATATCATCGGCAATGACTGCCGAAGATTTGTGGCGTAAGAAGTCACCTCCTTCTGCCAACAACATTGATAAATTGGTGGAGGAGAGAACAGGTGTTCAGGGCACACCACTGAACTTCGGATGGGAAACTGCCCTTGCAAGTTGGAAGAATCAGCAATGATCAGCGACATGAGAATGCAAAAGGCAATGCATTAAAGATTCATTATGTATGTCCTCAGGTCATGTGACCTGTTATTTGAAAAAGCGCCATGATGATATCTCCATTTGCAAAAGATTCGGCGCTAGTCTCACATTCGGGTGGGGACTGTGAAGTGGCAGGTGACCATGAGAAAAAGATCGAATAATCAACAAAGGGATAACGATCTCCAAGGCAGCTAACACGATAGCTGCAATTGAAGCCAGTAAATATGAAAAGGGAAATTCTAAGGCTCATTCTAGATACAGTGGGACTCATTGAAATGAAATGGGAAGAAGAGAAGGATTTATGGTCAGACGAATATAGGGTAATATCTACGGCAGCAGAAAATGGCGTAAAGGGAGTAGGAACGTGGGGCCGTGTGTGAGCTACTGTGAAAAATTACGTGATAGGGTTGTTCTCATCAGAGCTGACAGCAAACCAACACCGACAACAATGTGGTAAGTATACTTGCCGACGTCGCAAGCAGAAGATGAAGAGACACAGAAAGTATACGAGGATACTGAATGGATGAAACTCTAATAGTCACAGGGTTCAAAAATGGTTCAAATGGCTCTGAGCACTATGGGACATAACTTATGAGGTCATCAGTCCCCTAGAACTTAGAACTACTTAAACCTAACTAATCTAAGGACACCACACACATCCATGCCCAAGGCAGGATTCGAACCTGCGACCGTAGCGGTCGCGCGGTTCCAGACTGTAGCGCCTAGAACCGCTCGGCCACCCCGGCCGGCTAATAGTCACAGGGAAATGGAACGCGGTTGTAGCGGAAATAGAAGAAAGGGTTACAGGAGAATATGACCTTGGTACTAGGAATGGGAGAGGAGAACGACTAATTGAGTACTGCAACAAATTTCAGCTAGTAATAGCGGATACTCTGCTGAAGAGTCACGAGAGGAGGAGGAATACTTGGTCAGGTAGAGATCCCTAAATCAGATATTGGATTGTAAGGCGTACCTAGAAGCAGAGATAGACTCAGATCAGAATTTAGTACTGATGAAGAATAGGCTGAAGTTTAAGAGACAGGAAGAATCAACCTGCAACGAAATGATGTACAGAATTATTAAGGAATGAAGAGATACTCATAAAGCTATCTGAGGCTGTAGCTACTGTGATAAGAAATAACTCAATAGACAGTTCAGTTGAAAAGGAATGACGTTTCTAAAAAGGGAATCACAAAATTCGAAAAAAAACGTTGGTACAAGTATTGTAGGTGCGATGAAACCATGGGTAACAAAACATATACTTAGTTGAACGACGAAAGAACGAAGTACAAAAATGTCCTGGGAAATCCAGGGATGCAAAAATTCAAATCACTTAGCAATGAAGTAAACAGGAAGTGCAGGGAAGCTAAGGAGTAATGGCTGCATGAAAAATGTAAAGAAATCGAAAAAGAAATTATTGTCTGAAAGACTGACCCAGCACACAAAAAAAGCTAAACAACCTTCGTTGAAATTAAAAGCATTGGCGGTTACATTAAGAGTGCAATGGGAATTCTGCCATTAAATGCATAATGCGGTAACATTAAGAGTGCAATGGGAATTCCGCTTATTAAATGCAGAGGAAAGAGCGGACTGATGTAAAGAATACACTGAAGGACTCTGTAGGGGGAGGACTTGCCTGATGACGCAATATAAGAAGGAAAAGGAGTCAATAGGGAAGAGATAGAGGATCCTATATTAGAATCAGAAAGAAATTTGGATGACTTAAGATCAAATAAGGCAGAAGGGACAGATAACATTCCATTGGAATTTCTAAAGTCATTGGGATATCTGGGGAAAGTAAGACTGTCTACCATGGTATGTAGAATGTGTGAGACTTTCCCAAAAACATCATCTACAAAATTCCTAAAACACTAAGAGGCGAAAAATACGAGAATTATCGCACAATCGGCTTAACACAGCATGCATCCAAGAATAATAGGCTGGAATGGAAAAGAAAATTGAACATCTGTTAGATGATGATCATTCTGGTTTTAGCAAATTTAAAGGCACCAGAGAGACGGTTCTGAAGTTTCGGTTGATTATGGAAGCAAGACTCAAAAATATTAAGACACATACATAGGATCTGTCAACCTGGACAAAGCGTTCGGCAATGTATAATGGTACAGGATGTTCGAAACTCTGAGGAAAATAAGGGCAAGGTGTAGGAAAGACGGGCACAATACAATGTCTATAAGAACCAAAAGGGGACAGTAAGACTGGAAGAACAAAAAGGAAACGCTCCGGTGAAAAAGGGTGTAAGACAGAAATGGAGTCTCTCGCCTACTGTTCAAATCTTTACATCGAAGAAGTAATGATGGAAATAAAAGAAAAGCTCAAGAGTGGAATAAAAGTTCAGAGTTAGAGTATATCAGTGACAAGATTCGCTGATGATGCTGCTATCCTCAGTGAAAGGGAAATGGAATCAGTAATCTAACGAGCACAGATTACAGATTGAGAGTAAATCGACGAAAGATGGAAGTAATGGGAAGTAGCAGAAATGAGACCAGCAAGAAACTTAACATCTAGACTGGGTATCACGAAGTAAACAAAGCTAAGGAAGGCAGCAAAATAACCCATGATGGACGGAGTTAGGAGGACATAAAAGATGACTGGCAGTGGAAAAGAGGGAATTTCTGGCCAAGAAAAATGTACTGATATCAAACGTAAACCTCAATTTGAGGGAGATATTTCTGAGAATGTACGTTTGGAGCACAGCATGACATAGTAGTGAAATATGTGGTGTGGAAAAAACGGAAGGGAAGAGATTCGAAGAATTTGAGATGTGATGGTAAAGAAGAATGTTGAAAATTATGTAGACTGATAAGGTAAGGAATGACGAGGTCCTCCGCAGAATCGACAGGAATGGTATATGTGGCAAACAGTGACAAGAAGAGAGGCAGGATGACAGGGACATCTGTTAAGGCACCAGGAAACAGCTTCCTGGGTACTAAAGAGAACTGTAGATGGGAAAAGCTGAAGACAAAGACACGGATTAGAATACATCCTTTACATAAATAAAGATGCAGGTTTTAATTGCTACTGTGTGATTTAAAGTTTGGCATAGGAGAGGAATTCGTGGCGAGGCGCTTCAAACCAGTCAAAAGACTATGAATAAGAAAAAAGCTACTACTAATTTTGTGGAGTTTTAGTCGATTATGAATTAAAATGACGTATTCCGCAATATATCAAAGTTGCAGAGTGCCATACGTACAAAGCAATTTGCATCAAAAACAGATGAGGTCAACAAGTTTCCTAATTTTTGGTTAGAATGGCGCTGAGGCAGAAAATACATCTAGCAACCAGCTGTGAAATAATTTTAGCGGCATGAGTATTAATAGACTAAAAAAAAAAAGAACTATCTGGCTTTAACATGACCTTAGGATGAATGCTGGAAGAATGACTAGAAGATGTGTGAAGGTAATATGACAGGAAGATCACGAAAGTGGTTGGCACATCATTTGGAAGAAGATCTATAAACTCTGAAACTGCCCAGATGTTGAAGAACCGCGCTGGAGAGGGCAGGTTGTAGAAAATCCGACAAAGAATTTAACACGCACGCAGGGTTGTAGTTCCCTGAGGAGAAGCTCAGCTTGATTAAATAGCTGGGCTAAGCAACCTGTTTCAGTGTCGATCATTTATTTGACCCTCCTGGACTTATCCTGCTGAGAGATCGATATCTCCAGTCTTTCGCTGGGAAGTGTAAATATTTTATTTTATCATCATTCTGTCTTGTCTTTCACTGAATATCCGTTAGCTGTTGAAAAACTCAAATTTTTTTCTCTCAAACCTACACTCTGCGTTTATTTTCAGAACAGAAAATTGGCGTGGGTGTTGGCTTTTAGAATTTAATCCCCGTTTCCAACCTATTTTATTAGCGAAGGATTTTTGTTTTTCTCGAAATGAATTTGATGGTTTTTTCGAAGCACTGCTATTTCTATCGATAGTTAAAACGCATCTTAAATATTTGTAGTCTGACTTTTGTTCCAAGCTACGTACCAGACTTTTGGCTAAAAAGACTATTTACTGTCTCGGCGGTAAAAGTTTAGTACATTCCAAAACGGTCTCCGAAAGTTGTAGCTTGGGACAGATATATGACATACAATATTGCAGTGGCTGTGTTGTTAAGAAGAATGTTGCAGTGTGGCTTTGGACATGCATTCATGTCAGAAGGAACAGGCACTGCGGCGACTACAGCAGTTATGAAATACATGACATGTATTCTCAGTTTCGGATACGAAGAACCATCAGCTCTCTCGGGGGGGATGACGACAATGAAAACTTGTGCCGGACCAGGGCTCGAACATGGATTTCCTGCATTACGTGAGCGGTCACCTTAACCCTTCTGGTTGTCCGTGCACGATTCACGGCCAGACCCAAACTCTCATATGTCGTCGTTCCTGCGCCACAACCTGTACTCATACACTGACTGTAATTCCCCTACAGGAGAGGATATTTTAACCAAAAGTCGCTGCCGGTCATTGGACGATGAATACGATATTTCGCAGCCTGATGTTAAGCTGAAAGATGCAATGTTCTTGTCACACTCATCCATCCAGCCCAACTCATTGCAATTATCTACTTATGTCTCTCTGTTATTGTTTCCTGTGTCACAGCGACGATCTCCTTCGTTCTGTCCTACTACTACAATCTCCTCTCACTGTCACTGTCTCTCTCCAGCTCTCTCTTACTGCTAATTATCTCATTCCTTCCTTCCTACAGCTGATGTCACCTCGCACTGACACTATCTCTTTCATCCTCGTTGTCATTGTCATACACCCTGTCTCTTATTATCAGTGACTGCTCACAACCACTTCCAGTTTCTCTCTCTCTTTATCCCCCCCTCCCCCCTTCCACGGGAACTGACTCCTTCATTCTTTTCCTAGCTCTGTTCTGTCACTGTCAGCTATGTTCCAATTGCATTGTCTCCTCCGCTCTTTCTATAACACAACCACTGTCTTCCAGAATTTATTACTTTCCATCTTTCTGCCACTATCACTGTCTTCTCAGCATAAAAAAACACGAGTATGTCCACACGCCAAACTTTTTGGAGAAATTTTTAAAGATGGTGAGGAAGGTAGAACGAGGCAGTGGTAGCCCACTTTTTAGTCAGTAACTTAAAAGGAGCATATTAGGCTTTCTGTGCTCCGATAGGAGCATTTTTCCGCCGGTCCCCTTCTTTTTCCTGCTTCATCAGGGCGTTTAACTCACATGAAAAGAAATGTATTCGTCAGTACTATTTAGGTAGCTTACTTACATGAAATTGAAGTCCACAAAACTAATTTTATATCTCAGTCTGGATTCTGAGAGCAAAAACATTTCTCCTGTGCTCCAGTATTACAGCATGATGTTCTTAGATGATAGCGGAGACACTTTACAGCTTACACTGTGTGATCAAAAGTATCTGCATCCTTACAAGATCGTGGCGCCCTCCATCGGTAATGCTGAAATTCAATATGGTGTTGGCCCACCCATAGCCTAGGTGACAGCTTCCACTCCCGCAGGTATACGTTCAGTAAGGTACTGGAAGTTCCCTCGGGAATGGCAGCCCATTCATTAAGGAGTGCTGCACTGAGGAGAGGTATCGGTGTCGGTCGGTGAGGCCTGGCACGAAGTCGGCCTTCCAAAACTTCCCAAAGGTGTTCTATAGGATTCAGGTCAGGACTCTGTGCAGGTCAGTCCATTACAGGGATGTTACTGTTGTGTAACCACTCCGCCACAGTCCGTGCATTATGAACAGGTGTTCGATCGTGTTGAAACATGCAATCGCCATCTCCGAATTGTCTTCAACAGTGGGAAGCAACAAGGTGCTTAGAACATCAATGCAGACCTGTGCTTTGATAGCAAAACAACAAGGGATGCAGGCCCCCTCCGTGATAAACATGACCACACCGTAACACCAACACCATGGCCTACAAATTTTACTGTTGGCACTACACATGCTGGCAGAAGACGTTCGCCGAGCATTCGCCATACCCACGCCCAGCCATCGTCACTCCACACTACGTTTTTCCATTGCTCTATCATCCAAAGTTTACACTCCTTACACCATGCGAGGCATCGTTTGGCGTTTACCGGCGTGATCTGTGGCTTTTGAACAGCCGCTCGACCATGAAATCTAAGTTTTCTCACCTCCCACCTAACTGATGTAGTTTGGAATTCCTGTGTGATGGTCTGGATAGATTACATATTACGACCTTCCTCAATTGTTGGCGGTCTGTCAGTCAACAGACGAGGTTAGCCTGGATGCTTTTGTGTTGTACGAGTCCCTTCACGTTTCCTCTTCACTATCACATCGGAAACAGTGGACCTAGGGATATTTAGGAGTGTGAAAACCTCCCGTAAAGACGTATGACACAAGTGACACCCTATCACCTGATCACGTTCGAAGTCCGTGAGTTCCGCGGAGCGCCCCATTCTGCTCTCTCACGATGTCTAACGACTACTGAGGTCAGGTCGGTGATATGGAGTACCTGGCAGTAGGAGGCAGCACAATGAACCTAATATGAAAAAAGTATGTTTTTTGGGGTGTCCCGATACTTTTGATCACAAAGTGTATTTCTTCGTGCTATGTCACTTTATCAACTACGTTTTGGCCTCGCTTTTTATTTTACGTGCGTATTTTGGGTATACAAGTAGTATAACTTGCAACCTCCGTATCTCGGAAATGGATAAAATTATGATGAATGTTTACAAGGTTGTTTGTGATCGGGATTTTAGGAATATACCATTAAAATTACAGGAATCTGCTACTCATAGCTCTTCAGAATCCGCGGCTGGGTTCTGGTATCCAAAAAGCTAGTTTTTTGAGCGTTCCTCGATAAAAAGTGAAAACGAATAAAGATTTTCTAAAATGGTGCGACGGTTCCTCTGGATGAATGCCTAGAAAACTTACCATTAAAATTTAGCCAATTTTCTACGGTTATTTATTTTTTACATCTCTCCTGCTACCAGATTTTACACGTAGAAGGAGCGTCATTTTGAACCTCTATATCTGGGAAATTGATAAATATAGCAAGACAATTTTCAAGGTTGTTCGAAATCGGGATCTCAAGTATATACCGCACAATATTCTGCTGTTTTGTGTCAATATTTGTCTTGGAATCCACGGCTGGTTTTTGGTCCCCTGGAGACGGCGACAATGTAGTAATAAAATTCTTTCTTGTGGTTTTCCGATGAATGGTGCCTCCACACATCCCATCAAGCCCACAGCGGACCACATCGAATACAAAAAGAACCAACCGATTTGCTCCATTTGCCTAAGCAGGAGGAAGTGTGTCATATTCATAATTTGACCATATATTGTAGGATAATGGCAACAAGACGATCCTTCTATTGGGTATACAGACAGTCCGTAGCCCAATGGCTGTCCAAAATACGTGACCCTACCTTTTGTCAGTAAAGGCATAAATCGTAAGACGTATCAGTGGTCTACTCCTGACAGGATTGTAATGTGGTGTAACCAGTTCTTGCCAGATGAGCTGCTTGTGACTTGAACTCGCAAAACAAAACAAAAAAGATAGTCTTCCTTAACTGGCATGAATCACTTGCACCTCATTCCATGCACTAATGTCCTCTGAAGATGGCTGAAAGCTGGACCATTTTATGAGGAGAGGCTGGAATAGGCTTCGTCTGTAGAGCATCTGTTTTGTGGTCATATTCAGAAACTAACTTTCATACTCTCCTTGATGTGAGCTACAGCATTCAACCAATGGTCACCTCGTTTATTGGAAAGTGAAAAACAATGGGAAGGTTCGTCATGGATCCCGCTTTCAGAGAAACTGGGAGCAGGAAAATTTGAGTCACATGGAATTCATTAGCACACTTCGGCCGGTGTTTAGACGGATGCAACGAAAATCTTCGCAGCTCGAGTGACCGAAACCTTCTAAGTGATATGAACGTGGTCATACATTCAGACATATGCATCTGTTGTTCGTACCCCGTATGATACGTTTATGAAGACGTCATACCTCTGTAGCTCAGCTGCCTCTACGTGGCCCATTTCCAACCTAAAGCTCTATGGTGTTTTCAGCTCCTATTTAAAATCAATACTTCAAAAGCAACTTAGAGCCTATAGCATAAGCTCGGGGAGAATGTAAGAGTGGTGAAGTTCCCAGTTCCCCAACTCCTCATTTTGTAAATAAAGTACAGTCTACACTTTACAAACAATTCAGACTAAATAGGAAGAAATCAGTAGTGTATACTCACTCATTTGTATTGGGTACAGTAGTTTTCGTATACAAATAATGTTTCATAACTATGATCAGCAACCATTAAAACACTTCTTCAGTGACGCACTGTATCACGGTTCACTTTGTTTATCTCACGCAAAATGCTACAAAGTCCAGTTCCTTTTGTACCAGCCCGCAGTAATGTTCGAGTAGGCTGTTCCATTCGCTGGGATTTGTGTCGCACACTGACGCTCACTGCTTGTACGTTTCCCTCCGTACGCTATCAGCGTCACTGATAAGATAAAGCACCCACCTTTGATAGCCGAGTTGGTAAGTAAATTGGCTGCCAGTTTCCCTGCAGCGAGGCTATGTTTGTTTTGAACACGTTTTTATCGAAGTAGCTACCGCAATGCGATATTCAGTTCCTCGAACTGGGAAGATCTCTAAGGGAAATGAGTACCTGTTTCATGTTACCACTCACGGTAATGACTCCGTACGGTATCTATCCTTCCGAGAAAATTTACTTGTATTTACAAACAAATGCACGAGCGGTGAGAAGCTTATCTGCGGAATTTGTTTCACATGTTTCTTCGCTCTAATGTCATTACAGCGCAGTTAGAACGAAGAATAACGTGAACTCGTTGCGACAGTCGTTTAGAAGTTGGAAGAAATTGGCGAGAAATATGCTTCTTGTATAGTGGAATCAACGACTGCCCTATTTCGCAGATTCATCACACTGAGATATACGGGAGAAACAAGCATGACAAGCTTGTTCAGTCATCTTAGTTTAAATTTTCCCTGGTTTTATCTAAAAAAATTTTAGGGACTGTAAGAAAACCATCTCCATCCTCATTCATATTCGGCAGTGATGACCTTGGCGTTAACAGAATATTAATAATTTACTGCTCCATCCTTCCTTATTTCCGATACACGTCGATCGGAACGAAGAAATCGGCATGGTGGGGAGTAATATACCTTTTCATTCCCTACACTTGTGTGCCGTATGGTGTGACGGCAGGAACACGCAAAACAAATATGAAAAAAAATTCGCTGGTTTTCGCATAAAACTGAAGGTACGAGGGCAGTTCAATAAGTAATGCAACACTTTTTTTTCTGAAACAGGGATTGTTTTATTCAGCACTGAAATACACCAGGTTATTCCCCAATCTTTTAGCTACACAACTCTGTTTTTCACCGTAATCTCCATTCAATGCTACGGCCTTACGCCACCTTGAAATGAGGGCCTGTATGCCTGCACGGTACCATTCCACTGGTCGATGTCGGAGCCAACGTCGTACTGCATCAATAACTTCTTCATCATCCGCGTAGTGCCTCCCACGGATTGCGTCCTTCATTGGGCCAAACATATGGAAATCCGACGGTGCGAGATCGGGGCTGTAGGGTGCATGAGGAAGAACAGTCCACTGAAGTTTTGTGAGCTCCTCTCGGGTGCGAATACTTGTGTGAAGTCTTGCGTTGTCATGAAGAAGGAGAAGTTCGTTCAGATTTTTGTGCCTACGAACACGCTGAAGTCGTTTCTTTAATTTCTGAAGAGTAGCACAATACACTTCAGAGTTGATCGTTTGACCATGGGGAAGGACATCGAACAGAATAACCCCTTCAGCGTCCCAGAAGACTGTAACCATGACTTTACCGGCTGAGGGTATGGCTTTAAACTTTTTCTTGGTAGGGGAGTGGGTGTGGCGCCACTCCATTGATTGCTGTTTTGTTTCAGGTTCGAAGTGATGAACCCATGTTTCATCGCCTGTAACAATCTTTGACAAGAAATCGTCACCCTCAGACACATGACGAGCAAGCAATTCCGCACAGATGGTTCTCCTTTGCTCTTTATGGTGTTCGGTTAGACAACGAGGGACCCAGCGGGAACAAACCTTTGAATATCCCAACTGGTGAACAATTGTGACAGCACTACCAACAGAGATGTCAAGTTGAGCACTGAGTTGTTTGATGGTGATCCGTCGATCATCTCGAACGAGTGTGTTCGCACGCTCCGCCATTGCAGGAGTCACAGCTGTGCACGGCCGGCCCGGACGCGGGAGATCAGACAGTCTTGCTTGACCTTGCGGCGATGATGACACACGCTTTGCCCAACGACTCATCGTGCTTTTGTCCACTGCCATATCACCGTAGACATTCTGCAAGCGCCTATGAATATCTGAGATGCCCTGGTTTTCCGCCAAAAGAAACTCGATCACTGCCCGTTGTTTGCAACGCACATCCGTTACAGACGCCATTTTAACAGCTCCGTACAGCGCTGCCACCTGTCGGAAGTCAATGAAACTATACGAGACGAAGCGGGAATGTTTGAAAATATTCCACAAGAAATTTCCGGTTTTTTCAACCAAAATTGGCCGAGAAAAAAAATGTGTTGCATTACTTATTGAACTGCCCTCGTAAACGTCAAGCATGAGTGAAGTTGCTAGGACTTAAAAAGCTCTCATTTGTAAGCAAGCACCATATTCAGAGACTGGAAGTGGATAAATAAATGAAATAAACTTTACTGGGTCATTTCTCCTCATTTCGTTTGTTTTTATTTGTAGTCATCAGTGTCACTTGATTCGCATTTTCATTTCAGATGTCGCTTTCTACTTAGTGGATATGAAAGCTGGTTCTGACTTTTCTTGTCTGATGGATCTGAAAAGGATTGTCCCAAGCATTCCAAACATCATTCCTCCAGAGTAACTTGGCATTGGACCAAACACATGTTGCAAAGACCAATTGTTAAGTCTTACCGCATATGTAGAGGTATAATTCCAAAAACAATAACAAAGGAAATATAAGTAGTTACTGTAGATTTAATTGTTGCTTGAAACACAATTTGGAAGAAGGGCCTTCTGTAAAAGCTGAGTAAGGGAATTCCATGTCACACAATATTGAACGAATCAGCAGTATGCTGTCAAACAGATACTTTCGTGCTATGCAATGCATCTATGTAAGTGAAAAGACATAGATGAATAATGGACTACCGCAGGGGGTCTGTTCTTCACATTTGCCTAACAGTGCCGTAAGAAAGTTTGGCTATGCTGTTTACTTAGCATTAGCTGTCGAAAAACTGTGAAATCACCGAGACCGTTGTATTATAACATTTTTCCACTGTGAATGAGTTCTTGACAGAATGAATGCTTGTACCAAATCTTAACAACGGCTAAGTTAGTTGCTTTCACCTGACAACAGAGATCCAAATGATCAACTGAAAATCCTTTTGAGTAACACAGAGGAAAAACACTGAATGCACCCTAAATATCTGGGAGAAGGTTTAGGAAGAATTTTATCTGTCAAACAGCTTACTGAAAATATTGGGTTCAAGATGACAGCTAACAATATTATCCAGAAGTTTACGGGCACTGGGGAGCTTCGGCAGTCCGGACGAACTCCAGCTCTAGGCATGATACAGCCTGCAGCCGGATATTGTGCACCAGTCTGGTTGAATAGCTATTCCCCAAAGCGATAGACGCCCAGTTGCACACGGCAGTGAGGATTTCTACTGGGTGCATCAATTCTACTCCACTATATTAGTTTCCAAGTGTCAGCCATATAGCTGCATCCTCTCAGCGCCGACAGGAAGTATTGATCAAGGAGTAAAGAAAATCATGAATCCTGAGTTGGCCATCTACCATGACATGATAGGAAGATCTTTAAACCCACCTTGGCCTCTTTCTCAGCAACGTGTTGGTCAGAGCTTCAATTTCAATGACAAAAGACTGGAAGTGTGGAATGAAAACACTCTCTATTATATACCCCGTAAGGAATGACGTAGTTTTCAGTTCCCTCTTCAGGAAAGGAAAGTTTAAGCAGAACAAGCACGGGACACGATATTTGCAAAAAAAAATCTATACGCGTGGGCAAAATTGAAAACATCATACTGCAAATGTGAAGTTCCAAACCAATATATTCGTCGATCTGTCGAAGAAAGCAAACAGAGAGCATACATATCCTGGTGATCCGATGGAGTTTTTAGTTCCAACACCCGTAAGCCTTGAGTGAATAGCTGCAATTAATCTTACCATACGAAGTTTAGACTATATTTTATATGTTACTTCTTTTCATGTGCTCTAGTTTGTTAATACAGCACCTAACATCTTCTAGAATCATTTGTAGCAACGAACACTATCAGCTGTTATATTATTTTTATTTAGTTGCTACTGGTTTCGGTGACCCAATCCAACATCTTCAAGCCTCTCTACGGCACAAGATGATCACGTTTTCAACTGGAATCACCACCATATCTCTCGTAAAAGAAGCAGAAACCATCGGCGTCCATGGAACGCCTCGTGTGTGGTGCGTCATGTTTGCTGCACATCAACGCCAAAGTTAGTTGATGGTTTCTCCCAATGCTTTCTGCTCCTTTTACTAGAAATATGGTGATGATTCCCCTAAAAGAAGCGATCACCCTGTTCCATAGAGTGACCTGCAGATGATAAATTGTACCACCGAAACCGGATGCAACTAAATAAAACTAATTCACACAATTCACACAGCTGATGATGTTTTGTTGCTACACATAAATATGACAACTGCTGTGTTATGTCTTTTCTAGACTAGGTCTGCCTCTACTAGTTTCTCCACTACTGTCCCTTAGGTGTCAGGTTAACTATTCCTTGATACCATAGCAGATTTTCCACTAATCTATTTCCTTTTCTGGTGACAGGCTTCGATAGTCGTCTTTCTTCAATTTTTCCTTTTCCTACCTATTCATTTCGTACCTTGTGTATCCCCTTTTTTCCTTACATCGCAAAAATTTGGATGATTTCAGTTTCTTTGTTTTCTGATAGCCGATCATTCACATTTCGCTTCCATACATCACTGGGATCCAGGTATACACTTTCGGGGACTCCTTACTCGTTTACCAATCATTATTTTAAACCAGTATCGTTTATTTATTTATAAAAGACCGCTTTCTTTACCTACACTAATCTAGTTCTGATATCTTTCTTATTCTGAAATTCATGTATAACCTTGCTTCCTATATAGGGGAATTTCCTCTGCTTTGTCGTTCCCCATTTTTATATTAAAGCAGTCTGTTATCTCCTCTGTACGACTCTTCTACGCCTGCGAGTTTGATTTGTTTATCGTTAAGTCAAATGCTATGCTAAATATGTTGTTTCTTTCTCTCCACAATTTTTCTAACTCATCCTTACGTTTAGCCAGAAGGGCTCTCGTCTAAGAACCTGGAACTTTCATTCCTTTCCGACATTTTTTCAGATCCTTCATTATTTCGCTGATGCACAAGTTAAGCTAGGATGGTGATCAATTGTTGCTCTTGCTTGCAATCTTTTTTCATTACCTACCACTCTTATTACGCCCACTTTCCTCAGATGGATTAACTTTAACGCAGTTGCATTCAGTGCTATATTAGGCGTCACAAGATCGACAAGAATCATTCTACTGACTCCCAGTCGATGCCTTTAGTCACCTTCGTCACTTCTACAATCATTTTGAGGTTACAGTTTCGTGTGAAATTCGCAGTTCCTATTACCGGTCTATTTGCATGCCTCACTTTTCATGACGCTGCATTCTCATCTATGACTTTGAGTGAACATTCTCATTTGACAACTCGATCCGAATTTCCTAGATTTCGAAGCTAACACTGATTCTTTAACTGTGTTACTTACAATTTGGTATTGCCAGATAAGTGCCAGACTAGTAGTGCCAGCAGTAGTAGCAGTTTCACTCATCTGCATATCATTTTTAACCAGGCTGCTGGACATGACATTGTATTACAGTTGAAGAACAACAAAATTAGCATTGTTTATGTATGCAGGTATTAACATACTTAGACGTCAAGATGGACAAGGATAGGAAAGGAAGTCAGCTTTAATGTAGGAACCATTATCTATATAAATCAGGAAAGCCTAAATCGTTATAGTTGTATGAAGATTGCAACCTCCAAATCTCACTTACGACACTAGCCTTTTTAAAAGTGTTACCTAATTCTCTTTATCCCGATTGTACAATACTGTTTTTCAAAGAGGTTATTAAATGATGTAAAGGGATAGTGCTAGACTATTCAATCACTTTTCATGCCCACTCACTTCACACAGTACACACACTATACGCACATTATTTCATAATTTAATACTTCACACACTATTAAGCCGACGTCAGAACCATAGGGACGATGCTTGGTTTCGATTTTCTGTGCCGCAATTTTCCGTTTGACAGTCTGAAAACCTGAGTGACGTTCTCCATAGAACGAGTGAGGAACTGAGAGGGTTTTTTTTGTCCGTTTCTTTTAAAATATTTTATATCACAAATTCTTATGCTAGTATCTCTGGAACAGGATCAGTTATAGCACTTGTGTAGTGTAAAACACTACTAACAGTTATTGATGTATGCTGAGAGGCAGAGCGTCGACGTACATAACCAATAGGACTGGACCTAGGAATAAGCCTAGTGGGGACCTCCTTCGCCACTTATCCCCAGACACTAATATTAATGAATTGAATATATGACATACCATTCGTCATGTACGATGCAATGAGAGTTGTGTATCCAGATGCTTTTTTCCTTCTGGATTCGTTTTCCTGTTCTTATAGAATGATATGGACTTACACTATGTGATCAAAAGTACCCAGACACCCCCAAAAACACACGTTTTTCATATTAGGCTCATTGTGCTGTCACCTAATGCCAGGTACTCCATATCAGCGACCTCAGTAGCCATTAGGCATCGTGAGGGCAGAATGGGGCGCTCTGCGGAACTCACGGACTTCGAACATGGACAAGTGATTGGGTGTCACTTGTGTCATACATCTGTACGTGAGATTTCCGCACTCCTAAACATCCCGAAGTCCACTGTTTCCGATGAGATAGTAAAGTGGAAACTTGAAGGGACACGTACGGCACAAAAGCGTGCAGGCTGACCTCGTCTGTAGATTGGCTCAAATGGCTCTAAGCACTATGGGACTTAACATATGAGGTCATCAGTCCCATAGATTTAGAACTACACAAACCTGACTAACCTAAGGACTTCACACACATCCATGCCTGAGGCAGGATTCGAACCTGCGACCGTAGCAGCAGCGCGGTTTCGGACTGAAGCGCCCAGAACCGCTCGGCCACAGCTGCCTGCCGTCTGTTGACTGATAGAGACCGCCGACAGTTGAAGAGGGTCGTAATGTGTAATAGACAGACATCTATCCAGACCATCACACAGGAATTGCAAATTGCATCAGGATTTTACCGCAAGTACTATTACAGTTAGGCGGGAGGTGAGGAAACTTAGATTTCACGGTCGAGTGACTACTCATAAACTACAACTCATGCCTGTAAATGCCAAATGACACCTCGCTTTGTGTAAGGAGCGTAAACATTGGACGATTGAACAATTGAAAAACGTTGTATGGAGTGACGGATCACGGTACACAATGTGGTGATCCGATGGCGGGGTGTTGGTATGGCGAATGCCCGGTGAAAGTCACCTGCCAGCGTGTGTAGTGCCAGCAGTAAAATTCGGAGGCGGTAGTGTTATGGTGTGGTCCTGTTTTTCATGGAGGGGGCTTGCACCCATTTTTTTAAGCACTCTCTTGCTTCCCACCGTTGAAGACCAATTTCGGAATGACGATTGCATCTTTCAACACGATGGATCACCTGTTCATACTGCACAGCCTGTGGTGGAGTGGTTACAAGACAATAACATGTCTGTAATGGACTGGCCTGCACAAAATCCTGACCTGAATCCTACAGAACATCTTTGGGATATTTTGGAACGCCGACTTCGTGCCATGCCTCCCCGACCGACATCGATACCTCTCCTCAGTGAAGCACTCCGTGAAGTATGGGCTGCCATTCCCCAAGAAACCTTCCAGCACCTGATTGAAAGCGCGAGAGTAGAAGGTGTCATCAAGGTTAAGGGTGAGCCAACAGCATATTGAAATCCACCATTACCGATGGAGGGCGCCACGAGCTTGTAAGTCATTTTCAGCCAGGTGTCTGGATACTTTTGATAACATAGTATACCAACAAACTATCTCATTTTAGCCAAGGTTTGTTCTGTAAGTGGCTGTAGGTGTCATCATAAGATGGTCTGGCAGGCCTTCCTCTCAACACACGGCGGAACCAGCGCTCTGTGGAGCCTGACTGCCACAAAGTAACCCACAGCACCAGCAGTGTTTCACTTGGAAACCCAGCGGAGGTGATCGCAGCCATCGGCGGTGACCCCGGTAACTGTGGCGGCTACCCGGACCATAATGAGCAACAAATTGCCGCCCCCGGCCGGCTCGTTACCGGGGGCTGGGCGGCGCGGCTTATCGCCCTCCGTGGCTCACGCGCCGGGACTCGCCGACCGCGCCGCCGCCCCCCGCCCAACGCCCACCGCGCTATCCGCCGGTCATCGCCGCTAACCCCGCCGCCAGCGCGGAAGTACCGACTACCCACCGCTGATCTCCAGGGACGTTCACTCCGTGGCTCAGGCGCTCGTCGCCGCCAAGTGACGCGCAGGCGTCGTCCACGTGCCTCTCTCCTTATCCCTCCCTGAGCGGCGAGCCCGTCCTCCTTTCAGGCCAGCATTCATACTTTCTCCAGAACTGGCATACTCTTTCTATTTTCGAAGAAGAGAGTCATTTCCCTTATACACGTCCACGTATAGATTTTCATAGCTGAGGATAACTATAACGATTTAGAAGCATATTTCACTAGGGGAAAGACAGATACCTCCTACGGGAAGATTAAAGAGGCTTTTAGAAAAAAAAGAAAAACAGAAGCACATGAAAAACCAGTCCTAAGCAAAGAAGAGAAAGCAGAAAGATGGGAGTATAAAGAGGGTCTATGTAAGTGAGATGAACTCGAAGACAATATTGTAGAAATGGAAGAGGACGTAGATGAAGATATGAGGGATATGACAGAGCGGTGATAGGCCTAAGCCGAAACGAGGCTCCGGGAGTAGACGAAATTCCGTCAGAACTGCTGACAGCCGTGGGAGAGGCAGCATAACAAAACTCTTCCATCTGGTGTGCAAGACACATCTGACAAGCGAAATACCCTCAAACTTCAAGAAGAATACAGTAATTTCAATACCAAGGAAAGCTGGTGCTGGCACGTTTTAAGATTATATGTCATGGATGCAAAATACTAACACAAATTCTTTACAGAACAATGGAAAAACTGGTAAACCTGACTTTGGGGATTGTGAGTTTCGATTCCAAAGGAATGTAGGAACATGCGAGGCATTACTGACCTACGACTTACCTTAGAAGATAGGTTAAGGGAAGGCAAACCTACGTTCATAGCATTTGTACAGAGAAAGTTTTTGACAATGTTGAGTTGAATGCTCTCTTTCAAATTCTGAAGAGATCAGGGGTAAAATAAAGGGAGTGAAAGCCTGTTTACAATTTGTATAGTAACCAGACGGCGGTTACAAGATTCGAGGGGCACGAAAGGGAAGTACAGTGGCGTTAAGTTCCTGGTTCTGGTATGGGTCGCCATTTTTGACGCTCATGAGAAGTAAAGTGTTCGCACATGCGTGCCGGGTGTGATAGTTGCTGCCTGCTGCCACAGACGAGGACACGAGTGTATACGATTGGTCACAGGAAGCGGTTAGAGAAGTACAGAAGGATGTTTGAATAGTTGGCCGCTGTTCCGTATACTGCCCATGTGTAATAGAGAATCACACAAAGGTGGTTGCATATTGTGGTCCTCTTATTGTAAGAGTAAGCCGATGTTAATGGGACTGTCTGTCTGCTTGCTGTTGCTCGTCGACAGGTCGGCTACATCCAGTTTCTTTACGTAACGGTCCTTTTCTTAAATTAAAAGGCGAAGTGTTCGCCGTTACTAATTTCAACTTGCAGAATCTCTCACTGGTGCACTGAATAAAGAGAAATATAAGAATAGGACCCTTTAACTGTAAGTTTCTATATGATTTTATAACACAGGGACAAATAAGAGTAGAGAGAGAGACCTATTTTTACGTTATAGAACATTAAATATGTTAATTTACGTAGTTCATTTACTTAAGTTCAGTTTAAATGGATGTAACAGTTAGTTGTTGCTTTTTGTGGTCTGTATGGGTGATGCCTGAAAATCATTAATAAATTAAAAAAACTGCGTTTTCTTTAATTAACCGTCTTGTGTCCTTAGAAGGCAAAGTGTTTGTCGTTAGAAAATTTATCTGTGCGCTATTTCTCATCCGTGTGCTGCATTCTATGGGTCTTCTTTCTTTTTCTTTTAAGATAAAGAGTTTCTTTTAATGTGTATTTAGTAGTGGCTAGCTCTTTCTCAGAGCTTAAAACACTGATCTTTCTTATGCGTCCTGTTTTGTAGCACGGCTGGCTGTACGTACGGTGAACGGGTGAACGCCAAATGGAAGCGTAAGGTGGGGGCCACGTGGGTCCTAGTTATGCATGCCTTTTGGTGGACCGCTATATGTCTGGTATTATTTATATGGTTTCTCAGTATTTTTATTACTGCATTAAAAGTTTCCTTGCTTACCAGATATTGATTGATTGGGTACCGATGCCGTTTGCATTGGTATTTTATAATGGTTTGTGATTTTTTTAAAGTTTTTTAAAATTTTTAAATTTTTTTGAAATTTTTCTATCATTGTATTTGTTTAATTTTTGTGCTTACATTGTATTTGTATAATTTTTTAAAACTTTCCTTAATTGGGCCTTGCAAATACATTTTGATTATGTACTTGATTTAAAATGATAGACTGCTTCAGAAATTGACGCTGAATTGAAAAACTGAATGATTTTTGCTCATTAATACAAGATATACATTGTTTGATGGTGTCTTTTCTCCTGTGTACTATTAAGTGTGTGTAGGCTGCATGTTGTGCGAAATAACGATTGTAACCTTTTTTTTTTTTTTGCTTTAGTGTGCTCAGTAGCCACTACTCCGGATCCACATGTCCTGTTATCACATTTCATCACATTTCAGAAGGGATCTGTGGAGGGTAAGAGAAGGCTTGAATACAGCAAGGAAGTTGGGAAAAGTGTAGATTGCAGCAAATATAGACAGATGAGATGCACAGGATAGATTATTGTACAAACTTACAGCAAACAACTCTTCTCACAGAAGGCTACGATAACAACAACAGCACTTTTTACTTTTTTTATATTATCGTCACAGAATCAAACAAAAACTGATTCAATCCCCTGTTCCGACTAAGGTTTTCAAGAGGGTTCCCTTGATAGTAAGGCAAACGCCGGAACTAGTGATTCCCTCCTAAACATCTCTGTGCTACTTCTATCCCGCTTTGATTTGGCTGAAAGTACCCAGCTCCACAATGGGCCTAATCGCAAACCGTCCACTCTATGCTTCGTGGCGGAGAGTGGAATATAGGGGAAAAAAATTTTGGTGGACTAATTTTTATTCCCATTTACCCTTACAAGTATAGGTTTTCCGTGGTTGTCTTGTATTCCCCAACGCAGTTGCCAGTATCACGATTTTCTGTTTCGTCCATCCCAAATCCGAGGCCGTATTCCAGCCCTTATGTCTCTACTGTCAACCATTTGTTAAGCCCTAATGTTCCTTTCACCCTACTCTTGAGGAAAAAAGAACAGCCTCATTGTTATGTCATCACGCTTGGATCCAGTGTTCGTCACAGGGCCCAATACGCTTCCAGCTTGACTTTCTTCGGGGATCCCTGAGATGACATTTCAAGTTCTAGGCAATGGGTGGCGATAAAGACAGAAGTGAAAGTAATCTTTCATCGCGGAGGCATCTCGATGTGGAGCTATTATGCTCTGGACGGTTCACTGCTCGTATGTGCTTTCTGAAATCGACAATTTCAGCTCGTTAAGAAACAGTTAATCAACACAGCGTAAGAGGTGGAACCAAGCATCAATGTGATGTGTGGACAAACCTTTCTAGTCCAAAGTACTGCATCTCACACCGAATAGACGATTTGACACACTATGAAAGAAAATGATGATGAAAGCGATGGATGATAGTAGTTTTCTCAGAGTAAAGTCCCTTCAGCACCCAATAATCACTGAAGCTGTACGGACTCGCTGGAGCTCTCTTTCCTTTATTGACAGACTTCATGTTCTGCATCAGTATAAAATAGGAAGCAGTTGAGAGGAATGTGGTTGGTGACGTCACTCTATTTGCAAAATCTTGTATAGTAGTTCTGGATATGTTAATGCACCTATCGTGGGAAAGAGCTTAAAAGTTGAACACGATCTCATTGGACAACTGCTTCGCTAAATGATGATAGAAAGCTGTTATCCTAATATTCATTAGACAGTCGTGTAATAACTGAGTCAAGCTAAGTCTTATTCGCAGTGAACAGTGATGATCTTAATGCAATGTTCTAGGAACAGCCCAGGAATTGGGGTTTCCTGGTTTTAGTGACTACAGATACTCAAGGAACGAGCGTAGGAGAGCAGATACAGAAACCCTGCGTCGCCATTTTAGGACAAGTCCTAATGAACGAGGTTTGCCGATGCCTTCCTCTGAACTGTTATGAAGTCTTAGATGTGTGTGGACGACTGTGACGAGTACTTGTACAGTATAGTGTTAGATTAAAGTTGGTATGGACGACCAGAAGGGGGAGGGTGAAATCTGTTGCCGGCAAATAGCCTACTCTTTTTGAATAGCACCGAGGGAGCCGCCAAGGTCAACATCCCCAACAGACACATGGATCGGCGTCAAACATTATCACATGCCTTCTCTATCTGAGACACTACTGTGAGGATTGTGATTCAGTCCGGGACATTGGAGCAAAGACTGATGATCAGAAACCTTCCCAACTCTTGCCGGCCAAATTCTGCTAAATTTTCCGCCACCATAATTCGCAACAGCTTACCTCCAAGTCGAATGCTGCTGCACGGACGTGTTTTAGAGACCTCTGCTGCGGAGTGTGAAAATCGGATGGAGCCAAGTCGGGCTGTGTCATGGATAATCAAAAACTTCCTATCGACAACGCTGCAAGAGCGTCTTTGTTCCCGCTGCAGTGTTCGGCACAACATTGCCATGAAGAAACACGACGTCTGACATCGTTCATCTTCACTTATTCTGAATTGTCCTTCGGAGACGATTTCCCGAATGTCCAAGTCCACTCAGCTCATCGATTGATAGTCGCTTCCTTCCCTGACCGTCAGCATCATGAACTTCTTTGCGTCCTGCTTTAAAATTCTTACACGACTTCCCCACTTTTCTGTCATGCATAGCAGTTACGTTACGTGTGCTGCATGAAATCAGGTGGAACCCCTCAGCATGCAGAAACTGAATGAAAGCAAACACTTAACACTCCGCAAGTGACTAGTTTTCTAGTCATTTTCACACGTTCATTTGCGCTGATAACTGAAAAGTGTGACGCGACGTAGTCCACGGCCGTATTGGAGATGCTGCACAAGTCATCTGCACAAAGTGTCATCGGACTTTCGTCGTGGTTTTAATTCCACGACGATATTCCATTACCCACCTCATGTCTGCCGTAAAATATAAAAGTCGTCAACGAAAGATTTCTAACAAATCAAAACCTCCATAAAATATACCTTAATCAGACTCATAATAGCATTGTTTGTAGAAATGTTGATACATTAATCCACAGATTTACTTGTCAACACACAGGTGATATTCGGAATTTCGTCCGTCACAAATTGACAGTGATCGACAGCACAACCCTCGCAAATGTAGATGTAACTGAATTGGTATGTCCGAAATACTCACATCCTGAGAACAAAGAATAATGCTTGTGCATAGTGCAACATATATACTACGTCACCGAGCAACCTTAAATAAATATTTCGATATCAAATTTAACCTAACATGTTGCTACCAAATTAATACAGCAATATCTGATGTGAATTACAATATCCCTTTGCAAATAAGAGGGGCGATATTAGCCTTCTATCTTTGGTCACTTCCATTCTGGTGCTCTTGCAGCAGCATAGCCACGTAAGTACCCCCTGTAATTATACCTAGGAAGTTTGGTAATAATAATCGTAATTACCAATTTTGTTTATGTTTAATTTGTAGATCACTATTGTTACAATTTGTGACAAATGGTACGAAAAAGTTATTCTGTTCAAATGTAACTCGAGGGAGTTCAGTTTCGTGAAGTGCCAATTTGCGCGCCATCCACATGCCATTACTTGTCGATTTGCACAATACAGCAAGGTCGAACGTTTGCACTCGAAAAACGTCCCTCGTCACCAAACTTATTTGCTCGCCAATAACGATTCTGAGACTGAAAACCAACAAAGCGGGTTAAAAATAAGTAATCGTAACAGACCATTCTCAGTAAAAATTGTAGTAAATTGTTTTTATTCTAGTCACTTATGCTTTTCACACATAACTTCTGATGCGTTCATTGTGACGCATCTAAACTTTCAAATAATTGGGTTTCGGGAGAATGCTACATCAGCAGTTTTCTTAACTCTTAAAAATTCAATAAATATTCTAACTGCTCTCCTTTTTGTATGGGATGCGGTACATAACATACTAAAATTGTTTATTATATACTGAAAATTATATCTGGAAAATCACGATTTATGCTAAATATACGAATAGCTTTAACAACACGGTAAAAACAATGACAACGACATAAATTCTAGAAGAAGCAGGAGTAGAAAAAGACAATGGTCAGCCGCTGGTAGTGACGATGCTGCAGCTATAGCCTATAAAAGTGAAAAAATGCCTGAAGCTTCGTTAATGTCACTCATAACGAATAAATTCTTTGTGTGCTACTTAATATGAATATGTCTGTATTATATTGATCATATGCATATTTACCATAAAAACTATAAAAGAAAAGAAAAAAATCTGGAAGATTTATGCAATGAATTCACAGAATTTGCACCATGTTAACGAAACCGAAGCAAAATATCACGCAAGATCCGTAGTAAAGTAACACGAATAACACGAGAGGAGAAAAAATTTGTTTTTGTGTTGTTGTTGCAGTAGAAAGTCTCGTTCGCTATTAAGAACTGAGCCTAAAAGAGTACCCAAATTACGAAAATAACATAAACACTTAGCAGAAAAACTTCAAATTAGCCATAATATGTCAAGAAGTAGCTGAAAGAGCAAGTACACCCCTCTACGACTTTATCGAGATGCAGTACAAGTTTGAGAAAGAAATGCAAGTTTTCATGGCCATCGACTTTTTTTTCTTTTTTTTCGGTCTTCTGACTGGTTTGATGCGGCCCGCCACGAATTCCTCTCCTGTGACAACCTCTTCATCTCAGAGTAGCACTTGCAACCTACATCCTCAGTTATTAGTGGATGTGTTCCAATCTCTGTCTTCTTTTTGGCCCTCTACAGCTCCCTCTAGTACCATGGAAGTCATTTCCTCATGTCGTAACAGATGTCCTATCATCGTGTCGCTTCTCCGTATTAGAGTTTTCCACGTATTCCTTTCCTCTTCGATTCTGCGCAGGACTTCCTCATTCCTTACCTTATCAGTCCACCTAATTTTCAACATTCGTCTGTAGCACCACATCTCAAATGCTTCGATTCTCTTCTGTTCCGGTTTTCCCGCAGACCATGTTTCATTACAATACAATGCTGTACTCCAGACGTACATTCTCAGAAATTTCTGCCTCAAATTAAGGTTGGTATTTGATATTAGTAGACTTCTCTTGGCCAGGAGTGCCCTTTTTGCCATTGCTTGTCTGATTTTGATGTCCTCCTTGCTCCGTCCGTCATTGGTTATTTTACTGCATAGTTAGCAGAATTCCTCAACTTCATCTACTTCGTCACCATCAATTCTGATGTTAAGTTTCCCACTGTTCTCATTTCTACTACTTCTCATTACCTTCGTCTTCTTCGATTTACTCTCAATCCATACTCTGTACTTATTAGACGGTTCATTCAATTCAGCAGATCCTGTAATTCTTCTTCACATTCACTCAGGATAGCAATGTCATCAGCGAATCATATCATTAATATTCTTTCACCTTGAATTTTAATCCCGCTCCTAAACCTGTCTTTTATTTCCATCACTGCTTCCTCACTGTACAGATTGAACAGTAGG
Source organism: Schistocerca piceifrons (assembly GCF_021461385.2). Taxonomy (NCBI): domain Eukaryota; kingdom Metazoa; phylum Arthropoda; class Insecta; order Orthoptera; family Acrididae; genus Schistocerca; species Schistocerca piceifrons. The sequence continues at coordinate 771,457,376 of NC_060139.1, read as the reverse complement.
GACGAAAGCCTGTACCCTTGTCTCACACCCTTTTTAATACGAGCACTTCGTTCTTGGTCGCCCACTCTTTATTATTTCCTCTTGGCTGTTGTACATATTGTATATGACCCGTCTCTCCCTATAGCTTATCCCTACTTTTCTCAGAATTTCGAACATCTTGCACCATTTTACATTGTCGAACGCTTTTTCCAGATCGACAAATCCTATGAACGTATCTTGATTTTTCTTTAGTCTTGCTTCCATTATTAACCGTAACGTCAGAATTGCCTCTCTCGTGCCTTTGCCTTTCCTAAAGCCAAACTGATAGTCATCTAGCGCATCCTCAATTTTCTTTTCCATTCTTCTGTATATTATTCTTGTCAGCAACTTGGATCATATGCTGTTAAGCTGATTGTGCGGTAATTCTCGCACTTGTCAGCTCTTGCTGTCTTCGGAATTGTGTGGATGATGCTTTCCGAAAGTCAGATGGTATGTCGCCACAGTCATACATTCTACACACCAACGTGAATAGTCGTTTTTTTGCTACTTACCACAATGATTTTAGAAATTCTGATGGAATTTTATCCATCCCTACTGCTTTATATGATCTTAAGTCCCTCAAAGCTCTTAATTATTATTCTAGTACTGGACCCCTATCTCTTCTAAATCGACTTCTGTTTCTTCTTCTATCACATCAAACAAATTTCCCTCTCATAGAGGCTTTCAATGTATTCTTTCCAACTATCCGCTGTCTCCTCTGCATTTAACAATGGAATTCCCGTTGCACGCTTAATGTTATCACCCTTTCTTTTAATGTCAGCGAAGCTTGTTTTGGCTTTCCTGTATGCTGAGTGTCCTTCCGACAGTCATTTCTTTTTCTACGTCTTCACATTTTTCCTGCCATTTCTTCTTAGCTTCCCTGCACTCCCTATTTATTTCATTCCTCAGTGACTTGTATTTCTCTGTTCCTAAGTTTCCCGGAACAACTGAAGTATTTCTTCTGTTATCCAAAGTTTCTTCGCAGTTGCCTTCTTTGTACATATGTTGTCCTTCCCAACTTCTGTGATGACCCTTTTTAGAGATGTCCATTCAACTGTGCTGCCTACTGAACTATTCCTTATTGCTGTATCTATAGCCTTAGAGAACTTCAACCGTATCTTGTCATTCATTAGTACTCCTGTATCCCACTTCTTTGCGTATTGATTCTTCCGAACTAATGTTTTAAACTTCAGCCCACTCTTCATCACTACTATATTGTGAACTGAGTCTATGTCTGCTTCTGGGTACGCCTTACAAGCCAGTATCTGATTTCGGAATCTCTGTCTGACCATGATGTAATCTAACTGAAATCTTCCCGTATCACCTGGCCTTTTCCAAGTATACCATCTCCGGCGTAAAGAAGCCGACCAATCGGATGCATTTTGCAGGGCAAAAGTGAGAGTCTATGTATATTTTTGTGACATAAGGGACAATGTCATCCACCACATTGGCAACAGCAGTGAGTCGTCCTCTCCATATAGAGTTTTTTTTTTAAGTAGAAATTACTGGCAGAGATATCTGTATTTGGTGGTAATTCCACTGCCTCCCGCTTTGAGGGTCACTCGCCTCCCGACTACCGTTTGGTGCTGAGGGTACTTGGTTTGCTGGTTTTGGGGTAAGAGTCGGAGTTGCGGTAGTGCTGTATAAATTCTGAGTAGCTCATTACTTGCTTGGTTACTTTTCCATGTAACTTCAGTTGCTATGCTTGTTGTTCTCACTACAACTCTGTTATCATGTAGCGCAGTCGGTTAGAATTCAGAGAAAAGAACGAGAACTGCACTCGTTCGTATTGTATAATCTAATATTTGTTTCATAACGAGAAATGCATTTACGACCGTCCACTCTGAACCAGTACAGAAACCCAACTTTCAACCTAACAAATTTAGTTGTAATTGTTGCAGGTGTTCCTGAGTTATGATTCAGTGTAATTCCCTTTTAATTCCTACCCCCAATGGAATGTAGACTGTTCTTAGCTCCCACAGTGGTACTTCCCAGAAGATAAGTAACCAGTAAACCACCAAATCTTTGAAGTCTAACTCCCCTATAAAACGGCTTCGAACTTCTGAGTACGTTACAGATGTTAATGTGTTAAATATTTGAGATTAAGCATGTAAGTCAGAATAAGCTTAGGAAAGGGTTGAAATTGTGTTCAAAGTTGGTAGGAACACGACAGGTGGTATCATTATCAAACATTGGAATAGAGTTATTAGTAAACAAAAATAAATTAATACTCCATGAATGATGTATTTTCGTTATCTCGGTGTTTATGACATCATATCTCGTGAACAGAGGCCTACGTGAAAAACAGGCCGCGGCGCGCACGTCACGAAGTTAGGCCTGAGATGGCTCGCTCGAATAGCTGAGCAGACGAAATGCGTTTCTAAACCAGCTAACTCGTAGCTGGACGTGTACGTGCTAACGAGAATTTCATCTTCTACTGGAATCCTCTATTATGGAGTCTCGCTGTTATTAGTCCTAGAATGATCAGAAGTCCATAGGCCTACTAATGATTTTTTACGGCTGTACTGGGGTACAATAAAATTAAACTCAAGCCAAAACGATTATCAGTTGCATAAGGCTGTATTTCTTGTATGATACGAGGGCTATTAAGCAGAAGAGGCTAAATACTATAAACAAACAGTTATAACATTTATATCGACCACTAATCTTAAATTGAGTTTTGTTGTTGTACTGTTCAGATGGTTCAAATGGCTCTGAGTACTATGGGACTTAACATCTCAGGTCATCAGTCCCCTAGAATTTAGAACTACTTAAACCTAACTAACCAAGGACATCACACACATCCATGCCCGAGGCAGGATTCGAACCTGCGACCGTAGCAGTCGCGCGGTTCCCGACTGAAGCGCCTAGAATCGCTCGGCCACCACGGTCGGCTGTTGTATTGTTAAGCAGTAAGACTGCATAATAGCAGAGTCCAATACAAGATGGAATTCTCGTTAGTGCATACACACCCAGCTGCGAGTTAACAGGTGTGCAAACGTAGTTTTTGTGCTAAGTTGAGCGAGCGAGTGAGTTCAGGCCTACATTCGTGACGTACGGGCCGCGGACCGTCTTTCTCATAGGCCTCGTCCTGAACTACGAGTCGTACATCGATATAATTTTGCAGACACATTTAGTGGTATATGTGGATATTGCTTGCAAAATGTGTTGCGAACGGAGTAAGCAGCAACGAAGTAATAAATTAAAACGTCATGTCTGATATGACAGTTTTACTCAATGAGCAAAGAAAATGTAGTAAGCGATAAATTTCTTTCCTTTCATCATTTTCTGGGGAGGGGGTAGGGGGGAGGGCGTTGCAGGGGGGCAGGTGGGGAGGGAGGGGGGTGGCAACAGCGAGGAAAAGCTTCGCAAAACTTTGAAATTATGAGTAAAGTATGTTGTAAGTGGTTAAGTGCTCTCCTTCTAGAATCGTGGATGAACATAATCTGGCTATTTGCGCGAGCTGTGTTACACTGCTTTTCCTCCCTGCCTCCACTCCCCCCCCCACAATCCATGGAGAGGTAGGTTGTTCTTACCACCACCATGCTTCTCTAGATTTAGTAACTGATATGTGTATCAAGTTTGGTTGAAATCGATCCAGGATTTTAGGAGATGTCGAACATACATGCGTACATTCATACTTGTATCATCTTGCCACGCTACAAATAATTCCATAAATGAACAATAATACACTGTATAATGTCATCAACAGCAAAAATAATTAATTTCCAACACTAAAATAATATCATCCACGAGCATTGAAATGTGCACGTAAAAAACGAATTTTTCTCGGACATCTGGGTCTAAACCAAACAACATACAAATAGAATTTAATCCCGAGAGTCATCTTAACGCCACCAATTGGACGATGTCTTACAAAAGAGGATGTGTAATGTCTCGACCAAGCAGTTAATTTGTGGCTGGATTTCTCCAGCCATTCAGCGTACATTAACACAACTGGTTTAGACGCAGCGCTGATCAAAGGCTTCGAGTAATGGACATCCGATTATGGCTGCTAAACACGCACGTTTGACACATCATGCAGACTCATTCATTTCTATCGACCTTCTGTAATCTTAAGAATAGTGAGTTTTTCGCCAATTTGCATAGGAAACCAGGAGTTGAATTGGCGCCTAATAATAGTTGCTTCTGAAACTCTGTCCTCGTCTTTCAAAATAATTATAAGCTTCTTTTCTGTAGAAGGCTGGAAACATGTATTAACTGCGAAGTTCATTGACTAACTGGCTAAAGTAGTGAGTAATTTGCTGACATAACTGCTGTATAATTTCTACAGGTAACTCGTCTGACATTCTTGCCTTTCATCATCTGACTCTCATCGTCCTTTCTTTTCCGCTCTTTTCTCTTATTTTTCTTTGGTTTTTACCACCTGTCTTCACATCTGAGGAGCATCACATGGCAGTGTCATTGGCTCATTCACTTTTCATTTATGGTCTGAACATTCCACAGTACCAAACAGCAGTAGCAAAAGTAACATTGTTTCTGCTTGAAAGGAGTCTACTGGGGCACATTTGTACGTGGCATCCGAATATGATTTTATAAACGATGTATGTCTTTGATAGGCTTTATATAGCTGACTGTGTAAGACAGCAGATCCATTATAGTGTTGGAGTAAGAGGGCGGCTGGAACACACTTGTAGGTAGTTGTCTGTGAGGGAAAGACGCAGTAAGCAGTTATTATGGTGTGCGTGTGAAGCCACCAAGTGTTAGATTAATTTAAAAATGACAATATTGTGAACTTGGAAGCAGGAGTCTTCATCCAACCAGGGTAAAGATGCTAAAAAATTATGATTTTTGTTTTTGCTAGCGCTTTAGTATAGATGAGTTGGCTGATAATTAGTAATTATTGAGTAACTCCAGAATATACATAAACTGTTGTGATAAAGAGATATTTCATTTTTGTAATTCACCTTTGATTTGTTAACAGAGTTACACTGAGTGATCAAAAGTATCCGGACACCTGGCTGAAAATGACTTAAAAGTTCATGGCGACCCCCATCGGTCATACTGGAATTCAAGATGGTGTTGGCCCACCCTTAGCCTTGATGACAGATTCAACTCTCGCAGGCATACGTTTAATCAGATGTTGGAAGGTTCCTTGGGGAATGGCAGCCCATTCTTTACGGAAATGCTGCACTGAGGAGAGGTATCGATGTCGGTCGGTGAGGCCTGGCACGAAGTCGGCATTCTGAAACACCCCAAAGGTATTCTATAGGGTTCAGGTCAGGACTGTGCAGGCCAATCCATTGCACGGATGTTATTATTGTGTAACCACTCCGCCACAGGCCGTGCATTATGAACAGGTGCTCGATCGTGTTGACAGATGCAGTCGCCATCCCCGAATTACTCTTCAACATTGGGAAGCAAGCCTGTGCTGTAATAGTGACACGCGAAACAACAAGAGGTGCAAGCCTCCTCCATGATAAACACCACCACACCACAACACCATCGCCTCCGAATTTTACTCCTGGCACTACACACGCTGCCAGATGACGTACGCCATACTCACACCCTGCCATCGGATCGCCACATTGCGTACCGTGATTCGTCACTCCACACAACGTTTTTCCACTGTTCAGTTGTCCAATGTTTACGCCCCATTACTCCAAGCGAGGCGTCATTTGGCATTTACCGGCATGATGTGTGGATATGAGCAGCCGCTCGACCATAAAATCCAAGTTTTATCACCTCCCGCCTAACTGTTATAGTACTTGCAGTGGATCCTGATGCAGTTTGGAATTCCTGTGTGATGGTCTGGATAAATGTGTGCCTATTACACACTACGACTCTCTTCAACTGTCGGCGGTGTCTGTCAGTCAACAGACGATGACGGCGTGTACGCTTTTGTGCTGTACGTATCCCTTCACGTTTCCACTTGACTATCACATCGGAAACAGTGGACCTAGGGGTGTTCAGGAGTGTGGGAATCTCGCGTACAGACGTATGACATGACTACGTTCGAAGTCCATGAGTTCCGGTGAACGCCCCATCCTGGTCTCTCACGATGTCTAATGACTACTAAGGTCGCTGATATGGAGTACCTGGGAGCAGGTGCCAGCACAATACACCTGATATGAAAAACGTATGTTTCTGGGGATGTCCGGATACTTTTGATCACATAGTGTATATGTAATCTGTGATTTGCATTTATACCGCTTTAGTGAGGTTAGATAGTACTTACTGTTTAAATGTCATTGTTGGTGAATGAGTTGTGAGTAATGCAACTTCAATTTGCCAAATGTTTGAAAAGCCAAACTTAACTTGCAATATAATTCTTAATTAAAAACTCAGTGTTAGTCATTGACAACAGTCAGTACCGCCTCTCTGTCCAGGTCATATATTTTTTCAAAGAAGTTGAATTTTGTTAAATGCTCTCGTTTATCAGCGAAAAGAATTTCAGATGCATTTCAAGTATTATGATCAGCTGTGCCTGTAGCTAGCATATTTATAATTTTTTCATGAGAGACCAGAATATATCACGTTACTCCGGTTGTTGCTTTAGCGGTAAGGCAATTTAATTTATTTGTTATGAGGACAGGGACCAAAGTTATCAGTTTTGAAGAGGGTCAGATGATTCAGTGCCTAAGGGGCTGAATGTCTTTTACAGCGACTGTATTTCTTTATTGGTATTGGGCGTTGCATCGCCTAATCAATTCGTGTGAAGAGTTGCTAGCAGTAACACAGAGTAAGCACACCACTTGCAGCCACAACACCCTACACGATAATTCAAGTTCAGTACCCATTCCACGGTTCAGACATTCATTCGCCGTAATCGCAAAGCTTTTCATTTTTTAAAGAACGTTACACAGTCTCTCCGTATTGTGCCTGTTGCTATCTATATTTCAATGTATACATACGCAATAAAAAAGGGTAGCTGGATCAGGCTTCTAATATGCCTCCTTTCCCACAATATTTAACTGCTGTCTCGCTATTCAGAGTGATTCGAAACGTTGCGCTCAAGTTAAAAGAGCTGACAGAGAAGACGAAATACAACAACTCTGCAGTAAGAACGATTGGTTGTGGAAGTAATCCTGACCAATGAGAATTTTTTCGTTTGAATGCAAGTAAAATTAGTAGAGTTTTCTGTTGAAGTGTGTGACGTATTCAGTGTCAAATATTACCGGCGCGTCATCCTAAATGGCAGTCCAATTGGACGACCACCTTTTTCCCTTGACGTGACACCTCTTTATTTTCTTTTGTGGGGTTGGCGACATACCATCTGTCTTTCGGTAAAACATCATCCACAGAATTCCGAAGACAGCAAGAGCCGAAAAGTGCGAGAATTATCGCTCAGTCAACTTAATACCTCATGCATACAAGTTCCTGACAAGAATTACATACAGAAAAATGGAAAAGACAACTGAGTATCTGTTACATGACGATCAGTTCGGGCATAGGAAAAGTAAAGGTATCAGTGAGGCAGTTCTCATGTTTCAGTTGATAATGGAAAAAGACTGAAGAAAAAAGACTACATGTTCATAGTACTTGTAGATCTAGCAAAAGCGTTCGACAATGTCAAATGGCATAAGACGTTCGAAATGTTGAGAAAAACAGGCGTAATATATATGGAAAGACTGGTAATGTACAATATGTATAGGAACCAAGACTGGGAGACCAAGAACGTAGCACTCTGATTAAAAACGGTGTAGGACACGGATGAAGTTTATTGTGTAATTTATACATCGAACAAGCAGTGCTTGAAATAGAAGGTTCAACAGTGGGACTGAAATTCAGGGGAAGGCCGCTGTGGCTGACTGGTTCTAGGCAGTTCAATCCGGAACCGCGCTGCTGCTACGGTCGCAGGTTCAAATCCTGCTCCAGGCATGGATGTGTGTGATGTCCTTAGGTTAGTTAGGTTGAAGTAGTTCTAAGTCTAGGGGACTGATGACCTCAGATGTTAAGTCCCACAGGGCTGATGACATACTATCCTCAATGACAGTGAAGAAGAACTACTGGGTCCGTTAGATGAAAAGAGTAGTCTAATGAGTGCAGAATAAGAGCTCAGAGTAAATCAAAGAAAGACGAAAGTAGCGGAACTAAGAAAGTCTGAACTGGGGATCGCGAAGTAGACGAAATTAAGGAATTCTGCTACCTATGCAGCGAAATAGGCTATGATGGACGGAGCATGGAGAACGTAATGAGCAGACTGATACTGGCAGAAAGGAAATTTCTGGCCAAGAGAAATCTGTTGGTACCAAACGTAGATCTTAATTTGAGGAAAAAAATTCTGAGAATGTACGTTTGGAGCACAACATTAATGACATTGAAAGATGGACTGTGGGAATACCGGAACAAAAGAGAATTTAAGAATTTGAGTTGTGGGGCTACAGGCGAAAGTAAAAAAATTAAGTGGACTGATAAGGTAAGGAATGAGGAGGTTCTCCGCAGGATCGTGCGAGGAAAGGAATGCCTGCGAAACACTGACAAGAAAAAGGGATTGATAGATCATCTGTTAAGAGATCAGACAGTAACTTCCATGGTACTAGAGGGAGCTGTAGAGGGTAAAAAGTGTATAGGAAGACAGAGATTGGAATACATCCAGAAAATAATTGACTATGTAGGTTGCAATTGCCAATCTGAGATGGATGGCACGGGAGAGGAATTCGTTTTGGCGGCCGCGTCAAGTCGCTCAAAACTATGCACCTCTCGTCATATCTGGAGTGTCTGAAGAGGTTCGCTTGATGTCCAGTGTACTTAGCAGTGTATGCCACAATTTTCTACAAAAATGTAATGCCTTTATTGAATGTAGTAATCGACATTTTGAACACCTTCTGTAATGTTGTTAAGTAAACGGTACATTACCTTTACTTAAGCCACGTGTGTACTGATTGTCCTTATTTTTTTCTGATACTCCACAGCTTTCACTGGTTCAGGATTACTTCCAGGATAGTTTTTACTTATTCCAGTGTTGTTGCATTCCGACTGCTCTAACAGCTCCTGCGGTTTGTACGACATCTTTTGCATTAGTCTGTATATCTCAAGCTGCATTCTTTCAGTTGTTCCTAGTGACGTCCATAGCTCTTATATGTAACTCTTCTTATATAAACAATGGCATTAGAAATTGTTTTTATGTAAATTTCCACACATATAAAAAGAATAATTTATTCACCACAAAAATGATCTCTACAGTTCTATTTTCTTTCGTGTATAGTTCGCACACATTTCCTCGACTGTGACATTTAATTTCACAGTAATCTGTCATAAACATACGTCCGTAGCCAAAGCTAGTAAAATGTGCGACCGCTATGGACCTCTGTAGATTTTCGCTGTCGTTCCCATCAAATGCTTGAGCACGCCACGTTAGATATTAGTTTGTGATATAACTTGATAAAATCCACTTGCAACAGTGGCTGGAATGTTTCTTTACAACATGGAGCGACCAACAACGCAGAGGAATTGCGTAACTGACGACTAGATGATACGATGAGAGCACGTGCCAGTATAACATGGTGAAGTGGGGAGTGTTGTGTTGTCAGCAGAGATGCAGTAACAGCAGAGTGGGTCGGTCAGAGGAGCTCCGTCACTTCGGACTTGTAGCAGACACCGAAGTCTACCTAACAAATCCATAAGGAACCACTTAACCCATCCAAAGCCCACGAAGTCGAGTGCTAACAATGTGACTTTGCAGTGGATGGGCTAAGGAACAACCACAGGTAAAACAAGAACAAGCAGATATAATGTCCTGACAGACAGGGACCACCGACCGTTGTAAAAAATCGCCTTAAATCGGTGGAAGGACTCGCTCGTGAGTTCCAAAGAGTTTCGTTGCCAATCGGATTTTTGAATTTTTTATGTTTGTGGTACGTGAAGTTTAGAACTCAAATATCATTCGGCAAAAGCAGTTCGAGATAAATGTCAAAAATCTCGAGAAAACCGTCTTTCGCGTCCATTTTTCTCGACAGCCTGTAAGACTCTTTGGTAAACTGCTCGCCTAACATATGTGAGGTAGGGGTTCAATTCTCAGCCCTAATAAAACCTTAAACAAATGTTCACGTTCCCTGAACATCTCCCTGAAGAGTAAAATGTGTAACGACGAATATAAATTTGATTTGTAATTTTTAACTTAAACAATCTTTTACAAAAGATGAGTAATTAGCAATTTATACCTGCAATGGAAACTGAGTTTTTGTGTGTGATATACAATCAGAAACAAGAAGACGCGTATTTTTCATAAAAATAGCAACGAGATACTTGTTAATTAGCATATATTTAATGAATTTTATATTTAAATGTCGTAGGTATTCTAACTGAACCAAAAAAAGGAGAAAAAAATAGTGACCAAAACGAGACTCGAACCACCAAGTACCAGTCTCGAGCGCTACCGACTTTTTTCCGTCTTTATGTATTTTAAACGCCACGGAATTGCTAGTAGAACATGCACCTCTGTTTAAAATCTACGTCAGCCAAGAATCGAACCAGAAATCCTTACGTAGCAAGAGAGCGTTCTTGCACACAGCTACATGGCCTGTCGAGAAATATAGACCTTGCTGGAGCATGTTAACGGTGGTCAAAAAACTTCAAAGCCGATTTTGTTAAGAAATTTTGAGAGTTGAATTATTCTGTGCTATTAGAATTTGAGTTCTGAACTTCACCTACCATAAATATAAAGAATTACGAAAATCCGACTGCCGTGTGGTCCCCTTTGTAAGTGGTGAATGATATCTCTGAATGTTTTTATGAAACAGAGGATGGGGAAACAAAGGGGCTCGATGGATGGGAATTCATGACTTTGGGGAGTGCAGGGCTTTGTGGTAACCTAATTCAATGCCGGAATTTGAAAATTTTTTCCGGACCGGGACTCGAACCCTGATTTCCCACCTCTCATGAACTGTTGCCTTAACCTTTTTCTCCTCTTCATTTTGTTTGTTGTTATTCTGAGTGTCTAGGCAGACGTCACATTACACGAGTTCCGAATTGCGACAATATTATTGCATCCGCACTGAAACACACGTCGCGTTCTTACAGAAATGTACGTATTTAAGACGTGTCCATTCTGCCGGACATTTGAATGTTGCGTCATGTGGTTTACACAAGGCATTCCAGTTAAATAACGCTTGTCTGCAAGAGAAAATAAATAAAGAGCCTGGAAAGTAGCTTCAGTAGAATAGGAACGCAGCTTCCACCGAGAAAAAGATCAGTACGCTAGCCCGCTCTGCTCCACCGGACCTCTGTCCGGGGTTCACAGAGCTCGCCGCTCGCTAAACCGTGTGCACCCCTGGTGCCCGCCCACCAGTTCACACACGGCGCCGCGGCCGCAGCCGCCACGTCTTAACACTTGTTTCTCCCAGATTGGCGTGCTTATCTGCCGGTATTATATCAATATTACGGCCGGCCGCGCCGCGCCCCGGTAATTGCCTCCGGGCGCGGAGAGAAATCTCCCCGAACGGCCCGCTCTCCGCTCGGACGGACAGCGCGGAGATTCCGGTAACTAGTTAAAATTCTTGACGGCCAGTCGATCCGTATGCAGATACTGGCCACTCCGCTTTCGGGACCCGCTTCCATACGCGATGCCCGGGAGGTGTCGAGAATTCAATTTTTTTTTCTTTTTTTCTTTTTTTCATCCTTTTCCTCGCCCGTTTACCTCACAGCCAGATATCGTCCGCTCCTCCGCACCGAAAAGCGAGAAATGAAAACATTCTCTCGACCACGGGCACGATCGGCCGGCTTCTAAAGCGGCGAGCCGGAGCGCTTATGTGTATCAGGGTGAGTGCAGAGGGGGAGGGGGGAGAGAGAGGTGCCGCCTGCCGTGCGCCGGCCATAGAGACGCTTATCTGCTGGGCAGTTCACGCGGTGCGGACCCGCTGTCTCAACAGAGCGCTGGGCCCGCGGGGGCCGACGGTCGCAGCCACTAATACGCTTAAATATTGGGGGAGATGAAGCGCGCCGGCAGGCCGATTCAAGTAGCACGCCGCCGCCAGAAATGAGTCGCTATCTATTCGGCGCGCACGACGAGCGTGAGACACGCCGGCCGGCTCCGTACGAGACGTCTGCCCGCCGTGGCCGCGCGCGTGTGTGCGAGAGCGAGCACCGAGTGGGAAAAATCGCCGAATCTGCCTCTCGAATCGTGGCTCCGCACGCACTCTTGTGTACATTTTGGCGACTGCGGATGCCATTTCAGATAAATTCGACATTTCCTTTTTCGTCCGATCAGCTTCCTCACAAATTCCAGCACGAAGTAACAGGTAACAGAGCAACATGCTCGATTACGTACAGTTAACTACTTGCGCTTACAAGCCGACACAACCGTAGAAAATTTGAAGAGAATCTTTTCCTAAACTTAACTTTTCTTTGGCAAAAACTTTCTGAAGCCAAGCCGGCATAAATACTTATTTCTTTACCACAACCGGCTTCGACAGACTTCACTGTCATCTTCACTTCTTCACAAATTTTTGTTATGACATGTGTTCATTTTGACTACTAGATACTCCATCTAAGTTGGATCTCCAATGATTACAACATGTCCAGCTAACGTAAGCAGATGTGCTGCTGCGCATTTTATTGTGTATTGTGATTTTTATGACGTAACAATCATCTGAGAGCGCTGTATACAATGAAGCGCCAAAGGAACTAGTATAGGCATGCTTATTCAAATACAGAGATATGCACACAGGCGGAATATGGCGCTGCGGTCGGCAACTCCTATATAAGACAACAAGTGTCTGACGCACTTTTTAGATCGGTTACTACTGCTACAATGGCAAGTTATCAAGGTTTAAGTGTGTTTGAAAATGGTGTTATAGTCGGCGCACGAGCGTTGGGACACAGCATCTCCGAGGTAGCGATGAAGTGGGGATTTTCCAGTACGACCATTTCACGAGGTAGCGTGAATATCAGTGAAACGTCTGATTAAATCCGCAGGACAGAACAGGTAGTTGGAATTGTGGAAAGGGGCCAAAAATGAGCGGCTGTCAGTTACACTCGAACACATATAACTTTATTTTGTTGCCCCAACATTACAGCACAGATTCCGAGCTTAACTACCGGCTGAATATGACACACAATCTTATAGCTTAAGGGCACAACCTCTTTCATTTTTAAAACGGCTTAAGGCTCACGATTTAAAACACAACTACAATAAATTCTCAAAAGGCAGAAAGCGCAAGGTTTTATCCTCAAATAATATTTCAAATGAGGCTGAAGGCCCAAACAATCTAAGACTTGACAAGTAAGGAATTTTAATTTTAAAGTGGCTGAAGGCCCATTATTTAAAACGCAACTGAAAGCATACAAATTCAAACCATCGGCTAGGAGCCACTAAAATACCCAACCAAACACCAATAAGAAAAGGCAGTACAGCCAGCGGCGCTCAGAAGTTTCCGGGGGTCGGTCTGCACTTGAAATTGTAACGTGCGCTTAGGTAGTCGGCCAAACTATATCCGATCCGTCGGCGACCCAACCAAGAGACAGTCAACGGACCCACCGACAAGACGACTCGCTTTACACCCGACCAGTGCACAAGGAATCCAAAGGCAACACGTAAAAGGCGTAGCCGCCCACAACCAAGTATGCATAAGCTGTCACAACTACATACACGTGATGGACAGCGACAACACGGCGAGGAAGGGACACTACCTGAATTTTACGTCAGCGGCCAGGGCAGGCAACCGGAACGCCTACTGTCACAAGGCAGAAAATTCCGCTGGTGCACTTCAAACAACCAAAATACAGTTAAACTAAAACTTCCGCCAACTCGAACACTCGCTGTTGCTCAAGGGGAATATCCCCAACAGCCAACCATGAAAACCAACGGCACAATGTGAACAGTCTGGCTTCTGTAACTAAATCCCCACACAACTTTCGTGTCCAGGGCCGGTGAGCCATGAACCTCGTAGCAATCGGAACAGCTCCCACACACTCCGACACTGCGTAGAGACCACCAGCGCGCCCGGCCCACTGCGCCGCGCGGAGATTTCCTGGCTGATCCAAACGAACCGACCGACTGCCACACATCAGCACGGAGACAGCACTAAAACTACTGAGCAGTCGATATCACAAGCTACACACAGTTTCATGAACACTTGCACGAAGGACTAGAGAATACTAACGGCAGCGACTGTGCAATAACAAGGACGAATCACGAGTCGGCACACGCAGGAAACCCGTAAGCGATCAAGGGCCAACAGACACGACGTCAGACAAGACGACCGACCGACGACCAAACAAGGTGGTCCGCGCTCAAGTGATACGTATCGGCAACCGTCGAGCAAGTCATGGCTGTCCGGACCTCACTGCAGCCGCGCCCCGACTGAACTTCTGCCGCGTCCTACGTCAAACACTGCCAGGTCCGAACTGCTAGCGCCTCCCAACTCACTGGCAGATCCCAACTAACTCCGAACACACGACAACCGGGAAGTAATAGCAGTCAGCAAAGATAATATGCCAGGGCTTATAACGACAAGCGCCGCTGCTGCTGATCACGGGCAGGCGAGGCGGCAACTCTGTGACACCAGTAATTGAAATTAACGAGATGGTAGTACAGTAAAAACGGGATGTCAAATTGTAAGGGATCCGTGATCCTACGAACATAGATGCAAGTATCCGACGCCCAGGTCGATAGTAGACAGGAGTCGATTGTCGAGCGATGCAGGAGGCAGTGAGACGAGTGTCGAGTGAGAAGTGGTGCTGGAGAGACGGGTAAGAATGGTGGTCGAGTGAGTTGCAAACGGTAAAATTCACCGGAGTATGACAAGTGAGCACGTCCCCTGATCGTCGAGGCGTTGACCCTCACTAATACCGATTCGCGAGTTGTATGAAACTGAAAGTGACAAGTGCCGTATTACGTGTTTCGCGTCAACCGCGTCGGCCAGCAACAACCATGGATTGCAGTGAGGACTGTTGTGAATGTTAACCATCAGCATTGCGTGTGACGAAGTACTGAAAATCAGCAACCAGTAAAAAGATATAACTGTAATCAGACGGGTAAGGCGAAGGTAGCAACTGCCTCAGAATTTGCATGTTATTATAGAAAATACAATACAGTCTGTACATCGCAAACCTTGATGATCTTTAATAATAGACAAACTTTCAATCATTAACTATTGAACAGCTGCATTCGGTTGAAATACCCCCAAAACCACAGCAGAAAAACCGATAGCCTTTCATCCATTAAGCACACGGTCATATAATCATAAGAATTAGCTTTTGGCGGCTTCCATAAATTACACAAAATCCAATAAAAGAATTTAAACGGGTGTGTTTCAAAATGAGATATGACACGAACACGATACACGCACGGCTCAATCAGGAATCCGGTAAAACTTCGACATCGCTACGGCCGGAAAGATATCCTGCAAGAATGTGACCAACGGCGACTGAAGAGAATTGATCAATGTGACATAAGTGGAACCCTTCCGCAAATTGCAGCAGTTTTCAATGCTGCGGCCGCGCGGGGTAGCCGTGTGGTTTTAGAGGCGCCTTGCCACGGTCCGCGTGGCTCCCCCCGTCGGAGGTTCGAGTCCTCCCTCTGCCACGGGTGTGTGTGTGTGTGTCGTCCTTAGCGTAAGTTAGTTTAAGTTAGATTAAGTAGTGTGTAAGCCTAGGGACCGATGACCGCAACAGTTTGGTCCCATAGGGACTTACCACAAATTTCCAAATTTCAATGCGGGGCCATCAAGAACTGCGAGTGCGCGAACTATTCAGAGACACATCAGCGATATGGGGTTTCGGACCTGAAGTATCACTCGTGTACCCTTGATGACTGCACGACATAAAGGTTTACGCCTCGCCTGGGCCCGTCAACACCGACATTGAACTGCTGACGACTGGAAACACGCTGCCTGGTCGGACGAGTCTCGTTTCTAATTGATATTGAGCGGATGGACGTGTACGGATATGGAGAGAACTTCATGAATCCATGGACTCTGCATCTCAGCAGGGGGATGTTCAAGCTGTTCGAGACTCTGTAATAACGTGGGGAGCGTGCAGTTGGAACTGATGTGAGATCCCTGACGCAGTTGAAGTCATGTGAGATCCCTGATACGTCTAAGTACGACTTTTACAAGTGACACGCACGTAAGCATCCCATCTTATCACCTGCATCCATTCATGTCCACTGTGCATTCCGACGGACTTGGACAACTCCAGCAGGACGATGCGACATCCCACACGTCCAGAATTGCTACAGAGTAGCTCCAGGAACACTCTTCTGAACTTAAACATTTCCGCTGGCCATCAAACTCCCAAGACATGGACATTATTGAGCCTAATTGGGATGCTTTGCAACGTGCTGTTCAGAAGAGATCTCCACCCCATCGTACTCTTAAGCATTTGTGCACAGCCCTGCTGGAATCATGGGGTCAATTCCATCCAGCACTACTTCAGACGTTAGTCGAGTCAATTCCACGGCGTGCTGCGGCACTTCTGCGTGTTCGCGAGCGCCCTACACGATATTAGGCTGGTGTACTGGTTTCTTTGGCTCGTCAGTGTAGGTAACTGACCAAAAAAAAGTGTTTGTGTGCTACCATTTCACTAATAAAAGAAACAAGTAATTGCGTGACATATGTTTATACCTACATCTTCTTGTTTTGAAGTTCCCCAAGTTTGCGAAAGTATTTCCGACACACACATCACATTGTAAAGCTAGCTATAACTGAATCACAGTTTTATAGTTCACAGTTTGGTGCTATACACTACTACCCAATTCTAGCCGCATCAAAAATTATTAAAAAACTTGTTTTTGTTCTCGAAACTTCCGGCATCAAACGACCTTATGAAAAAAGCGTCGACGAGCAGATAGAGACTCATCCACCTGCCTTTGGGGCGGCGGTAAGAATAAACAGAGCTCAATGGCATGGAGCTTGTGAAGGGACGGGAACCACAAAAATTAGTGACACGAATGGCTTAACGTAGGACGTGTATGATAATAAAGTAATATTGTTATAGCCACTTACCTTGTAGAAAGGCAGCAGACACTATCTAAAGGCAACAAAGATATTGAGAATAGTTAACTGAGATTAAGAAACTTGTTTCAACGAACTGACTAAGCTGGTCTTTTATGGAAGTGAAATATGAACATCGAAAAAAGCAGAGGAAAAGAAACTTAAAACACTGAAATTTAGTGCTGTAGAAGGATATGAGAAATCAACTAGGTGTGAGTGCGAAGAGAGTGTAAAAGTATAGGAGGAAAAGAACAGCACTTAAAACTGTTGCCACATAGTTTAAGGAGTAAATGAGGCGGGGGGGAGGGGGGGGGGTTATTTCTGCCGCAGAGGAACATCATACCTCGGGTTTTATGAGTATATGGCAATGAAAAAAAGCAATGTCTGAACACAATTCCATAGTTTTATAAACACTAGAAAGCAATTGTTGGGAACGTCTCAGAAACAGCACTGTATTTCTGCCATTTCACTGCAGATTTATCGAAATTCACAATTTCCAGTGAGTAACAAATTAGTTGAACGCTCCGAAAACAAGGACTTTGCTGGGTTCAGCTGAGCACTTAAATTGTCTCTAGCGAAACATTCTACTATATCCCCAACAGCAAGTCAATACGTGACCACTCTGCCTACGTGTATTTCATCCTTCAGCCTCAGCGTTAATTCTGGTATTTACGCGGCAGCCTGAGATCGTTTCAGATAACTCAGATACGATAAGACAGCAATTACTAAGTATCCATCCCTGACCTGACTGATAACTAATTCGTCTCCAAGTATCGTACCGAGCCTCGGTCCATGAGTTACTGAAGCCAGATAACGTCAAATCTCTAGTTTGGAATTTAATAATTTGTGTCTTCTTGAAACACGAAAACAATTTTATACAAAATTACATGCCCTAAAAAATTATTACTAAATACTTCTTTACTTAGTTCGTTAACTTCACCATGAAGTACAATCAAGCAGCAATCCACTTGCCCCAAAATGATATTATCTAGTGTTCACTAAACGCTAATTCGAGAAACAATCATGGGGCCAAGATAACTGCTTTCATTGTCAAAGTTCGAGAACATTATAGGGAGTCGTGTTATTGCCAGTTTTAAATACTGCTTTTGCATTCTGCCTTGGGCAATGCCAATTTGCGCGTAGCTAGTTGGCTTCTGGATTGTGAGATGGATCCGTGTGGTCACGATAAGGCCGCACAGAAATCGGTCTGAAATCGGCGAGTATGGCAGTGTGCAAAGTGAATTCTTCCATACGAAAATGAATATCCACGTGTCGGAATATGCATATCTGCTGTGGGGTTATTGCATAAAGAATACCTCTTAGCCACTAGCCACGTGTGTGGCAGAGGAAAGCAATAAATCTTTAGTTACTCGAGATGGCGAAGTAATGTTATTTAATGCTGACTGACAGACCAAAAATATTCTAACAGTGGAAGTATCGAGTGAATTATTCTGTGCAGAGTGAGTTATTCTGTATCGTGTGAGTTACACTGGACTGTATGTTGGAATTGTAGCAAAATTAACACAATGGCATTTATAGAATGAAAACTCAGTAGGTCGCCAAAGTGTAAACAATATGAATAGATCATAGCAATGTTGACATTCAATGCAGAGAATAATCCGCTCATATCCAATAGCGGTTGTCGGATCATAACGCCTATAATGAAGTATCATGCCAAGTGAGTCCTCTATTAATGAAGTTAAGAACAATACGCGAAACCCTCACTGCTTTCTAAGGATGTTTTCAGCGGAGGTGGTTTTCCAGTGCTACCCTTTGATGTGTCAGTAAAATATCGAGTGTTCATCACTATTGTGTGAACAATTGTGATAGTTGGATATTTGTTTTAACGTAATGTTTGGGCTTTTTGGTGACAATGAAATGAAAGTAAAGAAGAGAAGTTTTATACTAGAAGCAAAGAGCCAGGTTCACTAAAAACTTGTATACGAGTCTTACAGTTCTTATTCGATAGTAGCAATCTAACTGGAATTGGCAGGAAACTATTCAGTTTTATCAGTTCCGCAATAGAATATTTCTGGGCATGTGTCAAGTTACGCATTCGAAAAAGATTTGTTCACTTCATGCACTTAACGGGCTTGGTGTAAGACCGACGCGAAGTGGATGGTACCTGAAGCAGCGATGACTGAATTTCAGGAGTCCGAAACTAGTTCTGAAGCTCCTTGAACATCAGCAGTTGTCATTTCAATGATGCTCTGATACTGGTTGGGTACGTGAGCAAGCTCTATGCATTAATGGTGGAGGACTGTTGCCATTTTTGCGCATACTTTCCTGGCCTGTATTTCGTACGAAGTCAGTGTTTGGGGTTCCACAATGACTAATTTTTCTGCGATAAGTGACCTCCTTATCCAAAGTATACACCTTTATGTGGCCTTAGTCCACAGAGGCTGACTTCTTTTAATGGTAGTGAAACAAGTTTAGCAGTCCCTTTACGTCGTGCGTAAAGAGGAGATTACTACTTCTGCTGCATAACTGATTCAGGAGGATGAGCCCTGACCTATGATCTATTCTTCCACGTGGATAACTATCACATGAGACACATGGGATGCCTCTCATCTCTGCTTGAGAGCATAATTTTTCCACATAGCTCTACTGTTACAATAGCGACTTCCTTTGCTTTTGACAGCAGGACCACGGTAAGCACTTCCGCTTGCATCTTCAGTTAGCGACACCTTGTAGCAAGTTTCACAATAGTGCAATCTTCGGGAACAGCCGTTACGCGGTAGGGTAAAGTCTTATAGCACCAAGGATGACGAAGCAGTGACGAGGGGTGGAGGGGGGTTCAGCCAGTATTTAGAGGTAAAACACGAGGGGGGGGGGGGGGGGCGGTGGCTCTGAGCACTATGGGACTTAACATCAATGGTCATCAGTCCCCTAGAACTTAGAACTACTTAAACCTAACTAACCTAAGGACATCACACAACACCCAGCCATCACGAGGCAGAGAAAATCCCTGACGCCGCCGGGAATCGAACCCGGGAACCCGGGCGTGGGAAGTGAGGTAAAACACAAACCATTTAGCTGTGAAATACTTTTAGTTACTAAGCACTTAATTGAAGAGCACTTGTGTTAATAAGAATTTTGCGCAGAAATACTTACGACGTACATGAAGTGGAAGTTTCATTTATCAGCAGAGGGTTCGTTGGCGTGGATGCCATGTCGCCAAAGCGAACGCCATACTGCGTTGTACTGGTGCTTTTCAAGTCGGAATAATGTTGTAACCGAAGCTGAACCAGAGGCACACATAACTATTAACAGTACACTTCCTCAGCATTTAGTCAATATTTGGGAGGTGATTTCACCATTTATCACACTCTCTGAATGGAAACAATGGTAATGACAATTTTAGTGCACCACTTCCTGCAGCACGTATTGGCTGGTTCAAAAACTTTTCCCTCGGTGCCCATCATGCAAAGTTTCGAGACAGGGTTAATAAGGAATGTAAGTTGGAGCTCTTAATGTTTGAGACTTTCACCACAGTCTCCCCTCCCCCCATTTCAGTATAATGCCTAGAGCTTACCGACACTCACATGAAAATGACGGAAAGGTCCTTCTTTGGGCTGTGTTCATCTCGCGCGTCACATTAGCTTTAGTGTCGATTGTGCAGTTACAGCGTTGATCTGTCATTTGAATTTCTGCACCTTATTGTTTTGTGCCAGTTTCTTGCCGATAACACCAGGTCTCGACACCTGTGACAAATTTTTGCCAGAAAGGAACTGCCCCCGTTTTACATTTCATTCAAGTCGTGGCAGACGTCTACATGTCGTATTGTTCGGTAGTCACGGTGTGCTGAAGATGTACCAGACAAACTTTGCACAAACTTTTTTCTTCTTAAAAAGAATGACTTACAGTTGTTGCTCCATTGCGACTTGTGACAGAACGACCTCGACACACTACGGCCGTATGTCTGCTGCTTAGCACTGCCTGCTCACAACTGATAGGTCGAATGCACATCTTTCCTTTACAAATGTTACTTAAAACTGCCTCCCTAATTATTGCCCTGTCGTCACTTATATCTCGAGGCTAAAATTTTAAGGAAGTGTGGTTCATCTGCATAGGGGACCGCATGAAGGACGCTAGCACGGCTTATTCTTGAGTAGTTCTCGAGTGTTTGGGATCTGCAGTAAGTCAGATTAAAGTAAGACAACGAAGGAATTCAGGGTCGGGCTGTTATATTTGTTACCGGTAAGTTAGAAAAACACTCAAGTGTTACGGGAATGCTTTGGGAACTCAAATGGGAATCCCTGGAGGAAAGGTGACGTTCTCATCGAGGACCACTGTTGAGAAAATTTAGAGAACCGGCATCTGAAGCTGATTACAGAACGATCCCACTGCCGCCGTCATACATTTCGCGTAAGGACCACGAAGATAAGACGACAGCAATAAGGACTTATACAATTTAGACAGTCGCTTTTCCCTCGCTCTGTCTGCAAGGAGAACAGGAAGAGAAACGACTAGTACTAGTAGGGTACACTCCGACACGCACTCTACGGTAGCTTGTGGAGAATTTATGCAGATGTAAATGCGGGTGTAGAATAAAATCAGTCTCGGAAGTTTTTGGACAGATGGTGTACACAATATGTAATGCGCATAGGTGCAGGTACTTCTATTGGTGACTGAGGACGGTGCAGTGAACATCATTCTACGCTAAGGAAAAACAACCAGCACACTTATCTGTGTACATCTTAGGATATCACACTCAAAAATATAAAATAGTTTCACTTATACCCACTGTACCCTGTATGATGCATCCACACATCATTTTTTTTTAAATCATCAGTATTCTGACTGGGCTTAATGTGGCCCCCCACAAATTCCTCTCCTGTACTAACCTCTTCATTTCAGGATAGCTCTTGGAACTTACGTCCTTAATTACCAGCTCGCTGTATTCCCGTCTCTACCTTCATTTACAGTTTTCATCTTCTGCAGCGCTCTAGTATCATGTAAGTTATTTCATGGCGTCTTAACAGATTTCCTATCATCCTGGCCCTTCTTCTTGTCAGTGTTTTCCATACATTCCTTTATTCGCCAATGCAGCAGAAAATCTCCTCATTTCCTACCTTATCACTCCACCTAATTTTCAACATTCTTCTGCAGCACCACATCTCAAATTTTCGATTCCGTTCTATTCCAGTTTCCCTACAATCCAAGTTTCACTACGATACAAGGCTGTGCTCCAAACGTAAGGCCTCAGAAATTTTTTCCTCAAAGTAATGCCTATTTTTGACACTAGTAGACTTCTATTGGCCAAGAATGCCCTTTTTTCCAGTGCCAATCTACTTTATGTATCCTCCTTGCTCGGTCTGTCATTGGTTATTTTGGCGTCTAGGCACCAGAATTCCTTTAATTCATGTACACACTTCTTGACCATCTGTCCTGATGTTAAATTCCTCGCAGTTCTTATTTTTGCTGCTTCTCATTACTTTCGTCTTTCTTCGATCCATATTCTGTATTCATTAGATTATTCATTCCATTCAGCATATCATGTTGTTGTTCTTCGCTTTCACTCAGGATAACAATGTCTTAAGCGAATCGTATCATTAATATCCTTTCACTTTCAATTTTAATTCCACTCCTGAACCTTTCTTTTATTTTCGTCATTGCTTCTACAATGTATAGATAGAACAGTAGGAATGAAAGGCTACATCCCTGTCTTACACCGTTTCTAATCTGAGCCCTTCGTAATTGGTGTTCCACTCTTCCTGTTCTCTCTTGCTTTTCGCACGTATTGTACATTACCTGTCTTTCCCTACACCTTACGTCTAAATTACCAGAATTTCGAACATCTTGCACCATTTTACATTGCGTAACGCTTTCTTCAGGTGGGAAAAATCCTTTTTATTTAGCCTTGCCTCCATTATCAACCGTAAAGTCAGAACTGCTTCTCTGGTGCCTTTACCTTTCCTAAAGTCAGAGTGATCATCATCTAACAGATGATTAATTTTCTTTTCATTTTTCTGTATATTATTCTTGTCAGCAACTTGGCTGCATAAGCTGTTAAGCTGATTGCGCTATAATTCTCACATTTGTCGGCTTTTGCAGTCTTCGCAATTGTGTTGATGATGTTTTAACGACAGTCAGATGGTGTATCGCCAGTCTCATACAGACTACACACCAACGTGAATAATCGTTTTTTTTATCATTTCCACCCAGTGATCTTATAAATTCCTGACGAAATGTTGTCAGTCCCTTCTGCCTTATTAGATCTTAAGCCTTCCAAAGCTCTTTTGAATTCTTATTCTAATATTGTATCCCCCATCTCTTCTATATCAATTCCTGTTTCTTCTTCTATCACTTCATCAAACAAGTCCTCCCTCTCAAAGAGGTCTTCAATGTACTTTTCGCTCTCTTCTCTGCATTTAACAATGGAATTCCCTTTGTTATTTTATACCACTACTTGCAAATAGAGCGAGGGAAAAACGACTGACTAAAGGCCTCCGTACGAACCCTCTTATCTCACCTATGTAGCACCTTAGCGAAATGTACGTTCGCGGCAGCAGAATAGTTCTGCAATGAGCTTCAAATACCGATTCTGTAAATTTTCTGAAAAGTGTTTCGTGAAAATAATCTCGTCTTCTCTTCAGGAATTCCCATTTGAGTTCCCGAAGCAACTCCGTAGTACTTGCGTCTTGACCGAACCTACCTGTGACAAATGTAGTGAACTGCCTCTGATTGCTCAGTCATACTTTAATCTGACGTGGTGGGGATCTCAGAGACTCGAGCAGTACTCAAGAAGAGGTAGCACTAGTGTTCTACAAGCTACAAGCGGTCCCCTTTACAGATGAACCACACTGTCCCCAAAATTTTCCCAAAAAACCGAAATCGACCATTCGCCTTCCATATTAAAATCCTTACTTGCTTGTTCCATTTCGTATCTTTTTGCAATGTTATGCCTCGATATTTAATCGACTTGACTGTGTCAAACAGCATATAACTGACGCTGTAGACGAACATTAAGGGATACTTTTTCCTGATCATTTGCATTAGTTTAAATTTTTCTATTTTTAGAACTAGATGCCACTTTTCACGCCAACTATAACTTATGTCTAAGTCATCTTGTATCCTCCTACAGTCACTCAACGACCTCATAGCATTACCGGAAAACAGCCATAGACTGATGCTCTCCCTACTTGTCAGATCATTTATGTATATTAAAAATGATGAATAATATCGGTCCAATCACACTTCTGTGGGACAATACTGATGATTTCCTTGTCTCTGATTATGACTCGCTATCGAGTACAACGAACTGGGTTACCTTACTTAAGAGATATTCGACCAACTTACCTATCTATGAACCTATCCCGTATCCTCGTACCTTCGTTAACAGTCTACAGTGGGGTACCGTGTCAAACGCTGATCGTAAATCTGGGAATTTGGAATGTGCCTGATGCCCTTCATCGAAGGTTCAAACGTTATCACGCGAGAAAAGTACAAACTGAGTGTCGCAAGAGCGAAACTCTCATTTCGTTGATTTTATTTTTCAGTAATTTACTTTCAAACTGCATTAATCTGTAGGCGTAATATATACTCATACTAACTTTCGTAAGTCTTAGTTGCGCGCATTAGCAATTTCTCTTCTACACGAAAAAAATTTGTAAAATAATGTGATACTTGAGTTTTTACCGTCGTATGAAATGTTGAAACATCTTAGGGGAATACAGCCAGGTCAAGTTTTCTACAACCATTGACATTGCCCCAGTTGAACACTTTGTCAGCTGTCGAAATATTAAATATTGAATATTGGATATTAAATATTGAAATATTGTCGAAGGCGTTAGTCGTCTGCATTCCCGTAACTTGTTTGGACGCTTTGCAAAACGAATTTGACAATTATTTATACACCTCGCTGGTGTATTTTAGATTATGGGACAGTAGATACTGCAGGAATCAGAACGAAATGCTGGACGATGTGATGATCAGGAACTATAAACGCACCAGGACTTCACTCTATATCTATGCTCAGAAAATTTGTATCTCCACTCGGGTTGTAACCCGCCAAGCACAGGTCAGGCGCTGTTGACTCATCGCATTAATCGGGATCGGTTATCGCTGAAGTTTTAACGCCGACGATGTTTCAACTGCCTGCAACGATTCCTTTCAGAGGTGCACTAGTTCCTGGTTACTTGTTATCAACAAAAATTCATAACCTTCAAGGACACACCAATAAATGAAAGCACAATTATCAAACAGTGAAGCCCCCCGCTTGATCCCACCATTATGTAAGCCGAACGAAGACGTGTCTTTTTAGACGGAAGTACGTAAGCTGGCAAAATTTCTCTTCCGTGTCTAAATTTCTTACAGACAACGAGGGCAGATACTATCGTACCAGAAAAAAAGGGGGTCCATCTTCCGAGCCGTCCCTCGGCCGCGGAAGACAAATTGTGAGCATTTGTTTCTGTTTGTAAAACATCCGTCCCACGTGTATTTTTAATGCCGGCGATTTAGTCACTCGTCCGGAGGGTTGTCCCTATTTTTCACCCTGAGATTAGCATCTCCGTTGATCTGCCTCCCTCTTCCTCTCTCCCGAGGTATCCCTTGTCCGCCGTTTGTCCGTCGCCACTATCTGTCAAACGGGCGAGCTTTTAAAATTCAATAGTCATCGAATTTATCTCCGCTGGCGATGCGGGAATTTTTTTTTCTTTTTTCGTCGTTCTCGACGGCCCTCGCTACTTCACCCATCCCCGACTGCCACAGGAGTACAGTGAGTGTCGCGTCTCCAAGACAGAACGGCCCGCGACTCACAAGTCATAACGCGCGTTGTTTACGGTTTGGGAGAGCTTTCGCGCGGAACGGCGGTCCTGATGGAAACAAATGAGTGTCGGCCCGCCCCCCTGGGACCCGCTGAATGGCGACTAACGCGTCGCACCACCGAGGGCACACAATGCGGCCGCATCCATCACGCACGGCTGCTGCCGCCGCAGATAAGATAAGCAAACCCCGGGCCCGGGGCACACTGCAGGACACCTTGATCCACAGCATACAATGGTCTTCGTCCCTGTCGTAACGCGCTGACGCAGGTGTTGTTCGCGGGGAATTCGTAGACACCAGCGCCCCTAGTAATTTTTCACTCGTTCGAAAATAAGGCTTGTTTGCCCTTTATTACGGTCACGATCTTGACAACGTTGAGTGGAATATATTTTTTCGGAATTTTCGAATTAGCAGGGTTAAAGTAGAGGCAACAAAGATTATCTACGATTTCTACAGAGCAGTAACAGACACGAAAGGAAACGAGACTAGGTTGAATAGCCTGTCTCCCTATTTGATCTGCATACTGAGCAAGCAGTACAGGAAACTAAAAGACATTTGAAAAGTGAAGCAGTTACACAGAACGAAGGCTGCCTGTGTTGTAGCCCACTGTAATGTATCTCATACAGTTACAGTTACTTGTTCACTGTTTTATTGTACATTGCACCATCCAAAACGCAGCCCCATTGCGAATGATGTTCTCCAACAAGGGTTGAGTTGGTTGACATTCTTAAGCTGTTGGAAATCACCCTGATCGCTGTCAAACGATTGACTGCTGCTGGAAATGATTGTGTTGGGAGAGCTCCCGAGACTCGTGTACCTGTGGTACCCCAAATACTATCCTTTCCTGTGGATCCTGTCTCCTCTGCAGAAAGTACAGGATCTATCATTACTCTTCCACTTGAGTGCGAGCAGCGTTTCAGTGGTAGTTCTAGGCGTCCTGTACAGGGTAGTCGGGGACGAAGAAGGACTCAATGTGTTACACTGATTATCCTAACAAACAAGTTCGAGGTGCTGTTGTTCGCCGAGCCCTTGGGCCTCACTTCACCTGTTTAGGGAAAACTCTATTTAATCTAGTGTCAAGAGGAGGTAAACGCAAGAGGGTAGGGGTCTATTAATCGTCAGCTGTTCAAATTTACGGCGAATGATGGTACCTCTTAGGGAAATGGCAGCAAGGGACAGGAAATTAGTGCGTACCCTTGGGAGCCTCACTCAACGTGCTGAAGACTATTACGGTAGCCATTGAGGGCCGTTGTGGCGATAGTTGGAACAAATGGTGTCTGTCATATGTGCTTCGGGGTCATACGTGGATCATTCCAGCGACTGGCAAAGAAGGTTGAGGAGGCCAGTCTTGGGCACGGAGTTTCAACGAAGCTCACAATTTGCAGCGTTGCCCCTTGGCTCTGAGTTGGGCGGAATTATTGAACCATAGGCTTCGAATGTTCCGTAACAATCTAGGCTGCGACTTACTGAACTTGCGCCGTAGTATTGAGAACTATAGGGTCCCCCTAAATGGGTGGACAACACATCAGAGGCTACTACCCAGGTAGCTGACTGTGTGTGGGGTGCACACAAGGGTGTTCTAGATTAGGCGACTCTTCATCCAAGCCAAATAATAGTTGTCGGAAACCTAGAAGTATCAGGGTGAGATAGAAAGAAATGCCTCACTTAGGTGAGAGTATTATAATCCTGGTGGTTAACTGCCGAAGCATTCGCAACAAAGTTTCAGAATTCGAAGTGGACCTGAAAAGCAGTGAAACTCACATAGTACTCCGTACAGAAAGCGGGTTGGAACGAGAAATTGACAGCAGTGAGGTTTTTGGGGAAAATGTAATTGCATATCGAAATGGGAAATGGTCCAGGAGACAGTAAACTCATGCCCACCGAGACAGAAATGGAAACTACATGTGTCATTGTTTGAGCAAGACTCAGAAGCAGGAATGGGCTTAAAATGGTAATTGGATCTTTCTATCACCCACCAGATTCATCTCCTGATATAACAGAAGACATAAGAGAAACCTTGAGTTCCATTGTATGTAAGTTCCCCAATCATACTGTAATCGTCGGTGGAGACTTTAATCATCCAACAACCAATCGGTAAAATTACAGTTATATTAGTGGTGCGCGTGATAAGACATCCTTTGAAACTTCACTAAATGTCTTCTCTGAAAACACCCCAGAACAAATTGTTCGGTACCCCGCTCATCGTGGAGATATATTGCATTTATTGGCAACAAATAGATCAAATTGTGCCCACTAGTTCAGTGCATCCTCAGTTCCATAAGAAAGCATTTTTCCATTCAGCGTTCATCGTGCAGTTTCTGTATCATTGTCACCTGACAAGCTTTATGAAGAAATGAATACAACAAAAACTATTGTAGTTAACAATGGCTATGATCATCCCTCATTAGCTGAAAAGGTCTTTAAAGTTAAACTGACGCTAAATTGACCACTTTAGGCAGCAGTGATGTTTCTGACAGTAGCTAGCGTAAAAAGATTTTTTCAGTTCCATTTTTAGGCACTATTTCTTATGGAATTCGTAGTCCTCTAGTTAAAAATTATAGATTCGAAGTTGCCTTTTCCACTAATAATTACCTGCAAAAAAATCTTATTCACAGTGTCCAAGTCCACAGTTGCTCCTATACTCAATTCAGGAGTTTCTAAAACCGCTTGTGATATGTGTCCCGTGTATTATACAGAACAAACTGCAGGACCTTCCATTGTCAGGTACAAGGAGCATTTATGGGAATAAAGAGGCACTAGTGTACATAATTCCGCTTTTGCTGATCATCTGTTAATTTCCGGTCACAAACTGAAAAATGTTAAAGTAGTTTCCATTTTACATAGGGAAAAGAAAGGTCAAATGGTTCAAATGACTCTGAGCACTATGGGACTTAACATCTGAGGTCATCAGTCCCCTAGAACTTAGAACTACTTAAAGATAACTAACCTAAAGACATCACACACATCCATGCCCGAGGCAGGATTCGAACCTGCTACCGTAGCGGTCGCGCGGCTCCGGACTGTAGCGCCTAGAACCGCTCGGCCACTCCGGCCGGCCAAAAAAAGGTCATAAGATCGACGTACTCTAAGAGCTGGATATTTTCAAGCATGTTTCTAAGAACGATGGTTTCTTCCTCAATCAACTGTTACAATTACTTAACAAAAATTTTTTCAGTGGCTTTAATCCACTACCTGCGGACTTCTGATTCCTTTATTTTTTACTGTGTTTTCCTTCCTTTTCTTCGAATCTTACAGACGTGCACTACTAAAGTTACCTTCACTCAGATATTTTTTCGACTGTACAAATGTTCAATAATATTTTGTGCTTTACGTAACGGGAATTTCTGAAAAGCCTAACAGATGGCTCTTAGTTATACTTCGTTTGCTTGACTACTTTGTAGTTTCTAAAATATATTAAGCTCTCTCCCTTTGTGTTTTGTTTTTATAATTAACTGTTGTTTAATTCAATTATTTCTGTTATAATGTCTCAAATGGGCACATATCACTGTCTGCGTCCGAGAGGCGGCGCAACTTGTATTGTTTTCGTGGCAGTAATGTAAGTCGATTAGTCTGATGTTGTTCCTGGCCAAGCATACGTGCCAAAGGCTGGAACGTCCTTAATTTTAATTTTTGATTTGAGCGTATCTGCTCTAAACTTTGACCACTGCCTTCTCGCAGTGTAACTTTACGTAAGTAACCTTTGTACGTTATGACAATCGTCATGTTGGTTAATGTTTTTGTCAAACTTAATTTGCTATGTGTATTTTAAATGGTTTCTTAAAATTTGATTCTGACGAAGACATCCTTAGAGGTGTGGAAATCTAGGTCAATGTACCAAACAATTATTTGCAATCGGTTGGCTGTGTGAGTCCATGTTGAGACTTATTTACTGGTATTGAGAGACAGCCATGTTTAAAATTGAGAAATAAACCTGAGCCCTTTCAAGATGTCCACATCCAAATTGGTGTCAGTGTCCATGACGCGATTGTGGCAACGATTGTTACCACAGCACAAAGGACAACTAAACCAACCAGAAAGATACATACGTTCAGTAAACTAGATAAAAAAATGTTCAAATGTGTGTGAAATCTTATGGGACTTAACTGCTAAGATCATCAATCCCTAAGCTAACACAATACTTAACCTAAATTATCCTAAGGACAAACACACACACACACACACACACACACACACACACACACACACACACACACATGCCCGAGGGAGGACTCGAACCTCCGCCGTGACCAGCCGCACAGTCTATGACTGCACCGCAAAGGACCGCTCGGCCAATCTCGCGCGCCAAACTAGATAAAAACTCAGTAGCGTCGTACCTCAGTGAGAAACCGGAAACTTTAAAAAAAATGATTCAAATTGCTCTGAGCACTGTGGGACTTAACATCTGAGGTCATCAGTCTCCTAGAACTTAGAAATACTTAAACCTAACCAACCTAAGGACATCACACACATCCATGCCCGAGGCAGGATTCGAACCTGCGACCGTAGCAGTCTCGCGATTCCGGAGTGAAGCACCTAGAACCGCACGGCCACCACGGCCGGCGGAAACTTTCAGCAAAGGGCAGATTCATGTAGAGGGAGAAGAAGTCAAGATTAAAATAAATGTTCACAGTGCACTGGATAGGTCGGTACCCAATATACCCAGTAGAACAGTACCTAATGAGAGGAATCCTCCATGATATACTGCCACTGTAAAGAAACTTCTAAAGAGATACAGACTACTGCATAATAGATGTGAAACGAAGCGTAGGACTATACATAGAGAGATGCTGAATGAAACGCTTTCGGCTGTCAAGAGAGCGATGCGTGAAGCATCCGACGATGAGAAACAGCTTAAATCGTTAAAACTATGTTGAATTTGCGTCTGAGTTAGCCCCTCCTCTAACTACAATCTACCGTAGATCCCTCGAACAAAAACCCGTGCACAGCAGTTCGAAGGAAGTAGAGTTCACATCCGTCTACAGGACGGGTAGTAGAAGTGATCCAGAAAACTGCCGTCCAGTTTACTTCACATCGATTTGTTGTAGAATCTCAGAACATATTCTGAGCTCAAATGCAATGAAGTATCTAGAAAAGAATGACCTTCTCCGTGCCAAACAGCACGTGGCTCCCCGTCGGAGGTTCGAGTCCTCCTTCGGGCACGGGTGTGTGTGTTGTCCATAGCGTAAGTTATTTTAACTTAGGTTAAGTAGTGTGTAAGCTTAGGGACTGATGACCTAAGCAGTTTGGTCCCGTAAGAAAAAAAAAAAAAAGCCAACCAGCATTTATTTCGAAAACATCGATCATGTGAAACTCAACTCGCAATTTTCTTACATGACTTACTAAAAGCTTTGGACCACGGCAGTCGGGTGGATGCAGTATTTCTTGATTTCCGAAAAACATTTGACTCAGTACAACACCAACTCTGTCAGAAGTTCGATCATATGGGATATAAAGTGAAATTTGTGACTGGACTGAAAACGTTTTGCTAGGACACAGTATGTTATTTTGGATAGGGAGTCATCGTCAGATGCAGAAGTAACTTCGGGTGTGCCCCAGAGAAGTGTATTGGGAACCTTGCTGTTCATGTTGTATATTAATTACCTTGTGAACAATGTTAATAGCAACCTCAGACTTTTTCCGATGATACAGTTATTTATAAGGAAGTACTGCCTGAAAGAAGCTGCATAGATATACAGATTTTGGTAAGATTCCAAATGATGCAAAGATTGGCAACTTGCTTTAAATGCTCAGAACTGTAAAACTGTGATCTTCACAAAATGAGGAGACGTAGTATCCTGTGACTATAACACCAATAAGTCACAGTTGGAATATCATACAAACACCTGCGTGTAACGCTTTGTAGAAATATCAAATGCAGTGATCACATAGACTCGGTTGTGGATAAAGCAGTTGGCAGACTTCGATTTATTGGTAGAATACTGGGTAAGTGCAGTCAGTGCAAAGGAGATTGCTTACAAGTCACTTGTGCGACGCGTTCTTGAATATTACTCAAATGTGTGACGTGTACCGTGTAACACTAATAGGGGATATTGGACTTATACGAAGAAGGACAGCATGAATGCACAAAGCTTTGTCTGACTAGCGGGAAGGTGTTACAGAAAGGCTGAAAAACAATGAACTGGCAGACCCTTGAAGATAGAAGCAAACTATCACGAGAAAGTTTTAAGAACCGGCATTAAATGATAATTCTACGAATATACTAAAACCCCTTCGTATCCCTCACGTAGGGATCAAGAGAAGAAGATTAGAATAATTACAGCACGCACAGACGTGTTCCGACAGTCATTCCTCCCGCGTTCCATACGTGAATGGAACGGGATGAAACACTAATAACTGCCATGCACTTCACGGTGGTTTGCAGAGTATAGACATAGACGTAGATAAAAAAGAGTAAATGTTAAGGGACCTGAAACGCTAATGTTGCGTTTTCCGAAAGCCAGTTGTTCGGGAAGTGGGATACATCACAGTGACTACAGGAGGAGCAAACCATGGAAAGATCTGGTGTAATTAAGCTCCCTACTGCTGATCAAGTGAAATTCTTCCGTTATTTGATTTAGAAGTTGTCAGGTTCAGAGGCATTGTTGAAGGCGGACGACGCTAACATGCAGTATAATATAACAAAATGTTTTGCATTAAAAAAAAAACTAATCGGACTTCGTCACAAGAAATTTAGATGGCAATGTTCCATTTTTATAAAGCGTAAATTTGCACGTAATGGCTCGCGGATTCCGTGCTAAACGACACGTCACCAAACCATTTCCAACGTGATTAAAAGCTGAAACTTTGCAGGAAACATCACATATCATTAGTACAGGATGTTGGTATTATTTCCTAGAAATAAGACATATATCAAATCAGATACTATTAATATTATTGCAAATTTACATCGAGCAAGAAAATAGCGTGTTCAGATGAAGCCCGATGAAAGGAGGCAGATAAAAATCAGGAGGCGATAGGTGCCTCAATTATTTTTAAAGATGAGTAATTGAAAGTCAATAAAGGATGTTTATAGAGTGATTACAGTGACAATGTACAATTTTATCGTTGCAGTGTAAGAATTAACTAAGTAGTTACATCTACCCTCCTTGCGGTCTGTATGTTGAGTAAGCTGTGATGGAAACGAAGGAGGAATTTGGAAGGCGAATTATTCAGCGAATAGAAATAAAAATTTTCAGGTTAAGCCATAGCATTATAATACAGATACAAAAGGACTTCGAAGATGGGCCAGATTGTCCTAAAAAGAGGATGTAAAATGAACATCAACAAAAGTAAAACGTGGCTAACGTAGTCGAATTTAGTCAGATGATGCTCAGGAAACGGTTCAGCAAACGAAGTCTACAAATAGTACACGAATATTGTTATTTTGGTGTTTGAGTAACAAAACAATTTAAGGTAACAGAAGTAAAGAGGATATAGCATGAAAGGCTTTTCGGGGGAAAAGAATTGTTAACGTCGAATACAGACTTATTTTTCGGGGAGAAAGAGATTTTGATGGTACAGTTTGACTCGATAGGACATATTCTGAGACCTGAAGACGTAGTTACTTCGGTAATGGAGGATTATCAGGTTCCCGGTTCCGTCACACGGAATTCTGTGCTGGGCTTCCAGGCGTCCGGTGAGCAAACCGACAGCTAAAAGTGCAGCATTATGAAGCACAATAGCCTTCTAAGAAAAGAGCTTCTAATAGTGATTGTACTGCATTATTTCGGGGTAGTGATCAGGCGTCAACCAGAAATCCATTTTCATCGCAGGTGTTGTCACAAATTTATAGCCTTCAAATATATGGCATTATTCTACGAGTACTTAGCCTCTACTTCTATCTATATGTATACTCTGCAAGTCACTTTATGATGTGTGGTGGAGAGTACTTCTGATAACACTACTTTTGCCCCTCCCCCCTCTATGGCACGTGGGAAAAATGACTGTCGATGACACCTTGCATGATTTTTTCGTCGTGATCATTTAGCGAGACATATGTCCTGGGAAGTATTCTGCCAACTCATGAACATACCCTCTCGAATGATTAAACGATCCCGAGGTGAAAAGCGCCGCTCTCTGTTGGATCTTTTCTATTAATCCTACTTGATAAGGCTGATGAACAATACTCAGGAATCGGTCTAAAAAGCATACCGTAACCCACTTATATCATTGATGAATTACACTGCTTTAGTATTCCCCCCGATGAATCTCTAATCTGGGAGTATGGAATCAGCTATTGCTCACCATCCACACCCAGCTCACTCTAACCTGTAGTCTAACAAAACAAGGTGCACCCAGCTCACTCTAACCTGTAGTCTAACAAAACAAGGTGCCGTTTCAAGAAGAAGAGCTTCGCTGTATGCCTTTCCGAAGTGGTGAAAAAAAAAAGGTTGCTCAGCCCAATGACTGGACTAGATTATTGGTGTATATTTTACAGCCTCTGAAAGAGCAGCCGCTCATTCGCACAATTTTCACCCACACTGGACGATTGGGAGCAGAATGAACGCTAACTTGTTTGGGAGACCGTTGGAGGTAGTGCCAGGCCTGGCGGATCCGCAACGTTACGATATCCGGGACTACTCTGCGCTGCACCCGAGGCAGCGCCCACAGCTGCATTTCCAGCCGCTAAACGTCACTGCGGCGTCATTGGTCCCCTCATTTTGCTTTGTCAGATAGTATCTGTCATGCACCTTCCATTTCTAAGTCACTCAGACGCACACAGTCACTGGCTGTCCTATGCCTGACTATCTAGTTAGTTTTTAGAAACCACTTTTAATTAATACAAATCACTGTATCTTAAATGGCATTCCACCTTAACGGCACCTCCCAGTACACAACTATGATGTCTCTGAAGTGAAATTCGTAATCTCCCAGGTCGTCGATATGCTTCGTGAACAGTAACTGCTATATCACACTTCCTTCAGGTCGTTTGCACTGGGAGTATGCCTGCATCGCAATGCAAACGCGTTTAATGCGGAAAGTGTGTAATGCTGATAAACCTTTTCAGCCGTAAACGCGTTTAATGCGCAAAGTGTGTCGTGAAGATAAACCATTTCAGCCGACTCGTGGTAGACGATGTCGACGACGCAGTTACGTCATCCTGGCGCCATCTAGTCTGCAAGTTATCTGACAGTGTGAGGCGGAGGGAACGGCGGGTACTTCTGGTACGACTAACTAATGTCCGTTTCCCTGATCCATTCGTAAATAAGGTGTCGGAAGAATGACTGTCGGTGAATCTCTGTTTTAGCTCTGATTTCTCGAATTTTCTCAATGTGTTCATTTCACGAGATGTTTGCGACAGAAAGTTATATGCTGTCCGAAACTTCCCGGAAGCTCTACAAATGTCAATAACAAACCTCTCCTTGATGTAGAACACTCCTTTTTTTACGTCTGCCACTGGAGTTTGTTCGGCTTCTGCGTAACACTGTCGCCTCGAGTAAACGATCCAATGACGATAGGTGTCACTCCTCCTTGGATCTTGTCTCTCTCTCTATTAATCCAACTTGGTAGGAGGCTGTGACTGATGAGCAACACTCAATAATCGACGGAACAATTTTATAAGCCACTTCATTCGTGGATAAATTACGTTTTCTGATGATTCTTCATAAGAATATCAGCCTAGCATCTGCTTTTAGTACTATTTTTATGACGTCATTACAACTGAAGACGCTCCGGCACTCCTAAACATTTTACGGTAGTTACTGTTTCCAGCAATTTCTCATCAATAGCGTAGTTGTACAGTGGTGGATTTCTTTGCCTATGTGTCCACAATATGTTACATTTATTTACTTTCAAGGTCAACTGCCACCCCTGCAACATTCATCAAAACTATGCGGGTCTTCCTTCAATTCACTTCGGTCCTATGGGGTTGCCATATTTTTTTATCCAACACCGTCATCTGGACCTTCCGACATTATCTACCAGATTATTCGCATTATTATAAACAGTAACGATCCGGTCGCATTTCCTTGGTTTTTTTCTGAAATTACTGTTATGTCTGTCGATTCTGTTCCCTTAAGAGCGACACTTTGAGTACTGCCTGCAAGGAAGTCTTAAATCAGGTCGCAAATTTGGTCCAATAGTCGATAAGCTTTTTTTCTCTTTTTCACTATACGACAGTGTGTGACGGTATCAAATGCCTTCAGATGGTTCAAATGGCTCCAAGCAGTATGGGACTTAACATCTGAGGTCATCAGTCCCATAGACTTATAACTACTTAAACCTAACTAACCTAAGAACATCACACACATCCATGCCCGAGGCAAGATTCGAACCTGCGACCGTAGCGGTCGCACGGTTCCGGACTGAAGCGCCTGGAACCGCTTGGCCACAGCGGCCGGCGTCAAATGCCTTCCTGAAGTGGAGGAACACGGCATAAACACGGTATAACAACATACAGGGTGATTCACCTAAAATTTTCAACAGAAATATTGCGGAAATGGGAAGTGCTATTGATATTCGGTCTTCACATAGTGGATTGGTCGTCAGGGGTTCGTATTGTCAGCCATTAAACAGATTGTAGTAATTCTTAGAAAGTATATTTAGTGTCGAAACATACCCTTTTTTAAATGGAAAAATGCCTATTGACATTAGCAAACTAAAAGTATGGTAATTAGAATTTCAATGGTGTTTGTTGCAGCTTTCTAGTGCGAGTCGTTTACGAGATATTCCTACACCGACACTTGTACAATACCTGTGGTAACAGACACTAAAGAACAACACAAGAACACACACTAGTTATGTGGATTCTGAGTAATAACGAGACAACTGACCATCACAGGTTGCGTTCAAAATCACCACCGGCAGCGGCAGTTCACTCTTCCAGTCTGGTCTGGAACGACTGCTGCACACGTGCTAGCATTCCAGCGGAGATGTTCGTGCACTCTGCAGCAATACGTTGTGCATATCATCAGGTGTTGTTGGTATGTCTTTGTAGGCAGCGCCTTTCGGCTTCCCCCATAGAACCGCGCGACCGCTCCGGTCGCAGGTTCGAATCCTGCCTCGGACATGAATGTGTGTGATGTCCTTAGGTTAGTTGGTTTGAAGTAGTTCTAAGTTCTAGGGGAGTGATGACCTCAGATGTTAAGTCCCACAGTGCTCAGAGCCATTTGAACCACTTGAACCATTCCCCCATAGAGAAAGTCTACAGGTGTCAAATCCGGGAAACGGGCCGGCCAAGGTAAAGGTCTTCTGCATCCAGTCCAGCTATTTGGAAACAATTCGTGAAGTCGTGCTGTGTTAGTCCGTGGAATATTGGTACTAAAGGTTCCTCCTACTCTGCAGCGGAATGTCTTGTAACATCCATGGTAGATGGTCTGTTAGGAGGCTGCGATACTTGTGCGCGTTCAGTGTTTCGTCTATGAACTGATGGTTAACTATCCCACACCACACGCAAGGCAGGTGTGTACCGTATACCTTGCAATTGTGGCATGTCATATATTGACCAGGCTATCAGGACGGTGGACTGGTGTACTGAGCATCAACGCTATCACCGTTATATCAGCAAAGCAAATCGGCTATTGCTGAACATTGCCTTGGCATCGGTCGTCCTATGGAATATAAGAACATGAAGATTCTGAGCGAGCAAGGTAGCGCAGTGGGTGGCAGACTTGACTAGTATTCAGGAGGACGACGGTCGTCAAACCCACGCCCGGTGATCTTTATTTAGGTTTTCCGTGATTTCCCTAAATCGGATCAGGCAAATGCCCGGATGATTCCTATGGAAGGGCACAGCCAATTTCCTTCCCCATCCTTCCCACAATCCGCGCTTGTGTTCCGTCTCTAATAGCCTCGATGTCGACGAGACCTTAAACACTAATCCCCTCCATCCCCTCCAAGATGATAATGGAATGAGCTTCCAGCTACTGGGACAGTATTATCAAGGGAACAGTTGAGATTAAATTTGTAAGTAACCTGGTACACAGAGATGGATCTTCTTGCTTAAATTCTGCGTAGAATCCTGTTCTCTTCCCTGGCAAAAAGCAGAGAGAAGAGTTAATGCTAGTTCACTCGTTGTTTAGTAATTTTCACTATCGATAACTTCGGGAGTCGATCATCTTTGGTTGCGAGATGCGAGAGTGTCTACAGATGGCGCGCGGGCGCGCGCGCGCGTGCGTGTGTGTGTGTGTGTGTGTGTGTGTGTGTGTGTGTGTGTGTGTGTGTGTGTGCATGTTATATTTCCGGAACTAATCTGCAAAATGGTGTTTTAAATTCACTTGCACAGCACTTACTTGTTGATGTTTTGCGTTGAAAATGACGAGGTGGTCATCTGTCGAAGTATCGGTGGTTGTCGACAGCGTCATCCGGCTGCATTCCCGTAACATATTTGAACCTCCCATACCCCAGAAGGAACTCAGGTCTCACAGCTGCAACCTTGTCCCCGTATTTCTAACTTACTCCTTGTGTCAGAATGAATCCCCTACCTTGCACGGGAGTGTACGCTGTTTTGAAATTTCCCGGCATTGTGAAACTTTGTGCTGGATAGTTTCTCGAAAACATAACACTGAGTTTTGTGGTTCAAATGGCTCTGAGCACTATGAGACTTAACATCTCAGGTCATCACTCCCCTAGAACTTAGAACTACGTAAACCTAACTAACCTAAGGACATCACACACATCCATACCCGAGGCAGGATTCGAACCTGCGACCGTAGCGGTCGCGCGGTTCCAGACTCAAGCGCCTAGAACCGCTTGGCCACCAACGGCCGGCTGAGTTTTGTGGCCAGTATTCTTACTCACTGAGCTTTCCAGGCCCGCCTTCACAACTCCACTTCTGCGAGTACCTCTCTTCCGCTTCACAAATTTCACAGAGGACTAATATTCCTGGAAGAAAGTAAAGTGCGGAAAAATGCTTTAGCAACTACCTAGGAAACTCTTTTGTAAATCTTTGACATGTAGTGTTCGCTATTTTGAAAATTTCTGCCGAATGAAACTGCTTACAGGAAGGGCAGGAGTACTGTGAAGTGTGCAAAGTAGAACAGAGCTCCAGGGAAAAGTGAAGGTGTGAGTCGTTCCTGGATAACTCACTCATTAAAATTATTGCACTTGAAGGACACTGTTTCGAATTCGAGTCCCATGCGCCACACTGTTTTAATCTTAACCTGTATTCACCTTACAGTTTGAAAAGTCTGGCAGTTGCAGAATGAAGATCCAGCTAGAAAATACGGAAGTCGTCTTCTGTGTGTTTCAAGGTAGTCGCCGAAATAAACTAAAAAATATGTCCGGGTGTTCGGAGGCTGTCGTGTATACAAATACGTCACGGCGAAAAAGCTCACAAATTTAGGGGTGACGTCAGTAATTAACACTTTCAGAACAGAAGCTAATTTATTTAGTAGATACCGGTAGAAGTTAATTAGCTTATCGCGATAGGGCCGGCGTTAATGAAGAAGTCCCGATTTGCATGCAAATGTCTTAATTGAGGAGAAACTTCACGGTGCAATTTGTTAATCGACGCTCATTGACGATCGACGGGTCGTGCCGGGATACCCGAAGTCCGCAGATATGCCCGGGAGTCTAGCGGGCTGCTAAACGGAATGACAAATTAATGAAGATGGACACGGCTGCACACAAGGACGAGGCGGCGGCGCCGCGGCCAGGAGACTCTGCTTCGTCCAATTAATAGCTGTTGAGCACATATTTTCTAACGTGTTCATTTCACGGTGCCGGGCATTAACGAGTTTTTTAACGATATTTACGGCGCGAAAGCTCGGCACCGACGACGAAATAACTTATCGATTCGTATCGCTTTTCTAATGGGTGGTGTTCGGGCAAGAAAACGCTAATTAAAAGGAGCCGGTGTTTATGGGCGTCGGCTCCATAAATAAGGCGGCAATGCCCGCGGTGCCCCCTCCCCCGCCCCCTGGTAATGGTAATTGAAACTGCCGGCCGCCAGCAGGTAACGCAGGCGTCGCCTACACCACACCGCGGCGCGCCTCCTCCCGCTTCATCGGATGTAAATGAGGCGCATGCGCGTTAGTCGCGCCGTCCGCGGTTAATAGTGATCATTGCTATTATCGGCTGGGCCCGGCGTGCGTTCCCACGGGCCCAGACCTGCCGCTTACCGGAAACAACGGGACTCCGGCTCGGAGGGAAATCTGGGATCGTCAGTGATTGCAACTGTTGAAAACTTTATCAGGTCAATGTAGAGCTCGAATACAGCGATGCTGTGCTATGTCTTATAACAGAAGTCGTGCAGTGGCTAACATAATCCTGACCACGTAGTCAGTAAGATTTTGTAACATTTGATCTACGTATACTGAGGTGACAAAAGTCATGGGCTGCATCCTAATATCGTGTCGGACCTCATTTTGCACGACATAGTGCAGTAACTCGACGTGGCATGGAATCAACAAAACATTGGAAACTTAATCCCTCAACAGGTCAGAGACAAATGTGTCCCGGTCGGTTCACTCATTTCCCTCTGACCTGCTGAGGGATTAAGTTTACTAATCTCCCATAAGAGTAAGTCTTTCTCTTTTCCAGGCCCCACCAGCAAGGAAAATTCAACAAGAGTGGTAAGACCTATTCTCTCCCCCCTAGGAACCGCAGGAATGACAATTTTTTGTCCAAACTGCACCATCTCGAGCCAAGGATATGCTCGTCTTTTCAGCGTCAGCGTCAAGACGTTGGAAAACCTCTCCAAACATACTGAACCATAATTTCGAAAGTGTTGACGGTGTAGGATTTTGTGCCCCAACTGACCTCTCGATTATTTCTCATAAATGTTCGGAGAGATTCATGTCGTGCAATCTGAGTGGCAAAATCATTTGCTCGAATTGCCCAGAATATTCTTCAAACCAAATGAGAACAATTGTGGCCCGGTGACTTGGCGCATAGACATCCATAACACATCGCTGTTTGGGAACATAACATCCATGAATTGCTGCAAATGGTCTCTGAAAAGCTGAACAATACATGTACACAAGCCTACAATATTATGGAGCCTTCACCCGTTTGCACAGTGCCTTGTTGAAAACTTGGGACCGTGGCATCCTGGCGTCTGTGCCACACTCGGTTCTCCAGTCGTCTAGGCTCGAGCCGATATGGTCATGAATCCAGGAGAGGCGCTACAGGCGATGTGCTGTTAGCAAACGCACTCATGTCGATCGTCTGCTGCCACAGCATATTAACGCCAAATTTCGCAGCACTGTCCTTAAAAATATGTTCCTCATATATCGCACATTGATTTCTGGAGTTTCTCACCCAGTGTTGCATGTCTATTAGCACTGACAACGGTATGTGAACGGCGATGCTCTCGGTGATTAAGTGAACGCCGTCGGCCACTGCGTTGCCCGTGCTGAGAGGTGATGGCTGAGACTTTGTATTCTTGGCACACTCTTGACACTGTGGATTCGGAATATTGCATCCTCTAGCGATTTTCGAAATGGAATGTCCCAAGCCCCATGAGTTCTGTCTCCTCAGTGTGTTTCTTACTAATTGTCCGACTGAAATCATAAGTAAATCTTTAGAGAGTAGATCCGTTGTAACAAAATTGAATTGAAGCTGCACACTTCGGCGGCACCTGATGAACAACTGCGTGCCTCGTGATGACTGGGTGTTGTGTGGTGTCCTTAGGTTAGTTAGGTTTAAGTAGTTCTAAGTCCAGGGGACTGATGACCATAGATGTTAAGTCCCATAGTGCTCAGAGCCATTTGAACCATTTGAACAACTGCGATACAAATCTCCAATACAGGTTAATAAAACACAAGTGGAGAAAAATACGAGTGCATTATTCGGAAAATACATATTAGAAATACATATTCCAATTATTTTAAACTAAAGAGAGAACCATTCATAACATCTTGGCCATTATTAGCCTCGGGACAAAAATTCTTGAACAGTGGAAGTCTGTCACCGAAACTCATGAAGGCTGTTTTACACTTGGACTATGTATTCAAAAAATTGAGTTAACAACAAAATTACACGATACATAATGTACGAGTAAGCATATAATGCAGCCCTTCAGAGTGTCGAATTCTAGACTACCCACGAAGTCACCTAGAAACTGACTCGAATTATAACCACGAATATCGACGTCATATGAGAAACCATTTGCATCTTATGAAGTCACACGGATTCTGACCTTGTTAATCACAATCTGGCAAGACATAGCTCTTGGATCTCACTAACCACGACATGCTAAGCAAAATCTCGAGTTTACCAAGAATTTCCTCACCACGTAGCTACGAGCACACCACACATCTCAACGTAAAAATTTCCCAAATAGTTACGAAGTACACCAGCGGGCAGCGACCATAAGAACAGAATAGTATGTAAACTCGTACAAAGGAACACATGTGAGCTCTAAAATGGTACACGTTAACTTACGAAGCATTGCATGTGCGGAAAGACATCATAATAAAACGACAGCAATGAGATAAACGGGCAAAGTAATATTACAATTGACCTGAGTTATCAGTTTCATGAATAAGTTTGTGGAATTGATTCCAATAATTAAATTGAGTGGAGACATTTAATGACTAAAGTGATATAAAGTTAGTTCTCGCTAATTCGAGCAAGCATCGTACCACCCAGGTACTCATGCGGTGGCACCGAGGTCTATCACAGGCTGTATCTACGAATAGTTGCCTTCAGAAGCGTCTACGCGGGTCTCTGCCATCTGCGTTTTTTTCTCCTTTTCCATTCTAATTTCCTCATTTTGTCCGATTGACCTGTGGTCACAGATCATGCTCAAATCTAACTCATTTACCCCAATGAGCAACAACTAATGTGACATCTTTGACCTATATGCAAAACCAGAGTACGCACGAGAAATTTACGACTGTTTACGATGTACGGAAAGCTCACCTTTTCTCCTTCTCTCTCTCTCTCTCTCTCTCTCTCTCTCTCTCTCTCTCTCTCTCTCTGCTCTTGCTAACCAGTTATACAAGTGACTTGTATTAAAAAAGATACTGTCACTAAAATACCCCATAAAAAATCTAATTTTGCAGTTGCTACATCAGCCTCACATCGCAGTAACCTTTTACTGTTACAATAACTGTCTGCAAGAGATCAGTAAAAAGATTTCACTTCTAACAAAGATGGTATTTATGTTTCTGCCTGACGTTTTCCTGTGAGCTCTACAAAAGTGTGCTGTCTCTATTTACTTAGTTATTTACCTATCATATTCCGTGAGACTGTCCGAGTTACAGCTGTTCGGTCATGGAACAAGCCAGTGCATAGTATACGGAATTATGAGTAGAAAATTTATAAAAAAAAGATTTACGGAACTAACAAGGCAAGATAAAAATTGTGAGAGAGTATAGGAATAGATAACACACTACAGAGAAAATTTGTCAAGAACTGCGAGGACCTCATGTGCAGAACAGGAAGTGTGTGCCACAAGGAAACCTTTCAACCTTGATTTCAACACTTGGGGCTCGTCACGCAGTTTTTTTCACTTCTGCTGGAAGCCTATTTCAAATGAAACCTGCTGAATAGCGCACACTGAATGAATGTTTCAGTTTGGCCGCGCGGTCCTGGCGCTGCAGTCTGGAACCGCGAGACCGCTACGGTCGCAGGTTCGAATCCTGCCTCGGGCATGGATGTGCGTGATGTCCTTAGGTTAGTTAGGTTTAACTAGTTCTAAGTTCTAGGGGACTAATGACCTCAGCAGTTGAGTCCCATAGTGCTCAGAGCCATTTGAACCATTTGAATCTTTCAGTTCCCTCTGAATGAGTCAGTATCGTAAACAACAAATAAAATGGTGGAAAATACCAGGGCAATTCTTTTTTTCAGTGGGCGATTGGTTGTGAAATGGAAATCACAGTGAAAATCAAAAATGTTTTATTTACAACATTTAGCTAAGTCTTCCAACTACTTCTCAACATAGTCGCTGTTCCAATTTAGACATTTGTCACAGTGTGGTAAGGCTTTCCAACACCCTCATCATAGAAGACAGCGATCTGTGCTTTTCACAAATTCTCTACGCTGGTCTGCAGCTCGCTACCTCTTCCAAAATGCTGTCCTCATATCCAGCGATTCACATGAGCGAAGAGATGAAAATGAGAGGGAGCCAAGTTATGAAGTTATGACAGTATGATGGGTGATCAAACACCGTCCCCCCCCCCCACCCCCACACACACACACACACAAAGACGAACAATCCCCGATGACAATGTTGCTCTTCGCTTCTTCTGAACTATTCTCGTCATACACGATTTCTCAAATCTCCTGATCCATTCGCCAGCAAGATCACCAGTTATTATTCGTTTCGTTCTGTAACTACCTGTAGCATTAACGCCTCTATGTCCTGCTTCGAAGTTCCTACATTATGGATGCACTTGGTTGTTATGCACAACAGTCACGTTATATGGTTTACATGAAATCGAGTAGAGCCCTTCAGCATGACGAAACGGAATGACTGTACACACTTCACACGTGGTGGGAGAGACTATTATTCTAGTCATCTTTACGTACTCACAGTGTGCTCAAACCGAAGAGTGCAACTTGAAACGATCGATGGGCATACTAGAGATGCTGCACAACACATATGCACAAAGGGTCATCGGATTTTCACTGATGTATTAATTTCGCGACCGATCAGACGTTCAAAAAAAATTCGCTCGCACGTTCAGGGATGGCAGTGTTAGGAATCCGAGACAAATGAGCAATGGGCTACACAGAAGTTCGCAAATAGACACCGCAGATCTGTCTGAATGCCTCTTCCTGGACTAAGAATGTTCTTGGTGGGATCACAGATCTACCGCAAAATATGGCACCATATGAGATGACAGAATGAAACAATGCAAAGTAATCACATCTTTACGAGTAACTATATTCATGGGACGAAAGTTCAGCATCGGCGGCGATATAACTTATCGATTCGAACTTTACAATAATAAGGAGTAAAGACTGGCAACTAGAGAGAGGGGGGGGGAGGTGATTTTTTCCAGCCGTGCATGTTTAAGCGCCGCTTCTGGGACAGAGAGGTACACAGGCCCCAGATTGAAACGCCCAGCAGATTAACAAGGGTCGGTGTGCCGACCATCTTGAATGTGGTTTTTAGGCGG
The DNA here is from genome assembly GCF_021461385.2 of Schistocerca piceifrons. Lineage (NCBI taxonomy): Eukaryota > Metazoa > Arthropoda > Insecta > Orthoptera > Acrididae > Schistocerca > Schistocerca piceifrons. The sequence continues at coordinate 771,412,687 of NC_060139.1, read as the reverse complement.
TTACTCATAGCCCATTAGGTGAATACAGGCTGATACCCTAGTCGCGCCTCAGTTACACGATTCGCAAATACAGAAAACTTTGTTCACTTTCACATAAATAACACTGCACACAGATGGATGAGGTACACGCACAGTAAGGTGACAAAAGTCGTGGAGTACACCCTAATATCCTGTCGGACCTCCTCCTGCCCAACATAGAGCAGCAACTCGATGTGACATGGACTCAGCAAGACGTTGGAAGTCTCCTGGAGAAATATTAAGCCACGCTGCCTCTATAGCGCCCCTCCCCCCCCCCCCCCACCCCCCAATTACGGAAGTATTGCCAGTGCAGGATGGTGTGGACGAACTGACACCTCGGTTATGCCCCTTAAATGTTCGATGGGTTTCATGCCCGACAGTCTAGGTGGCCAAATCTTTCGTTCGAACTGTCCAGGGTGTTCTTCAAAACAATTGCGAACACTTGTAGCCCAGTGACATGGCACATTGTCATCCACAAGAATTCCACTGTTGATTGGAAATATGAAGTCCATGAATGGCTGCAAATAGTCTCCAAGTAGCCGAACATGCCGTTTCCAATCAACGTCCTACACCATTACACCATTGTAGAGTCACCACCAGATTGCACAGTGCGTTGTTAAAACCCTGTGTCCATGACTTCATGGAGTCTGTAACACACTCAGAAAACACGATCAGCTCTTACTAACTGAAATCAGGACACATCTGAGCAGGCCAGGCTTTTCCAGTCGTCTAGGATCCAACCGATATGGTCGTAAGCCAAGGAGAGGCGCTACAGACGCAACGCTATTACCAAAGGCACTCGCATGAGTCGTCTGCTGCCATAGCTCGTTAATGCCAAATTTCGCTCGGTCCTAACATACGTTCGTCGTAGTCTCATAGTGAATCATTCGCTTAGTTCACTTAGTGTTACTTGTCTGTTACCACTGACAACTCCATGCAAACGCCGCTTCTCTCGATTGTTAAGTGAAGGCCATAGACCACTGTGTTGTCTGTGAGAGAAGATGCCTGAAATTTGTTATTCTCGGCCCACTCTTCACGCTGTGAATCTCAGAGTATAGAATTCTCTAACGATTTCCGAAATGGAATGTCCGGTGCGTCTGTGTCGAACTACCGTTCTACGTTCAAAATCCGTTAATCCCCGTCTGAAAACTTTTCACATGATTCACCTGAGTATAAATGACAGCTTCACCAACGCACCGCCATTTTACAACTTGTGTACTCGATACTACTGCCATCTGTCCACCACGGCGCGGGATCTCGCCTGGTGGCGTTGCGGGCACTTGACGCGGAAACAAAGGTATGTAAGCCGAGCAGGCACGGATGGGGCATCAACCTAGCGAGGATGTGGGCTGCAAATGGGAGAATCCATTGAGATAAACGAGTTTGACAAAGGGCACATTATTGTTACACAGAGCCTGTGAACGAGTATCTCGAAAACGGCGAAACTGGGAACTAAGTGGTTTGTAGGGAAGCAGCCTACTCACGCCGTATAAAATTCACATCAGTCTTTCCATTGTGTGCCAGCCAGTCCGCTGTAACTAGCTCTGACGTCATAAATGTTGCGCAATACTTTAAAAATCAAGGAAATAATTTGAAACGTTTCTAGCATGTCAGGAGTAATACTAAATCAATATGTGTTGAATATCAGTTTTCTGTAAAAATCATTGGCGCAACAGAAAAGAGCTAGAAACTTAAAAATTTGTATTTAGATTCCTTTTTGCATAATAATTTAGTGGAAACAGTATTCTGGATCTCACAAATTAAAATTTTAGTAGAAATTCATGATTTTCTGGTTTTTGTCTTAAAAATTAAGGAAGCAAGATAGATTAAGTAGGCGAATAAATAAGGCTAGGATGTTTAAATTTAAGTAGAAGGGAGATCCGCTATAATCATAAAGATGTGAGAAGTTTCAATTGAATAACTATAAAACTATAGCGATAGCATATCTCCAAAGGGCAAGTTCAGAGCTCGTCTACTGCGTGTAGTGTAATTAAATTAATTCTCTCGCCCAAAGTATTTGACTTAGCCACGTCAAACTTTTATTATGATTACTTACCAATGTGCTGATTGCACATTTAAATTGAGAGCTTCATCGGCCATCAGCAAAGGAAGCAATGATTTATTCAACAACTTAAAGTGGTGCATTACTAGCCCAGCGGCTAGTCGGGAGAGCGGAATTGATCAGGCGTTCCCTTAGCCGTCCGCACCGCGGTTTTATATGTAAGAACGCTACGAGAGAGAAAAAGGCCCCAGTTCTCTCCAGACGCTGAATAGCACACCACCTGTGCCGGGAGTCGCGTCGCGTCGGTATCATTGCTATAAACAGCCTCGGATGCCGTAATAAGTTACTCGGGATACGCGTAACCATGAAATCGTTTTCGAGTGAAGTGCTAATTCTGGGATGACTTTAATGATCTATCTTCAGTTTGTGTATGTCGTATTTTCACGTGCCGTCGCGGGACAGACATTCTACCATTATTTAGCGTTGCGTTTGATGAGCATTATCATCAAATTATGGCGAGCATTCACTTAAACATTTAGTTTGAACAGTTATAGTTGCATCAGCGCATTAGACTCTGAACTGCTCTGGTAGTTGGATTATGTGGATTCTTTTTGGTCTGTGATTTTTAGAATATAGTGAACATTTTAGAGAGAATCGTTTTTGATTATGAATCCCAGACAATCTCCTCATTCCTCAGAGCTATAAGCTGTAGCTATAAGTGTATTTCTCAGATGAAGTGGGCACTAGGAATTCTAATTACAGGCTTCACGTTTTGCTAATCACTTTCTGGTTGCCAATATTGTAGTTAGTGAGCAAGTGTTGAGAACGGCAAAAGAGAGCATAAATAATGGGAACATTTAACAACAATTATTCCACCCGCCGCCCCACATATGGACAGCATAAATAATGGGAACATTTAACAACAATTATTCCACCCGCCGCCCCACATATGGCTAATCGGCAGGGAAAAACAAACAAAACACATATATTCTCAATAATTTCCACCCGCCGCCCCACATGTTGGACGCCCACCACTCTTCACAGAACGTGGGGTTTGGAGGCTTATCATCTCTGCAAAGTGGGATAGAAGATGATGATATGTGGCATCTCTGGCGAAAGATCACAATGCTGATGCACGCATAAGTGTTTCTGACCACACCGTTCATCGTACATTGTTTAACGTGGAGCTCTGCAGCAGACCACACCTACGTTTTCACATGGTGACCCAACGACATGGTCCGTTATGACTGCAGTGGTCGTCGATCAGTGGCTACGTGTCGTCTCTTCGGGTGACTCATATTTTTCCTACACTAGGTCGATGGTCGGCCAACGGCCTTGCCGCCGTGGTGACACCGGTTCCCGTCAGATCACCGACATTAAGCGCTGTCGGGCTGGACTAGCACTTGGATGGGTGACCATCCGGTCTGCCGAGCGCTGTTGGCAATCTGGGTGCACTCAGCCCTTGTGAGGCAAACTTCTCTATCTGCTTGATAGAGAAGTAGCGGCTCCGGTCTCGGAAAATGACATACAGCCGGGAGAGCGGTGTTCTGACCACATGCCCCTCCAGTGGCGCCTGTGGGCTGAGCATGACACGGCGGACGGCCGGTACCGTTGGGCCTTCATGGCCTGTTCGGGAGGAGTTTACTTTTTTTAGGTCGATGGTCGTCTCCACAAACGCCGTCATCGATGTGAAAGACGGCTCGAAAGGTGCAGTGCGCCACGGACGCAGGCTGCTGGGAGCACTATTAGGCTGTGGGAGACATTTTCCAGCACTTACGTGGCACCTGTGGTAGTAATCCAAGACATGCTGACAGCTTTGAACTACCTGCATCTCTTCATGCTTGATGTTTTCCCCGGTAACGATGTCATCTTTCAGCAGTGCAATTGCCCGTGTTTCGGAGCCAGAACCGTGCTACAGAGATTTGAGGAGCATTATAGTGAACTTACGTTGTTTCCTCGGCTCCAAAATTCGCCTGATATAAATCCTATGGAACTCATCCGGCTCGTTATCGGGCGCCATCACTGAGTACTCAGATTACGCGTATTACGTGACCTCTGCGTAGACATCTAATGCCACATACCCCCACAACCTTACCAACAAACTGTCGGACCCTTGATACGCAGAAGAAGTGATGTATTTCGTTACAGAGACTCACTAACGAGCTATTAAGCAAGACATAATGTTTTGGCTCATCAGTGTATGTGCATAACGCTATCCCATCACTTTCGTCGCCTCAATGTATTCCAAGCGGGATGGTTGTGGCGACTGGATGAATTTACGGCCACTCGTTACATTACCTATCCCATAGCTGTTCTAGAAGATGCCAACACTGCACCGATACGGGACGAAGGAACTAGAAGTATAAAAAAATTGGTATGGTTAAATTTCAAGTAGGATTATGATTGTCAGTTCGCCGTACGCTAGTACTGTACTGAGCCGCCTGTGCTATGTGTGTTTCGTGTGTGGTCGATTTTCTGACAGGAGGGCTGTATCGATAATACTGGGAAAGGGGAAGGTAAAACGGAAAAGGAGAGAATCAAAGAGTTTACCATTTGGTAAAATTAGGTGGACGGATAAGGAACAAGGAGATCCTGTGCAAAACTGACCAGGAAAGCACATAAACACTTACAAGAAGAAGGGAAACGATGACATGATCTTTAAGAAATCAAGAAATGACTTGCATTGAGCTAGAGTCAGCTGTAGAGGGTACAAACTATAGGCGAAGAGAAAGACTGGAATATACACAGCAAATAACTGAGGAAGTCGGGTGCATGTGGTTCTCTGATATATAGAGATTGATGCAGGAGAACAGGAGAGGATGTCGTGAAGGCCTGCACAAAACAGCCTAAAGACTGATGACCCAAAATAAAGATCGTAATTTATTAAAGGGTATAGACCGTCCAACATGAAACCTGCTCGTGTGCAGGGTATTTCAAAGGGTCGCAAACAAATTGAAGGAATCGACACAAGACTCGAAATAAGACTGTGGAACGGAAACTTACGGTCCTGGAAGTAAAGCCTGAACCTAGTAAGCGCTTTCGAATATGAGTAACAAGAAGGGAGATCAATGCATAAGCCCCTTACGTTTAGCACACTCAAACAGGCGTAACGTCTTCCAGAAAATTGTGGCGCACTGTACCACGTACACCAAGCATCTCACGAACCTCATCAGACGATGCAAGTATCCTGGCGAAAAGTGTATCTTCATCAGGAATAGATATCACGAAAACGAGGTTTTTTGTATGGCCCCATATACATCTACATCTGCATACATACTCCGCAATCTACCATACGTTGCGTGGCGGAGGGTACCTCGTACCACAACTAGCATCTTCTCTCCCTGTTCCACTCCCAAACAGAACGAGGGAAAAATGACTGCCTATATGCCTCTGTACGAGCCCTAATCTCTCTTGTCTACTCTTTGTGGTCTTTCCGCGAAATATTAGTTGGCGGCAGTAAAATTGTACTGCAGTCAGCCTCAAATGCTGGTTCTCTAAATTTCCTCAGTAGCGATTCACGAAAAGAACGCCTCCTTTCCTCCAGAGACTCCCACCCGAGTTCCTGAAGCATTTCCGTAACACTCGCGTGATGATCAAACCTACCAGTAACAAATCTAGCAGCCCGCCTCTGAATTGCTTCTACGTCCTCCCTCAATCCGACCTGATAGGGATCTCAAACACTCGAGCAGTACTCAAGAATAGGTCGTATTATTGTTTTATAAGCGGTCTCCTTTACAGTTGAACCACATATTCCCTGAATTCTACCAATGAACCGAACACGACTGTCCGCCTTCCTCACAACTGCCATTACAGGTTTGTCCCACTTCATATCGCTCTGCGATGTTACGCCCAAATAGTGTCAAGCGCTACACTACTAATGGAGTATTCAAAATTACGGGATTCTTTTTCCTATTCATCTGCATTAATTTACGTTTATCTATAATTAGAGTTAGCTCCCATTCTTTGCACCAATCACAAATCCTGTCCAGGTCATCTTGTATCCTCCTACAGTCACTCAACGACGACACCTTCCCCTACACCACAGCACCACCAGCAAACAGCCGCATATTGCTATCCACCCTATCCAAAAGATCATTTATGTAGATAGAAAACAACAGCGGACCTGCCACACTTCCCTGGGGCACTCCAGATGATACCCTCACCTCCGATGAAAACTCACCATCGGGGACAACGTACTGGGTTCTATTACGTGACACATGGAAGCGGAGTGACAAAGTAATTGGACTTGTACTACCGATCTAGTGGCTGGCATATGTGGCACTGAGTACGTCAGATACTTGCGCAGAAAAGTGTACTCGGTACTCTTTTGACCAGCCACAAGTACACACAAACGCTATATTACCTTTAATGAAATGAAGGCGTATTTGCATTGATTATCCTCGTTGTTCTTGTCTTTGCAGTGCTTTCACCGCTTCAGTATTATTTCCAAAACCATAAGTTCCTGTTCATAAAATTGCAGTATATCAACTTTTCTATCGGCTCTTTCAGTCTGTATACAACCATTTGAATCTGGCTATAGATTAACGCGCAGCGTGGTAACTTGCGAGACAGCGAAATTAAGCAGACTCGGATCGAATTCAAGCAGCTGATTAAGGACGTATGGTCTGCTGTACACGCCATCTGTTATTATTAGTCAGTTTTCCGTGCTCTTATAGGCAAATACTGAACTAGTTCCCGATCTACGCCTCAGGAAATAAGATACACAAACAATTCAAATACAACAACACGCAGAGCTACGTTTACACCGGTGGAGCACACATCTTTCCTCTCTTTCGTTCACTGACGACTATGGTGTCCGAAAGGCACCGACTACATTGTCAAGAAATGAAATAAATTTGTCAAATCATGGTAACAGTTGATCTAGTACGAAACGGTAAATGCTAGAAAAAGAGAGAGAGAGAGACAGAGACTGTAGTATCTCTATCGCTATACACCGTTGTCAATCAAAATAATCTCTGTAGAAAGAATAGGTTTGTGTCTTTGTGGAATGTAAGATTGAATCTCCGCTGATAATGAGGTGTAAGGAAATATTTAGGATTTAACGGCCCTCCAACAACGGGGTCCTTAGTGACGGAGCACCAAGCTCGGATTGGGGAAGGATAGGGAAGGTTAATGGTCGTGTTCATTTCAAGTGAATCATTTCGACATTTACCTTAACGATTTAGGGAAACCACCGAAGACTTGAATAATCGTGGCCGAACAAGGATTTGAACTGCACCCGAAAAGTGTTTCTAACGTGTTAGCAGGGCAGCATTTCATTTGGTGAAAAACCGTTTGATGTCTATCATTAATTAGTTATTTGCGTCTTCCATAGATCATTTTATTTACGATATCTCTCTGTAATGTAAACGTGATAATTGATTTACAGGTGTAACATAATTTCTCAGTAAGAAACAAGGCAACAACCTGACGATTTACATGACTGTCTTTCACAACAATCTAAAGCTACTTTAAGCACAAAATTTGTCTTTATCGTTATATTTTTTATTGTTCCCTATGATCATCAGATCAAAATACAAATAGGAATAGACACAACCCATCTCGTCAACAACTGTAAGGAACATTACGGTGATAACTGCCATTTGATGACGAATTTGATTGCATCCATCCTTGTTTTGATTTTGATCTGATGATGGCTGTGTCCGAAACGCGTCATAAGGAATAAAAAAAAATTCCTAATACACGTAATTATAGACAAATTCTGTTTGTATGTGTAATATTAACCGCCAATAAGTAAATGAATTAGCCACAGAACGTATAGACTGCTTTCATCTTATGCTTTTTAACCATCGAAACGCATAGTGGTTTAAATCAAATGGATCTAAGCACTATGGGACTTAACATCTGAGGTCATCAGTCCCCTAGACGTAGAACCACTTAAACCTAACTAACCTAAGGACATGACACACATCCATGCCCGTGGTAGGATTCGAACCTGCGACCGTAGCAGCAGCACGGTTCCGGACCGAAGCGCCTGGAACCGCTCGCTCACAGCGGTCGGTGAAACGCATAGTGGATGAAACAAAACTTCGTGACTGACGCAGAAGTATCTGTTTCTGTTAGTCCGATTAAAAGTCGCAGTCCTCAGAACACAATCCATAGTGCATGTAACTAATCGTGTTCTGGTGCTAAAATGACTTCCTATCCTATTCATATTTAGGTAAAATATTTCGTTTTGTTTATGTCTACATGTGGTTTATACTTACTTTCTCTCTCTCTCTCTCTCTCTCTCTCTCTCTCTCTCTCTCTCTCTCTCTCCTACACAACCACGTTGAAAAGTCGGTTTCCAGCTGGGGTGATAGGCGATGGCGCTCTGTTGCCCTGCATTCGTATTACCTTAAGATATCTGTTTTGATTCGTCCTTCTAATGGCTTCTCTCAGATTCTGGAGTATCTCACATTCATTGCTCGCTTTTGGTGGTGCTTCCACGTTCCGAAAAATTAGCAGAATGAGGGCGCTTCTCCCAAATAACGGTTACCATCATTTTCTGTGCTGATGGCGCTGGTTCATAAACTTTTAGATATCGCAGGGGACATGTCTATCCATTTCACGGAGCAATTCTGCGATTATGTATCGTAAGGATACGCCCATGTTTCACTCCTGTTAGTTGATACATGATATAGATCAGAGCAATCTCCGCTTTTCAATTCAATTCACTGGATGTCAGCTGACAGGCTACGCACAGGCCACCCGAAGCACCAGTCTTTCCACCGTCTCCTGTAAGGCACACCATCATAGTTCATTGGTGCTACAAATTCACAAACTCGTAACTGTGTTGCGCCTAATCACGGGTACAACACAGCTTGCTGATTATTTATGGCGCTGGCAAAGCTGAAAGAATCGCACTGCACTGATTATCTCTGCTGCTGGTTTCCCCTTTTGTAATCTCCCCATTTCATCTGCAGACACTACTATTTTTTTATTTTTTATTACCATGGGACTTAACATCTGAGGTCATTAGTCCCCTAGAACTTAGAACTGCTTAAACATAACTAACCTAAGGACATCACACACATCCATGCCCGAGTCAGGATTCGAACCTGCGACCATAGCGGTCGCGCGGTTCCAGACTGTAGCGCCTAGAACCGCTCGGCCACCTCGGCCGGCCGCTACTATTTTTAATAGATACGTTGTATTGTTGGTTATCAATGTACCTGCTTAGTTGTCAAGAAATAAATAATAATTACCAAAGTAACAGTATACATTTCTTCCCACCAACGGACATGGGAGAGGTGTATGCATTACCTTACACAACTCTGTTCGGCCAAAGATGTACGTATCCCTACATGTATCCGTGTTTTAAGTTACTCTTCTAGCGAAAGCGAGGGGCTTGAGGAGTTTTTAAGAACGATACTAATTTATAGACTACATTTGGCCGATGCTTCACTCAAGTATCGTCATTCAAGGTGATTGGTATCTGATGATGCTGCTGCCTACAGCAATTAGTCATTTCTGGAAGATCGTAGGCGATATTTCCACTCACCGTAGTGGATTGGGTCCCTCCGTAGAAGAATATAAGTGCAAGACAATATCCATTACAAAGAGAAAGAAACGCGAAGAAGGTATTCGGTTGTAAGATTAGTGATTAACTTTTAGTGGTTAACTTCTAGAGCCTGTTACATCGTATAAGCATACAGAGATAATAAAACAAAAGAACAGGTGAAATCAGATGTGGAGGAGTTGAAGACTTCTGGTGCTGAAAGCTTGCTCTGCTCCTGTAAAGTGCTGTATATCGCTTTGCAGGACCCTAGTGTGTCTTTTTCTAGAGTACTGGTCGTGTGTCTGGACTCTTTAGCAAATAGGTATACACCAATAGAGGCCGCAGAAATTCACAGGCGTGCTGTTTGGTTTTCAGGAGATCTACATAACCCATAAAGAAAAGTAACGATTATCAACAAACAATCATCTAAAGAAAAATTTTATTTTCGTTAAACACTGTTACCTAGTCAAAGAAGACTGTATAGTGATTCCGCTATTAATCTAACTTTCATGATGTAACCTATGTCGCTTACCAACTGTAACCGAGAAAACAGTATAAGGGAGAGAAAGAGGCTTTACAAAGGCATTCATGAAATCATTTTTTCCTCAATCCACACACGATCAGAGACCGACGGAATGTCGCTAACATTGTCATGGAATCTCCGTCTCGCAACGTCCTGTGGCTTACGGTTACTTCGTATGAAGTGTAGCCTTCCGCACTTACTGAAGAAACGAGCTGTTGTGCCTCACCTAATTTGAGGCGACAGGTATCGAGCAAACTAATGAAGTGGCAATGTCAGTGGACTCGTACTAGGGAGTGTCACGATTCAAATCCCTACCAGACCATGACTTTTTTTCCCAAAGTAACGCTGAAGGCTACTGTATCGAAAAATCTATGCATTAAGATCGTAACCGACTCATATCCTCGGTTGGGTCTTCATTAATGATGTCTTGACAGTATGGGTAACCTTCCTCGCTTCTCTTTCGACAGACATGCAAAATCTGAAACTTTTACCTTACACGTACATCTGTCTCTTAACTTGCTTTGCAAGTGATAACAGGATATGTGAGAGGATTAATACTCGGAACGTTATCAAATGTTATCAAATATGCTTTTACTTGCGAGCCAGTAGGACGGATTTACTGAAGCTAATGCACTATGTATAAAGATGAAGTTCTTCTCCCTTTATGGATTTCACCTCTTCTAGTCAACTAAGTCCACCCATCTCTTCCATGGTCATCTCCTCTGTCTCGTCTTTCTAGGTTTGTAGTCAAGAATTTATTTTTGGAAATCTATTTTCATGCATTCTATCTACTTATTCTCACCAACTGTTTCCATTTAGGCATGTTTTCTCGCGCAATCAACCAACTTGTAGTTCATAACTAATGTCTTCATTTCTGAAGCGATCATCTCTGGTGCATCCTTTAATAATACGGAAGAATCTCACTTCATCAGCCGGGAATCTCCTCACGTTTTCTGCGAGGGAACCGAGGTTTCAGATCCATAGAACGTAGTAGATACTATCATAATTTTGTAAAACTTCATATACGTATCTTGTGTCTGCCTCTCTCTCTCTCTCTCTCTCTCTCTCTCTCTCTCTCTCTCTTCCTCTCTCTCTCTGAGTGTGTGGGTGTGTGTGTGTTTTGCAGTTTTTTAGTATGTTTTTAGTTTTTCCACTGATTGTGTTAAATTTGAGGATCATATCACTAATTTCACTTTTGAAATTACGTCCTATGTCATAGCTGAGATACTGCGGCGGGATACCTGTTCCAGAATTATAATTATTTAATGTAATTTTAAGCCTTTTAGGCGATTTTCCCTGGAATCCCATAACTTTAGTTTTATTAGTGAAGATGTTTAGAAGATAACAAATTAAAATGGTAAATGGATCTTCGAAAATGACCTTCATTTTCTTGAATTATTATTTGATCATCTGCGTGTGATAAAATATTAAAACATTTGTCCCTGTTGAACTTTACGAGGGGGGGGGGGGGTGATATTTTGTTTCCAAGCCCTGACTAGGTCATCTATGTAGACGTTGGATAGAGCTGGAGGCAGATCACGTCCCTTTTTAGCTCTCTCTGTTGTTGTTAATTATTTGAACAATTTACCTTCTCTTTCGATTATTTCTCTCTTTGTTATGAGATTTTACAGAGTCATTCAGATGCGTTTGGAAGTCTCTCTTTTTTCATAGTCTGCCACAAAAGGCGACTACCGTCTTCGGTCAGTTTCTCTGTAGTCGTTTTGTCGTCTTTCTCGAATATGGAGAAAATTTATTCTGTGAGGCTATTTCCCTTAGAATTTCTGTGATAACTTGCAAGAAAAACTTATTTAATTCCCCTTCCCACACTCCACTTACTACGCCTTCCCATCCAATAAGGACAATGTTGATGGGGAAACTAAACGAATATTGAAAAGTAATAGTATGTTCACGGGTCTTTGGCCGAGTAGACAGTTTCTCTTTTCTGATAATATTTCCACGATTGGAACAATCGGGTTTTTCAGTTGCTCCAAAAACTAGTCATGTGTGCTCGCAGACTCCAGACTGTCTTGGACAGCTCAGTAAACCAGAAGAACCGGACGAGGCTACTCTTTGAAATGTTGTACGAAAAATTGGATTGCCAGTTCTGCCAGTCATCCGAAAAGCAGCTTTAATCAATCACGCCAAGTCAGAAATGAAACAGAGCGATCGTCAAAGGTGGCTAATGTCAGTTATCAGGTGATCAAACGTTGATACTGTGGTGGCGCCCACTATTTCTTCCCAGCAGTGGCTGTAACCCGAGAACGAGATCGAAGGTTTGTGAACACTGGAAGATGGATGAAGCGACATTTATTTTCCTTTTCAGCCTTCTGTTCACAGGTGAAGAACGCCGAATTTATCTCGGCGGTCTAGAAATACAGGCAATGACTAGGCTACTCCTCCCTCTCCTCCACCTTACTTACAGTGACCCGCAAGGTTTCATACACAGTATCGGAGCGTGCTACCCTGTCACTTACTAGCTTTTGCTGCTGTAATGCTTAGCTCATACATCAGGAGCACATCACCGTATCGCTCCGAAGATAAAATTAAGTAGGTCTTTATTTATTCGTTGTTTTACAAACACACAGATATTCACTTCGTGCCAGCTCGACGTGGTTTACTGTCTCTGGTCTGTCAATATTAAGTTTTAAATTGTCTGGAATAAACTAACGTAATAAAGACCCAATAAAACTCGTACAATCAAACATAAGAAATGCTTTTTAGCTTGAAAACATTACTTTATGGCAGTTGTTTTCTAGATATTACGATACGGGGTATTAATATCTCATCTGTCGTAGTCCTTAGCGTCCACGTGCGTGTTTCAGCTTCTACATCTACATCTACATCCATACCCCGCAAGCCACCTGACGGTGTGTGACGGAGGTACCTTGAGTACCTCTATCGGTTCACCCTTCTATTCCAGTCTCGTGTTGTTCCTGGAAAGAAAGATTGTCAGTATGCCTCTGTGTGGGCTCTAATCTCTCTGATTTTATCCTCATGGTCCCTTCGCGAGATATATGTTGGAGGGAGCAATATACTGCTTGACTCCTCGGTGAAGGTATGTGCTCGAAACTTCAACATAAGTCCGTACCTAGCTACTGAGTGTCTCTCCCGCAGTCTTCCACTGGAGTTTATTGATCATCTCCGTAACGCTGTAACGAAGCGCGCTGTTCTTCGTTGGATCTTCTCTATCTCTTCTATCAAACATATCTGGTACGGATACCACACTGGCGAGCAGTATTCAAGCAGTGGGCGAACAGGTGTACTGTAACCTACTTCCTTTGTTTTCGGGCTGCATTTCCTTAGGATTCTTCCAATGAATCTCAGTCGGCATCTGCTTTACCGACGATTAATTTTATATGGTCATTCCATTTTAAATCACTCCTAATGTCTACTCCAAGATAATTTATGGGATTAACTGCTTCCAGTTGATGACCTGCTACATTGTAGCTAAATGATAAAGGATCTTTCTGTGTATTCGCAGCACATTACACTTGTCTACATTGACATTCAATTGCCATTCCCTGCACCATGCGTCAATTCGTTGCAGATCCTCCTGCATTTCAGTACAATTTTCCATTGTTACAACCTCTCGATATACTACAGCATCATCCGCAAAAGGCTCTTGGCTCTGAGCACTAAGCGACTTAACTTCTGAGGTCATCAGTCGCCTAGAACTTAGAACTAATTAAACCTAACTAACCGAAGGACATCACACAGATCCATGCCCCAGGCAGGATTCGATCCTGCAACCGTAGCGGTCGCTCGGTTCCAGACTGTAGCGCCTAGAACCGCACGGCCACTCCGGCCGGCTCCGCAAAAAGCCTCAGTGAACTTCCGATGATATCCACAAGGTCATTTATATATATTGTGAATAGCAACGGTCCTACGACACTCCCCTGCGGCACACCTGTAGTCACTCTTTCTTCGGAAGAGTTCTCACCATTAAGAATTACATGTTGCGTTCTGTTATCTAGGAACTCTTCAATCCAATCACACAATTGGTCTGATAGTCTATATTATTTTACTTTGTTCATCAAACAACTGTGGGGAACTGTATCAAACGCCTTGCGGAAGTCAAGAAACCCGTATCTATGGTCCTCTGAGTCTCGTGGACGAATACAGAGAGCTGGGTTTCATAAGATCGTCTTTTTCGAAACCCATGCTGATTCCTACAGAGTAGATTTCTAGTCTCCAGAAAAGTCGTTATACTCGAACATAATACGTGTTCCAAAATTCTACAACTGATCGACGTTAGAGAAATAGGTCTATAGTTCTGCACATCTTCGTTTTGCTCGCAAAGTTAACCTCTGTGCTGTTATTTCAAAACTGGTCACTAAATGTTCTTTCACAGTTAAATTCACCTTTCTTCACTCCAAAATTGAAATAAAGTCATTCTTGCCTTGGAAGAGTACCCTTGGCAATACATTCACGCAAATACACTGGTTGTTGCAAGATATATTTGAAGTGGCTCTTCAGCTTAGACAACTTCCATGAATCACTTTTGCTCATTTTTTAAATCTTTATTTCATAGCTGCTACACACACTGATAATATCGCCACGTCTCGAACGTTAAAGACCCACATTAATTTCTTCGAACAAATCGTAGCCAAAGCTGAACATTAATTCAGCACGTCGTTTAAGTTTACAATTCAAGGTAGAATTTTTTCTTTTGTTAACAGTACTAACGCATAGTCCGGCGACTTGATTCAGGATGTCTTCTCTGGAAAACGTCCGTCTGTTCTACGATGGCTGCGTATTGACAGAAATACTCTTCCTTCCGCCACTGCCATGCCCCGCACGCAGTTTTGCAGCATCATGTATTCATATAAAATATAAAAAATCTTTCCTTTTAATTAACATTATGAAACTCGTAGCTACTTACTGTCGATGTCTATTGTGGCGTAGCATTATCGGATCACCTTATCATCACAACCTCGCCCTTCCTCTTCCCGGCGCTTCTGGAGGAACTCAAGTATCGCAAAGTACCGTTGCAATTCCTGTATTTCTTTTCGGATTTTTTTAAAAATATCTCAAGCGGCTGTCTTCGCAAGTAATAAACAGTGACTGATAGACACTGTAGTTTTAAATTGGAAACAGTATTGGCTGTTTCAGACATTGTAAAAATTCTATTCATAAAATATATAACTTAACTATGGATAACTGTGCACTGTTTCTCAGTGTCAGCTGTTGACAGAGAGATGAATGCGGTAATAGCGAATTTGCACCGAACAGCTACGAGTGCTAATGTCTCATAGTACGCCATAAACAACAGATGGCGAAAACGATATGACGGTCGTTGCGGGCGTACAGATCTACACACAGATAGGAGGGTAAATTACGATTTCGTGCGTGGTCCCTCCCCCCGGTCAAGTGTGAACACGATGGCGGCAGAGATAGCCGGGTGGCCTGGCGTGTACCTTCCTTCCCATTCCCACACTGATGGCCAGCGATAGGCGGCGATAGGGGCGGCTGGCCGTGGCAGGCATCTGGGATCGTGGGCCGGCTGCGCAGGCCGGGCGGAGAGCATTCCGCCAGATGGAGGCGGATTGCAGAGGCCCGCCGCGATGCTATCGGGGGCGCGGCTGCGGCGGCGGCCGCGGTGACACGTGACTGTCGATTTCTGCGGAATGCGCCTGACGAGGATCGTCAGCACTGCCAAGCCATCTCCTGCCTCGCCCACAATAATGCGTGTTTTCGGTACACCCTTCAGTTTTACGTATCATTCACTATATTTATTTATTTATTACCTCATAGCCTGTTACCTATAATTTAAACACAGGTTTCAATCATTCTTACACAAATTATTATTGTCGACAGCGATTTTTTTCCTATACATTGGCAACTAATTATACGCTGAAGCCACAAGGAAATTCGTATAGGCATGCGTATCCAATTACAGAGATATGTAAACAGGCAGAATACGGCGCTGCGGTTGGAAACTCCTACATAACACAACAATGGTCTGGCGCAGCTACAATGGACGGTTTTCACGATTTAAGTGAGTTTGAACGTGGTGTTATAGCCGGCGCACGAGCTATAGGACACAGCATCTCCAAGGTAGCGATAAAGTGGGGATTTTCCTGTGCGGCCATTTCACGAGTGTACCGTGAATATCAGAAATCTGGCAAAACATCGAATCTCCGACATCGTTGCGGCTGGAAAAAGATCCTGCAAGAACGGGACCAACGACGACTGAAGAGAAACATTCAGCATCACAGAAGTGCTACCCTTCCGCAAATTGCTGCAGATTTCAGCGCTGGGCCATCAACAAATGTCAGCGTTCGAACCATTCAACGAAACATCATCGATAGGGGATAAAATGGAGGCCAATTATCCTTCCTCCCCTAAAGCCGCACCATACATTAACCCGCCAAGGTCGCTGATGTTCCACTTGTCGCAGCCATCGCGGATTTTCCGTTGCCTTATAGTGGATATTATGCCGGTTTACGTTACCGCTGTCTGTGAATGACGCCTCGTCGCTAAATAGACCGCGTGCAAAAAATCTGTCATCGTCCCGTAATGTCTCTTGTGCCCAGTGGCAGAACTGTACGCGATGTTCAAAGTCGTTGCCATGCAATTCCTGGTGCATAGAAATATGGTACGGGTGCAGTCGATGTTGATGTAGCATTCTCAACACCGACGTTTTTGAGATTCCCGATTCTCGCGCAGTTTGTCGGCTACTGATGTACGGATTAGCCGCGACAGCAGCTCAAACATCTACCTGGGCATCATTTGTTGCAGATCGTGGTTGACGTTTCACATTTGGCTGAACACTTCCTGTTTCCTTAAATAACGTAACTATCCGGCGAACGGTCCGGACACTTGGATGATGTCGTCCAGGATACAGAGCAGCATACATAGCACACGCCCGTTGGGCATTTTGATCACAATGGCCTTACATCAGCACGATATCGACCTTTTCCGCAATTGTTAAACGGTCCATTTTAACACGGATAATGTATCACGATACATGGAAGAAGCCTGGAGATACTGACAGGTTTCAGATAGATTATATAATGGTAAGACAGTGATTTAGGAACCAGGTTTTAAATTGTAAGACATTTCCAGGGGCAGATGTGGATACTGACCACGATCTATTGGTTATGACCTGTGGATTAAAACTGAAGAAACTGACTAAACCAGACGTTGTAGAGAGTTTGAGGGAGAGCATAAGGGAACAATTGACAGGAATGGGGGAAAGAAATACAGTAGAAGAAGAATGGGTAGCTTTGAGGGATGAAGTAGTGAAGGCAGCAGAGGATCAAGTAGGTAAAAAGATAAGGGCTAGTAGAAGTCCTTGGGTGACAGAAGAAATACTGAATATAACTGATGAAAGGAGAAAATATAAAAATGCAGTAAATGAAGCAGGCAAAAAGGAATACAAACATCTCAAAAATGAGATTGACAGGAAGTGCAAAATGGCTAAGCAGGCATGGCTAGAGGACAAATGTAAGGATGTAGAGGCTTATCTCACTAGGGGTAAGATAGATACAGCCTACAGGAAAATTAAAGAGACCTTCAGAGAAAAGAGAACCACTGATAGGAATATCAAAAGCTCAGATGAAAACCCAGTTCTAAGCAAAGAAGGGAAAGCAGAAAGGTGGAAGGAGTATACAGAGGGTCTATACAAGGGCGATGTACTTGAGGACAATATTATGAAAATGGAAGAGGATGTAGATGAAGATGAAATGGGAGATAAGATACTGCGTGAAGAGTTTGACAGAGCACTGAGAGACCTGAATCGAAACAAGGCCCCGGGAGTAGACAACATTCCATTAGAACTACTGACAGCCTTGGGAGAGCCAGTCCTGACAAAACTCTACCATCTGGTGAGCAAGATGTATGAAACAGGCGAAATACCCTCAGACTTCGAGGAGAATATAATAATTCCAATCCCAAAGAAAGCAGGTGTTGACAAATGTGAAAATTACCGAACTCTCAGTTTAATAAGTCACGGCTGCAAAATACTAACGCGGATTCTTTACAGACGAATGGAACACTAGTAGAAGCCGACCTCGGGGAAGATCAGTTTGGATTCCGTAGAAATGTTGGGACACGTGAGGCAATACTGACCCTGCGACTTATCTTAGGAGAAAGATTAAGGAAAGGCAAACCAACGTTTCTAGCATTTGTAGACTTAGAGAAAGCTTTTGACAATGTTGACTGGAATACTCTCTTTCAAATTCTGAAGGTGGTAGGGGTAAAATACAGGGAGCGAAAGGCTATTTACAATTTGTACAGAAACCAGATGGCAATTATAAGAGTGGAGGGGCATGAAAGGGAAGCAGTGGTTGGGAAGGGAGAGAGACAGGGTTGTAGCCTCTCCCCGATGTTATTCAATCTGTATATTGAGCAAGTAGTGAAGGAAACAAAAGAAAAATTCGGAGTAGGTATTAAAATCCATGGAGAAGTAATAAAAACTTTGAGGTTCGCCGATGACATTGTAGTTCTGTCAGAGACAGCAAAGGACTTGGAAGAGCAGTTGAATGTAATGGATAGTGTCTTTGTAAGGAGGGTATAAGATGAACATCAACAAAAGTCGGGCGATGCTGAGGGAATTAGATTAGGAAATGAGACACTTAAAGTAGTAAAGGAATTTTGATATTTGGGGAGCAAAATAACTGATGATGGTCGAAGTAGAGAGGATTTAAAATGTAGACTGGCAATGGGAAGGAAATTGTTTCTGAAGAAGAGAAATTTGTTAACGTCGAGTATAGATTTAAGTGTCAGGAAGTCATTTCTGAAAGTATTTGTATGGAGTGTAGCCATGTATGGAAGTGAAACATGGACGATAAATAGTTTGGACAAGAAGAGAATAGAAGCTTTTGAAATGTGGTGCTATATAAGTATGCTGAAGATTAGATGGGTAGATCACATAACTAATGAGGAAGTATTTAATAGGATTGGGGAGAAGAGAAGTTTGTGGCACAACTTGACTAGAAGAAGGAATCGGTTGGTAGGACATGTGTTGAGGCATCAAGGGATCACCAATTTAGTATTGGAGGGCAGCGTGGAGGGTAAAAATCGTAGAGGGAGACCAAGAGATGAATACACTAAGCAGATTCAGAAGGATGTAGGTTGCAGTAGGTACTGGGAGATGAAGAAGCTTGCACAGAATAGAGTAGCATGGAGAGCTGCATCAAACCAGTCTCAGGGCTGAAGACCACAACAACAACAGCAATGTATCACGAAGCAAATAACGTCCGCACTGCCGGAATGTTACGCGATACCACGTACTTATACGTTTGTGACTATTACAGCGCCATCTATCACAAAGCGGAAAAAGTGGTCCAACTAAAACATTCATATTTCTTTACGTACTACACGAATATGTGATGAAAAACGGGAGTTCCTATTTAAAGAAACACAATTGATATCCGTTTGACCTATGGCAGCGCCATCTAGCGGGCAAACCATAGCGCCGTCTGATTTCCCGCTTCAAGCTAGACGAGTTTCAAAAAGGCTCTGAGCACTATGGGACTGAACTACTGAGGTCATCAGTCCCCTAGAACTTAGAACTACTTAAACCTAACTAACCTAGGGACATCACACACATCCATGTCCGATTATACGTTTGTGACTATTACAGCGCCATCTATCACAAAGCGGAAAAAGTGGTCCAACTAAAACATTCATATTTCTTTACGTACTACACGAATATGTGATGAAAAACGGGAGTTCCTATTTAAAGAAACACAATTGATATCCGTTTGACCTATGGCAGCGCCATCTAGCGGGCAAACCATAGCGCCGTCTGATTTCCCGCTTCAAGCTAGACGAGTTTCAAAGAGGCTCTGAGCGCTATGGGACTTAAGTACTGAGGTCATCAGTCCCCTAGAACTTAGAACTACTTAAACCTAACTAACCTAGGGACATCACGCACATCCATGTCCGAGGCAGGATTCGAACCTGCGACCGTAGCGGTCGCGCGGTTCCAGACTGTAACGCCTAGAACCGCTCGGCCTCTCCAGCCGGCAGACGAGTTTCGTTCTTTGTAGTGTCGTTTGATGCTTATTTGGCCCGGACACTATCAATGGGCCACCCTGTATATCCCACGGACTCTAGTGGAAACGGACGAATGCACTACAAGCACTTTAATCACTCTCTCTGCTTCACTTACAATACCTAATAAATATACGAGAATGCACAACGTAAGAGAACACTCCTGGTACTCGTGAAATGAATGTCACTGTCCACACTCATGTTTTAAACCAGGAAAACTGTGTCCGAATGTGGAGACACATAACTCTACTACCGACTCGACAGTCACCTTGGCCAACAAGGGTAAGAGAGAAGAAGGAAAAACATGATAGTAAACACGAGTTCTCAAACAACCCATCTGCGAGATAACTGTGAATGGCTAGCGATGAGGCGCCACTGATTCCATTATGACACATTGTCGTAGTTAATGAAAATGCTTTGGACAAAAATTTTCGATTAGATTCCCATCAAATGACCTACCTTAACAAGAAATGAAATATTACTTCAGCACGTTACTTATTACAGTTTACTCTGTGCTCGTACCTCGTAAAGACATGTCGCCTGCGCTTCTGAACGCTATACGACACTCGTATGCACATTGAGTTGCAAATTCTTTCAAACCACCAACACTGTACAATTCGATACTCCAGCATCAGCGGGACTGTTGTATAGTTCACTTTTGACATGATCTTTCAAAGTCCACTTCCGATGCGAGCAGTCTCTCTCTGTTCCTTAATTAGATGACACACCTCTATGCCATGTGTAGGAATACAGGATTCTTCTGCATATTATATTACAGGTAGCGCCGCTTCTGCTATATTCAGATTTCTACGTGTTAATTATTAATCCCCAATCTTCTGATAGTTCCTCGAGGGTCGTAGAATGTACCTCGTCTTGATCTTCAACCTATCCTCCAATGTCATTCAGTATGTACATGGGTCTACAGATATATCTTTTGTCACACAGGTTAGCATGCTCTGGAACTAATTTTTACCCTCTCTTGGATTCACCCCACTTAGATAATGAAACATCAGTACCAAGGCAGTGATCTACCTTAGAGCATCTGATACAACTTGGTCATAACTAAAACATACTACGCTATCCAGAACAAACGGTACACATGTGTAAAATCAAAAGGAAAAATTTCACACCAAAGTTTCTACGACCAAAGGCACTGTTACAAGTGCAGGACCTCTACAACTCTTTAACCTGCAACCTTATTTGATCATGACATACACTAAAACATCTGACGAACAGACATAATACAGGCATTCAGAGTCAATGGTGCCATCCTAGATGCCATTATACTATATAATATAGAAACCATAACCGGGACACAATCTGCCTCCAACAGAAACAGACAAAACATTAAATTTCAAAAGCACAGTATACAAAGCCGAAAGCACACGGTGAAAACAATTATGTGTGAACTGCCACTGACGACACGGTGTCGAAGTAACAACTTCACAAAATAACAATAAAATTTTGAACGTTAACTACTCTCTCCAGTTAACAGAAAATATATGTATCACAATAACTATAAAGTACAAATGCGAATGCACACGGTAAAAAGAAATGTGTGTGAACTGTCACTGACATACGTAAGACCGCATTGAAAAGACAATTTTAAGCGTTAACTACTCTCTCCAGTTAACAGGAAATTTATATATCTCAATAATTACAAAATACAAATCCGATAGCTCGTCGGATAGGATTACAACACACGCGATCTGCAGATAGATTAATTTGGATCATACCATATAAAAGTTCAGTAGGCTTGTCGTAATTTAACAAAGAAGGGCAACGGCCTGAATGCACTCAGCCTAACTCACAACCAAACGAACACAACTCACCACAACCGGCCGGTGTGGCCGTGCGGTTCTACACGCTTCAGTGTGGAACCGCGTGGCCGCTACGGTCGCAGGTTCGAATCCTGCCTCGGGCATGGATGTGTGTGATGTCCTTAGGTTGGTTAGGTTTAAGTAGTTCTAAGTTCTAGGGGACTGATGACCTCAGATGTTAAGTCCCATAGTGCCCAGAGCCATTTGAACAACCCACCACAAGTGCCTCGGCGACAGAAACATCAAAATCTGCTCATTGAAAGGACTCTGGGATGCTCACCATAAGGTCGAGTCTACCATACGACTGGCAAATTAACGCTCAGCCGTCGTCTGCGCAATTTAAGAGGGCTGTCCACCGTGACTGCCACGGCCCGACAACCGCGTATTGCATTATCTGCCGCCTTCGTACGACCTTGCTCGGCCGCTAACAGCAGGGCTGCGCGCCCTGCCCTACACTCTTCAACGGGTCTCCAGACTGTCTCCAGATGTAAACTCCACTCTACTCATGGTGCGCGAACCTCTATACCCACATTTTCAGCAGCTACGGCCTTCTAAACTCTGAAAAACCTCAGGCCAAAATCAGCAAACGGCACTCCATCGACCGGTCGCCGGCGCAAACGTGCGGTCAGGGCACAGACGGCACCTCGACACGAGACTGAGAGATGAATATGTAGAAAAGCAAAACACGAGTAAGAAAATTTTTGGCATAATATATTGAAACAAGGATCGACTGATAGGAACCATGCCGGGTTGTGAAGCTAAATGTAGGGGGTCAACACTGTAGAGGGATACCAAGGCTTGAGCAGTACATAGTCTCAAGTAGATGTAAGTTCTAATGGTAATACAGAAGTGACGAGAATAGACTCGCGTGAAGAGCTACGTCTAAATAATCTTTGAACAGAAAAGCACATCAACAACATTGGTCTGAAATAATGTAACTGCCATTTTCTAATACGTCGAACAGATACCGCTGAAGGTCGTGCGTGTAAGGATGGTAGCACACAGTGAAGACATGGAAGATACGCATGCCAACGGAAAATAATAATCCTATTACGTATTTCGGGTTCTGTTAATTAATTATAACCTCCGCCTTCGTAGCTTACCGGTCATTGCGTCTAATTATCAGGTAGGGAATCAGTTTCAGTTCCTGGTGCTGTCAGAGATTCTTCCTTGGTGGAGACTGTGAAGGGGTGCAGTCAGCCTCTTGAGCCAACTGGTGAACTGCTTGAGAGAGAAACAGCGGTCGCAAAGTCTGGAAAGCTGACAAGAGCTAGAAGAGCAGTGTGCTGCCCCCAAGTTCCTCTATGCAGAAACCAAAAGATGCCACTTCTACATCTACACCTACGTGATTACTTCACAAATCACAATCAAGCGCCTGGAAAAAGAGTTCGTCGAACCACATTAATGCTATTTCTATACCGTTCCAATCTCGAAGAGAGCGCAGGAAAGACGAACACTTAAATTTTTCCCTGAGGGTTCTGATTTCTCTTCTCTTATTACGATTATCATTTCTGCCTACGTGAGCGGGGGCCAATAAAATATTTTCGCAGTCGGAGGATAAAGTTGGTGACTGAAATTTCATGAGAAGATCCTGCCGTGATAAAAATGTCTCTACTTCAATGTTTGCCCTCCCAATTCGCGTAGCATATTCATCACGGATGCACATCCCACACTGCGTAACAGTACTCCAGAAGAGGGCGGAAAAGCGTAGTGTAAGCAGTCTCTTTAGCAGACCTGTTGCATTTTGTAATTGTTCTGCCAATAAACCGCGGTCTTTGGTTCGATTTCCCACGTCATTATCTATGTGGTAGCTCTAATTGAAGTTATTCGTAATTATAAACGAATTTAACTGAATCTGCAGCATTTAGATTTGTGGAATTTATCGTGCAATCGTAGTTTAGCGCACAGTTTTTAGTACTCATGTGGATGATTTCACAGTTTTCTTTACTTAGAGTCAATTGCCGCTTTTCGCTCCATACACATTTTCTCCATTCGTTTTGGAATGGTTTTGATCATCTGGTGACTTCACAAGATGGTAAATGACTACATCATCTGCAAATAACCCAACTGGTTCAAATGGCTCTGAGCACTATGGGACTTAACTTCTATGGTCATCAGTCCCCTAGAACTCAGAACTACTTAAACCTAACCAACCTAAGGACATCACACACATCCATGCTCGAGGCAGGATTCGAACCTGCGACCGCAGCGGTCGCGCGGTTCCAGACTGTAGCGCCTTTAACCGCTTGGCCACCCCGGCCGGCTAACCCAACTGGGCTGCTCAAACTGTCTCCTAAACGTTTATGTAGATCAGGAACAGCGATGGGTCTGTAACACCTCCTTGGGAACGCCAGGTATGACTTCTGTTTTACTTTATGGCCTTCCGGCAGTTACTACGAAATATGACCTTTCTAATTGGAAATCACGAAACCAGTCGCAGAAATGACATGATACTCCACGGGCATGCAGTTTAAAGTCGCGTGTGACGAACGGCGTCAATTTGACATCCCCTGTCGATAGTACTTATCGCATCGTGAGAATAAGGAGCTAGTTGCGTTTCACAAAAACGATATTTTCTGTCTGAATCCATGTTGGCTATTTGTCATTAAATCGTTTCCCACGAGGTAATTCATAATCTTCGAAAATAGTATATTTTCCAAACTCCTTTCGCATATCGACGTTAGTGATATGGATCTGTGATTGTACGGATTACTCCTATTTTCTTTCTTGGGTGCTGGTGTGACTTGTGCAACTTTCCAATATTTAGGCAGGAAAGCTTTTACGATCGAGGGCATGACTGCCAAGTGTGGAGCTATTGTATTGGCATACTGTGAAAGGCGCCTGACCGGTACACAATCTGGACCAGAAGCCTTACCTTGTCTTAAGTGTTTTAAGCTGCTTCGCTGCACAATATATCTGCTTGTAACCTACTCTTGTAACTTACTTATGTTGGCAGTTGTTCTTGATGCGAACTCTGGACTATTTACTTTGTCCTCTATTGTCAAGGAATTTTAGAAAACCCTATTTACTAACTTTGCATACTGGCAATGTCATCAGTAAAATCAACATTGTTATAGCGCAATGGAAGTATTGATTGCGTCTCACCTCTTGTGTACTTCACATGCAACCAGAATCTCTTTGCACTTTCTGCTAGATTTCGAGGGAATTTCGTCGTGGGAACTATTAAAAGCGGGGCGCATTGATGATTGAGCTAAATTTCGAGCTTCTGCAACAATTAAGGATTTTGCTTCTTTTCAACTTTCAAATTGGCACGTCGTTTGGTTGCTTCTGCAGCAGTGTTCTGACCTATTTTGCGTACCGTGGGTGGATGATCAACTTGACGCAGGATGGCCGGTAAGTATCGCGTGGTTCTCTGAGACTAGTCGCCGAGTTACTTTTTTACTTTCTGCATTACCGTAGAGATCTTTGGTCAATACGCGCTGACAGCCGCAGTCCGTCGTCTAGAGCAACGTCTTCTGGCAGGGTGCGCCGGGCGGCAGCAGCGGCCTCCCGGAGGGGCTGCCTCCGCGGGGTGCTGCGGGCCTTCTGGGGGCGAGCGGCGCGCAACCCGCGGGCCCAGCCGGCCAACCCGGCCCGCGCATGAATATTTCATACGCAGTCCACACCTTTTGTCGGGCAGCGGCGGACGTGACGCTGACGTCTGAAGAGGGTCGCAGCCGCCGAGACACCCGCCCGGATGCCTGAATAAGGAATGAGCGCCCAGCCACCCCTCCACGCGACCGCAATTGCCGCCTCTGCGGCCAGCGCGTCGCGGCAGGGGGTTACGTGTGCTGCACACACATTCGTTCCGCGTTAACTTTCACTTAATGACGTCGTGCCCGGACTGCGAACGGTACACGCACTGATGTGACAACCAGTGGGAATTCCATGTCAAAAGACACAGCACGAGGATAAGAGCCCATCAGAGAACGATAAACGCTGCTAACCCTTATGATTACAACACCAGGGAGAACGAAACATCCTGGCAGATAAAACCGGGTGTTCCGGACTGAAACTCAAATGTGGACCTTCAACTTTCGCGGGCAATTGTTCTACCGATTGAGCTATCCAAGCACGACTCGCGACCTGCCCTCACAGTTCCTGGCTCAAAGTATGACGTGTTTACACGATTCTGCATTACCAAGCTAAAAATATCTCTTTCCCTCGCACGATAGTTGCGTACGGCAGCTGAGATTCCGTATGGCGTTGTGTATGTCATTCCTTAACCTTTTATGTTCTTTGTGTTTGATCATATCTCTTCTGATGGGTTTGATGTGGCCTCTTGTTCCAAAATGGGACAATAAGATTGGAAGAGAAACAACAAAGTGTTCAGATTAAAAAAGATGTAAGACAGAGATACAGACTTTCGCCCCCTACTGTTCAATCTACACATCGAAGAAAAATGATGGAAATAAAAGAAAGGTTCAAGAGTGCGATCACAGTTTAAGGTGAAAGGCTATCAATGGTAATATTCGTTGATGGCATTGCTATCCTCACTGAAAGTGAAGAAAAATTACAGGACCTCTTGAAAAAAATAAACAGTTTAATCAGCACACGCAATGGTTTGAGATTCAACCAACAATACTGGTAATCACGAAACAGAAAAAATTAAGTAACTCTGCTACCTTGGACGCAAAGTAACCAATGGCAGAGTAACCGTTGGCAGATGAAGCAAGTAGAGCATGAAAAAGCAGACTACCAAAGGCAAAGAGACCATTCCTGGCTAAGAGAAGTCTTCTGGTGGTAAACATAGCTACACATCAGTCGGAGGACGTCGAAACAGTGATGCGACTCCGACGAGCAGCAGCACGGGGGCAATAAGACGAGTGGTATCTAGCGAAGAGTTAAATTCCAAAAGAAAGAAAATGGAAACTAAAATGATAAGCGCTGTAGGTTCCAGAATGAACTAAAACAAATAAGGGCGTCAACCACAATTACATCGCAGGTTAGAGACAAAACTTGGGCAGTCGCACTAGGTCAGGTAAGGTTTTATGAACAAAATGAAGAGCTCAGAACTGAAAACGCCAGACTCAGAAAAACACTAGCGGTTGCAAACGCACCACATGCCCAGGAACGTATTCAGCGCCTGGAACAAGAAATAGCGGAACTCATATCCGAATATCAGAGATTAAAGTCAGAAAATAAACCCCTCCTACTCTCATTTGCAGCGGTTGTGGCTGCCGGTCCGATTGCAGAACCTAAAAGCAAAGTACAGGAACGCATTCAACAAACAAAAGCTAAACAGTCCAGCACACTTTCCTTTAAATCAGAAACCAACTAAGATACGAGAACCTTTAGAGAAACCATCACTAAAACAATTAACCCCAAGCAAGACAAATTAATAACGATATAAATCAGGTCAACAGCAAACACCGTAATAATTTAAACAGACTCACAAGCAGACAAGAAAAAGATAACAGAAAAAGCAGCACAGCTTAAGGACATTAGGTGTGAAGAACCCAAGAAGTTCAGACCCCTGCTGGCAGTGCACCATGTCTCAACATATTTAACTGACGAGGAAATCTTAGAAGAGCTCTACGAAATAAACCTGAGTGAACACATTACTAAAGACGAGTTCGATAACGAGGTTAAAATAAAATTTAAAACAGGACCTAAGGGCAAGAGGACAATAAACAATATTCTAGAAGCGTCGCCAAGAGTACGATTACCGATGCTTCAAAAAGAAAGGGTTTCTATTCAATTTGAATCATTGTACATCAAAGACTTTGTTGCTGTACAAAAATGTTTTAATTGTTGGGGCTTCGGTCACCCATCGAAGCGTTGCGACAAAGATCCATTATGAGGAAGATGAGCAAAATGGTTCAAATGGCTCTGAGCACTATGGGACTTAACATCTGAGTTCATCAGTCCCCTAGAACTTAGAACTACTTAAACCTAACTAACCTAAGGACATCACACACATCCATGCCCGAGGCAGGATTCGAACCTGCGACCGTAGCAGTTGCGCGGCTCCGGACTGAGCGCCTAGAACCGCGAGACCACCGCGGCCGGCCGAAGATGAGCAAAACCGGGACACAAAAAGTCAGAATGCTGGCAGGAGAATCCTGTAGGCTGTATACCACGCAAACACAGAAACAGAACATGCGATAAGGCAGTTGGGCCAGACTGTCCTACATATAAACAGCTCTACGAAAGACAAATAGAGCGCACCGAATACGCTGTCAGAGCCCCCCCCCCCCCCCCCCCCCCCCCCAACACACGCACGAACAGTCGAAACTAATAACACAAACAGGCGAAGGTACAAATCGCCGTCGACTAGGATGAGAGTCTGGCGGCGAGCCGCTGCCTGGCGGTAACACATCGGGATATTAGAACCCCCAATTGCAGATACCGATTCTAATGTATTGCCTCAGTGCTGGGAGACAATACAGTGCAGGTACTTCAGCATTACCAACTACATAGACGATATGTGTATGAAGGGTGCAATAGAATATGAGATTTCCAGGCACCTGAAACATCACATGTTTGATTGGGCCATCTTCCAGGCTGGTCTCCTTGTACAAGTTGACGAACTGGAAGACGAAACACTGCGAGATAGTATAGAGAAATACAATGACGTCCTTGAACATCCTCAGAATGAAGATGTCACTGAGTTCACAAGAAATCCAACTCCACAGGCAAACACAAACAAAGACAATTGCGCACTACCCGCGCAACATGTAGAATATGGTACAACCAAATGTAGACCCTGTTTACACCAGTTCGTTTTGTCTACGGGGGTGGCGCACACAGTCACTACGAAAAACAAAACAGTAATGTAGCTGAACAGAAAGACATATCCTGCACCGGCAAAACACCAGACACAAACACCCCAGAATCGGACATATAACAGTCACATTTTACGAGCAAGTCCCCGGTAGAGATAAAAAACGACAAGTCACTATCAGGGGAAATGTTCAGCAATACACATCGAACTCCATACTACCAAAAACCATAAAGCAGGAAAGACGTGCTGCACTACAAAATTACTCGAATGCGGAGCAACAAACAAATAGTCAAAAACATCAAACAGATACAACCAAAGACCCCAAGCTGATTACCGTTAATTACGTAAACTACGAAAACTTAGAAGTTAACCTACGGCTTAGCTGACTAGACAACAAAGATAAATTCCAAACAGCTCTTCGCTATGTAATATGAACTAAGCATGAAAACGGGGATAAAATCTGCTTTCCAACTACAGAACAAATTGATTTCGTGAGAGCGCATGGACGCGTGTTTCTGGATTTTAAAGAAACCACGCCCAAGTGTTTTTCCTCCACTAGGTAATAGAACTAAATTTGGAGGGCAGTACCCTAGTAAACATGGAACTAGGTAGGCTCTTAGAAGAAACATAAAGCAGACATCGCCTGCGTTCAGGAACCTTTTCTGCGAGGAGACGGGAAAATTACAGGGCTCCTCTCACATTACATCAAAATAACTGGAACACCAAACGCGAAAGCCACGATAATAATAGTTAATAAAAACCTCATAGAAACACAGATCACCCTGTTTTGCTCTGAACACATTGCCACAGCAGAAATAACAGACGGACAGGATGTATGGCTCATGTCGTCTATTCACGCTTAGTACTCGTATGATATAGAACCGTTCTTAGACAAAATAAAAGACATTGTACGACACTCAAAAAGAAAAAGGCTGCTGATTCTAAATGATATCAACTCAAAGTCCCCCTTGTGGAACTCAGATAGAACTGACGACAGAGGGCAACTAGTGCTTGACGTGGTAAATGAATGCAACCTCTTCATACTGAATAGGGAGGGTCAGCCACCTACCTACCGCGGAGACGCCGGT
Source organism: Schistocerca piceifrons (assembly GCF_021461385.2). Classification (NCBI taxonomy): domain Eukaryota; kingdom Metazoa; phylum Arthropoda; class Insecta; order Orthoptera; family Acrididae; genus Schistocerca; species Schistocerca piceifrons. Next base: position 771,383,006 of record NC_060139.1, on the reverse strand, counting down.
GGTGTAAGTAACATAGACCTTTCCCTAGGGAACGCAAAATCTGTTACACTAGTCAATACATGGAGGTTATTAGATAGAGCCACACACAGCAACAACAACGCAATCGTCATAACCACGGACAGATATATCAATACACATAACATGGACCACGAGCAGCAGCATTTATCATAAGAAGAGCCGACTGGCAAAAAGTTCGAGAATTTGTTGAGGCGTCGTCGCTACACGCTGTTCAAGGCAGTATAGAAGACAAAACTCATGTACTGACAGAGGTCCTACAAAGAGCACAGGAAGCAGCTATATTACGTGCAAAAACTGGGTGGGGACAGAAACAACCCTGGTCGACAGAACTGGCAAGACTAAGGAAGGATTCTCGGGACGAAAGAAAGTACTACCAACAAGAAAAGCTAGCTCCTGAAAGACAGATAAGACTTTATGTGTATCGTGACCCTAAACAGAAGTACCAAAAACAAGACAACAAGGCAAGACTACTGGACCAATTTTGTAAAAACTCAGCTACAGAACTACACCTGGGGACAACCATTCAAGATAGAAACAGAACGAGTTAAGACACCGACAGTTCTGTCAACACTAAAACAAGCAGACGGCACAATGACCAGAGGATGGAGAAGCACAGCAGAATATCTTCTGAACAGGATACTCCCGGATGACGACCCCACACAAGACGAGCGACACCACGCTGACCTAAGAGAGAGCATGAGGCAACCATACATCAGTGACAGAGTAACCATGCCATTCGCGCAAGAAGAATTCGCGACGGCAATCAGCAGGCTTATAAACCGAAAAGCACCCGGCTCAGACAAGATACTTTCAGAAACATAAAACAAACAGTAACACAAATCACAACTTTTCTTACCAATATGTTCAACGAGGCACTACTAACAGGCAGGTTTCCAAACCTCTGGAAAACTGCTAATGTAGTAATAATCAGGAATCACAAGACAAAGAGCCAAAAGACCCCAAAACGTACCAACCGATCTGTCTCTTAAACACTCTCGGCAAGGTACAGGAAAGGCTCCTATGTGAACGTTTACAATCGCACAGGCGCCTCCTCGGCTTAACGCCCCATCAGTTCGGCTTCAGGGAAGGTAGATCAATAGAAGACGCCGTCAACCAAGCACTGACAGTTACAAATAGCATCAGCGACAATTATGCGGCCGCCATTCTAATCGACATAGCCGGGGCTTTTGACAACTTGTGGTGGCCGTCGCTCTTCGCCAGGTTAAGGAAAATGAGGCTATCAGCTTCCCTCTACAATAGCTTCCTCGATTACTGCAGAGGCAGAGTGGCGGAGTGGAGGGCTGGTACACAGAAGGTTGTCAAGAGAATAACAAAGGGATGTCCACAGGGCTCGATCTGCGGACCAATATTCTGGGATATCGCAATCGAGCCCTCGCTGAATACCTTGGACAATGACGAAAGAGTAAGAGGTGTGGTGGCTTACGCAGATGACCTGCTCTGCCTGCTGTACTGGTATCAGCCAACTCGAGAGCAGCATTAGAGACAAAAAGCACGCAACTGCTTCAGAAAATTAACAGGTGGTGCAAAGAAAATAAATTAAAAATAGCTCCCAACAAAACTGTATATTTACTACTCAGAGGGACACTACAGAGGAATCCAGTTCTAAAATTAGACAATACAAGCATACAGAGGAAGCAAGCCACACGTTATCTCGGATCGCATCCAGCCTAAAAACAGACTTTCAACCACCATATAAAATTGACAATTGGCAAACCCTCCAAAATTATGCACAAACTAGCAAGACTAAACACAACTCAACAAATTACCTATTAAGACGATAAGGACCTACCAGATTGCGATATTTGAATCCATCGCATACTTCGCTGCAAGTGCTTGGCCTCACAGACTGAACATACAGACCAACAAGACAATTGCAAGACAAGGTCAGCGTAGTGTACTCCTGAGAATGAGCGGAGCTTTCAGCACCACGTCACTAGAGGCACTTTGCGTTGTGATGGGGACCTGCTCTATAGGCATAACAATACGTTACAGAGCTGCACTTTACTAGCTTAAGAGGGAAATGCTCGATAAAGTCACCGAAATTACGGGAGCCAACGCTATGAACAAAACAGAAATGAAAAATGGCGGATTCAAACATGGCAGAGAGAGTGGGATGCATCCGATAAGGGTCGCCGAGTAAACTCTTTCTTTCCTGATGTACACGAAAGACTACAACTGAAACATCTCAACCCAAGCCGGGGGATGGTCCATTTCCTGAAAGGCTGCCGGCCGTATCCGGTACATTTAAACCGTATGGGACTAACTAGCGATGCGTATGCGGAGAAACTGGAACACCAGAACATGTCACACTGCTGTGCAACACACTAGCACAAGTGAGACCTATACAGAATGACGATGACATCGCCAGAATAATACGTAATCCCGATGACTGGAACACAATAAATAGCGTAGCCGATATTGTATCGAACACTCTGCACGAAGAATACAAGCTTTAAAACCCATATGGAAGGAGGCGTAGACAAGCACAAACACAACAAACCACATGGGAGGACACAAACACGACCACAGATTCCGAAACCGAGGAAGGAACACTAAGTGAACATGACTCAGAAGGGATCAACATGTAAGGGACCAAAACCAACAATGTATGACACTGCATGCCACAACACAGTCACAAACAACTCAACAATCATAAAACAAATAAACACCGGCATCACATACTAAGACTGTAGTAATAAGGTAATGTCGTTTGGGAGGAGAAGGCTCGAAAAACTTTTATTCCGAGGCTCCTCCCTACCCAATGGCATCATGCATAGTGTTTAAAGTATACTGCACACAGGCAATAATGTATTGCTCGTCTTATTGTGTGCAGTGAGAAGTATATTCTCTTCTCTATTCAAAGACACAATTAATGAATTTCATATATCAGAAATGTATTAAGTTATTTAAGGAATAATGCATTCAAGTAGCAATGAACTATGTTCTATTTCAACCAACAAGTTACAAACATAAGTGAATCTTTCATGTGAAGCTAAAATTCATGTATTCCATGTAGGAAGTGCTCAAACAGTATTTAACCTGTATAAGCTGTGTAAACATACATTAGAGCAAACCATTTCAGATGAGAATAGCTCGAGGTTGTACCGACACCTTCTCATCTGAAATAGATAGAAATAGGGCATTTCTAACCAACATGCTCTCTCTGTATCACAAATTATTCTTAACCACGCTCATTGTGTTACATTTTCTTTTCTTTCTTTTTCTCTTTTTCTCCTTTTTTATTTTTCTTTGACATTTGCATTGTATAAATTATATTCTCATCAACTAGGTAGTAACAAATTATATGGAACCATTTTAACAATTGTTAAGCATTCAATTCGCTGTAACCTCAGAGAAATCTTTATATACACTCCTGGAAATTGAAATAAGAACACCGTGAATTCATTGTCCCCGGAAGGGGAAACTTTATTGACACATTCCTGGGGTCAGATACATCACATGATCACACTGACAGAACCACAGGCACACAGACACAGGCAACAGAGCATGCACAATGTCGGCACTAGTACAGTGTATATCCACCTTTCGCAGCAATGCAGGCTGCTATTCTCCCATGGAGACGATCGTAGAGATGCTGGATGTAGTCCTGTGGAACGGCTTGCCATGCCATTTCCACCTGGCGCCTCAGTTGGACCAGCGTTCGTGCTGGACGTGCAGACCGCGTGAGACGACGCTTCATCCAGTCCCAAACGTGCTCAATGGGGGACAGATCCGGAGATCTTGCTGGCCAGGGTAGTTGACTTACACCTTCTAGAGCACGTTGGGTGGCACGGGATACATGCGGACGTGCATTGTCCTGTTGAAACAGCAAGTTCCCTTGCCGGTCTAGGAATGGTAGAACGATGGGTTCGATGACGGTTTGGATGTACCGTGCACTATTCAGTGTCCCCTCGACGATCACCAGTGGTGTACGGCCAGTGTAGGAGATCGCTCCCCACACCATGATGCCGGGTGTTGGCCCTGTGTGCCTCGGTCGTATGCAGTCCTGATTGTGGCGCTCACCTGCACGGCGCCAAACACGCATACGACCATCATTGGCACCAAGGCAGAAGCGACTCTCATCGCTGAAGACGACACGTCTCCATTCGTCCCTTCATTCACGCCTGTCGCGACACCACTGGAGGCGGGCTGCACGATGTTGGGGCGTGAGCAGAAGACGGCCTAACGGTGTGCGGGACCGTAGCCCAGCTTCATGGAGACGGTTGCGAATGGTCCTCGCCGATACCCCAGGAGCAACAGTGTCCCTAATTTGCTGGGAAGTGGCGGTGCGGTCCCCTACGGCACTGCGTAGGATCCTACGGTCTTGGCGTGCATCCGTGCGTCGCTGCGGTCCGGTCCCAGGTCGACGGGCACGTGCACCTTCCGCCGACCACTGGCGACAACATCGATGTACTGTGGAGACCTCACGCCCCACGTGTTGAGCAATTCGGCGGTACGTCCACCCGGCCTCCCGCATGCCCACTATACGCCCTCGCTCAAAGTCCGTCAACTGCACATACGGTTCACGTCCACGCTGTCGCGGCATGCTACCAGTGTTAAATACTGCGATGGAGCTCCGTATGCCACGGCAAACTGGCTGACACTGACGGCGGCGGTGCACAAATGCTGCGCAGCTAGCGCCATTCGACGGCCAACACCGCGGTTCCTGGTGTGTCCGCCGTGCCGTGCGTGTGATCATTGCTTGTACAGCCCTCTCGCAGTGTCCGGAGCAAGTATGGTGGGTCTGACACACCGGTGTCAATGTGTTCTTTTTTCCATTTCCAGGAGTGTATTATGTTCTTTATATTATTTTTAAAAAGAGCATTAACAACTGTATGCCAATAAGACTGTAATAATGAGAAGTCTTTGCTAATAGATTCAGAAGCATCCGACCCACCTTACATTTCAAGGCCGTGTGTTACTCTGTACTGTTAATGAAATAAATAAATAAATAAAATAGCCGTCAATTTGAAACACAAATTTCTGAGAATGTACATGTGGAACACACCATTGTATGGACAGTGGGGAAAAACGACACGGAAAAATTTCCAAGGGTTTCTGATATGGTACTACAGAAGCAAGGGATGAGGAGTTTCTTAGCAGAACCGATGAAGAAAGGAACATATGAAAAATATGACAAGTAGAAGGGACGATGAGAAGACAAGTGTTAAACCATCACAGAATAACCTTCATGACAATACTTTAGAAACTTGTGGTAAGGTCTTGTGGACCAAACTACTCACCATGACAGTAGAGGCGACTGTGGAGAGTAAAGATGGTAGAGAAGACAGAAATTGGAATGCAGTCAACAAATAATTGAAAACGTATGACGCAAGTGCTACCCTGAAATGAAGAGGGTACCACAAAAGAGGAATTTGTGGTGGATTGCAGCAGACTAGTTATGAGACAAATAACTCAAGTAAAGAAAAGAAAGAAAATTTTCTCTTCTGTGTTAAACTCGTCATTCCAAAGCAGCATTTCGACTCAAGTCCTCTGTTATTTGTTGTATATACATCGCCTGCCAAAAAAGTGAAGCACCCAGAAAACATGCCCAGATGTCAATGTAACTTTATACAAGAACACACCATTTGCGGATATGTAAGTGACTTGAACTGGAATTCTTTACAACAGGTATAATGACCACTAGAGTGCGTTAGTGTTTTACGTGGCTGGTGTTGTATCAGGCCTTTTAGAATGTGTAAATGGCGTTGTGAAGGACAATCATGTAGGACAGCGGTACCAGCACCTGACAGAGTTTGAAAATGGACTCATTGTGGGTCTCCATCTGGCCAGCTGGTCGAATCATGGAATATCTAGACTTCTTGGGCATTCGGATGCGTTGTGCACCAGGCACATCTACATCTGGCGTCCGAGACTCCCTGAACCTTTCCTTCTCATCCTGCACCACTGTTAGGAGAGTAGCAGCCAGAGAAGGAAATTGCTGTGCCAGACACAGGTTGCCGTAAACACCACAACACAAACGTCTGAAGTGCTACCGTGACCGGGAAGAATGGACTGTTGCTTAGTGGTGCCGCATTGTGTTCACCGATCAATTGCGATTCTACGCCACCCCGTACAACCACAGTTGGCGATTATTTTGGCAACCTGGAGACCGGCACGGCGATGTTGCTCCTGACGTCAGTAAGTGGAGAGCCGCCTGTTATGACTTCAGATTACCTCTGGTAGTGATTGACGAAGCTCTGACGTCATTACAGCATGTCACATATATCTTGCGCTATTGTTTGTTACCTGTCCCCGTGGTCTAGGGGTCATTGAGTGGGGAGAGTACGTTCGAGATCCCCCCCCCCCCCCCCAAGACTAACGGGAAGGCCGCCAAGAAGGCTGGCAAGGCGCAGAAGAGCGACAAGAAGAAGAAGCGAAAGAGGAAGGAGACCTATGCCATCTCCATCTACAAGGTGCTGAAGCAAGTGCACCCTGACACGGGCATCTAGTCGAAGGCGATGATCATCGTGAACAGCTTCGTGAACGACATTTTCGAGCGCACTGCGGCCGAGGCGGCTCGGCTAGTGCACTACAACAAACGCTCGACCATCATGTCCCACGAGATCCAGACGGCGGTGCGGCTTTTGCTGGCTGGCGAGCTGGCGAAGCACGATGTGAGCGAGGACACCAAGGCGGTGACCAAGCACCGAGCTCCAAGTAAGGTGGTGGCTCTGGGAGCCCTCTCCTTCGCCGAAGAGGAGGCGAGGCGAGTGGGAGCGCGCGGCAAAACGGCCCTTTTCAGGGCCACCAAAAAAAACTGTCCTCTGTAATAAAATTCTGTGTTAATGAATCAACGATGAACTTGAACAAGCTTCATGGGACGTCCGCCCCTAACAAATAGAACTAACAATATCGAACAAAATGAGATCAACATAAAAAAGGGGGTCGCGTCTTTGATTAGTAATTAAAGCGTCGTCGGTCCGGGTTCGAAACAAGCTAGCGCTTAAATTTTGATTAATAATCACTAATCAGCATTGGCGACCGAAGACTTCCAGCATAAGGAGTCACCCTCATTCTGCCATCGGCCTTGCCAAAGAGGGCGGAGGAGCCGACAGAGGTTCAGGGAACTCTCTCTTGTCCTTGGGTGGAAAACTGCCCCTAAAGGCGGAACAATCAGCAATGATCAGCTGCATGAGAATGCAGCAGGCAATAGAAACCAGTGAATTAACGACTCATACCGTATATCCACAGGTGATGTGGCCTGTAACAGAAAAAGTGTGAAGATGATTTCTCCGTTGGCAAAAGATTCCGAAATAGTTCCCCATTAGCATCTCTGGGCGGGGACTGTCAAGGGGAGTGTACATGAGAAACAACGAACGTATAAAGTTCTACGAGTCGGGGCGGGGAATGTCAGAAGCTTGAACGTGGTAGGGAAGCCAGAAAATCTGAAAAGGGAAATGCAAAGGCTCAATCTAGATTAAATAGGGGACAGTGAAGTGAAATGGAAATGAGGCAAAGATTTCTGGTCAGATGTTTACAGCGTAGTATCAACAGCGAGGTAGGGCAGAGAGAGTGTTACTATGAACAGTTAAGTGATGGGGTTGTTCTTATCAGAATCCACGTCAAACCAGCACCGACTACGATACTTCACGTATGCCGACGTGCATGCTGAAATGAAGAGGTAAAGTATATGAGGCTAATGAAAGCGCAATACAGTACGTGGAGGGAAATAAAAATGCAATAGTCATGAGGGACTGTAATGCAGTTGCAAGGGAAAGAGCAGAGGAAAAGGTTACAGCAGAGTATGGCCTTGGGACAAGGAATGAGAGGTGAGAAGGGCTAATTGAGTTTTGTACTAAATTTCAACTAGTAATAGCGAATCCTGATATTGAAGAATCACAAGAAGAGGAGGTATACCTGGTAAAGGACGGATGATAGGGGAAGATTTCAGTTAGATTACTTCATGGACAGACAGAGATTCCTAAGTCAGATACTGGATTGTAAGGCGTACCCAGGAGCACATATAGACTCAGACCACAATGAATTATCGATGAAAACTAGGCTCAAGTTTAAGACATTAGTCAGGAAGAATCAATGGGATACGGAAGTACTATGGAATGACGTAATATGCTTGAAGTTCTCAAAAATATTCAGGGGAATTCAGGAATACCGAAATACAAGTCCCTGAGGAATGAAATAAGTAGAAAATGCAGGGAAGCTAAGATGAAATGGCTGCATGAAAAATGTAAATAAATCGAGGAAGAAATTATTCTCGGATAAACTGGCTCAGCATATAGGAAAATCAAAATAACCTTCGACGACATCAAAAGGAAAGGTGATAACATTAAGAGTGCAACGGGAGTTCCACTGTTATATGCAGAGCAGAGAGCAGATGGGTGGAAGGAGTATATTGAATGCCTCTATGAGGGAGAAGATCTATCTGCTGTGTCAGAAGAAGAAACAGGAGTCGATTTAGAGGAGATAGAATCAGAATCGGAATTTAAGAAGCTTTGGAGGACTTAAGATGAAATAAGGCAGAAGGGGTAGATAATATTCCAACAGAATTTCTAAAACCATTGGGTGAAGTTGCATCAAAACGACTACACTCGTTGGTGGCGAAATACCATCTGACTTTCGGAAAAATATCAGCCACATAAGGTGCAAGAGCTGACACATGCGAGAATAATTGCACAAACAGCTCGACAGCTCATGTAGCCAAGTTGCTGACAAGAATAATAAACAGGAGAATGGAAAAGGAAATTGAGGGTGTGCTAGATGACGATCAGTTTGGCTTTGAGAAACGTAAAGGCTCCAGAGAGGCAATTCTGACGTTTCGATTGATAATGGAAGCAAGACTAAAGAAAATTCAAGACATGTTCATACGATTTGTCGATCTGGAGAAAATGTTCGACAATGTAAAATGGTGCAAGATGTTGCAAATTCTGCGAAAAATAGGGGTAAGCTATAGGGAGTGACGGGTAATATACAATAAGCGCAAGAGCCAAGAGGGAATAATAACAGTGGACGACCAAGAATGAAGTGCACGGACTAAAAGGGGCGCAAGAAAGGGATGTAGTCTTTCGCCACCACGGTTCAATCTGTACATCGAAGAAGCAATGATGGAAATAAAAGAAAGGTTTAGGAGTGGGATTGAAGTTCAACGTGAAAGGAAATATCATTGATACGACTTGCTGATGACACTGCTATCCTGAGTGAAAGTGAAGAATTACACAATGTGCTGAATGGAATGAACAATCTAATGAGTACAGAATACGTATTGAGAATAAATTGAAGAAAGACGAAAGTAATGAGAAGTAGCAGAAATGTGAACAGCGAGAAACTTGACATCAGGATTGATGGTCACGAAGTAGATGAAGTAAAGGAATGCTACTACCTAGGCAGCAAAATAACCAATGACTTCAAAACAGACTAGCAGTGGCAGAAAGGGCACTCCTGGTCAGGAGGAGTCTGCTAGTATCAAGCACAAGCATTCATACGAGAATGTACGTTTGGAGGACAGCATTTTATGGTAGTCAAATACGGACTGTGGGAAAACCTGAGCACAAGAGAATCGAAGCATTTGAGATGCCACGTGGCTGAAAATGACTTTACAAGTTCGTGGCGCCCTCCATCGGTAATGATGGAATTCAATATGGTGTTTGTCCACACTTAGCCTTGATGACAGCTTCCACTCTCAAAGGCATACGTTCAATCAGGTGCTGGAAGGTTTCTTGGGGAATGGCAGCCCATTGTTCACGAAGTGCTACAGAAGAATACTGAAAATTAGGTAGACTGATAAGGTAAGAAATAAGGAGGTTCTGCGCAGAATCGGGGAGGAAAGGAATGTCTGGAAAACAGTGACGAGGAGAAGCGACAAGATGATAGGGCATCTGCTAAGATATCAGGAAATGACGTCTATGGTACGAGAAGGGGAAAACAGTAGAGAAAGACAGATTACAATACATTCAGAAAATAATTAAGGACGTAGGTTGCACATGTTTCTCACACATAGAGAGTTTGGCACAGGAGTGGAAATAGCGGGCCTTATCAAACCAGTTGGGAGAAAAAGAAACTCTCGTGACAGTAGCGAGGCGCCATGCGATTTCGGCGAACTGTCTGCGAGAAATGAAGGTAACCAACAAGATCCCCAAATTTGACCCTATAGAAAGTGGGTGGATCAACTGAGAGCTATGCTTCGACACAGTGCCACCACGCAGGTTTTACTTTTAGAACAAATGGTCACTTCGGGTGCGACAAATTCATATTGTGGTGAACAGCATATACCGACTGCGAGAACCGGACGTTCCGTTCACATCGTTCAAAGGGCTCTGAGCACTATGGGACTTAAAAATTTGAGGTCATCAGTCCCCTAGAACTTAGAACTACTTAAACCTAACTAACCTTAGGACATCACACACATCCATGTCCGAGACCGGATTCGAACCTGTGAGCGTAGCAGTCGCGCGGTTCTAGACGGAAGCGCCTAGATCCGCTCGGCTACAACGGCCGGCGGACGTTCTGTGCTACGAACGCATCTCTGTGTCTTACCGAAACATAGATCTTGTTTTATGGACTCTTTGTGAAGGAAAAGCAGAGATCGGACGCGTGAGCGGAGGAGATTGTTTTGTTGTGAGACGGCATTACGGTATATAGAAAATGTTCAAACAGTTTTTTTTTCACACAATAAAATCCAATAACTAACATCAAGTATTCTATCCATACCGAAATTAATTAATGATCATGGTACAGATATTACGAGATGTAGATGGCTCGGAGGTGAAGTTTGGAACGATAGTGCGAACCTTAACTTTCCACGGTCATTATTCGTCGAGAGATTATAGTCGAATTAATAAACTTTTACTTGCTTAATTGTTGGGCCTGTAATCTAAACGCATCAAACAACATGGCACACAGTTGTGCCGAACGATCTGTGTAGCTAGTAAAGGGTTTAGAGATTTCAAGTGGAGCAGATAACGACGAGGAATTTCCGCGAGATCGCCGCTGCGAAATACACCTCTTGCTCTCCAGGAGTATTTAAAACGAAATGTTTATATTTTCCAGGTTTTCTGAGGGTAAAGGTAAAAGGAAACAAGGAACCAAGCTAAACCAATTAAAACCAAGAACTACACTAATAATTAAAATAAAAGCGCACATGAAGAATAGTATTTATTTACGATGATAAATAAAGAATATTTTAATTAACTAATAATAATATATTATTCCTTTCAGTCCATGAAGTATCATTTTGCTTCTTCCTCTCCTTCTGGGTACTTCACTTATTGTCACGCAGGGTCTTCTAATCTCTGACGTCAACATATTATCATACATCCCGTCACCCAGTCCTTTCTTCTTGTCAGTTTTTCCATACCTTCCTTTCCACACTGATTCTTCGGAGAACCTCCTTACTAAAACTTCTTGGCAGATTAAAACAGTGTACTGAACCGAGAGCCGAACTCGGGACCTTTGCCTTGACGGAGTTGGTAGAGCACTTGCGAGCATAAGGCAAAGGTCTCGTGTTTGAGTCTCGGTCCGGCACACAGTTTTAATCTGCCAGGAAGTTTCATATCAGCGCACAAACCGCTGCAGCGTGAAAATCTCGTTCTGGAAACCTCCTTGCTTCTTATTATTCCACCCAACTGTAAACATCCTACTATACCGTCGCATCTCAAACGTTTCGATTCAGTTCTTTTTTGCACATATCATCATTTACTTCGACGCAACGCTGTGCTTCTGGATCCAACTGTTCCATTTTCTCACGACAGTCTTGGAATCCCCACCAACGCTAGCAGTAGGCTAATATTGGGAAACGACAGGCAGTAGTACAGGCTGCAATCCCGCCTCTGTTGAATTATGGCATGTGCTTGTAGACGTTTCTCGTTCTTACACAGCGCTTAACACAAACCTTTTACAAACTAATAACATTCAAATGCCCTTTATGAGCGACAAAACCGCTGACTACTGTTTGCTTATACAGGCTGCACCAATATTTGCGTGTCCAATTTGAAGTAGGCTCTTTCTGCCTCATTTAATTTAGTAAATAAATGTAAATTTCGTGTGACTAGGATTTGCCGTCAGGTAGACCGTTCGCCGGGTGCAAGTCTTTCGATTTGACGCCACTTCGGCGACTTGTGCGTCGATGAGGATGAAATGATGATAAGGACAGCAAAACACCCAGTCCCTGAGCGGAGAAAATCTCGGACCCAGTCGGGAAATGAACGCGGGCCCATAGGATTGACATCTGTCGCGCTGACCACTCAGCTACCGTCGTAGTAAGCCAATATAATGCCGACACCCATACACACAAGTTTGTCAATGGATGAATGAATAAATAAGTAAATAAAAGTATTAGGTAAAACTTCTCCGATCATAATACTGTAAAGAACGTACCATAAGATTTGAAATATGAAAACAGAGAAGAAGCCAGACATTTACGAAAAGTATATATGAAAGCTGAGGATGAATAATCGTCTTGAGGTTGAAGCTCTTTTGTTTGTGTTTACTTTGACAATAAATACACTATGTGATCAAAAGGATCCGGACACCTGGCTGAAAATGACTTACAAGTTCGTGGCGCTTTCCATCGGTAATGCTGGAATTAAATATGGTGTTGGCTTCCACTCACGCAGGAATACGTTCAATCAGTGCTGGAAGGTTTCTTGGGAAATGGCAGCCCATTCTTCACGGAGTGCTGCAATGAGGAGAAGTATCGATGTCGGTCGGTGAGGCCTGACACGAAGTTGGCGTTCCAAAACAGCCCAAAGGTGTTCTGTAGGATTCATGTCAGGATTCTGCACAGGCCAGTCCATTACAGGGATGCTACTGTCGTGTAACCACTCCGCCACAGGGCGTGTATTATGAACAGGTGCTCAATCGTGTTGAAAGATGCAATCACCATCCCCGAATTGCTCTTCAACAGTGGGAGGCAAGAAGGTGCTTAAATGATCAATGTAGGTCTGTGCTGCGATAGTGCCACACAAAACAACAAGGGATGCAAGGGGGAAACAATACTTTAGAATTGCTAGCGCAGTTGATTTACTTAACACGCAGCAAACTCCATCCGTCTGGAGCTCCATCATGCATAAAAACCGCCCGTTTCTTGTTCTTAACCGTCTGTTACATCATCTCAGCGGTTTCATATCCACTGTACACCGATAAGGGGTACTAACCTCCTCGACATCCTCGCATCTGGAGAAATCTTGTGCTCTTGGATGGGTACGGCACAGTAGTTACAGCCTTGGTTCACACTGTTCCTGCACGAATCGTGAAATGTAGCGGTCTACTTCTGGTCAGCTGCAGGGAGCGTTGGTCAAAGACAATGTGAGGAGATCTTTCGGTCTCTAAGTTTATCCTAAGAATGCTAGAATGCCCTGTGACTCCCAACCACATAGAGAAAGATCATAAGTTACGCACTATGATCGAAGTGCTAGAGTTATGTAGGTCGCTGTCTGGTATACTTTGGTGCGTTATGTTCGAGAATTAACAATGAATGAACATACTGCCCAGTCACGTACTTACATTCGTGATCATACTCGCAATGTAGTGGAGGGGCTGTTTAGCAATGATACAGAAATTGGTAAGCATGCAGCCGCATCATTGGTCGGAGATGAAATTATGATAAAACTGCTGAAATTGTTCGCACTATCAGCAATGATGCTTCTAATTACAGTACATCGATGGTGTCTTTTCCATCCAAACAATCCAGGTACGCTGTTGATTACCGAACAATGTGATTTACACTGTGCGATGTCTAGTTTCCTAGGAGAGTCAACGGACCAAACGTGTTAATGTCAGTTTAGAAACTGACACAGACGTCAAAGTCGTGGTGAGGAAAAAAATGTATGGCAGTGTACAAAGCGTGTTACAGCAGAAAAGGCTATGTATCAAACAGTGAAACAGGGTCCCTCGCCTGCGACTGATAACTTGTGGAAAAAGGTTCTCATACAGTACAGGAGATGAAACTTTACACCTCTCTGTGCAAGCGACATCGATAACTGGCCACCTGCTCCAGTGGATAAATACCTGTATATTTAATAGGATCGCCACTTATGCTCGATGCCGGCACGTACACGGTATTCGATTTCGATATATCGGAAGAGAGAGATGCGGTAAAAATCTATTGGATGAAATAAATGGAGCTTTTATAGTTCGTAATTTTTCTCTGCTGGATGGTACAGAATAACGATGATAGAGTGTTTGGTTAATAGTCATGATGGTTCCTGAGGGATGACAACATGTTCCCACTTTCACCAAGTGGTCAAAGCACGGTCCTATAGCATTAACTCAGCTCACTCTTTTTCTACACAGGTTGCAGTATGTGGTGGATATTGCTCTCTCTAACTTCTGCGTAAAATTGCTAAAATTGATCTCGCTATCACCTACGGTGTGTATTACAGTACATCGCTCCATATCAATGGTGTCTTTCCGATCCCGACCATCCACTCAGTGCGCTGTTGATTACCGCATAATGTTTGACTAACAAAACACCGTTGAGATGGAGAGAACCTTGACGGAACACTGGATATCTGCTACTTGTTGTTGTGAAACATGGGATTAAGTGTAAAGGTCATCACCTTAATACAGTGGTTTGGAAGCGTTCCTCAATGCTACGGACTCGTCCTATTTCCATATGCTGCAATACCCAACACATGTCTTTCTTTTATTTTTTTATTTTATTTTCACCAATAAGACAACAGTACCTCTTTTTATTTGTGCTACCTCATGCGTGTTGTGAACAGCATCTTCGGGTGATGGTCAAGACCAGAACAGTAATCATCTACATGACTGCAAAATGAGGGACCAATGCTTTTTGAACCGGAGCGCCGAGACATCCGCTACCCTTTCGATGGGAAGATGAGATTAACTGTATAGGTCATAGCTGTTGGAACCGCTGTGATGTCTTCCACATTTTTGTCAATGAGAAACATCGCGTCTCTGTTTTATTTCTACCAGCCTGTAGTGTGGTAGCTGTATAGTTCACGCCATGCGAAATTCAGTTTTCTATGAGAGCCAGAGAATTGAAACATATTAATGTCGATTTAGCAGCAACTGACACGGGTCTCTAAGTCATGGTATAAAACAACAAAGTCTATGTAGGTGTACACTGATTGGGCGTGTTACAACCGAAGAAACAATGTATTAAAATGCTTATGAAGGAGCAATACAGGAACCCTCTCCTGTGATTGATTGTCTGTTGGATATAGTCATCCAACAGTACAGCTGTTGAAACTTTACATCGGTCTGTGGAAGCGACTTCGATCATGAACCATCTGCTCCAAAGAATCAATACCTGTATTTTTAATAGGATCGCCCCATGTATTTGGGTGACAGACATAAATGCACATTGAGACACAGATCTCCTTTGGACTAGCTGTATGAAGTTTGGAGATGTGCCGCAAAATCTTTGTCCTTCCATCATGCCATATATGATGAGTAGTCTTCCTAATTTTCCCAACTAGAAACACCATCGTAACTGCTCATACTATCTCTCCTACTACCTCGCGTTGCAGGGGAAAGCTTCGTTTGACGCTGGTCTTACACACTGTACGCGGCTGGTTGAGATATGACACCATGTTCCCATTTCCACTGAGTGCTCAAAACGTGCTTCTGTCGCATTAACCCAGCTCGTCCCGTTTCCCTACAGGATACAGAAGGTCCTAGATATAGCTCTCTCCGAATTCCGTACAGGTCAGACTTAAATTCGGACGGTCACATGGACTAAGCTGCAGGGAGGACAGAGCAGAGAGATAGGAGCAGTTACAAGATGCAGAGGGACTGTCTAAGAAACAGCGCTGGAGTTTCTGTCGTATGGGATCTTTAGCAGATAGGTTCGAAAAATGTGACTCATTTAGAGATGTGAGAGTGCCACGAATATTATTCACTAGTGGCTGTAATCATTAAAAGGTGTTTCTACAGGATCCAACGCAACTAAGTGGTTGAATGGATAGACTTGATTCCAAATTGTGGACAGCATTTCTACCAGAAAGTGTAACACAAAAATGGTTCAAATGGCTCTGAGCACTATGCGACTTAACTTCTGAGGTCATCAGTCGCCTAGAACTTAGAACTAATTAAACCTAACTAACCTAAGGACATGACACACATCCATGCCCGAGGCAGGATTCGAACCTACGACCGTAGCGGTCGCTCGGTTCCAGACTGTACCGCCTAGAACCGCACGGCCTCTACGGCCGGTAAGTGTAACACAATCAGTGGCTCGTGTGTGTGCACCTGTAGACTTAAGACCACTTTCTATGCATGGTGACGGTAACGTAGTCACGACGATAGTGCTTTTAATAGCACGGTCCTTACGCAAAATGTATGTTGTGGGCTGTAGAATCCCTCTGTTGTCAGCTTCAGATGTCATTTCTCAATAGTGTTCCTCGAAAAGAACATCGTGCTCCCTCCATGGATTCCCACTGGACCTACCGGGTGAGTGTAATCCGACTACAGAAAAAACCAAAACAAAACTTACTCGCCTTGCAGAGTTACTCTAATGTTCAATTTAATTTCGAAACAACGAGGACATTCTGCCGTGATCGGTAGTTTTCGCATCAAAATAGTAGAAGTTTCAAAAATGGTTCAAATGGCTCTGAGCACTATGGGACTCAACTGCTGTGGTCATAAGTCCCCTAGAACTTAGAACTACTTAAACCTAACTAACCTAAGGACATCACACACATCCATGCCCGAGGCAGGACTCGAACCTGCGACCGTAGCGGTCGTGCGGTTCCAGACTGAAGCGCCTTTAACCGCTCGGCCACTCCGGCCGGCTAGTAGAAGTTTATTTTTCCTGATTTTACGCTGGGTGGGTATGTCTCACGCTGATTATTTGTGATCGGTGGCGGTACACTTCGCTGGACGTCACAAAATAATGAGATGCGAGTGTAGTCGAACGTAAAAAACTATACCGATTTTGCTCATAAAACTAAATGAAAATTGACTTTGTCTATTATCATGGAAAGAGGCCTTTTATTATCGTCGCGAATGTTTTTTTTTTTTTGTTTTTTAATAGTTGCTTTATTATAGGAGTCAAGTTGATGTTTAGTCCAGATCAGAACAGCAGGCGACTTCTCTACGAGATCGCAGCTCCCCATTGGTCCCAGCTGGGGCATCCAACGTGGCGTTAAACAAAAGTGTTTTCCATCTCAGAACGAGAGGCCTATTGGAGGCGTTGAGGACCTGTATAGTCTGTGACAGCTCGTGACCGCAGTTGCACCCCTTAACCATTAGGGAAGGCTGTGTCACTATACTTTAGACGACAAAGGTGCATTTGGGAAAGCCGTCCTTTTATCTCCTATTGTTTAGTTAAGTATACCTGCTTTTGTGTTGACGAAGGACCATCGTATCCAAGGGGAAAGTGGCCAGCATGTGTCGCGAGGCTGCTGGTGGAGTAGCTCCCTCATTCGGTCCATCCACCCTGGAGGTAGAGAGATGGCCTCGCAGTTTGTGATTGTACATCGAGGAGAAAGCAAGTTCGACTACCGCCTCCTCTGTAGTCTCTTAGGACAACGATTTTCCCCAGTACATGTGGTACATTATGACCCGTTCAGTACGAGTGCTGGTTTTTTACGACAATTTCGAAGTGTAATTAGAACTGTGACGCATTTTTTCGATCAGCTGTGATATCATGTATTGGCATCGATTACCTGGGCTGTGGGGTGGTTTTTAGTTGGTGTCTGTAGCGAACTCCAATGTCAAACAACGATTGATGCTGTGTGCACGCAGGTAATACACTTTTTTAAACTCCCCTCTGTCCAACACCAGCATGTAGTCAGTTGACGTATTTCCCACCAAAATGAATAAACATTGTACCTTACACCCCAGCCTTTTTCCCCCTTGCTTGTAGGTATAGGGTAGAGTTTGAGTGTCTGTGTCTGGTTCCGAGTGGTATTGCGAAATTTATTCCCAGCAGGATAACACCAGTTATATGGTATCGTCAGTTTTTGTGGCGTATTGCGCTTTTTTGCCATCCTAGTGTAGTGCTGTGCATATAGTTGTGTAATTACACCCGATTTTTGTGCTTAATTACGTAATTAGGATCGATTTTTGCGTCTGTTTCGAATGGTATTGCCAAATTTTTTCCCGTCTGGATAAGACCAGTTGTATGGTATCGTTAGTTTTTGAGCTGTATTGCGATTTTAAGCCGTCCTCGTGCAGTGCTATGCATTCAGTTGTGTGATTAGGACCGATCTTTGTGATTAATTACGTAATTAGGATCGATATTTGCATTAGTTTCCCGACCAAAATAAATTAAGTACACTAACCTAACCTTCCTCTTCGTATCTGGACAGTTTCCATGTGTTAGGGGATGCACTTAGGCTTTCCACCCAGTAGAATCAGGGTTCAAGTTGCTGATACATTGCGCTTTTTATGTGCACTGAGGGTTTGTGCACTGCATTATATTCAAGTACACTAACCTAACCTTCCTCTTCGTATCTGGACAGTTTCCATGTGTTAGGGGATGCACTTAGGCTTTCCACCCAGTAGAATCAGGGTTCAAGTTGCTGATACATTGCATTTTTTATGTGCACTGAGGGTTTGTGCACTGCATTATATTCGGATGTTCAAGTGTCGTGAGCGTGTTTGCATAGCGTTTCCCATGCATTATTTCGGTGGTCTACGAGTAGTATACACGTCTGTATGCTGTGTACGAGATTATTTCAGTAATTTACGAGTTTTTTGCGTCTCTACACATCAGTGTACTGCATTATTTACAAGTAGTTTCAAGGTCTGTAAACTGTATATTGTGACCTCAAGTACGTCAGGCTGTTTTATATCAGTGTAATAAATAAACTAGGTGAAATCCATTCCTAAATATATTGTTCCAATAATAAATAAAGTACACTCCTTCCCCTCTCCAGCAGCCTAGAACAGGCTGATTCCTTTTCCTGCCAATTCTCCCCTCCAGACTGCCGGGGGATGAGGAGGCTGGGGTAAACGTGTGGCTGAGAAAAACGCGCGATCTCATCATGATGCTGTGCTCCTACTGACTGAACTTCACTATCACATGACCTATTGTGGCGCCCTCTAGCCGTGAAGTCGCCAACCAGCTCAGTTCTTTGGTCTGCTGGATCGGAGGCAGTTGTCTCTTGTGCGGTGGGAGCTTATACGTAGGTTTTAGAGATGACAGACAGTTCCAGCAGAGACATATGTTTCCATGCGTTGTGTTAGCATCTTTAGTGCGTCTCGATGCAAAGCATTTATTTGCAGGACCATATTCTTCCTCTTCACATGTTCAAGCATTAAAGCTTGCTTCCATTCTTCATGCAGTGAGCTGTGGATGCATTCCTCGGCTGAATGACTGCATGTAATACAGCTACTAAAACTCCCCCTGTCTGTCACCAACTCTCACTAATTGAACACATGCTCCTTCCACACCGACAGCTCAACAAGCACTGATATCTCAGCCTCTTGTGGTGGTAACACCACACTAAGCCCCTAATTCTGTAGGTAGATAATAAATTTAAACAAATTTCAGTAAGAATGAGATATTCACTCTGCAGCGGGGTGTGCGCTGATATGAAACTTCCTGGCAGATTAAAACTGTGTGCCCGACCGAGACCTTTGCCTTTCGCGGGCATGTGCTCTACCATCTGAGCTACCGAAGCACGACTCACGCCCGATCCTCACAGCTTTACTTCTGCCAGTATCTCGTCTCCTACCTTCCAAACTTTACAGAAGCTCTCCTGCGAACCTCCTGGTTCCACCTTGGTTCAGCAAACGTATTAGGAAGTCACTGAGAAAGCAGAGTATTTTGCACAGTCGTTTTAAACGTAGTACTGCCCCATTGACAAAAAGAAATTATGCAAAATGAAAGCAACTGTCAATATGCCAATGAGAGATTCTTCTAACGAATTTTATCTGCAGATTCTAAAAATAACCTTCCAACGATCTCTAATAGATGATGGATAAGACTGGTGCTATATTTGTAGCATAGCCAACATAAAATCTTACGGGGATACCGTCTGGGCCATGCCTTCCTGGCGTCTAAGGGTCTTAACTGTTTTACAATCCCAGATACACTATACACTATGTCAGCCATCCTTGGGTTTGTTCGAAGACTGAAAGGAGGAATGGTGCTGCAGTCCTCTATCGGAAACGAGTTTATGAAAGCTAGGATTAGAATTTCGGCCTTCTGTTTATCATTATCCATTATATTATTCTTACTGTCAGCAAGAGAAAGTATTGAACTATTTGTAGTGTTCAAAGATTTTACGTACGGCCAAAATTTTTTGGGGTTATTTTTAGAATCTGCAGATAAAATTCGTTAGAAGAATCTCTCATTGGCATATTGACAGCTGCTTTCATTTTGCATAATTTCTTTTTGTCAATGGGGCAGTACTACGTTTAAAACGACTGTGCAAAATACTCTGCTTTCTCAGTGACTTCCTAATATGTTTGCTGAACCAAGGTGGATCCTTTCCTTCCCCTATATTTTTGCTAGGCACATATTTCTCCAGCACGTGGTGAACAATACCGTTAAATTGCGACCAAAGATGCTCAATATCTTTGTGTCCCGCGGTGATTGCTTGGAGCTGACTATGAACATATTCATTAATGACACCTTTATTTGTTTTCCCAAACAAGAAAACTCTACTCTGTTTCTTTGGTTTTTTGCAACTTCCACTGACATAGAAGCCGCAACGACTTATGGTCACTAATACCTTCTTCTACATAAACTTCCTCAAAAAGATCAAGTCTCTTTGTCGCCAAGATATCTAATATTTTCCCATCTCGAGTTGGTTTTCTAACCAGTTACTCAAGGTTCTATGTTGAGAACGCTCCTAGAATAACTTCACTCGACACTTTGCTTCTGCCCCCTGTGATAAACGTGTAATTTTCCGTCAATGGACGCCAGATTAAAGTCTTCACCTATAACTAATGGATAGTTTGAATATTTATTTCCTATGTACTCAAGAGTTTCCGTGAAACGTTCTGCGACATTTGTAACGGATGCTGGTGGTCTATAAATACATCCTACTACAATGGTCACTCCTTGTCTGATTGACAGCTTTATTCAGACCCAGTATCGATCTCAACTGCTTTTAAACAGCTTTTAACTGCAATGAACACACCACTCCCCATAGCATCAGCCCTATCCTTCCTAAACATTGTCCAATCTGTTCTAAATTTCACTGCTATTTATGTCTGGTCTCAACCAACTTTCGATACGTAATCCAGTTTTTATCATTTATTTCATGGCCTTCATTGGACCACTCTAGTCCAAAATACAAAGTTGTAAACAAGTTGTTACCCAGGGATACAATTTCGCTCAACAGTAACTTAATATGATATTCAGGTAATATACTTATTAGCGTCTATTCTTATATGAAATGTGTTTTGCTCTTCTGTCTGCCCAATATTTCTTCATTCTTTCAGATATTTTCTTTCTTTCTTCATCTGAGACCACTCTTCCTGTACACCTTTTATTGATTTTCATTTGTAGTCTGGTTTGCGGGTCTTGCAGTATTCTGATTTTCTCTGTCTTGTTTTTCAGGTCATCTACTGTAATTCGGAGTTCTTTTATATCTTCCTTAATTGCCGTGATCCATTTAATGTCGCTCTTGCTATTCCACAATTTTTGTATTATTTTTTTACTAATTCTGTTTTCTGGAGTTCTCGTCAGATGTCCAAAGAATGAGATGCGTTTCTTCCTAATACAGTATTGGCATTACTCCTGTTTATTTTGGAGAGAAACCCGGAGCAAGAGCTACAGACACTTCGACAATTTGTTAACATGAGCTTTAACATATTTAAATCCTTTGGAATGACATGTTTAGTCGATCTAACAATTTTTACACTTGGCACGACCACATCAGTGTCATGAACTGGTAATTTTTCAGGCCAACTGTTTGTTACCTATGGGGAGGAACCTAATCTAAAAAAAAAACATGTGCACGCTACAAGTACTGTGCTACCCATGTAGCTACTTCCTGTGTGTAGTGCACCCATGAGCTATCAAGGGGCGTCCTTCAGCCTTCCACCCCATAGCGTAGTTCGAGGAATCTGCAACCATTTTCGTCACAGAGTCGACGTAGCCTCTGGTTTCGATTCCCCACTTAAAACCAGAGGACCCCAGTCCACCCTGCTTACAATTCTGCAAATCGTCAGCTTGGCTTCCACTCCTCGAGAGATGGAGATTGCCTTCGCCAATTTAGCCAGCCGTTAAGAGGATCCAAGGATTTCCTCGGAACCCCGACGACTGGCATCGTTGGTGCCGACATATGCAACAATCCGCAGCTGGCCACACCCCGTGCGCTCGATAGCTGCTGGAAGAGCCTCTTCCGTATCCCACGTCATCGCCGCCATCTTGGATACATCTGGCAAAATGGAGAGTAGTGTGGCGCCGCCCTTGTTCCACTATTCATGCCTTGTGCTGCAAATGCACGAAAGAGAGCCACACTTCCGTATCTACAGCCTATGGGAACCTCTTCATGTGACGTCTACTAGGAGAGACAAGCTTGACGATTGTGCATGAAAGGATGACCTGATGACAGTACTTAATACCAAACGCTAGTTGTTAACAAAATAAAATGCAGCTATAGACGAAAACAATGTTTTTCCTCATTCTGTTGGTCTCTGTTCCAACCGACAGTATGCTGGGAACATTGGATTTGTAATCGAATTCTTTCGCGCATGAACTTTTAGGCTTAGGTGACAAGCTCCGATGTACAAGAAATGCTCGTCGTAAGCCGGTATGCTATCTACTCCACTACTGAACAGATGTCTACTGGAAACTGCACTCCGAAATATGAGCACGTCGGAAGGAAAGTTATGCGGAGCTTACAGTAGTCTCAGGAGCTGCAGTTTCTTGACATAGGGTGCACTAGTAACTCAGAACAATTCATCTGTCTCAGATGTCCAGCATTATCTATTCTGTGTAAAACAGTATGAATTAACAGACCAATGTAAATTCCACAGGAATCAATTACGCTTGAGTAGGCTGAATAATTATTTTGGGTGTTGTAAGAGATGAATGTGACGACACATTTGTAACGTAACTGGCGAAGTTACATAATTCAGTAAATATTCTGCATACATGAAGGATATTATGTGCCTCTACGTCTGGCTGATAATTTGGTTTGGTACATTTCATCAGAAGATGAAGACATAGAGAAAGTTTTTAAGGATATCGAACGAATAATTCTGTATGTAAGAGCAGATGAAAATCTAATACTCATGGGTGACTGGAATGCTCTTGTAGCGGAAGGAATATAAGAAACAGAAAGGATACGGGTTTCCAGGAGAATGATAAAGGAGAGAGACTCATTCGGTTCTGCAACAAATGCGATGATCCCAGGTGGGTAATGATGATCAAACAGATTCTCGAAATCACACGGACTGTAAGGCGTATACAGGCGCAGATATAGACTCAGATCACAACTTAGCAGTAATGAAGAGTTGACCGAAATTTAAGACCATTCTTGCATAAGAGTCAGCGTGGAGGAAGTGGAACACTGAAGTACTGAGGAGTGACGAGACGCGTTTGAAGTTTGGTAAAGATTTCGATATCGCGAAAGAGAGTACGCCAATTCGCATTTCAGTTGAAGAGAAGTAGATATCTCTAAAAAGAGAAAAAGAGCAATCACAGACGTTGGAAAGGTACACATAGGTACTACTCGCCTTATTTGTTCATGAGACCCAGAAAATATTAGATACAGGCTCCCAGGTAGATGCCATTTTCCTTGACTTCCACAGTTCCGCACTGTCGCCTGATAAACAAAGTAAGAGCCTACGGAATATCAGACCAGCTGTGTGACTGGATTGAAGAGTTTTTAGCAAACAGAACACAGCATGGTGTTCTCAATGGAGAGACGTCTACAGACGTTAAAGTAACCTCCGGCGTGCCACAGGGGAGTGTTATGGTACCATTGCTTTTCACAATATATGTAAATGACCTAGTAGATAGTGTCGGAAGTTCCATGCGGCTTTTCGCGGACGATGCTGTAGTATACAGAAAAGTTGCAACATTAGAAAATTGCAGCGAAATGCAGATCTGCAGCGGATAGGCACTTGGGGCAGGGAGTGGCAATTGACCCTTAACATGGACAAATGTAGTGTATTGCGAATACATAGAAAGAAGGATCCTTTATTGTATGATTATGTGATAGCGGAACAAACACTGGTAGCAGTTACTTCCGTAAAATATCTGGGAGTATGCGTGCGGAACGATTTGAAGTGGAATGATCATATGAAATTAATTGTTGGTAAGGCGGGTACCAGGTTGAGATTCATTGGGAGAGTCCTTAGAAAATGTAGTCTATCAACAAAGCAGGTGGCTTACAAAACACTCGTTCGACCTATATTTGAGTATTGCTCATCAGTGTGGGATCCGTACCAGGTCGGATTGACAGAGGAGATAGAGAAGATCCAAAGAAGAGCGGCGCATTTCGTCACAGGGTTGTTTGGTAAGCGTGACAGCATTACGGAGACGTTTAGCAAACTCAAGTGGCAGACTCTGCAAGAGAGGCGCTCTGCATCGCGGTGTAGCTTGCTCGCCAGGTTTCGAGAGGGTGCGTTTCTGGATGAGGTATCGAATATATTGCTTCCCCCTACTTATACCTCCCGAGGAGATCACGAATGTAAAATTAGAGAGATTAGAGCGCGCACGGAGGCTTTCCGGCAGTCGTTCTTCCCGCGAACCATACACGACTGGAACAGGGAAGGGAGGTAATGACAGTGGCAAGTAAAGTGCCCTCCGCCACACACCGTTGGGTGGGTTGCGGAGTATAAATGGAGATGTAGAAGATAACAGCAATGAAATATTGGATAACGAAAGAACGAACAAGAAAAATTTTCAATTAAGGCAAGCAGTATAGCAACATCACTTGGAACAGAAATAAATAGGTAGTGAGGGAAGCCAGGCTGGAATGGTTCCAGGACAAATGAGAAGGAATCCAAAAAGAAATTATCTTTGGAAGGACTGACTCAGCATATACGTAGAAAAGTCAGAACAACCTTAACTGAAAGTGAAAGCAACCACATAAAGAGCGCAACGGGACTTCCACTGTTGAACCCAGAGGAGTGAACCGAAAACTGGAAAGAGTATACTGAAGGCCTCTATTAAAGGAAGGAACTGTCTGATGATACGACAGAAGAAGAAACTGGAGTCGATATGAAAGAGATAGGGCGTCCAGCATTAGAATCAGAATTTGAAAGAGCTCTGGATGACTTGAGAATTCAGTATGGCAGATGGTATAGGTAACACTCAGTCGGAATTTCTAAAATCTTCGGGAGACGTGGTACCAAGTCGGTTATTCACGTTGGTGTGTGGAATGTATGTGACTGGCTATAGCCGGCCGGAGTGGCCGAGCGGTTCTAGGCGCTCCAGTCTGGAACCGCACGACCGCTGCGGTCGCAGGTTCGAATCCTGCCTCGGGCATGGATGTGTGTGATGTCCTTAGGTTAGTTAGGTTTAAGTAGTTCTAAGTTCTAGGAGACTGATGACCACAGCAGTTAAGTCCCATAGTGCTCAGAGCCATTTGAACCATTTTTGACTGGCTATATCCCATCAGACTTTCGGGAAAACATCAGCCACACAATTCCCAAGATTACTAAAGCGACAAGTGCGAGAATTACCGCACAGTCAGCTTAGCAGCTCATGCATCAAATTTGCTGTCAAGGATAATATACAGAAGAACGGAAAGGAAAATCGAGAATATGTTAGATGAGGATCACTTTGGCTTTAGGAAAGGTAAAGGCACCACGGACGCAATGCTGACACTGCGTTTTATAACAGGGGCAGGACTGAAGAAAAATCAAGCTATAGGCAAACAATATAATATGTACAAGAACCAAAAGCAAACAATAAGAATGGAAAACCAAGAACGAAGTACTCGGATTAAAAACGGTATGTAGCCTTTCGCTCCTACTGTCCAATCTAAGCACCGAAAAAGGAATCACAAAAATAAAAGAAAGGTTTAAGAGTGGAATAATAATTTAAGAGGGAAGGATATCAACGATAAGATTCGCTGATGGAATTGCTGTCCTAAATGAAAGTGAAGAAGGATTACAGAATATGTTTAATTGAGTGGACATTCTAAAGAGTACAGAATATGGACTAAGGGTAAGCCGAAGAAAGACAAAAGTAATGAGAAGTAACAGAAATTGATAATATTGGAATTAGTACGAAGAGTGGAGTAGGCGCACAAGTGATTCTGCATGGCACTTCAGTCTTTTGCGGATGCGTATTGAATTTCACACTTACGAATGCAGACGCTCATGCACATGGTAATGGCTGGGTTACTGCGGCTGTAGTACGCGGTCCTAAAGTAGACACTGTAACAGGGCTGGAGACATTTAATAGTCGAGAAATTATTGCGTATCGGACATTTCAGGTATGTTAAGTCCATAACAGAGACAGAGGTGCATATTATTATATGTCTATATTGCTGTTGGTTCTCAGGACGAGGAATCGTCGTAAAACAAATGAGTCAATGTCTGGGTCCTTATGGCTCAAAGGACCTCTAAATTGTAGCAAGATTTAAGTTGTTGGTGATGTGACACATTATTATAGAAACTGAAATAAACTACCTATCCTTTCCTTCTCTCACGTGAGGGTTTTTTTTTTTTTTTTTTTCCAAGCAAAACCGTCTACACATTGAGCTTGCCAAAAGGCAGGAAGCGATTCTTCTTGGTGTTGTAGGTCTCAGGACCACCCTGGGATGCTCTCTACGTGAGGCACCTCTGGGCATCTCTGTGAGTCTCACTTCCGCTGCAACATACTTTGATATACACTCCTGGAAATTGAAATAAGAACACCGTGAATTCATTGTCCCAGGAAGGGGAAACTTTATTGACACATTCCTGGGGTCAGATACATCACATGATCACACTGACAGAACCACAGGCACATAGACACAGGCAACAGAGCATGCACAATGTCGGCACTAGTACAGTGTATATCCACCTTTCGCAGCAATGCAGGCTGCTATTCTCCCATGGAGACGATCGTAGAGATGCTGGATGTAGTCCTGTGGAACGGCTTGCCATGCCATTTCCACTTGGCCTCAGTTGGACCAGCGTTCGTGCTGGACGTGCAGACCGCGTGAGACGACGCTTCATCCAGTCCCAAACATGCTCAATGGGGGACAGATCCGGACATCTTGCTGGCCAGGGTAGTTGACTTACACCTTCTAGAGCACGTTGGGTGGCACGGGATACATGCGGACGTGCATTGTCCTGTTGGAACAGCAAGTTCCCTTGCCGGTCTAGGAATGGTAGAACGATGGGTTCGATGACGGTTTGGATGTACCGTGCACTATTCAGTGTCCCCTCGACGATCACCAGTGGTGTACGGCCAGTGTAGGAGATCGCTCCCCACACCATGATGCCGGGTGTTGGCCCTGTGTGCCTCGGTCGTATGCAGTCCTGATTGTGGCGCTCACCTGCACGGCGCCAAACACGCATACGACCATCATTGGCACCAAGGCAGAAGCGACTCTCATCGCTGAAGACGACACGTCTCCATTCGTCCCTCCATTCACGCCTGTCGCGACACCACTGGAGGCGGGCTGCACGATGTTGGGGCATGAGCGGAAGACGGCCTAACAGTGTGCGGGACCGTAGCCCAGCTTCATGGAGACGGTTGCGAGTGGTCCTCGCCGATACCCCAGGAGCAACAGTGTCCCTAATTTGCTGGGAAGTGGCGGTGCGGTCCCTACGGCACTGCGTAGGATCCTACGGTCTTGGCGTGCATCCGTGCGTCCCTGCGGTCCGGTCCCAGGTCGACGGGCACGTGCACCTTCCGCCGACCACTGGCGACAACATCGATGTACTGTGGAGACCTCACGCCCCACGTGTTGAGCAATTCGGCGGTACGTCCACCCGGCCTCCCGCATGTCCACTATACGCCCTCGCTCAAAGTCCGTCAACTGCACATACGGTTCACGTCCACGCTGTCGCGGCATGCTACCAGTGTTAAAGACTGCGATGGAGCTCCGTATGCCACGGCAAACTGGCTGACACTGACGGCGGCGGTGCACAAATGCTGCGCAGCTAGCGCCATTCGACGGCCAACACCGCGGTTCCTGGTGTGTCCGCTGTGCCGTGCGTGTGATCATTGCTTGTACAGCCCTCTCGCAGTGTCCGGAGCAAGTATGGTGGGTCTGACACACCGGTGTCAATGTGTTCTTTTTTCCATTTCCAGGAGTGTATATGTGACACAGAATCATTAGAATTGGTGATCGTGAAGTTAAAGGATCTTGCTACTTTGGAAGCAAGAGAACTCATGAAGGACAAAGCAAGGAGGATGTAAAAAGCAGGCTAACACAAGCAAACAGGGTATTCCAGACCAAAAGAAGTCTACTAGCACCAAACGTAGGCCACAGAGATTCGAAGTGTTTGAGAAGTGATACTACAGAGTAATGTTGAAGGGTTGGCGGGCTGATTACGTAAGGGCTCATATGAGGGAGGGGCTCTTCGCAAATTCAGCGAAGGAACGAGTATTTGAAAACACTGACAAGAGGAAGGGACAGGATGGCCGGACCTGTTTTACGACACCAAGAAATACCTGGAGCATGCAATAGTGGATGAAAACTGTAGAGGACAACAGAGACTGGAATATATCCAACACATAACTGAGGCTGTATTGTGCAAGTTCTGTTCTAGCGCTACTTTGAGATGAGGTTGCTGGCACAGGAGTGGAATTCGTAACGGCCCGCATCAAAACGATCAAAAGACATCTCACAAATAACCTCTTCTCCTGCTATCCAAACACCCCAGTAGTTCGATATACGCCTCTAGATTTGTCAGTAACTGTATGAATATAACTTAATAAGGGTACTGAGGTACTTGGTTTGGGAGAGTTAAATGCTTTTTGAGTTGCTGCTTGACCAGAGGTATCATAATGCCTTCTGTGTGATGGTAAAAATGTAAATGTCGTATGACCAGGCCTCCCCTCGGGTGCAGGTCTTTCGGTTTGACGCCACTTCTGGACTTGCGCGTCGATGGGGATGAAATAATGATGGTCAGGACAACACAACACCCAGACCCTGAGCGGAGAAAATCTATGACCCAGCCGGGAATCGAACCCGGGCCCTTAGGATTGACATTCTGTCGCGTTCACCACTTTTTTATTTATTTTTTATTTTTTTATTTTTATTTATTTATTTATTTTTTGTTCCTAGTTGTTCATTGCATGTGGTCGTAGCGGACTTCACATGACATCCGTTAAAGTTCGTTGTTTATCCCTTCACTCAGTTTATTTATTTTTTTATTTTTTTTTATTACAGAGAGCGGCCAGCTCTCTGACAGAGTACGCTGAGCTACCGTGTCGGCATCACTCAGCTACCTGGGGCGAACAGCGCGATGGTGAAAACGGTGACTGTTTCCAGGAATGTCGGGGATAAATAGGGCTCCAGGGATTCACTGTGACAGAACTCCGTTTATCCAATGAGCTGTCAAACAATATATTTGGTGAACATTTTCTGATTTCAGTTGGAGTGGTTAATTAAGTGAGAAATCTAATGCCGCATCTGCACGCTGGGGTAGAGTAACAGTGTTAGAATGTTTGGATGCTTACGAATGCAGTTGAGACTGACGCTTGACTGGTGTTAAGTCTGCACTGCACTCACTCACTCCGTGTTCAGGCCACTAGTGACCATCCGACCGCCGTGTCATCCTCGAGGGAGGATGTGGATAGGAGGGGTGTGGGGTCAGCACACCGCTCTCCCGGTTGTAAGACGGTATTCTTGACCGAGGCCGCTACTGTTCGGTCGAGTAGCTCCTCAATTGGCATCACGAGGCTGAGTGCACCCCGAAAAATGGCAACAGCGCATGTCGGACTGGATGGTCACCCATCCAAGTGCCGACCACGCCCGACAGCGCTTAACTTCGGCGATCTCACGGGAACCAGTGTAACCACTGCGGCAAGGCCGTTGCCCTGTCAAATCTGCACTGTGACAAGTAAATTAAATGGATGTAGCTGGTACACATCGGAACTATTTTACGGACAGGTTATTGACATTTTGGCTTATTTGCCAATAGCACAGTGTCGTTGCTTTTGTTGCTGGTCGCGATAAGTATTGTTGTTCTGTTTTCAGTTGTTGCTGCTACTGTTAACGATGACGACGGCGACTTTGGTGGTACAACAAGGAAAAATTCTTTGAATGATTTGAAATAATAACTGTAGGGGCAACGCCGAAAAATGCTTTGCGTGGCTTGAAATAGTAACCGCAGGAAGATAGACGGTGAGTTATTGTTTCTGTATTAGTCCACAAGTGGGTGTTTTGTACATGCCGTTTAATGGCGTGGCGGAAACACACTATGTGGGTTTTATGAAGGCGTACAGTATCGTAGGGGGTCCAACAGTAAGTGTTAGTAAGCGTTAGTGACTTTAGTACAATTAAATCATAATGTAAAAATAAAGAAAGAAATTCCTGATAGTGGTGGAAACAGTGGAAAAAATTGGTATGATGGCTCAGGAGGATTCTACGGAATAACAACAATTCATTTTTACCCAGATGACTGCGAGGGAGATTGTATCTGATTAGAGAAGAAAGTGATGAAGTACGTACTGAGCTCGAATTAAATCCAGCCTTTTACATAATAGTGAATAGTGAGTTTCGCCTCAAGTACATGGGCACAGAGATTAAATCTATCAACATATGTTACTGCTGCTAGAAGAGGACAAAGAAACGTACTGTTAAGGAACTGCATTGGAACTACATTCACCTAAGCTCTATGTGTTGTGCACCCTACATTTCCAGTCAACATCACTATTAGATAAAGAGCAGCGGGGTGTGGCTGATAGAATGTCAACAAGATAACGTAAAAGATACGAAGAGGAGATCCTGACCAAAGACAATTTAAAACGATGGAAAGTAAATAAGTGGCGAAGACAGTGAAAAGGCTGGACGTCTACGTGCATTCTTCCCTGACACTGAGGAACGTTTAAAAATGAATGCTGACCCAGGAAATGGAATAGTCCACTTCCTTACGGACCACGGACCATATCCGACATACGTCAACCACATGAATCAAGGCAGAAGTTCCAGCTGTGCTTGTGGCCACTTTGGCACACCAGAACACGTTGCGCTGGTGTGTAACAGTCACGAATCAAGAGAGCAACTTCATCTGCCACATGAGGACTTAAAAAGAATGGTGATCCCGAAAGATGGAAAGCATTGAATGACGCAGCGGACAAGATCTCACAGGTCCTTAAAGAAAAATACAGGAGAGAGAGGCAGTACAGAGCTGCGTAAGTAAAAGTGCGTTGTCCAAGGTACGACAGCGGCTTTCGGCAGCGACAGAAACCCCCGCGACGAGAGTGACTGCTGCTCGCTCACGCGCAGTTTGAGTCTGGATTGCGACGCCGTCCTTACCAGCCGAGCGTGCTGCGACGGAAGCAGTGCGGCTGACGTTTTCTACCTACTGTTGTCGCATGATGTCTACGCAAAGAAAACTACAATGAGACACTCACAGAAAGTAATACTCTTTTGAGTTAGTTTCTCAGCATCAGTATCTTTAGCTTTAAAGCATCATCAGTAAAGAGAGCTGTGTTTCAGCACCGTCACAATTGGAAAACTGCAATTTGGTCGAAAACTCCCTTGCTTGTTTCAAAAGTTTTTCTGTTCAAGAAACTGGAAATAAATAGGAGAAAGTTTGTAGACAGATTCGGACAGTATTATATCCACAATTCTGCTGACGGATTGTGTAGAGTTTCGGAAAGTACTAGAAATCGGTAAGATTTTCCTATTGCTAAAAACCAGAGAAAACGACAAGCTAGTACGTTTTTATTTGTACTAAGCCTATATTTCATGGTATTTTAAATGATATTTTCGAGAAAATATGGAGAAACATTAGATTCTCGTGTCGGAGAAATATAAGACAAAGTATGCTTGGAACGGGATCAAACGTCTGAGCGAAACCAAAGAACCGAATTCTGTATGATAACTAGGTTTTTCTGATTGCAGTTTATTTTAAGCATACTACTTTCAACTGTTGGTATTTTCCGCTTCTTTGCCTTTGGTTAAAAAAAAAGAAAAAGAAATAAGCTGTTCAAGCATTTGTTGCAAATTTTAAGGACAGACTTAAAATTCGTTGAATCTAAAGTGTTCCCTAAAGTAACAGCATTTCAATTTCAAATGTGTGTGAAATCTTATGGGACTTAACTGCTAAGGTCATCAGTCCCTAAGCTTACACACTACTTAACCTAAATTATCCTAAGAACAAACACCCATGCCCGAGGGAGGACTCGAACCTCCGCCGGGACCAGCCGCACAGTCTAACAGCATTTCGCTCAGTGTTTAACGACTGATGTTGTTAGAAATCTTAATTACGGGTTTTCAGCAAAATTTCACTGCTGTAACTCTAATAATGGAATGTTTTACAGTTTTGTAAAAGAGCTAAAAATCTTGTTTTTCTAACTAAAATGTTCCCTTTCTCGAAAACTGCTACTCCTACAGCTACTACGTTTTCCTGCTGTTTTATTACAGCGTAGAAATCATACAGATACTAACTACTCATTTCGTCGCCTCTAAAACTGAATTTTTTCCCTATAAATTTGGTGGCAGAATCTGTCAATTTCGTTCCGCGCGCGATTGGCAACAGTTAGATCCGTTTTGACTGCTGATCCATTACAAACAAGAGACGAAGAAAATAAATGCGTCGTCAATATTTGTTTAGGTGTTACCAATCGTTAGTTATCGTAGAACGAAATTGACCTGTTTTGCAACGAAATTCACCGGAGAAAAATGATCTAATTATTTTATCCATTTTGGTTCGAGTACACCGCAGCTGTTTTCGTAAATTACACTATTACACTGTAGGAAATACTGCAACCATCCACAAGTTTTCTTGAAATGGTCTTATTACACTATTGCCAGTTTCGGACCAGAGCCCATCGTCGCATGGTAGCGTTGACTTCTTTTACGTCTGTGTCATCATGAAAAACCCTCGTTACCCTGACTCTTAGCTCAAGCCCAAAATTAGTAATTATATAATAAAATCATCTAAAGAAATCTTGCTGCTGTATGCAATTTTTCCTGCACTGTAATTTAAAAATAATCTTGGTAACCAAATCAGTAGGAAATTTTTCTCATGTTGTATTATTATTTTGTGATTGCTATGGTGCTATGAAGCAGCATTAAAATGTAATAGCATTAGAACTAGCAGTTTTAGAGACAGAAATCATTTTAGATTGAAAAACATAATTTATTTAGTTTTGTTCACAAAACGGAAAAACGTTAAATCTCCAAAAGTATTAGAACTAGAGCAGTGAAATTTTAACTAAAAACTTGTAATTCAGATCGCTAACAACATCATCTAAAACACTGACTGAAATATTGTTACTTAGGTTGCACATGTGGATCAACGAAAGCACTATATTGATACATTTTACAAACTAAAAAATGGAAATATTTTTTTTCAGAATTGTCTCCAATACTCGACTCTTTCAGTCGGAAGAAAAGACCAACAGTATTGCTTCAAATATTGCTACTGCTTCCAAATACCACACAGAAGTTGATCCATATCACTCAAAGTGGGAGAGCCTGAGATGAGAGAGAGAGATACAAGCTCCGTTATTTATTTCAGATGGACATGCAACTTTCGTGCAGATAAACAAAGGTCTTGATTCCAGTTGCACAAGTTAACATAAGAGGAAGAAAATGAGTGCTGAGGATAAGATGTTTTTCCTGCTCGGAGACAAAGAGAGACTGAAAAGGAGAAAGCATCCGAGAACTGAATCTACGAAGGAATATATAAATGTATTTCTACTGAGTATGGGTGTGGCCATAAGACCACCATGCTTCACTATTTTAATTGAGTCAAAAAGCATATGGAATTTAGGGATTAAGCGATGAATATACAGCTCAGAAACGAGAAATTAAAAGCGTCAGATCAGACATATTATTTGAGAATGGTGATCCTTGGGTCATGATGTACTTCCTATTAAAATAAAAGTGTTATTTAATTTTGTACTACATTTCGTAAGTTTCTTATTAGCAGCTTGCCATTTCAATGAATACAGTTTATAAGAAGTTGTCTCTCTCTTCGTTGCTATAAATCTGTCGACGGTGGGAGAGTAAATAAGGGCTTCTTTCACAGTGATTTAGAACAATACAGAAGGTATTATCTAAATGCTATGCAAGAATATTAAAAACAGCAATTCTAAACGTTTCACTGTCTTCACCTTAAAGGAGAAATGTGACAAGATGTAGCAGTAAGGGGTTCAGTTAACATTTGAAAGCATTCACTCTTAATAATAAATGAGGAATTACTTAACGTTACATTTTACTATATTATTGGTTAGTAATTAAAATATTATTTATTTATTTATTATTGTTAATAAATATTCTTTATGTATGCTTTTATTTTAATTATTGGTTTAGTTATTGGTTTTAGTAGGTTTAGCTTAGTTCCTTATTTCCTTTTATCTTTAGTCTCCTGAAAACCTGAAAAATATAAATAATTCGTTTTTAATACCCCAGGAGAGCAAGAGGTGAATTCCGCAGCGGCGATCTTGCATATATTTCTCGTCGGTATCTGCTCCACCAGAAATCTCTAAAACCTTTACTCGCCACGCAGATCGTCCGTCACAACTGTGTGCTATGCTGTTTCACGAGTCTAGATGACAAGTCCAGCAATTTAGCAAGTTAAAGTTTATTAAATCGGGGCTAATCTTTCGACGAATTATGACCGTGAAAATGCAGGTTCGCACTATAGTTCCAAAATTCATCTCCGAGCGATCTGCGTCTCGTAATATCTGTACCATGATAATTAACTAATTTCGTTAAGGAGATATACACACCTTGAATACTTGACGTTAGGTATTGGATTTTATTTTGTGCACAAAAAAAACTGTTTTAACATTTGCTATATACCGTAATGCCATTTCACAACAATCCAATCTCTCTCCTCCTCTCACGCGTCCGATATCTCCTTTTCCTTCACAAGAGTTCCTAAAACAAAATCTGTTTCGGTAAGACACATAGATGCGTTAGTAGCACGGAACGTCAGATTCTCGCAGTCGGTATATTTCATTCACCCCAATATAATTTGTGAACTACGGAAGGAAATGGGCGTCGCTTCCAAATTTGTAGCTGATCTAATGGGTTTTCTTGCAAATTATGCGTGAATTAACGTCTGTATCTGATTTCGGCATTTACAATGTGCCTGTTAATCAACAATACCACTAATTTCCTTCTTATTCATCAAGCTGAGGAGCCACGATAAAATAACCACATCAATTTCGTCTTGTAGTAAAATACATAAGTAATTCAAACTCAGAATCAATTCGGTCGCACTTCTCTCCGTCCGCTGCTCCTAGGCCGCGCCTTAAGAAACAATGGCGACTGCGTACGCTTTACAGCTGAATGAGCACGCAGCCCATTCGGCCTCCTGGATGACAGCGGCGCTGCAGAAACAGAAGGAGATAGCACTGATGAAAGCTACCAAGACGATTCGTCGTGAACAACGTAAATAATCTGGAAAGTGTTATAGTACAGAAAATGTAAATAGATTTGAAATAGAGTTAACACTGGCATATATCGTAGTAAGTGTGGCAAAAAACATCTCAGTTTTTCTCTAACATGTATTTGTAGTAGTAATTAGATTATAGTGTATTGTGTTTACATACCAGTACTCTGAAGCATACGTTTTAAGAAATTACCAGGACCGCTATGATACCCCGTGTCATGAAAACTAATCCTTACATCAATTATATTAACTGTATTACCGCAGGTTTTATTGCTCTGCTGTCCTAACTATAATAAAGGATGTTTTGTAACGCAGCAATTAACAATGTCACATACAGACAAGAAGTAGTGTTTGTCTTTTACAGTAATAATTTCCTTTACAGTGATGGTTTCTATGCACTTAATGCAAATTACGGCTAACTTAAGAAATGTCATGCTTCATAATATTTCCATAACGCAAGTACTTCCAGAATTAATGATTGTTTCACCGAGCGTTTATCTCTCAAGTTCAGTTTAACTAAGGGAGAGTTCCACAAGAGTTATATCAAAATGAACATATTAAACGGCAAGTGAGATAGTATTACTTAGTACTCATGAGTCAATTGAATTTATGAAAGAGTGCTCTCCGGATTTAAGACATAACGTATAGCAAGAATGCAGTAAGTACAACTGCATGTAACTATAATGTCTCATTAAAAATAAGAATTGTAAATAGCACAGAAATTGTGAGCTTAAACAATAAATTACAATTTACTGCACATTAAGCCATAGAAACGCAGAAAATTGTGTGATATTACTGGTTAAAGAACTACAATCCGTTAATATAATATTTAATATGAACGTGCTTAAGATAAGGGGATCAATTCTTTTACTGCTTATTTTATCAATAATTTCTCTAAGTTTATAAATTACAATTGGTAAACAATGTAGGAAAAGATAGAGTGCTACTTATCATACAGAAGAGACGTTAAGTTGGAGACAGACACAGTTAAAAGACATTTACATAAAACTTCCGATCATCTGGAGATTCTAGAGTTGGCGGTCATGTGTGCGTGAGTGTGCTTGCTTGTGTGTACGAATGATGTGTATTTCTCTATGTGATTAAGACTGTGACCGAAAGCTTTACGTGTCTGTCTGTAACTTAACGGGTATTCTTTAAGGGAAGTTGCAATCTCTCTTTTCCTGCATTGTTGATACTCCTGCCTGAAGTTCCCATTGTTCGTTAAATTATAATTTTTATCTCATATCTTTGAATGTTTATTTTTAAATAAGTAAATAAAGCTGCAAATTAATATTGAGAAAACGGGGCACCTTGGAGGGACACGGGCAACATCACCCAGCGTGTGGTCGAACAGCCGTGGGTGTCGGCTAGAAGACCATGTATAAAAATGTACAAAGATGACAGGTTATAAGAAAAAGAGTAGCAGCAATGAAAAAAAAATACCAGAAGCGTTGTCAAGACAGTCCCTATATACCTCGAGAGCAAGGTACGTAGTTGTAAGACCGGTTTGTCAGAACTATGGTTACCTATAGATTTTTCATATTTAATGTCATAAACGCCACTTCTCGTCAATTCTGTGGGGTTGTCAGGCAGCTTAGAACGTTTCTTTTGTGTAGCTAATATCTTCATAATTCTGTTTAACTTTATAGAAACATATTCGTAAACAGGGTGATATCATATTTATCGTAAGTAAACATCAATCTTGACCGCGTGGAATGCGATGATGTTGATTTTTAATATCCTAGTTAACACTATTAATTTTTGCGATCCAGGGAATTCGTCATCCTTATTAGCACTGACTATCTGGAATGTGCAATAACTAAAATCCCTCTCTGTGAGACAGGAAATAGGTGGGCCGAAAATTTTTGTGTAAAATTTGGTGTTATTCAGTCACCCACTTCATACTTCCCATCTTCTGAGATTCACGATGAAAAATTATTTATTGTTTATATGGCATATCTTAGAAAGAGAAAGAAAACACTTTCTCTACAGTGAACGGGTTTGACTCAAAACGTTTTTCAACTCATTAAAAGCTGAAAAAGAGAAAATGGTTACAATCTCACTCTTGATTTGAACGTAAATATTGCAAGGCTTCTTCTTGGTCTAGGCACAGTGTCTATGAGAATGCAATATTTCTGGTTGAGGCTATAGTATGTTTCGTTCTTTCGATCATCCGTACAACTCTTAATGAAAGGATGCAGGAGTTTAAACTGAATCATCAGCATTTTACTTCATCATTCAAAGTACAATATTTCAAGTAAATGTGCACACCAACAACATACGATAGTACCTACATATGATAGTACCCATAACTGAGCTTAAAAGATTTCCTGACAACTGGAAGCAAGCCAAGATATATCAGAGATTATTTTAACATGAACAAAAATTAATTTTCGACGTTCTTCTCCGAGTCCGCCCCCGGTAGCTGAGTGGACGCCGGCACGGTAGCTCAGCGTGTTCGGCCAGAAGGTTAGCAGCCGCCCTCTGTAATAAAAAAAAACTGAGTTAATCGATCAACAACGAACTTAAACGGCCGTCTTACGACGTCTGCCCCGAGCAGATGCAACGAACGAAAGCGAACAAAATGTGATAAAAAAAAAAAGTTGTCAGCGCGACAGAATGTCAATCCTAAGCGCCCGGGTTCGATTCCCGGCTGGGTCGGAGATTTTCTCCGTTCCGCAAGTGGGTGTTGTGTTGTCCTAAGCATCATCATTTCATCCCCATCGACGCGCAAGTCGCCGAAGTGGCGTCAAATCGAAACGGTCTACCCGATGGGAGGCCCTAGTCACACGACATTTACATTCTTCTCCGAAATTATTTTCTGAGTTTTTAACTAACAATTCTTATGTCCATGGTTTTAAATGTAATTTATTTATTTAGCGTATGGCAAGTACAAATCACGTTTATAGAGAAATAAGCTGCTACAATAACTTTATAACTTTGGCACTAAAAACAAGACATAAAAAATTAAATACAGTTATGTCATGAACAGCATATATATAATTACAAATTAACATTTAGGTTTTTAATATATTGAACTGCACTTCGAGTCGCATCCAGGAAGTCCGTTGTTTGACCTGAGTAGGCTCTCAGAGGGCACTCTGCAATGATGTGCCGGATCGTCTGCTTCTCAGCGCCGCAGGCGCACTTTGGGGATGGTGCTCTTCCCCATTTGTGTAGAGAGTCCGCACATCGACCGTGGCCCCTCCTGATCCTGTTGAGGATGGTCTAGGTTTTACGTGGTAAGCCAAATCCTGGAGGTCTGTTGGACGGTTTCAGTAAGGTGTTTACCTGTGGTGGTGCTGATTCTTCCCATTCCACTTTCCAGCGTTCTTCAAGACAGAAACCATTTTCCTCCAGACCTTTGGCCCTTATAAGAGGTGGATGTCTAGAGCGCAATCTATCTCTGTCAATGCCATTGCTCAAAACGTGAATCGGAAGTTGCGGGTTGTCTTGTATTTTTTTAAATTCTCTGAGAAGCGCATGTTCTCTTCGTAAGTGAGGTGGCGGTATGTGGCTCAGTACAGGTAGCCAGTGAATGGGGGTTGATTTTATTGTACCTGAAATAATCCTCATAGTTTGGTTCAGTACTGTGTCCACCATCTTGGTGTGAGCGCTCTTTAGCCAAACAGGGGAACACTACTCTGCCACAGAGTAGACAAGTCCCAAAGCAGAGCATCGCAAGGTAGAGGCGGAGGAGCCCCAGCTGGTACCACATAGTTTCTGAATGATATTGTTCCTAGTAGGGATTTTTGCAGCAGTGTTGATGAGGTGTTGTTTGTAGCTCAGGGTTCTATCTAATGTCACACCCAGGGATTTTGGATTTTTATTATAAGGCAGAATATTGTTATCAAAATATATCTTAAAGCGTCTGTTAGCCAATTTAAATGTAATAGTATCAGCTAACCAAATTTCAAAATAAATTCACTACGGTATATGAAAATAGTTAAGTTTTTAAAAAAATATTAAAATTAATATTACTTATATTTGATTATTGTATAAGCGCATATTTTGTATATAAGTACACACAACTAATTTATTTTTTTATTGATCCTGTGTAAAACATTCATTTAAAAGTAGTTGCCGAATATTCCTTACAGAATATGTTATAAGCGAGACGGAACAGTTCAAGTTCCTAGGCGTACGGATAGATAGTAAGCTGTTGTGGAAAGCCCATGTTCAGGATCTTGTTCAGAAACTAAATGCCGCTTTATTTACCATTAGAACAGTATCTGAAATAAGTGACATTTCAACACGAAAAGTAGTATACTTCGCATATTTTCATACGCTTATGTCATATGGTATTATTTTTTGGGGTAATTCTTCTGATTCAAAAAGGGTATTTTTGGCTCAAAAACGGGCTGTTCGAGCTATGTATGGTGTAAGTTCGAAAACCTCTTGTCGACCCCTATTCAATAGTCTGGGAATTTTGACATTGCCCTCACCGTATGTATTTTCTTTAATGTCGTTTGTTGTTAGCAATATTAGCTTATTCCCAAGAGTTAGCAGCTTTCACTCAGTTAATACTAGGCAGAAATCAAATCTGCATGTGGAATGCACTTCCTTGATTCTTGTGCAGAAAGGAGTGCAGTATTCTGCTGCATCCATTTTCAATGAGCTACCACAAGAACTCAAAAATCTTAGCAGTAGCCCAAACACTTTTAAGTCTAAACTGAAGAGTTTCCTCATGACTCACTCCTTCTATTCTGTCGAGGAGCTCCTGGAAGAGCAAAAAAATTAAGCAAATTCCAGTGTTACATTCTTGATTTTCCTTATTTAAACTAACGACTTGTCGCCTGAATATGTTTCTTATATTT
This sequence comes from Schistocerca piceifrons, assembly GCF_021461385.2. NCBI lineage: Eukaryota > Metazoa > Arthropoda > Insecta > Orthoptera > Acrididae > Schistocerca > Schistocerca piceifrons. The sequence continues at coordinate 771,342,789 of NC_060139.1, read as the reverse complement.
CATTTTATCTGTTTCTACAATCGTGTTATAATTTCATGTATTGACTCGTTCCATGACCATGGAGACTTCTCCTAAATGTGGTCCCACGGAACAATAAATAAATAAATAAATAAATAAATAAATGGTATCGAAAATACATTAGATGTATCAAGATCTGCCCTAAATAATAATAGTGTGTCATTGGTCAGTTCCATTAAACATCCTGGTAATTTCAGAGATGCAAAGTCACTTTAGAATTACAGAGCCAGTATTACTGCATCTATTTGTAATATATTTCACGACGTTTTAAATCAGCACCACAACCATGCAGCGTATTTACGGATGGGTATAAGCACGATGACTCCCTTGATTGCTTTGTTGTTTTTCCTGGTAGAGTCCTAAAGATCCGGTTACTTCAGGCATTCACTGCAATGCAAAATATACTCGATCTTGAGGGCGCTGAAGCACACCATATGTGTTTAGACTGCTTAATTCCAATTCTATTCCGACCCCTGAGTGCCATTTACCTCTAAAACACTTGTGCAGTCCAGAGTATACATGACACCCCTCTCGATCTACGAAGGCTGAGGAAGGAGGTGTTGTTCTGTTGGGTACCAGGGCACGTGGGAATTTAGAGGAATGAAGTGGCAGGTCTGGCAGACAAGGAGATGTGCCGCGATGAGATGGTTCAGTGTGCCATTCCTTTACATGCTACTGTTGAGGTACAGACTTAGACGTGGTTGCGAAGAAGAATGGCTGGAAGTGACAGACAATAAGCCTGCGCGTAGTAATATCATCTACTCGGCACGGCTGTCTCCTTCCAGCCACACAGACGGGATGAGGTTCTTCTCGTATCCACGTAGGAAACAGGCGTATGGCACATGGAATCTTTCTTCAGCCTACGGTGTGCGGTACCTACATTTTATGGATCTTATTGCACCACATTTTAGTTCACAGTGTTTTTGTCTCAATGAACTAATTTAGAGGTTGGTGAATAACTAATTCAGTTAAATTTAACATGAGCTGTTACAAAACCACCTCTGTGATTAGCATTTGATCATCAACAGAATTCTTGCATTAAGCACATAAAATAAAATACCGAAAATAAAATAGTAGACATTGAAGGGGCACGTGAAATTTTCATATCCCTTCGTTCGCTAGGCTCAAATTATTAGTCCTACAGAAAAAAAAGGGAACAGGATTTTTTGCAGGAAAATTAATGAAGTTGAATTTTGTACTGGGAGGCCACGGTTTTCGAGTTACTCAAGGAAAACACGTTTTAAGATCACTTTCAGAAGTACCTTTTGTATCATTCGAAAACAACAGTCTCTTTCAAAAACACAGAATTTATTTATATTCAGTTTACTACAAATAACTCCTGTTCATTTTTCCTGTAGGACTAGCGTCTTTCGCGCAGCGAGCGAGGGAATAACAATATCTTGGGCGAGGTATCAGAGGCACTGCGGGTTGCATAAAACCCATAGATAGGGGCAGCTGAACCACCCTATCTACTTCCAGTACCTCGTTGCATGCCCGCAACGCCACCAGATGACCTTCTTTCTGCCAGTGGCTCATCATTATTTGTGCTCTACTGCTCAAGAGGCAACCGGATTGTAATTTTTGCATCACAGTCTTTTCGGCATTTTTCGGCTAGTTGTTTTCTTTTAGCTGCGTTGTTAATGAAATTCGAATATAAAATTCAAATTTCATTTATCGTTAGGTTTGCCTGGTAATCCCTTTAACCATATGCTACCTCTCTGGTAGTCTAGGTGCGGCTTCTTTACTATTATGTGACAGGTGTGATACTTCCGAACAACTCCCTGAGGGCCGCTCTTATCGCAGACGCAGGTGAGCAAGTTAACTGTTTTACAGCCAAAATATATAAATATGTATTGAATCCGAACCCTGTCGTCAGCGTACGCCAAAGCATACCTAAAACATCAAATCAGGTATCTCTTTCCTGTTATCTGAAAGTCGAGAGGCGATGTTAATGCTGCAGTACGATGCCTTTTTTATTCCATGGGGATGAATGGATTTTGCCAATGCAATACTGAATTGACATCTGCTGTGTTAGGCTACACCCATCTGTCCACCGTTATATGACTTAGCCGCTATCGATTCCCTCTATGCGTTTGTTATTGATCAGGGCAGCTATTTCCGGAAGTTGCAGTTCCTCTCAAATAGTGGGTCTCACAGTACTAAAGTATGATGGAATATCCGGTTAAATTACTGTGGCTGCACAATTTCGGAGTCGAAGTGATCGAAGCGCCTTGATCCAAAGATTACGCGTCTTGTCCATTATTTGCGTAAACGTCACTCGGAGAAACTTTCGACAATGTAGTGCGTGAAAATTTGCTTGAATTTATGACTGTGGCGGAGTGTATCACTTGTCTTGCCCCATTGATTCCACTGCGGACGACTGCTTTAGTGTCTCGTGTCTTGACCATCTAAATCGCAGCCTTCACTTAGATGGTCACTGGAACGTCTACAGACAACGCGGTTACCTGCTAGAACGAACATTCTGCTCTGTGTATATAACAAAAGACTGCATTCTATTTGTTCCAATGGTCACTTAGAGCGAAGGAGATCTTCTCTGCTAACAAACTGTACAAAGTTCAAAGTAGTAGAAATTGTGATTTAATAACTTAATATAATATCTGAGTCTGATGACACGTCTCCTTAATTCATCACAATTATATCCGCCAATAACAGAATACTTAATCACAGTGTAGCATTTGCAATTTCTGAATGTCGTACATGTGATGGAATAAGTAAATACATATAGTTTCAAGCAACTTTAAGTTCCATATGCCGCGCTGAGATAAAGAGGTACGGAAATACAGTCGGGTTTAGGCAGTTGACAGCTGAATATTAGTTCGTGTTTGATGGAATACTTAGAGCCCAGTGGCAGTATGTAAGATGAAAACAGCAGATTTAACCGACAGTTTTGTGTCTGATGTATTCATTGTGCCTTCATCAAATTCAAGTTGAATTCAACTTGCAATTTCGGCGTAGATATTGGAAGACACTTTGTAAAAGCGTTGGCACTCAAATACCACGACTAGGTGGAACCCATAATGGTTTCTACTTTACACGACTCTAGTCGAAGTATCCGTAACCCTGGATTCGATAAAATTCTCGAGGCGTGCCACCACTCGTTGATACAACATATGTTCAACGTATTAGCAATTGAATTTCTCGGGATTAGTGGCATGAATTTCTTACAAAGTGTTTTCGTATGTAGTGAACTTCTGTTTTACGAACCAACTGTGAATACAAATAACTGAAAACACGGAGATTATATGAAATATTGGTGGACAAAATTTCTTCTTTTCTTGTATATAAATGTAGTGTCGTTGCCCATTCGTTTAGCAAAAATAATAAAAAGTGGTAAGAAAGCCGCCGTGAAGCATTGCATGAGCACCTGCACGCTAGTGGCTGCATTGGGTCAGAACTATATGCGCGTTAGGGGATTGCGAAGTTATCTGCACTCAGCGAAAACTTCACCCCGCAGCCGCAGTAGGTGGGTCGATGTCACCACACCAAGGCAAGTCTCTTTTAATGGCGATATGACAAGGTGTCAGATTTTAGTGAAAATCATGCACCTCGGAGCGATACAAGTATGTCTGAATTTTGAGGCCGAACCCTTTCGCCGGATTCCGGCAGCACCACCAAGAGGCCAGCGCCACCCAGGACTGCGAGATGACTGGCATTGCCAGCAGCAGCCATGGGTTCGAGACTGGGCTGCGCCTATCGCCATCAGCACAAAGTTTCTCATGGGGTTTAGAGCTACAGTACTACCAACCCTTCTTCCACAACTGCTGCTGCCAGCGTTGTTTGTCCACACCGACTTAGTCCCTCACTGCGAGCCGCCATCCGATTCCTGACGGAGAGCAGCGGGTCGATTCCCGTGCACAGCAGTCTCCACGCAGCACTGCAGTGAACGATTATGGGGCCGACGGAGAAGTAACACGCTGTTGACATCACGGCCTAGAGGGGCCGTCCGCCATCCACGGGCCTGCCATCAGCAACGGAGGACGCCTACGCGGCGTTCTCTCACCAAGACGGACGCCACCACCTTACGTTAGCACCAGACAGGGTCAACTGAGTGAGGAGTATTTTGTCACACTGAGCCACGACAAATTGTGTACTGAAGCTGAATAAAGAATTACTTACTGTCAGCAGTGTTTTTACACTGAGCCCTCCCACGCATCATCACCACCTCTCACTAAACAGCCAAGTCCCCCCCCCCCCCCCCCCCGACGAGTGCAACTGCAAAAAAGCATTCTTCATAAAGAATAAATATATATACACTACTGGAAAAAATTAGTACACCCTTTTCATCTATCCAATTCAATCAAGATTTATGGTTACAACAGTGCATATGGAGTACATGAAATGATTACATTTACAGATCAATAGCACAAGCGGTTCTCAGGTGCCAAGTATCGACTTGTGCTTAAACATCCACATAAGTATGTGGTGTAGTCCCCACAGGCGACAATGCAGATGCTGAGGAATATTTTAAGCCACGGCTGCTCGACCTGTTCACGTAGTTGTGTAAGAGATGTTGGTTGGAGAGTCACATCATACCCCATACACGCTCGATTGGAGGCAAGTCGGAAGACGGTGTTGGCCAGGGAAGTTACTGCAAGTACTGCAGGCAGTGCGTGGGCGAGCATTATCCTGTTGGAACAACACATCACCTTCCTGTTGAAAGAACGGCAGAAGAACGGGTCTAACAACATTCTACACGTACCGAGTGCTGGTTGTGTCCCTTCCAAAAACATCAAAGGCGAACGAGAGTTGTAGGTTGTCGACCCTAGACCATAAGGCCTGGAGTGGGGCTAGTGTGAATCAGACGCTGAAGACCACAGCACGCCATTCCGTCTTCCAAGTGATACTCTGACGGCACCAGTCAAGCCTTCGAAAACTACCAGAAGGGCCGTGGCGCTTACGTCACAGTACGTGACACTTTAGGTCTTACGGGTGCCAGCAGACGTCTCCGGCAGGGAATGAGTAACTATTTCAGAAGAGTTTAATAATTCTTGACTTCGTGTTTAAATACGTACAAGTTCTCGATAGCGCACGACAAAGTTAAGACCTTTAGTGGGTACCTTTTCAATTAAATATTGATGTCCCGTGGGCCGCGCACGGAGCCGAGTATTCTCGAAGGTGTAGCGGACAAGTCAGCCTAGTGTGACGCCACAAGATCGTTGCACGATCTGTGTATGTCGTTGGTCCTGCGAGCCGTGCACGTCGATTCTGTGATGTGACTGCGAGACCGGCAAGAAGCGTGCGTGCCTGTGGTACCACTAAGCCCTCTTACCTATGCTGTGGTATCTTTACTATCTACCAATGCTGCCATTACAATAAGACGATCCTGGCGGGCGTCTGTGCTATGTGGACGTTCAGAACCTCGTCTCCAGGGGTGAGAATGTTCATGTGACCACCGATATCAGCATGGTTGAACAACTGACACAGTAAGTCCAGCTTGTGTGGCAGTTCCTCGCAAAGACCATCCCACCACTCAGAAGGCCACAGTCAGACCCCTTTCAAACTCGCTCATTTGGTTGTAGGAAGCACGAGTGTGTATCCATGATATGGTTGCCTGCTTGCTTCACACGTCTGCATCTCTCTGAGCGTTATGGATGTGAGCATTCGCTATTAAAAGGTAGACACAGATGATGCTCTCGTAGCTATGCCACTGTCATTACGCTGTCTACTGGCGGACGACGTTGAAACCATTATCAGTTCATCGACTATCCCCAGGTGAGAAATTTGTTCTGGCTCAAGATAAGTGGAACACATCGTATATATATAAGGGGGTGTTTCATTTATCTTGAGTACACAACAAATTTTTTTGTCGTTGTCGAGAACCAAAACATAAAATGAACTATGGTATTTAGCTACCAGGAGGATGTTAACCGCATGAGTCTTATAATTTCGGTCATAATGAAAATATGAACAGCAGCACATTTGTTTTGAAAGCACTCTATTATTTCCTATTCAGTAATCCACTTCCTCTCTAAAAGACCTGTTCAACTACGTATCACCATTCACATAGACGTGACGTTACTACAAATATAACACAAAATTAACTTTAATCCTCCTGTATTAGCAAATGATCGTTCCTGTGATATAGCTGAATATTAACCATTTCTCCTGGGATACCCCGTACTGAAGAGCGAAAGTTTGTACTTGGTTTGTCTAAAAATTGGTTAGTCTACAAAGTGAAGACCATAATTTTTTTTTTCAAAACTTGTTCGCTACTATCAGTTTGGACCTCGTAGCCTATAGACACTGAGGTGAAAAAAATTCATGGGGAACTTCTTAATATCCTGTCGGACCTTTCTTCACCTGGTTTAGTGCAGTTGTTCGTCGTAGCATGGACCCAATGTTGTGTCTAGGCAAGACAGCCTAGACACAATGCGAGGAAGCCGAAAGGCACGCGCTACGCTCACGTAGATGGGCGTGAGGTCTGAAACAGGATACGTAATGAATGCTATAAAGAAAAGTACGTAGCTTCTGGAATACTTAACTTTAATCCATCCTTTTGGTACATCTGGAGATTGTAGCGATACCAGTGAGACTCTTTAGATACATGCAATGTTACTAATGGCGCCTTGCTAGGTCGTAGCCATTGACTTAGCTGAAGGCTATTCTAACTATTGGCTCGGGTAATGAGCAATGCTTCGTCCATGTAGTCGCTAGCAAAGTCGTCCGTACAACTGGGGCGAGTGCTCGTCAGTCTCTCGAGACCTGCCTTGTGGTGGCGCTCGGTCTGCGATCCCTGACAGTGGCGACACGCGAGTCCGACATGTACTAATGGACCGCGGCCGATTTAAAGCTACCACCTAGCAAGTGTGGTGTCTGGCGGTGACACCACACCCAACAACGCGATGGAAGTCCTCTGCAGAAATAATGAGCCATCCTGCTTCTAAAGCCATCCATAGTTGCGAAAGTGTTGGCAGTGCAGTATTTTGTATATGAACTGACCTCTCGATTACGTACGCAAATGTTCGATAGAATCAGTGTCGGGCGATCTGCCTTACCAAATCATTCGCTCGACCCGTCCAGATTGTTCTTCGAAGCAGTCGCGATCAATTGTGGCCCGATGACATGGTGCATTGTCATCCAAAAAAATTCCATGGTTGTCTCTAGTCCAACTAGTCGAACATGATAATTTCCATTGAATCGGTTCAGTTGGACCAGAGGAGCCAGTCTATTCCTAGCAAAAACAGCCAACGCCATTATGAATCCACTACCAGCTTCCACAGGGCTTGGTGAAAGCCTAGGTCCATGGCTTCACGAAGTCTGCGCCAGAATCGAACTATCAGGTCTTGTCAACGGAAATCGAAACTCACCTGACCAGGTCACGGCTTTCCAATCGTTTCGGGTCCAAACGATATGTTCACGAGCCCAGGAGAGGCGCTGCAGTCGATGTCGTGCTGCTAGCAAAGGTACACACGTCTGTCTTCTGGTGCCACAGCCCACTAACAACAAATTTCTGGGCGCTGTCCTAACTGATACGTTCGTCGTCCGTCCCAAATTGATTTCTGGGGTTATGTCACGAAGTGTTGCTTGCCTGTTAGCATTGACAACTCTATGCAAACGCCGCTGCTCTCTGTCGTTAAGTGAAGGCAGTCGGCCATGCGTTTTCCTTGGTGAGAGGTAACGCCTGAAATTTGGTATTCTTGGCACACTCTTGTCACTGCGGATCTCACAATATTGAATTCTCTAACGATTTCCGAAATGGAATGGCCCCTGCCTCTAGCTTCAATTACCATCCTGCGTTGAAGTCTGTCAATTCCCGTGGTGCGACCATAAGGAGATCGGAAGCCTTTTCACACGAATCACCTGATAACAAATGACAGCTCCGCCAATACACTGTCCTTTTGTACCTTGTGCACGCGCTACCTGCAGTCATGGACTGTGCGGCTGGTCCCGGCGGAGGTTCGAGTCCTCCCTCGGGCATGTGTGTGTGTGTTTGTCCTCAGGAAAATTTAGGTTAAATAGTGTGTAAGCTTAGGGACTGATGACCTTAGCAGTTAAGTCCCGTAAGATTTCACACACATTTGAACATTTTTTTTTTGCACGCGCTACTACCGCTATCTGTGTACGTGCATATCGCTATCCCATGACTTTTATCACCCCAGTGTACACATACTTGAGCCAAGAAAGTAACAAAGTGGAAATGTATCGTTGTCCGTATGCAAGTAGCCGTGCGGACGCTGCGGCAGCGCCCCTGCCGGCGACGATGTCGCCCGCTGATAGGAGCTTCCCCGGCGGCGCAGGCGCGGCTGACGCGTCCCCACCGGCTGCGGCTGCGCCTGTCTGGCTACACGGTGTCGCGGTGTCACGTGTCAGCCCGGACCAAGACAGATCGCTTAGCGCGCCCGCGCCGGTGGTCCCGCCGCATTCCACAATTAACTCCCTGTCTCTCTCGGCTCCCCCGGGAGTCCCCCCGGCGCTATCTGCGCATCTCGCTAAGTGGTAACCAATACGGCCCCTCAGGACGCGGACGGGCTACCGTGTCTACAAGCCGGATTAGGCGACACCAAACACCTTAACTGGCGTGTAATGTCCCCTCCTCTGCCCTCCCCACCCACGCTCGCCCCCTCACCCCACCGTCGCGACGACGTTGCGCGCCGCTTCCTCAGGTGCGAGATAAAACGACAGACGGGGCATCGCGCTCTTGACGTCGCTGCTCTCGGCTGCGCTCATTGTGCCGACCGTCCGGCCTCTTATACGCTTGTCCCGCCTTCGGCCCGCCGGTATTTCAGATTTCAATGCGGCTGCCGGGCTGCCTCAAAAGCGGAAGGCGCGTCTCGCCCCGGCGTCGTCTTTTTGTGTTCTTGTAGCGACACTTGCAGCGGCGCGTCCTGCTTGGAGCCAGGTGGGTGGGCGGACGTCGGTAGCAGCCAGTGACAGCGACCAGCTTCATGAGTGTCCGCGTGCTACTCACATGCCGTAACGACAGCTGCCAGTCTCAGTTCGTGGAGTGAGCTCGGCGGCGCAGTGGCTTGAGCCCGTTTCATATGAGTGACTTTCAGGTCAAAATCGACTAATCCAAGTGCATGCACCTTCTGTGCCTTCATGTAAATCAGCAGCCAACCACGACGCGTGTGTGTCTATGATGTCAGTGATCTATAGTCGAGGCCCACGAGAAAGACAGGCCGCGGCGCGTACGTCACGAAGGTACTCCTGAACTCGCTCGCTCGCTCAGCTCAGCAGACAAAATGCGTTTCTACATCTGTTAACTCGCAGCTGGGCTTGTAAGTACTAACGAGAATTCCATCCTCCACTGGAATCTGCTACTATGAAGTCTTACTGAATAACAGTACTACAGCAAAATTTAATTTAAGATCAGCTTGTTTATAGCATTTAGTCTCTTCTGCTTAACAGTATTCATTACAATCTGGAAGTGGTGCCATATGCAACTGATAATCATTTTAGCATTATTTTATTTTATTGTACGCCAGTACAGCCCTAACAAATTATAAGTAGGCCCTTGGCCTTCCCATCATTATAGGACCAATAACAGTAAGATTCCATAATAGCGGATTCCAGTAGAAGATTCAGTTTTCGTTTGTTCGGACACGCCTAGTTACGAGTTAATAGGTGCAGAAACGTAGTTTGTCTGCTGATTTGAGCGAGCGAGGGAGCGCAGGACTACCTTAGTGACGTGCGCGCCGCGGTCTGTCTTTCTCGTAGGCCAGTACGGAGTTCTAAGTTTCCGAGTATGCTGCGCACTGCGCTTGCGCAGAAAGAAGGTATTTCGGTGGCGTCTGATAAAATCTTAAGTTAATCTATTATGGCAGAGCTCACTCCTATTATAGAAATGGATTCTGTGCATTTATGTCTCTTTTATCTTTAGTGTGTTGTTTACTTTGTTTTCGTGACACTTTGAAAAGCTACACAATGTCCTGATATTCTTTTTTCCTACTAGTGTTGTCTTACAAGATAGACGAAATATCTGAAACCAAAAAGGTATTTAAGTAATACGGGGAAAAGCGTACACTATGCAGAAAGAAGAACTTATATAGACGATTTTAATGAAAATTATTTTAACCATGAAAAAGTCGGAGGTACTTGACGAGAAAAATAATTTTCGATGTTACGAGAGTTGCCCAGCAAGTACAGTAATTCGTCGCACTTTTTTTCTCAATGGCAAATGGCTTTGAGCACTATGGACTTAACTTCTGAGGTCATCAGTCGCCTAGAACTTAGAACTAATTAAACCTAATTAACCTAAGGACATCACACACATCCATGCCCGAGGCAGGATTCGAACCTACGACCGTAGCGGTCGCTCGGCTCCAGACTGTAGCGCCTAGAACCGCACGGCCACTCCGACCGGCCTTTTTTTTTTTGTTTCTCAGATGAAAACAATGCTAAGAATGCAAATCGTTACGCTTGTGTTATTTGAACTGACCTGAGTGAGCTCGCCGAGTTTCCGTCACTTCCGACACATAGCGTAGCTGCAGGCCAGTTGCAAAATGGCGTCTCTAGGTGATGTACTTTACAAGTAACGTGCCGTCATTGAATTTCTCACTGCAGAGCAAGAAACTGTGGGGAATATTCACAAACGCTTGTGCAAAGTCTATGGAGCATCTCCTGACGACAGAAGTACAGTTAATCGCTGGGCACGAAGGGTGAGGTCGGAAGGCTGTTCGGCGGAGCTCCACGATTTGCGGCGGTCAGGGAGACCAGCCACGGCTGCCACACGTGACAGCTGATGTCATTCGCGAGGATAGATGCATTGCGACTCGACAGTTGGCGCTCCATCTGTCAATCAGCAAAGGAAGTGTGGATGCAATTATACGCACTCTTGGATACTCAGAAATGTGTGCAAGATGAGTCCCACGGTGTCTAACGGTGGACCACAAACGCACAGAAAAAATATTTTTCTTGATTTGTTGCAACGTTTTCAAGTTGAGAGGGAGGCCTTCTGATAAAACCTGGGTTCACAATTCTGAGCCCGAAACAAAACGACAGTCGATGGAATAGCGCCATTCCCACTCCCCAGAGAAGAAAAAATTCAAAGCAACTGCTTCCGCCGGTGAGACCATGATCACCGTGTTCTGGGACTGTGAAGGTGTGATTCTCATTGATGTGATGCGAAGAGGTGGTACCATTAATTTAGAAGCATATTTCAACACATTAACAAAACTCAAGACGCGCATCCGGCGACTTGGGCGCCGTAGCAACAGAGGAGATTTTTGCTACAACACGATAACGTCAGCCCAACACAAGTCTGAGCAGTGCTGAACACATCGCAAAACTGGGTTTGACATCCACCCTACAGCCCTGACCTAGCCCCCTCGGACTTCCACTTGTTTGGGCCATTAGAGGATGCCATATGTGGAAGACATTTTGAGGACGATGAGGAGGTGATTCACACAGTGAACCACTGGCTCCGCCACCAGCACAAGGAGTGGTACCGACAGGGCATACGCGCCCTTGTTTCGCGCTGGACAAAGGCCATAGAACGGATTGGAAATTACGTGGAAAAACAGGGTCTGTAGATAAAACTCAATTCTTTCGTGTGTGTAATTCTCGTTATGTTCAGCGGCGAACTGCTGAAGAAAAAAAATGCGATGCATTACTTTCTGGGCAATCCTCGTATTCGGCACACAACAAGGAAACAGTATACAAAGGATAAAGCAGAAAGACCCGATTTCCTGCGTTCTGGATATTGTTTGACGTGTTTGCACTTTGCAAGTACACATTTCTCGAGCAAATAAATGTATAACGGTATATTGTGAAATGGGATGACACTTTTCGCATTCTTTCACTTCTCAGGAGTGTAAATAATTTCCGATCCGATTCTTGATAAGAACTTCCAGTATGAATTCTACTGAGTTATCAACAAACTCTGTTATCATTCATTATTCTAATATTTTGTTACTGTATTTCTGTTTTTCGTAAAAAGGATATCCCCTCATAACGTAAGTTTCACCGTTAAGTTGCCAAATTGCACCGCTGTCAGCTCTCGCAACACACGCAGTTTTGGCGTTGATGTGGAAACGAAAACGACAACTCGAAAGAGACGAGACTCAGTAGAGGAATAAAACACAAGGGGCGCTGCGGTAGACTCATTCGTCTCAAGAAGTCAACTGAGACAATAAAGTCCGTCGTGTAAAAGAGATTAGGGAAAAGACGTTCATTCAGGAGGGCAGTCCTTCAAATCCCCGTCCCTCTGCTTCTTCAAGGCACTGCCTTCTAAATAACAGTGGTGAACCACGTGCCTAATTCTGATGTTGACACAGTAGTATGTAAAGCTTCCTCTTATATGCAACCAAGTCATTTTTGGAAATACTTTCCGCTGGCTCACAAGATTTCCTCTACCTTCACTTGCTAAGCAGAAAAAATTCCACAACTTGCCAATACCGGCCTTACCGCCATTACCCGAACTCTGCAACTTTTCGTATAGTTTCTTTTCACCGCTCCCAGTAGCACGTTAGTAAGCTATGCTGAAGGACTAGAAAAATTAAACTGATGAGTGCTGTCACAGTTTTATTACAAAATTTAGATAAATGTAAGGTATTTATTATCTTAAGGGACTAGTACTCTTTCAACGCATGACAAATAGGTGATTTCGTGATTTTTTTTCCAAGTGAAACAGAAAATAATGTTAAATTTGATGACATAGTTTTATTCCTTACGCTTTTTTCTTTAGGAAATAATTTTCGTGTTCACACTGGACGGTCCCTGTAACCGCTGCAACAGCTGGAAGAGCTCCTTGGCCCCTTGCAGCCAGAACACTAGTCGTTGGCGGGAATTGCCGAAGCCCTCCTATTGGAATACAACATTTTGCTGGAAAATTCTGACATTGCCAGGGAGATGACGGCGGTATTAGTTTAGTTTATTAAATGATGAATTATTACAGTAAATAACTTTCAATGCCTAGAGCACAACTTCCCTATTACAATTAAAGTACGACTAATAGTTTCGGTTGCTTTCTAGAACCATCTTTAGACCGAATGTATGTCATTGCATGACCACAGCAAATGATGCTTTCCAATGCACATTCGTCGCTTTTTATATTTTCAACGATCTGAAGACGGTTGTAGGTAGCAACTGAAACTAGTTGTCGTACCTTAATTGTAATAGGAGAATTGCGGTTATGCAGTGGAAGTTGTTTACTTTGAAAAATTTTATTTAATAAAATATTTTTATGAGTAATTTTAAATATATTTTCTATCAGCGCAGATCGGACAATTGAAAAATATTAATTTCTAACAATATAGTGACGTGTTGAAAAGTATGTCAATATCCTTACCCAAAAAATCGAGACAAAAGCGTGCACTGAAAATAGACTTTTGAAGATATCGCAGAAATGGCTACGTGTGCTGGTAGAGAACTCAACTTACAATTCCGGCATCAAATTCTGACCAAAATTGCCTGTACCGTTCTAAAGTTTTGTTTCCCGCCTCTTTGAAAAATACCGTTTCAAACAAATGCGTTTACAGTTTTGGGTCATATTTTTTGCAATTAAACATACAGCAATCCTTCCAGATGCGAAGGAAGTCCTCCTCCACCTCCTTCCTCGTCACGGTGGAAGCTCCTCTCACCCGCTGTTCTGTTTGCACGATACACTTTTCGCCCGCTTTTGTGCCGAAGTTGCGATAGGCCTGTCCGATCTCAAGCTCGAAAGCTCGAGCACTTTCATAATGTACCGCCTGTTACCCCATCGCTGAAATTACTTGCTGCCACACTGGCCGCGATGCCGACCACTTTTTCCCTGCTGTGAATGTTTTTCAATCGATAACAGAGTCTCTGGCAAAGCAAAGTAAAGACTGGCGCAATTAAAAGATACTTACATAAAGCTTTCGACCACAGCCTTTATCAGTAAAGGAGGGACACACACACCATTCACGCACACAACCAAGCGCACATCACACACACACACGAACAGCAACTCCAGAATCTCAGGCCGGAATGCTTGATATTTTCAATAAGAAATCTGTGCACAAGACATGATACAATAACATTTCGAAAGACTCTATTCGTTTTCAGTATTTGAGTCCAAGGTTCATCTTCAACTCACACAAAACAAAACAGATGCTTTCTGGTCTTACGCGCAAACCAACATGGCGTCATGAATTTTGTCACGTTTATAAACTGTTTCATCGTTTCTTCAATTTTGAATTTTATCTCTCGCATTGTTTGTTCACAATGGTGCCTAAGCATTCGAAGAAAGACACTTATTTAACCTGTTACTGTGAGATTTTTTTGGATATCTCTTTTAGAGAATAACCTGATTTTAGCCTTGTACGAGTTACTCGATATGACGAACTCTTCACTCCGCTAAATGCTGTTTATCATAAACTGAAGGGCAGGTATGTAGTCTACTATACCACAGTGCCGTCCGCATGTCTGAAGTTATTAATAACTTCCCCACTGAAAGCTCCTAGCAAATTAAAACTGTGTGCCAGACATGGTTTAGAACATGAGACCCACGTGTACAGTCCGCTGGAGCGAGAAAATTTATTCTAAGAATCCCACTGTTGTAAACCCTCCACAGTCGTTGTCTGGCCATCTGGATTTGGGTTTCCAGTAAATTTTCAAAATCGTTTTACTTTATTACTTCTTTAATATAAACTCCATTCAAAACACATTTAGCAGACAGAAGTCACATACACCACTGAATGTACCTGCAAAATTATATCATTTTACAGCACATTCTTCAGGAGACACGACGTCATAAACACTAAGCTGCATGAAAGTGAAACTGTAGGACGAAACTCGCTAAAGATGCAGGTGAAAATGTGTACAAATACGTGAGAAATATGTTAAATATATGTGATATGTGATATATGTGAAATATACACTCAAAGACGAAAAACATGCACTACGAAGGAATTATCAGAATGGGACGTAAATCGGTAGATTTGATGTACATGTACAGACAAACAAATGATTGCAATTCCAGAAAAATTGTATGATTTATTCGAAAGAAAGAGCTTCAAAAATGGAGCAAGTCAATAGCGCGTTGTTCCGCTCTGGCTGTTATGCAGGCAATTTTTCGGCTTGATACTGATTGATAGAGTTGTTCGTTGTCCTAAGGGACATCGTGTCAAATTCTGTTCAACTGGATCTGGTTAGCGGGCACTGCCCGTAACGCTCAAAACGCTCGCATCTGAGGAAAGATCAGATGACATTGCTGGCCAAAGTAGGGTTTGAGGAGCACATACGTATGCAAGAAGTAGAAACTCTCGGCATTACACTGCTGAAACGTAAGCCCGTGATTGCTTACCGTGAAGAGTAAAAAAAATAGGTTGTAGAATATCGTCGATGTAGCGCTGTACTGTAAGGGTGCTGCGGATGACAAACAAAAGCTAACGAAACAGAAAATATCAAATGAAACGAGGCAGTCATTCTAAGATGAAAGTGAGAGTTACCGGTAAATGAAAATAGCGTACGTTGAGTTCAAGAATTCGTAAATGTCGTTCACAAGTTTCACTGAAAATATGGTAAAAGAAACCACTGAAAACAATAAAATTATGAATGAAACAAAACAATACTTACGTTGGGTGAACATATCACCAGCAAGAGAGAATCCTTTAAATGTACCTATAGTTCAATAGACTGATCGGGAACACAGATAATTAATAATGAAAATAGTGGCATTTCTTAGGGAATGCGAAATGGCCTGTAGAAAACAATTCGATACATTGAGAAAGACAAGGCACTTTGTCATAATTAGTTTTCAGTAAAGATGTCCAAATCTGGAGGAAAAGTTGTACAAAAGAGACTAGCAGAGCTGTTCCTAGGAGTTTGCGAAAGAACATAATTTAGCAATATTGGAATTATGCTGCAATTGTTCTTATTCACATGAAAGGGGACAGGCAAGAGAAAAAGCCTCCTACACGTAGTGTACGAGATGTGCACTAACTGTTGTTAACTATAAAGAAACAACATAGAGTGTAATAAAGTAAAGAACTAGCTGGATTTAGAAGTGGTCTTAGTACAATGGACCATTGACAAGTCGTCGATGAAATTGTAAAATAGAGCAGTGATAATGAATTACAGCTTTGCCTGTGATTCATAAGTTCTCAGAAAGATTTTGATTCCGTTACAACTAAATTTGTACTGGTACCCATTGAGGAGCAAAGCACCAATTGAGCCTGTGTCGGTCTACTCAAGAATACGAGATGTCAACGCCACTGCGTCTACTGGACTTCAAGATAGTGAAGAATTAAAAGGAAAGAGTGTCAGTGAAGTAAAATTATTACAAATATGCTTAGAGGAAATTTTTAACCCATTGATCTTAAAACACGTAGAAGGAATACTTGCTATTTAAACCTAGCTAAACAACGACATTAGACTCAGTTTCTGGCGTAGATAACCTCCAACAACGAATGCAAAGAAAGTAAACACAGAAAGTGCGATATATGCCTGAAGGTTAGTTGCAGTGATGACACTAAAAGGTACAAACATTATATCTAAAAGAAAACAGTAAAAATGAATAACGAAGTCGTAGAAGCAGTTGATAGGTTTTTGTATTTAGAGCAGTTTATGATAATAACTGAATATATAGCAGAGGAAATACAGGGGTATTAATGACTTGGAGAGCTTTTGATAAACCAAATATGTTTTTCGGATCAAAGTTTCTTGAGTATCAGGAAAGGAAGTTAGATTACTTATCTATGTGACGGAGAACTCAGAAACAGAATGGTATGAGTGAAAGCGCTCTACTGCTTGGATGTATTCACACGGAATTGAGAAAAAATCTGTATCATACCGTAACCCTGGAACATAGTAAGAAATTAGTTATGAGAATACCGTCGAAGAATCCCAGAAAAACGAAAGTGGATCAGCTATGTTCCACTGATATTTTACATATTTCCTTGGTTTTATTTCCATGTATCCTGTATCGTCTTTCAGTTCTCAATTTCCAACTTTCCTGCTAAAGTTTAATGGAAGCGACAGCACTGATGTATGTGTTCTTCAGTATACCAACATAGGTTCAATCATTATCATGTTTCTCAAGGCTGTCATTGCTTGTCATATATTGACTAAAAATTGTTTCAGTCCATGTTGTTAGTCTTGCAAGTAAATTTTTACATCGAAATATCCGCAATTTCTGTTCGACTTACGAACTGACCGCACATAACCCGAATAATATACACTGTTACTGAAACCGAGACTGTATCCTCAGTGAAAGACATGGATCTAACCACATATTCATGAACTTCGGGCTGCTCGGGACACATTCTGAAATAACATGAAAAATCTTGAGAACTGTTACTCATCTATTGCATCTTTTCGCAACACAAGACTGAAATAATGGAATCACTAGAAACAACACGTAAAAATATTACGATACGATATTGCAGTGCCTGTGTTATTCTAAATTACGATGTAGTGTTCCTTCGGGCATGCATGCATGTTAGATACCTACCGTTACTCTATAGTTGCAGTACCAGATAGGATACGTCCAGCATCTTCAGTATGCTTCCGCATTACAGTGAAACTTTCCCAATCCTCTTCGCAATTTCAGCCATATTATTTTGAAACAAAGAAACCCATAATGTGCAATTTATCCCAAACCATTCTGCATTCGAGAGGAGATTAAAGCTCTATTTGTTCCAACTCGTTATTCTGTTTAACAATGGACCAGTGTCACTGTCAGATTGTGAATTATGTATGCTTTTCTTTCCCCTGTTTCTGTTTTCTTCCTTCGATATAATCTGGCATTATTAGGGGAGACCAAAGAAATACCAACATACCAGGTTATACCAACATCATCGTTTTTTTCTTCTGAATAGCGCTGTTGTCAGTGAGAGATAGTGCTGCACCATAGCGGATGATGTCAGAAGCAGGGTGCAGAGGCGACGAATTCTGGCAAACAATATTCTTATTGTGGAGATAAGTATTAATTTTTGTTGAACTTTGATGCTATTTTTGGCTTTGGTTCCCAGACATGAACATTATTGAGCATATCTGGGATGCCTTGCAACGTGCTGTTCAGAAGAGATTTCCACCTCGTTGTACTCGAACGGATTTATGGACAGCCCTCAGGATTCATGGTATCAATTCCCACCAGCACTACTTCAGACATTATTCGAGTCCTTACCACGTTGTGTTGCGGCTCTTCTGCGTGCTCGCGGGTGCCTACGCTATGTTGGACAGGTGTAGCAGTTTCCTTGGCTCATCAGTGTACTTTGACACATGTTAAAGTTAAAAAACGTTTTTCTTTCTTGGAACAAAAATTTTATTCTTCCTGTATTTCATACCGTTGGCATCACCCTGTAAGGGTGTCGATATTACGCAGGTACTGGGAAAAATACCGATAGGTTGGATACTTGAGAAAATGTTTACATAGGTGTTTAAAGTTTTTCAGTTTTTGTTATACGTATATACGTCTACAATTCCTGGGTCACAGAGCGTGTCATGAACTTTTCCACGGAAGACACAGATTCCATTTTCCTCTGCCTTATTATCTGTCACTCTTCCTTTGACCAGTCTACGTCTTCTCTACATGTGATTCCTTCTGTACTGCTGCCGTCCTTTTCTACTAGATCTCATTAGTCACATTTAACAAGAAATGAGTGAGGAAGAACCACCAAAGCTATTACTATCATTGGTGGCAATATACACCGGTCATGTACTAAACATACTGAAATGTTCGTTGGCAGAGGATGTCCGGCTAGTAGTAAGCTTCTGATCTTGCCATATGAAAAAAAAAGCTTAAATGAAGACAGTTTCGTGCTCGCTGTTGTTGAGAGACGCTTTTGTATCATGAAAAAACACCCCGGAGTTCTTAATCATTCTATGTGCGTCGGTCACGTGCAGGTGATGTTCGATTTAGAAAGAGCTTCAGAAATTGTCGTGAGTGGTATGACACAATTCAGAAGGCAATATGAAAATTTGAGTGAAAGGAGGCAACGTCACTCTCCCTGCATATCGAAACCGATGTAAAAGTAGTACCTTCTGCTAACGATACACTTAATAATGGAAATGCAGAACAAACACTGACGTGTACACGTGACACTGAAGGGATAAAGTCGCCCCCCACAGTCCAGCGACCCCCCGAACAGGGACTGGCTCATGACGCAAGAAGCGCCGCACAAGACGGTAATTAGCGTTCTGCGAAAAAAAGTGTACGGTGCGGCAGGAGTTTAAAATGTGTGGTCATCACGGAAACGGGACGGTCGCCACAAAGGTGGCTTCGTAGAAGCCAGCGAGTTGACAACACTCACTGGGAAAAAAATTCTCGCCGGACAAAGGTAAAACATATGTCGGGCGGGCGGCGCCGTTTATAGAGCATGCGAACCCCGCTGCCGGTTGTACGTGG
This sequence comes from Schistocerca piceifrons, assembly GCF_021461385.2. Classification (NCBI taxonomy): domain Eukaryota; kingdom Metazoa; phylum Arthropoda; class Insecta; order Orthoptera; family Acrididae; genus Schistocerca; species Schistocerca piceifrons. The sequence goes on along the minus strand of NC_060139.1, from coordinate 771,323,501 downwards.
AGGGTCGGAGGACCGGCCGTCCGAGGCGTCTTTTGTCAGAATCACGCGAAACAATACGCGCCGTAAAAACGCCGCGGATACTCCGTGCGTGCGTACACGGCACCAGTCGAGTTTACCCACCAGACGCCGCGGTGTCGTGTATGCGATGCGTCCCCTGTTCTTTTGCTCTTTCCTCACCCTGCCGCATTCGGATACTCCGAACATCCGTTTTATTCACGCGGACTCGCTCTCACGCTACCTGATACGCGAACAATACACGGTGCTGGGCCGTCGAGAAGTGGCCTGGCTCGGACTGCTTAAGTGGACGTCGCAGGCAGGAAGTTGTTAACGACATTCGTGTCGCTAATACCTATTCTCCGGCACAGCACAATA